>NC_089699.1:6294468-6894468 GCF_031753505.1 Anomalospiza imberbis | reverse complement strand
GCTTTGTCTCTGCTTCACACAATGGAAACGTACAGTAGCAACAGACAGATTCTGAGAGCTGGTTTGCTTCTCATCTGCAATTCCAAACACCCTGTCAGGAACAAATATTTGAAAAGACATCTATCCAACCATTAATGTATCTAGTGGGGCAATTTTTTTTTTTTTCTGAAAGAAAAATAATTCTGCATTCATCACAAAGATGATCACGCAGAGAGATGCCAACAGAAGCACTGGAGGGATAAGCAAAGTTTCAGGTCTTTCTTTAGGGCTGAAGACAGCTCACTGTTGAGCTGAGAAGGTGCAGCTGGTTAAGTATTTGCAGTACAGGAAAAGGGAAAAAAAATAATCAGACAGCTGTATTTTTAACTGATCATGTGCTTGCTTCTGTTTCATAAGATTTATTCCCTCATTAATCACTGCTCTCCCTTCATTCATGTTAAATATAAAAATGATTAGGAAAGATCCTCATCATGGTTAAAAAAATAATTAGCTGCTACATCATGTTGCACACATTCAGACAGAAAGGAGTGATTAAATTAGGAATATTAAAACCCCATTAATCTGTGTTCAACTTAAGCTCTGCTTGTTCATCTCACTGTGGCACTTATTATTTCTGACACTGAAAGATATTTGAATTACTAGCTGAAACAAGGTCACTATCAGAAAGATGTCAGGTCAGCAATTAGTCAAAGGTGGGAGAAGCTACCAGAACTGAGCTGTGCTTGACATGCCACAAACGTGTGGAGAGCCTCCCATTGCCAGGGTCCCCTGGATGAGCAGGACAGCACCGGGACCCCAAGGGCTGCCAAGATCAGCCCTGCCAATCCTCCCTGCAGCTCCTGAGCCCCTAAGGCTGCCCCAAATCACTGTGTGCCAGACTTTGGGAGGAGTTGGGCAAAGGGCACAGCCTGGAACCCCCACCCAGAGCTGTGCAGCTGCCCCGGGCGGGCCAGGTGTCCTGGGTTGTAAGAGATGTGTGTATTCTATTCCCATCTGTCAGAGGAGGAGCAGTTATCCTCTGTTCACTGGGCAGTTTGCTTTATCTCTCCCACACCCAACCCTCCCTCCAGGAGATCTCTGCTGTCCATGGCCAGTGAGTGTCCCTGCATGGCTGAGAAAATTCCATCATCCATGGGGAGAGGCTCTGCCCAGGGGAGGAGCCAAGCATTCCTACCTGGATCCAATCTGACTCCTGCAGCACCACAGCAGCCTTTGCCCACTGCATTCCCAGAGGAGCAGCTTTCTTCCCCACTGCATTCCCAGAGGAAGCCCAGGCCCATCCACACCAGCCCTGGAGCTTCAGAGGAAAACTGCAGCCTTGTGCAGGATCCCTGCTCCAGCAGAAGCACAGCTGGCACTGCAGGAGGGCTGAGCCACCATGGGATGGGACTGCTGCCACCACCCTGACCCACAGGCTGCCAGGGCCTGCTCTGACTCTGGCAGTGGCTTGTTTTCTCTTTTGTACCATTGCCCTTTTATTTTTAATTTTCCTAGTAAAGAGCAGTCATTCCTACTCCCATATCTTTGCCTGAGAGCCTCTTAATTTCAAAATTGTAATAATTCAGAGGGAGGGGGTTTGCATTTTCTATTTCAAGGAAGGCTCCTGCCTTCCTTAGCAGACACCTGTCTGTTCAAACCAAGACACCAGGGCTCCCCATGGGCAAATGCCAACCTCACCACAGGGCTTAAGGACAGAGTCAGGGCAAGAGGCAATGCCAGGAGAACAGAGCTTTTTGCTCTGATTTCAGCACCACAGGCAGCCTTATTCCCACCTGTGGGCAGCAGCATCTCTTGGTCACCCAGCACACACTCTGAGGTGTTTTCTCCCTTTCAAGAAGGTAAAACCTCACTTCTGTTTTTGCCCACAAAGAAAAGCAGCAAGTCCAGCGTAAGAAAGATCGTGACAGGTGCAACAGAATATCATTGTCACCTCTAGAAATGAAGGGATAGGACTATTTGTAAGCTAAGAATGATTTATTGCTCAGATAAACATCAATCTCAGGCTGTGGGATTTTAGAGGAGCAAGCATTTGGCCATAGCTCAGGAGTAGTCATGAATTTCTTCATTACAAGGCAATATGGAACTTTCTAAACCAATAGACACAGGGTTTATTTTACTTTTTTAACCTATCACCTTTACTTCCTTCTACTGCACTGTGGATACTTTTATCCAATGGGCTTCTGTCTCACATGCACACATATGCTTCTGTTATAACTTCTAAACTCTTGGCTTATGCCATACAACCACACCCTTACATTATAAACCCTTCACCATCCTACCCATGCAGTTTCTCACTTACTTAAGGCATATTCTTACTTACAACTACAGGAACATAAGTTTATGCTTTTTCTACTTAATGTCCGTGTGTTGTATTTTTACATCAATCTAAACTTCTTCTAAGGCTGCAGATCAAATCCTTCAGTGTCTGTGGAAGTTTCTGTTTTTCCGGTTCCCACAACAGAAAAATCCAGAAAAAAATCTTTTCTCAGGGGGAACATGTGCAAGCACAGGAGCATTTGATGGCAATGGGAGAAGATAGCCAAGGATCCATGTGTTTCATGGACTTGGACTTGAAGGTGGTTTGGAGGGAAGGGTGCAGCACAGAACTGGCATTCACCACATTATGGTCACCGTTTGCCTGTGGCTGTGCAGCTGGGAGCATTGCCTGAGCAAAGTTCCCCACGGGCAGCTGGCACTGGCCCCAGGGTGAGGGGCTCCAGTGTTTCCAGTTTCCCATTCCAAGAGCAAAGAACCATGTTCTGCCTAGGACAGGGCAGCCCACATCTACCACATTACTATGACAGCAATAATTGCCAATTTTATCTTCAACTTCCAGAATTTTTCTTTTTTTTTTTTTTTTTTTTTTTAATAGAGCTGCCAGCTAAACTTTCTGGAGACCCCCAGAATTGTTGTGTAGGAACCTTTAGGCTACAACAGGAGGTCTTTGTGGTTGCTGCAGGCCCTGTTCACCATTTCCATCATGCTGGGCAGAACCCCTTGAGATCTGTCCCTGGGAGCCAGGCATTACCTGCCACCATGCAGATTAGGCAGGATGCAAGCATAGGAGGACAAAAAGAAAGCTGACAAGGCAGTCACATCTTACTGATGAGTTCCTGGGCTGTTTTTTCCAGCCACAGGTGGACTCAGTGCTTGGTGGTTGATACCTTTGATATGTTTGCTATGCTTGCCCTCATTAAGGGGGAAAAAAAAAGCAAAGCAGCACACGAGACATTTTCATCCCCAGATCTCCCGAAGTCTTTCCTAAGCACAGTGTTGCAGTATACAAACTATTTACTCTGTACTTCATTCAGCACTGACAAAACCACCTCTGAGCCTCTTTAGAAAGGAAACAGATAATAAATCAGCTAACAAGCCTGCACTCTAATTGACAACACAGGAAGGAGGGAAAGATGCAGCATCTCCTCGTAACCGCAGGAAGAACTTGAGGGAAGCAGGATATAATTAATCGAGTTGGGATTTCACCAAGATCCCCTGGTCTTATGAAAAATGCCATAAGACATTTAATGACCACAGGTGAGGAGAATCTTTGGTTTACATCTCATTTGGAGCTGAGCACACAGAATATAATGTGAGTCAATGTCACCCCCAAGCCCCGCACGAATTATGCTCTCCACTTTTCCATTTGCCTTTGGACGTCCCACAGAGCTCCCTCCACGAGCTGTGGGACCTCTTTTTGAATGAGCTGAACAGGACTGCTCCTTGTGTCCACTCCAGAAGCTGCTCAGGGGGAAAATTAGCTGAACATTCATCTCTCTGCCATTTTGCTGCTATTTCATTTCAGAGGAATGCAGTGGGGATGGGGGAAAAAAAAGAAGTTAAAGCAGCAAAAACGCCTTTGCTAAAATATTATTTTATTTTTTCTTTTGCTGAAATATTATTATTTACTATCAGTAGTTCAGGAGGTGTTTTGTTTAGGCGACAGCCACGACACAGCAGCAAGACAGCCTGACTTGACCCAGGAGGGGTGGGGTTTTCAGCTGGACAAAACAGCAGATCGTTGTTAGCCCTGAGGGCGAGCAGAGGTTTGTCATTGACTTCTCCAAGGAAAGAACTGAGCCAGCAAAACACTTCCAAACCCCTCCCACAAATAATAGCCCTGGCACCATGGGGTTCAACAGGCAAGATCTGCTCTCTTTAACTTAGTTTGAAATTAATTTGAGGCTCACCTATGTGAAAAAAATAATTATACATGGCTGTTACACACCCACAGCAATTCTTAATCACCAGCCTCAGGGACTTTTATTCAAGAAGTGAAGAAAGCCATGAGGAAAGCCTGGGAACACCCATGAAATCAGTGCCTGGTGGGCTGGGTGGCCAGCAGAAGTGACTTGGTGACTGAATTTACTGTGCCAGCCTGTGCCTTCCCTTTGACCAATGAATTCTTGCTGACAGAGCCGCAGCTATGCTTAAAAGCTGAAATTATACTGGTATTTTATCCTCAGTGTTGTTTGGAGGTGAGGGAACAGGACAGAGTGACTTTGCAGGGGTCTTCATTTTTGTGACACCTCTGTATTTGGTAATTTGGGTGCAGTGTTGTGTGCGCAATGTTGCTTCTTTTGCATGATTAATTAAAAAAACATATCCTGAAGACCAATAACTGAAAAAAACGAAGAACACAACCAAAACCAGAAGTCATCTTGGCCACCAAGAAACAGGCAAGCATTCCCCTGCCTCAAGTACTGTGGAATTAAGACACTCATAAATCCTTGCCCAGCAAGCCCTGGAGAAATAAAAGAGGCTTTAAATATAATCTATCCTACCACTTCACAGAGCAAGGGGAGCAGCAGAACGGAGGGTAAGCTGAGAGGAAAGGACAAACATAATTGCTGGAGTCAAACAGAGGAAATTGCAGGTAAATACCAGGCGGATGAAACTCCAAAAACTGCCCCAAAACTCGAGGTGGTTCCATGTGGAGGCACAGGGGTCAAGCAGGGCTGTAAAAGGCACTGCTAAATGCACGATGGCTCGTTAGTCAGAGCTGTGCCACTGAGACTGCAGTGCTGGATGGGTTTTTATACAGCTTTGACACTTAAAAATGGTGTGAGGAAATGCAGAGCTTGCCAGCTCTTTGGGCCTCCAGCCAGCACCATGAGTGGCATCTGCAGGACCTCTTCCAACGTGCTGGCACGACATTTTGCCACACGTTTGGCACATGTGTCCCATGGCAGGGACCTGGAGGAGCGTGGGCTCAAAATGACAGGTCTGGCAGGGAGGAATTGACAGAGCTGGACTCATACAAGGAAAAATAACTGTTGCTGTTGTATTGAGGATGGGTAAATAAAGTGATGCATAGACTCTAAGGTTTTCAGAAGTTAAATGCTGAGTTTATGAGAGATTATACGTTCTTTTTTATAGGCAGTAACAACAGAGGGGAACTTGACTAGTCTCCAACTAACACTCGTTACACTATTGGTTAATTAGGAAAAACACCTTTCTTGTAAACATCATTAACAAGTTTAAACCACTCGCTGCAGCATTGTTTTAATTCTTTTTCTGAGCTTTCTCAAAACTTCCCAGAGGAAAGTGTATCTGACTTTCTTCTCTGACCAGTTCTCACTATTCACAACTAACTCTAAAAATTTTTTTTAAAAATCCTCAAACAGCTCCACGAACAGCTCATCCTTTTGCTTCCCAGCCCAGGTCTGTACCAACAGTGGTGTTTCTCATGGCCTCTGGGCAGCACTCACCCTCTCAGCAGCCCAGAGAGGGCATTTCAGGGCAGGGAAGGGCAATCCAAGAGCAGCCACATCCAAGAACTTTTCTTTGCTGGGGAAACAGCTCGCTTGGTAATGGAAGCATCAGTCTGGGGTTGTTTTCTGCTCCTCGTGGGCTTTGTGTCCCCACAGCCTCAGGTAACCGAATCAAACCCCAGAGCACAAACCATGGGATAGAAAGCAAAATGCCGCAGAGCCAACGCAGAGCAAGCAGGAAGGTGAGGGTGCCTGGCAGTGCCAAGGCACCCGGCAGGGAAGGGCAAGGTTTTGTTTTCAACACCTGGAGAACTGCCCAACATTGCTGTTGAATGAATCCTCATTAAGCAATAAATAAAACCAGGCTGTGAATGACCAAGCCACCGAGTCAGTCTCATGCTTTTCTTCTCTTGGTTTGATAATTGAAACAAAATAAAATACACTAATAATATTAACAATAGAAACAACAATAATAATAGTGATGAAAAGGAGGGGGAGAGGAATGAGACCCAAGAGAAACAAGTGATGCATAATAGAGTTGCTCACTACCCCCTGAATGATGTCCAGCCCATCCCTGAGCAGCAGCTGGGAGCTCCCAGCCAGCTCCCCCAGTCTGTGCACTGGGCTCCATGGACTTTCCATGGCCTGGAATATCCCTTTGGCCAGTTTGGGTCAGTTGTCCTGGCCGTGTCCCTCACAGCTTTTTGTACAACTCCTCACTGGCAAAGCACAGGACACTGACAAGTTCTTGAATTAGGGCAAGCACTGCTGGGCAAAGGCTAAAACATCCATGTGTTATCAACACTATTCTCATGCTAAATTCAAAACACAGCACTGCACCAGCTTGGAAGAAAATCAACTTTATCCCAGTTGAAACCAGGACACACATGATCAAGAAGTAACCCTCAGATAATAAAAAAATAAAAATCAAACCAAACGATCTGAGAAAGCAAGAAAACAGGTAAAATCACCAGTGCTTTCTGATGTATTCCCTGGTGGAGAGTATCTCCCCCTTACCATGACACACACCAGGTAGAAAGCTAATCCTCCAGGGGTTCCCTTCCACAGCACCCTCCATGCTCTGTGCTGCTGGCCTCATTCCCAGCACAGGGACTGAGTGGGGAGAGCATTGCAACCAGAAACTTTCAATTTTAGTGATTCTGAAATTGTCAGTCTGGGTGTTGTTTAAACTGCAGTGGCTTTTCATGTTGGTCAAGGTCTGGGGGATTTCCAAAGCGTTTCAGTTGAGGCTTCTCTAAGCCTTGAAGAGATGGAAAGTTTTACAAATTCATCTTGTCACTCCTACACGTGTGGGTAAATGAGCCCAGAGTGATATCTGGCCCATTTTAGACCCAAACCACCCCAACCAGCCCCTGTCCCCTCTGACCCTGCAGGGGGGAGCTGGGTGTGACCCCACACAGCAGCAGGGCTGCTGCTCCCTGCAGGCTGGCAGGGCTGGGTCTCTGCAAGCAGCGGCACAAGGCTGGGTCATCCACTGTCCCCAGCTGTTTCCAGGTCACCAAATAGCTCCAGTTTCCTTGGAAGGGAGGAGGAGAAGACAGACAGGGATGTAGGAGGAAATTTGGGGTTTTCTTATTACCTTTGAGTTATGTAAAATAATTTTTCGTGGGTTATTTCAGAGCCACCAGTGAAGTGGCTCTGACCACGAGGAGCTGCACCAGAGGGGTTATTACAGCCATCCTTTCAGTTTTGGGGGCATGTCAGGATCACCAAAGCAGCAAAGCTTTGGTGTTTCCATCCCCCAGGCACAGCCCAGAGAGCTCAGCTCGCTGGAGGAGGGTGACCACATCCTGGCGTGCAGAGCCTGGGCGCCACCAGCGTCACTCAGAGCTGTGACAACAGGAAAGGAACGTGGGCACGAGGCCAGGTCACCCCAGCACCATGGGGTGGGACGGGGCAGGGACAGGATGGAGAGTTAGAATCACGGAATGGGGGCTGGAAGGGACCTTTAGAGCTCCTCCAGTCCCACCCCCTGCCATGGGCAGGGACACCTTCCACTAGACCATGTTGCTCAAAAGCCGTGTCCAACCTGGCCTTGAATGTTTCCAGGGATGGGGCATCCACAGCTCCTCTGGGCACCCTGTGCCAATGTTTTGAAGGGACCTTTCTGGCTCCTTTCAGCCCCAGCAGGGACAGGCTGAGGCCACTGCTCACCAGCTCTGGTTCTTCGTGCCACCACACAGGAAATTTGTGCTGCTGACATGGCTCAGGTCCCTCCCTGGGCTCCCAGCAAAGCCCAAACAGTGCAAATCTGCCCTGCCACGACAGCAAAGTAATTTCTCCTCTCTGATGCATTTTATTACCCAACAGGTGGAAACCCATATTTTTAGAAATTGAATTACAGTTTCTTGAATATTAAGAGAAAAAGTTATTCTCTTGGCTGAGCTGCATTAATAACACCCCTGGTTCAAAAATGGCAGGGAGGGAACAGACTGAATTTTCTCCTGGTGGCTTTCAGCCCTGGAGCTGAGACCCAGAGGACTGATCTGCTCCTCGAGCTGTTCCAGGAGCACCCAGAGAGGAGGCACCTGGCACTGGGAAAGGGTCTGGTTTTTGGACGCAGGAGAAAAACTGGAGGACAACTTTTGAACCAGTGGCATCATCTCACTGGCACCCAAAAACTCTCAGCAAAAGCAACTTTTAAAGAAACAAGAAAACAAAAAGAAAACCCCACTTTATGGTGCCAATAACATTTCGATTTCTGCCAAAGGAAAACGGTCTGCCTTTACTTGTTTGCAGAAACTTCTTTCACGCAAACAGGTGGTATAAAAGGATATTCCTTGTAACAAGGACCAAAAAATTCCCAAACATACAGATATTTGAACAGGATTTCCCAACCCAAATCACCTCCCAGAATTTCAACTTGATTTCAAGGATCTGTCATGTGGCAGAGGGGGACACTCACCATGTCTTGGCAATGTGGGCCTTTGGACAGAGGTATTTATCTCTTTTCCTCCTTTTTTTTTTAGCTCTTTTTTTTTTTTTTCCCAAAGCCCAAATTTTTTAAATCATGACTTTTATTAAACCCCAGCATGGTGCAGATCACAGCCATAATTCTTTTTCCCCCACCTTCCCACCACAAATCCATTCAAAGTGAGTGACATTTGCAAAGTGTATTTTCACGGCCCTCCATAATCCCTTCAGAATATTAAGACTGCATTACTTTGTCTTTGGTTACATTAACTTCAATTTTCCTTATGAGTAAGTATTTGGCTAAAAATTAATATAGTGAAGTTGAAAAGAATCTTATGATAGGAAAAAGACTAATTTCATCTCTGGCTGCTCAGATACCAGAGTACACTGGGGTTAATGTAATTAACTTACAATTTTAGCCTAGGTTGTGTACATACACTGAATCTCCCTGCTGGAAACAAGATTAGATTTTATTACACTATATATCCTGGTTATCTTCACCATGCCTCCAATATTACTTCCCTCAATGACTTCAAGGCTCTCTGCTGCAATGAAAATGCAGAACCATCTGGTATTGAGCCCATGCAGTTTATTTAAGGATTTAATTAAATGCTCTAAATGGAGAGCTTCTTTGAATTAACATTTTAAATGTGACTTATTGCAGGTTTAATATTGTCTTAATGCCAACCTGGGAAACTCCATAGCCAAGTTGTTGACGTTTAAATTGAATTCATTTGGGTGGCTCCAGGGGGACTCATTAATTAATCTAAACAACTAATGGGGATTGGTTCTGACTTTTGATGAAGATTATTTACAGAGACAATTTGCAGTGAATAAAGAGTCACAGTAGGCAAATGTTTAATTGAATTTAAAAAAAAAAAAGAAGGACATCTCATTGTGTTCAATATCAAGGATGCATCTTGTGAATAAGCTTTGAAATACCAAGAAAGGGACGATTGCTTGAAGCTTCCAATTGCACACTAATAACAAAGAGAATGGGTAATTACATTTGCCTGTGTAATTTGCAGCTTGTAAGAGGACAACAGGTCTGTCTGGCTTACAGTACACAGAGAAAGACCCTAACAGGAAATATTCTGTTTTATGAAGACCAAGTTGCCCCACTCACTTTTACTCATATACCAGAAAATGGCATTTTCCAACCAATCACTGCTGGAAAAACAGAGTCAACACTCCTCTCACTTACATTTGCAATAACCCAGAACAACTGCAATGAGCTCAGCAGAGCTGCTTTAATTTACAACAGCTTAACCTATAACACCCAATCTTCTTTTATTCTCTGATTATATCAACTTTGGAATCAGTTATTTGCGCCTCCGAGCCCCGCCAGCCCCAACAGCTCCTTATGTGGTTCTTCAGTCAGCCACAGGACCAAGGCAGTAGCTGCTTCCCTGGGTAGCTGCACTCATTAGAGCAAATTTCCCTTAGCGTTTTTCCACTGTTGTCATCGTTATCCCATCTCATCTGGAAGTTTCCAGCACTGCCAGAGGTTTCCAGCAAAGCAAAAAACCCACAGTGGACTGAATGCTGTCCCAGGGAAACACAGCTCCTGCCCCACCACCCCGCTCCTGAGGGCACCAACACCTCTAATACCTGTGCTACAGGTACATCTTATAATACTGGCTTTTCACAAATATTAAAATGGATTTTATATGTGTGGTGTTGGGGTAACGCTGTTATAAAGATATAGGTTTTATTTCTGTTGTTAACTAAGCTTAGACATAGTAGTGAAATAGCTGGTGTAAGTATGCTTGTGTTAAAATGCTGCTTGGATGGGATAACACCCAACGAACACAGGATGAGCACACCTGCTACAGATCTGCCAACTATCAGCACTCACAGTCTGAAGACAGCGTGGGCTGGGGCCAAAACTGAAGGTGATGATAAAAAAGGACTAAAACCACAGCCAAGGAATACACATGCTCTAAAAAGGTGGAACCGAGGAGTAGCCATGCTAAACAGTTCTTGGAACATGTAAACTAGTTTGGGGAAAAGTTTACTATTATATTATTTATATTTATATTTATATTTATATTTATATTTATATTTATATTTATATTTATATTTATATTTTAAAAATATTTACAATTATATTTCTATTGTTTATGAATATGTAACAGGCTGATGCAATATAAAAGGTCTATAAAGGGTGTTTCCAAAATAGCTGGTGTGCTCTTGGCTGAGTGCCAAGATCTGAACATCTTTGTCTCCTATTTTCCTTTATTAAACTTTGAATTTTTTACAGGAGAGTGAACCGTGTTTTTCACACCTGTGATTGCAGGCATTTGGAATTTTGCACCTGTGTTTAACACAAAGCTGGTGTGTTACTGGTGAGCATCACAGGTGAGCACAGCAGAACAAGGAGTGAGAGCAGGGCAGATCACAGGGGAAGGTGTCAGCAGCAGGTTGGGGATCTCCTGCCCAGAACAGCCTCTCCTGTGTGATTTTTGCTCTTGCATCTTATGGATTGTCCTTAACCTAAAGCCAGATTGATTTAAGACTTAAAAGCACAGCACTGAAAGGCAGGAGAGGTGAAGGACAGGAGAAAAAGGGATTGAGAAGTAAACACAGCATCAAACGCCACAAGTGCTGCTACAATTTTATATGTGGTCTTTAACCACACAGAGAAGTTTGATGGAGAAATTACCCAGCCCCTGAAAAGAATTTTCTGAGCTTCAAATCACAGAGTTGGGTGTTGGAACCCTGGCTACTGAGAATTTGAGACTTTCTGTGCTGACAGGCACTGACCCCCAAGAGAACACTGCATTTCACCTGAGGCTGTGGAGAAGGCTTCCAAAATGGAATGATAGAACTGGGATTGTGGGTGTGGAGTTTGATTAGAAGTGTGCAATATCACATAGTGGGAAACTTAGAGTTTAAGGGTTTAGAATATAGTTATATATATAAAACAAGATGGAGGTTTTAGGGTGAAGGCTGGGCCTTCTTCTTCTTCTCCATGGGTTTGGGTGGTTTTGTGCAATTGGATTAAAAAGTCCACATTGCGGGACACAGGTGGTTGGTTATGGGGTTAAAAGTGAAAATAATTGAGGTGTCATTTCTTAATTGGACAGTTTATCCTTCAAAGGCCTTGTAGAGAGAGAGAGAGAGAGAGGGCTCCATTTTTAGTTTGTTAGAGTGAAGTGCTGTAGAACTCATGGTTTGTGAGACTGTAACATAGAAAAGAACTAATAAACATCTGAGGCCCAACAAGAAATACTGTCTTGTGCATTTAATCCCAACCTTGGCTGAAAAGAAACAAAAGAATCAACATTGGGGACCACAGCAACCACCAAAGGTGTGGAACAGGGCTTGGGGCAGCACTGACTGCCTCTCCCACAAAGGGTCTCGGTAACTTGGGAGGCTCACGCACCTTGCTCTGCTTTAATCCATGAAGGATTAAAGGACGTGGAGCCATGAAAGAGCTCAGCAGCGGTCAGGACTCTCAGGGAGCCTCATTCACACCCAACAGGCCACGTCTCACAGCGGGCAACTGGAAGATTTTAGCAGGTTGTGGGCACTGAACTCTACTGACTTTGTCACCCCCAAGAGTCAATCCAAAGTTTTGAGCTCCACTGTGCAGTGTCCAGCTGCAACAACCAACTGAAAAATAGAATCATCTTGGTTGGAAAAGACCTCTAAGACCTTCAAGTCCAGCTGTTGGCCCAAAACTGCTCAGTCCATCACTGAACTGTTTCCCCAGGCATTCTCTCTTTCTCCACCATTTTGCCTGACAGGAGTCCTGCCCCACACTAGCACTGCCCAGTGGGTTAAACCGCTCCTGAAGGCTCTTAATGGGGCTCAGAGCAGATAAAACCATCGTGGACATGCTTCACCTCAGGAGAGGCAGAGCCCAGCCTGGGCTCACAGTGCCAAGAAGGGTTATCCAAGGCAAAACCATCATTTTCCCCACACACCCCGGTCTGTGCTGCCCAAGCCCAGGGCTGACCATCCCCTGTCAGAGTTACACTTGATGTCCACCAATACCCCAACCTATCTTGCCTGAATCCAGGACGTTCCAAACTTCTTTTCTTCCCGAGGCTGGACACGTTTTGCATGCTAATTTGGGAGGCAATTGAGGGGGAGGGCACATTAAGGAACTGCACGTAGCCATTAAGCCAGGGAGACTAAAGCATCCTGCCTGGCTCAGCACGGCTGGAGACTGTCTAGAGCATCGCCAGCTGCTCTCAGATACCTACAGTGGAGCTCTTTTATGCAAACACCTCCAGTAACAGCTTTTGTGGATCTGACAGACAGAGTGCTTAAAAATTAGGCATTCGGTGGGTATCCAGTGGAGAGACATTGTACAGCACATCTGAGGAGGGGAGTCACACTCGGAAAGGAAATTCTGAATTGTCTGAAGGGGAAAGGCTGCTCAGGCAGGCGGGATGGATCCCGATGGCAAATCAAGCTGTGCTGTGAGTATCACCCATGTCGGCCCTCCCCATCTTCCCAGGGATCCAGCTCCATAGATGTGTATTCACGGAATGCAGTCACATCCTCCCAAAAAAAGGAACCAAGGCAGATATTCACTGCAAATGGGAGCATGGAGGGATATGGTATTTTCGCCATCAACTCTCAGAATTTCCTACCGAACCTCTCCTGCATATATATATATATATTTTTTTTTTTTTAATCTCAGACTCGCTCAGGGCTCTCTCAAGGTGGTGTAGCTGTTTAATGTATTTTATTTTCTCCAGGATTGCTGGCTCTCAGTGTGAAGAGTGTCAGTTATTTTGGGAAACCTGATATCAAGTGGGCGAGTGGTGGAATTATTCATGAGGACACCATGAGGAGGGAGGTTACCTCCTTCACCCCACGGGAGGCTGAGAGCTCAGCCATTGTTTCAGGCTCAGAATGAAAAGGGAAAAGTTTGTGCCCCCTTGAACCTGGACAAGGCATTAGGAGCTGAAATTATAGGGAAAGGCACAGCTGGTCCATCACTGGAGGAGGGAGGGGAGCTCTGGCAATGCTTGAGGCTCCTTCCAGCCCTGTGCAGCTGAGGTTTGGGTAAAAATCAGGCACACACCACAATATCCTTTGGGTTTGAGCATCCACGAGGGCATAAAGCTGGGCTTTGCTTGGTCTGCAGGGCTGTGTCCTCCTTTAAATGCCTGCCCTTCTTTCCCACAGCAGCCATCCTCCCATTTTACCCCTGGGCATTGAGTTTTTTCCTCATGCTGGGGTGACTTAAAGTAATACCTGCCTTCTGAAGCTTCTCTTAGATGTGATGCTATTTCTCCACTTCTTCTACTTTCTTATTTTTCTACTTTCTCCAGCTCTGCACCTGCCTGTGCAACAGACACACCCCACTTGTACCCTCGCCAACAAACCACATTTGACACACATAGGACAGGGGCCAAAGCTTCAGTGAACAAATTCTCTTTCCAAGGCCTTTAGGGAAACAGTCCTTCAGCAGCACTGACTCACCTCAACTCTTCCAAATTTCAAGAGCCTTTAACCCCCATTTCTGCCCTGCAACAGAAGGACCATGAAGGCAGAACCACCTGCCCAGTGGAGACTGGCGGCTGCAGGGGGGGGTCACTGCAGCAAAGGAAACATTCTCTGAGCAAGAATGGTGGGGGAAAGAATGTGTTTTTGTGTTTTGTTGTTTGTTCTGTTTTGTTTTTGAGCCAAAATCCTGGAGCTGCCCCTTATTTGAGTAGTGATTTCTGATATTCACTGCATTTTCTTTTGAACCATCTTGTTGCTGTAGGGAACACCAGATGCTCTGGCTGTGCTGCTGTTGCCTAGGGACAGCCTTCAGATATCGTGTTTGATTTTTCTGCCTCATTTATCATCAAATCAAAATCTCTTATCCAAACTTCCACGGACTCCTGTGGGCTTTGGTACCAACAATTAACAGCATTTGCTGAGGGCTAACCACACTGTTCCTGTCCAGGGTGGGAATGAAATAGATGGGATGGAGAACTGACAGACTGGGGACTGACATTTAGATTACTACAAAATACATATTGAAATAATATACATCTGTATTTTATATCTATAAATCCATCAAACATATATATACACATAAAAACTCCTTAAAACCCCTAAAAGCTCCCCAAGTGACACTCTGAGATGCCTTGGGAGTGCAGTTTATTTTAATTGGAGGCTGGTCAGACACAATTGCATGGGTAGAGACAAACGTTGACAGAAGAGGAAAAGGGCCTGCTAGGGAAAAGGGACTGATCTAAAGCAGCAAACTAAATTTGGAAGTGAGGTGATAGAAACTGGCACATGAAAATGCATTCTCTCTCTTACTCCCATTTACACTCCTCTGTTATAAATAAGGTTATTTGAAGAAAAAGAAAAGTTCAAGTTGTCATGTTTGAGATGTTAGATGGCAAAACCATCTCCTTTTGTCCCTGTTTGGATTAAAATGTGTCTTTCCACATCCCACATGGAGTAGAAACAGTAAAGCCAGAACATTTAAACAAATATTTGCAAGAGGGTTGTGTTTGTTTTTGAATACTTGTCCTACTCCAGACAGGACCCACAGACCACACAGAATGTCATAAAACACCATTCCTTTTCTCCCTCTTCAAAAAAAGGAGCAGGAATGTGTGTTGCCAAAGGAGATTTGGGTGAGTCCAGGAGAACAGGGAAGATTTACCTTCCCAGATGCAAAAACCAGACCACGATACCTGCATCCATTTCCCTATGTTGAACCAGAGCTGCACAAAGAGCCTGTCACAAGGTGAAAGATGCATTGTAGCAGGAACACATGGGGTAAAAATATAGGTGATTGGTGTTAAAAGTAATTGCAGCCTTGTGGGGCAGAAGCCAATAGGCTGAAAAACATTTCTAAGGTATTGTAACCAGGAAATAGGTTGGCTTCTGATGGAATGGCGTTGAGTTTTACATCTCTTATGTCTCATCCTTCAATGAGACTGATCATGGAATAAAATCTTTTAAAACACCTCTCAGTTGCCCCATCTCTGTAAAAAAAGCTGAGAATAATCCAGCTTGAAAATAATAATAATTAATAAAATTTACTAATAATATTCTTTAAATTTTATTATTTAAAAATTATTATTTAATATTATTTTAAGCTGGGAATAATCCAGCTTTAATCCAGTAAAAATAATAAAATAATAATAATTTAGCTGAACTCCTAAATTATTGAGGTGCTTTAGAAAGATCCCACTTGGCAGAAGTAATTCCTCAAGATAATGGTAGCCCCTCCAGTCCTCGTGGACTTTGTGGTGACAGAATAAACACCCTAAAAAAGCATCAGCTGGTAAATTGTTGTGTGATTGCCAGTGCCTGAGGATAACGTCAGGACTTTGTCCACACTCTCCTCACTTAATTCTTCACTTTGCCTTGGAAAATATCAACAAGCTGCTACAGAGTGAGCCCAGCTCCCTCAGAACTTGTGTGATGCTGTTATTGTTAGATGTGCTCCTCAGGCAGAGCAAGGGGAGCTGCTGAGAGAACATGAGGTAGGTTTGAAAAAATAATTTTAAATGCATCAAAAATATTGTTTCTACAGCGTTTTCTTCACTGTGGCTCTGTTTGGACATCCTGCCCTAGGCAGCTGTACATGTTGGGTTTGCACAGGGGTTTTCCCCTTGATCTCCTGGCAAATAAAGTTTAATATGATGGAAGATATCCGCCAGCTGTTTGCATTCAGAATACCCAACAGAGAGAGAATTACTGCGTGCCAAGCAAGACACCTCAAATCTCACCTTATGACACCAGCAGTGCAAAGGGCACACCCCACATGTTCATCAAGGAACACAGTGTGATAAATGAGTAATAAAATAGTTGACAATCACAATTAAAAGGCAAATATCATGTATATATGTTAAGAGAAGTTTTATAGTTCTGTTTGTGAAAAACGCCAATCACTTCGTTTTTTAAAATTTTAAAAGTTTAATAATAATAAAAGAGTTATAAAAATAGTAATACAATTAGAGTAATAAAAATTTAGAGTTAGGACAATTACAAGACAATAAAAAGCAAAGAATTACGGATGTCCGGATGCTCTCAGACACTAAGTCATGAAAAGCATGCTTTGTGAACAAAGGAATAAACCTTAAAAACCATACACTGTTGCATATTCATACATACTTCATGGTTATGCATACATTCTATTTAAAATAAGAAACTCTGTCTGGAATATGTCAACTCCTTCTTCTAATCTCCACGGCGTCTTCGAGTCTGAGCAAGGCCTGAAGAAATTAGCTTCTTCTGATAAGAGAACCATAAATTCCTCTTCTCTGGAAGATTTATGTGTCCTGTGACTGTTATTTCGAAGCGAGTATCTAATTTTTTAAAAATACGTAGTTTCTATTTTAACTACAAAACTACATTTACCATACTATTAAAATGTTAATACAGCACTTCTAATCAATATAACACAATACATATAGTATTCACTTTAATATTTGCAAAAAGCCAATCATAAAATATGCATTCTTCACACGTTTTACCCCCTTGTGTTGTTATCATGGGGTGGCCTGGGTTTGGGACATTTGGGAGGGTTGGCTTGTCACCATGGCAGCACCTGACCTCCAATCAAGGTGTAAGGAAGTGATCTCCACCACTGGACAGAGAAGCAGGAGCCGATGGACAGAACTTTGGGAGGGGCCAAAGGGTTAAAGGGCAAAACCTCCATGGTGTGGATGAGCACATGGTGGGAAAAAATCCTTTGCTCCCGGTGCCGTGTTTATTTTCTCTATTCAGTCTTCTGTTGTGTTTTTGATAAGGTTTAATAAACCTTTCTAAATCTTTGGAAGTGAGTACATCCCTCACAATTGGACAGGGGCCAAATCTTCAATGAATAAATTCTCTTTCCAAGTCCTTCAGCAGCACTGACTCACCCCAACTCTTCCAAATTTAATTCAAGAGCCCCCCATTTCTGAAAAACTCTGAATCAGATGCTGGGAGTGTAAAAGATGGGGCTGGCTCCGCTGTCCCTGGGCCCAAAGTTCAGAAATTGAGCCCAAAAAGTCCTGCTTCATTTACACAAGAACTGCTCAGACAGGTCTGTGGGTGTATTCTTGAGAAACTCAATTATCACCCACTCCCTTTTCGTTCTTCTCTGCTGAACTAGCCGGGGAGGCGGATTAAGGGAAAAAGGAGATGCAGGGTGGAAAGTCATCAGCATTTGTTTCTGGAGAAGACAGCTGAAAGCTGGGAAGGCAGAATGAGAAAGAGACACAAAGCATCCCAAGACAAATGCCCATTACCCAGCACAATGTGCTGCTACTTTCTTAGCAACACGCGTCACTTGAATTAATTTTCCAAAAGAAAACAGACTGTCTCAACAGCAGCCTGATGGTCTCAGCAATTCGCTTTACAATTACTCACTAAACTACCTTGATTTAATTATTCAAGAAGAATCTCACTGCCACTGATAACTACTTAATTAAAAACACAACTTTAGAGCAATAAGAGAGTCACATTATATTGCATTTGAAATAGATTTTGTGCTGTAAACATGCGCAGTTCATTTTAACCGGCTTAATGTGCCAATATATTTGGAGTCCCAAGGATTTTAAGAATGGCTCCAGCACCAGTCATCATCCAGGGGCTGCAAACAACACTCATGAGCTTGTTCTTGCTTGGAGCAATTCCACTCAGATCAAATTAAGAAAAGCAGCGCTGCGACAGAGATCGTGTAGAGCATAAAACCTGATGCTCGGAAAAGTCAGAAGCTGAGAAATGAGGAGAAATTCTTACCCCGCTCCACTCTTCCTGTTGGAAATTACACAACTTCTAATTTTTTTTTTTTAACTAATTTTAGTCAGGGGTTTTGTTCACCTTCGCCCAGGGGGAAGGGAGTGGAAGTTTCTTTTCTAAAGATTCTGCTCCCTGGAAGAGACATGATGAGTTTAACATCTACAGATTGGAGATGGCCGAGAAGATGCACAGGACAAAAGCGACCATCAATGAGCATCAACACCCCAGGATCCCCCTGGTGGGTCTGAGCCACCTGGTCTGGGGGAAGATTGATAAGAGAACAGAACGAAGAACCAGGACCTAATTAGCATCAAAGGCGAAGGGATCAATAACCAATAGGCAACCAAATACCAAGAATTGTGTAACTTGGGACCAATGAATATTGAACCAATGAATTTCTCTGGGTTTTATCTGCACGAGTATCTGGGAAATCTAGTAAAGAACCAGGCGTGATGGAATTATTTTCTCTGCACAACCCGGGCTATGTGTGGATAAAATGATTTCGGTTGCACGTCCTGGCCAGAATAAAGGAATGCCTTAATTCTCTAACACTAAAAAATGTTGCTGGAGAGTTTTTGTTTGCCCACGACAATTCGGTGGCATTCCTAGGCACCCCACTGTGCTCTCCTGCCCTCTTAGTGCTGTGAGAGCTCCACAGGTGAAGGTGCAAGACCTTGGCTGGGGCCACCCTCTCCATTCCCACCAGCAGAGAAGGACCTGCCCTGGTCCTAGGTGGGACAAATGAGGGTGATTTGACCCTGTCCCCTACTCTGTGGCCTCACCCTGAGGGTCCCCAGTATCCTCTCCAACAGCCTGGGTGCACGGAGGGGACATCCAGCCCTTCCCATGTCAGCTGGTGGGAGCAGCTCACATCCTCCAGATGGGAGATTTCAGAATGAGGGCAACTGTCTGAGAGCAATTCCCATTTTTTATGATTTTAGCATTTTAATGGGTATCAAGTATGGGCATCTGGGCATCATTAGGTACGTGCAAGAGTCAAGAGCAATCTTTGGAAATTGGGTGCTTTTTAACCTGTGACAGAAGGGGTTGTGAATGAATTGGCTCCATTTCCATTGAGATAGAGATGGATGACACTTTGGGGGAAGGAGCTGTTGGCTGCCTGTGTCCAGAGGGACCAGGGGCAAGCAGGGGCGGCTGCAGACACCAGCCTGACTCATGAGGAACTTCCTGAGACCACCAGCTGGATTTAGGCTGTGCCAAGTGGCATAGGAAAGCCTCCCAAATCAGCAGCATTCCATCGCCTATTTAGTTATCTAAAACCTCTCTCCTTCCCCCTAACTAAGAGGCAGCGACTCCTTTGGTTTTAATGCATTTTCAGTGCAGCTGAAACTATAGATATATTTATATATGAAAAAAATTAAATGACTGCCTTCTTGAATATTATCTTCCCGTTTATTGTGTGCCCTCTCTCCCCTTCTCTTCCCAGAGAGACCAACCATCACATGAAAATGCTTTTCATCATCTGCAAAATTTGATGCCCAAAATAGCCCCATGGTTGCCCTAGCAACAAGCATTTATTCCCCCTCCCCCCTGCATCCCCCCCTTTGCATATTGCTGCATATTTCTATCATCTCTTTCCAGGCACAGTTCATAAACACGGCTGCATAATAAAGAATGTTATCACCAATGACTTACAGCCCAGCTGCTGCAAATAAGATATGAAGTGGCAAGGAAATACAATTTCATGCAGCTAGGACAACAGATTGATTGGGTGCCCTTCAAATTTGATGCCACTTCTTTAAGTCTGTCCAAATTCAAAAAAAAAAAAAAAAAGGAAAAAAAAGTTAGTTTCCCCACCTTCCCATCTTTCCATGGTAGCAACAGACAATAAAAGTGGGAGATAATTCACTAGGACACTCATTATGTCTGCAGCAACCTTGCCCTGAGAGATTGACAATTTAAAGAGACGTGCTTCTTTTCCCTGCCACCTCCTCTACTTTTCCCCCAGCTGCCCTTCTTCATCAAAAGTCTCATTCCTCCAGTTTGGTTGCCTGTTTAATTCAATTATCTTCCCTTTCAAATTATTATTTCTGTTCAGATTACGAGCCAGAAGGCTGTTACTGATAGAGACAAGCAGCCCCCTTAATTTCATTACCATCATCTCCAAAATTTTGTCCTTGTTTTTATTTAGTTTTAGTAGCACAAGAGGAAGACCCTCTGTCCCACAGCAATCCCATCAAAGAGCACCCCATCAAGGACAAAAAGAGGTGGGCTTGTACATGCTCCCTCACTGCTGTCGGTTCTGACGGGTTCACTTTCAAGGTTGTGGAGATCTGCTTTGGAGGCTGATGTGGATGTGCAGGGAGCACTTTGTGATCTGCTGTGGCACAGCAGGGAGAGGACCTGAATGGTGCTGATGGACCTGGATGCTGCTGCTCCCAGGAGAAAGAACATCTCTGGGTGCAGACAACTCCCCATGCAGGGTTTGTCTCTCACATTCACCTCTCCTTTCTGTCCCCTGCCTCCCCTCTCCTTTACTCACAGCATTTTATGGAATTCTTCTTCACCTCTGAGTGAAGATTGTGGTGCCTGTCTCTGAGTCTTCCTTCCTTCCTTCCTTCCTTCGACTCAAAGTGTGGCATGGGTGCACAGAGATCCCTCTGCTTGGAAATGTGCAGCAAAAGAAAATCTGGTTTGTTCCAATCTAGCAAAGAGAAGAGAGAGCCCCATCATATGTGCTGTGCAGCCTCTGGCTCCAAATTATCTCTAGGATTAGTTAACGCTAATCAATCTCTATCAATCAAATAAACCACAGAGGAGGAAACTGCTCCTTGCAGAAGCCGTTCTCTTCGTGCTCAACAGCAGCACCAACTGCTCCCAAATCCTCCCAGAGAGCCCTGGAGTAACTCACGTGCATCTGGGGACAGCACAAGGGCTGAAGGGAGCATTTCTCACAGCCAGGCTGACCTGCAAACAGCTCTCCCTGCCCTGAGCACAGAGGTATGGAGATGCTCCTTCATCTTTTCATGGATTTTTATTTTTTCTTTTTCCACAGAAAGGGTGGTAACACATTTGAAAGAGCTGTGCAGGGAAGCAGTGGAGTCACCTTCCTTGGAAGTGTTCAAAACCCACATGGATGTGGGACTTGAGGCCATGGCTTAGTGGTGAACATGGTGGTGGTACAGGGCTGGCAGCTGGACTTGATGATTTTAATTCATTGAATTAGATGTCCAGCTTTAATGATTCTGTGACTCTCTGCCTGTATCCAATGTGGGATCCCAGTGCCTCTCAGTTCCCCACTCCCATCAGGACACGGCAATAATGAGTCTAGAACAAGGTTTCAAACACAAATAGCTCTGATTTGTGCAGTGAACTGGATCTGAATCCTGGCAGCTTGCACTCACTGGCCCTTAGGATCTTGTGATGCTTAAATGAGTAGGACATTTGCCAGCTCTTCAGATGGAAAACATGAACGCAGCTCAGAACAGGATTATTACTATTATTAAAATGAGAGATGAGGTTTTAAACCCAAAACTGCAGATCAGGAAAGTTAAAACCGTTTTCCATCTTGAAATGCGCTCATCGATGAAGAGTGAAATCAGCATCAAAGCAGCACTCATGGGTCACACAGAGCAGTGTGCTCAGAAATGGCACTGGAGGAGAGCACAGCAAAGTTGGTGGATTTTTGTATCTCTTAAAGAAGAGATGAAGAAAAGCAGAAAATATGTAATATGGGAAGGAAAGATTTTTACAGACTAATTTCTACCACCTCCTTTGAGGCGTGAGCAGTCCTTTAATCTAAGAAGGGTCATTTCTGTGTCATTTCTCTGCCCTAAGTGGAGGCCAAGTTCAAGAGAACTGTGTTTCTTTTAATTTCCTTTGGATACAAGTACTCGGATCCAGACGCCCATTTATCTTTCCTGACTCAAGTAAATAAATTGAAAAAACCCCAACTTAGTGTGTCCTATAAATACCCCATAACACAGCGAGATCCAATATCACTTTTTTTTCACACCTAAAACCTTAAACCCCTCTGACACCATAAAACACTGGCGTCCCCCATCCCATGATTGTTTCCCATAATCTAGAGGAACATTAAAGAGAGAAAAATTGCGCTGAAAAAAAATGACATCTTATCTATTTCCTCCCTTCCTGCCGCCACTCCGTGCTTTTGTCATCGCAGGTCAGACACCTGCTCCCCACATTACGCTCTGAGGAGGTGATCAATGCTCCTCGGGTGATTACGAGCGGCAGTATTCACCGGGTGTCAATCTGGGACAGGCATCTCGGCTCACTTGCCATTCTTTGTCCTGCCAACAAGCCCTAAAAGCAGAGGAGAAAGGAAAAAAAAAAATAAAAAATGAAATGGACTGACAATTTTTCTCTCCCTGGAGGGGAGGGCCACTGCCGGGATGTTACAGAAATGCCGGGGCCGGAGGGGGATGCTGCAACCAGCACCATTCCTACAAACTTTTCTGAGAGCGGGGGATAAGCAGAATAATTAGCACGAGGTTGCCAAATTGCAACCCAACCTGGGAGAGCCCAGTTTAATCATCGGTGCACCAGCGACAGGCAGGCAGGACTGTTGAACTTTCCCACCTCGGGACTGCACCACATCCTCATTTAGGCAGACCTCAGCGGGATTGAACATGTCAGGAAAATTAATCCACAAACATCAGAGCTTTGCATCCAAAAAGGACACAGAGGAGTCCTTTTACTTTATTCCAATAAAGGGAGAGGCCATGGGGCATTCCCCTGGGGTCTCTCGAACTTTTGGACGATGCAGCCTCCTCTTTTATCCCAATTTCCCGGCCACATTTCCCTTCTCTCTTTCCCCACTGCCTGAGGTACTTGAGAGGTTCAGACTTCCCAGAACGCCTGATACCAAAGATTTCTCTCTAATGTATAACCCTCCCTTATAATTTTTAATTCTTATCGAATTTAGGGTTTTCCCCCATTGTTTCTTTCATATTTCAATGTCTAGTTTAATTTATTAGCAAACTTGAAGCTTATTTGTAAAAGCAAATATTTTTTTCCATTCAACAATCAGTGGAGTTCTTCCCATCGTTTCTTTTATCTCTCAGTGCTGGTTTTATCTACCAGCAGACCCACAGCTTGTTTGTAAAGACAAATCCTCTATTTCTCTCAAACAGGTCAAGGGAGAAGAGCCTGGTTTGGTTTTTCTCTGTTCCATCACAGGAGGCTGTGCCTTGCTTCCAAATGGATTGGACATTCCCTCCAGGACAGGCACAGCTCTGACATTCTGCACATTCCAGTCTTGCCACCAGCCTTCATCCTTTCTTTTGGGACTCCTTTTGTTGCTTGGATCTGACAGTGGCAGTTGAAACTCGTGCTACACCTCATGGGCACATCCCTGTGGGGATGTCTGGCCTAAAAACACACCTGGAGGTACCTGGATGTGAGAGATGCTATTCACTTCCAAAAATTTAGAAAGGTTTATTAAAACCTTATCAAAAATACAACAGAAGACTGAATAGAGAAAATATTACAGCACCGGGAGCAGAGGATTTTCCCACCATGTGCTCACCCACACCATGGAGGTTTCACCTTTTAACCCTTTGGCCCCTCCCAAAGTTCTGTCCATTGACTCCTTTGCTGTCCAGTGATGGAGATCACTTCCTTACATCTTGATCGGAGGTCATGTGTTGCCATAGTGACAAGCCGACCCTCCCAAATGTCCCAAACCCAGGCTGTCCCCTGTGATAACAACACAAGAGGAGTAAAACATAACTATAAATCTGTAAAACTTCTCCTAACATAAATACATGATATTTGCCTTTTAATTTGTGAGAGTGAACCATCACATTACTCATCTATCACATGGAGAACCTCAACACTGAAAAGCACAGGAACTCAAGAGTGCTGATGGCCACCCCTGTTCACAACCGCCCCTCTGCCCTCCAAGCTGGAGATGGACACTGGCACCTGCACATGGATTGGCTTCAGCTGGGAGTGGCATCACATCCCCGAGCACAGGCTCTGCTGGGCCAACAAGCCTCCAGCACATCCTTCTTGTATTTGAAGCACTGAGGTGGGAGTGATGCCCTCAGCAGGGTGCCCCAGGTCACTCCATCACTTCCCAGGTTGGGAGAACACATCCCAGGAACCAGCCCTCAAGTTGTCAATTATGCTCTGGCTACACAGTGCAATTATTCATAAATATTTATACACACACATGCCCTTTGTTCTGCTTTTGTGTGACACAGAGGGGAATTTTGGCTCTGTTCTCTCTCCCTCACCTGGATTTGCTCTGCCCTTTCTGTTGGATACAAGGGATTTGATTGAATTAACTTAATTGGCAAATGTATTGTTCAGACAGCTGTGACAGAAACCACTTTGTGCATTAGTCAGGAGGTTAAGTGGCTCATGGCAGCTCCCAACACATTTTTTTGATTCCAGCCCCCCTGTACTGACTACAAGTCACTTTTTGGGATTTGGAAGCAGTTTTAGGGGGCAGACAGGTCTGCTGTGTTGTACGTCATATTTGGGTGCTGAGAGGCCACGTGGTCAGAGCTGCCAAAACCTCTGGTTCCTCCCCCTGCTCCCAGCCCTTGGCCACACCAGCTGCTTTGGTAATCGTACCTACGTGGCATTTTTGTTGAACAGAGGAAAACTACATGTCTGGAAAAGGTACCTGCAGGTCAACATTTCTGCCTGGTCTTTATCTCACGTGCTGTGGTTGGACCTGGCCTGTCTTGCAGACCTCAAAGCCTCACAGGAAGGCTGGGAGTGCCCATGTTCTGCTCTGCTGAGGCTCTGCAGAGCTTCACCTTCACCCCTCACCTCACCCCTGCAGCCCAGGTTCCTCCCTTGAGGCGACTTGAGGTGACTGTGACCCAGATCCCTCCACGGGAAGCAGAGCAAGAACCATCTCCAGACACACATCTAGGTCTCCAGACAGGATGAGTGGTTCTTGGGCAATTTCCTCTCTCCCCTCTCACTCTCCAGTAGCTGACCTGGTGAAGATCTCAACTTCAGTACCTCAGCTAAGAGCCTAAAATGGACCAGTTTTCAGCAGCCCTCCCCCTTCTCCTGCAAACTGTTGCCTGTTATTTATTGCATTGTGCACAAACAACATAATTTTACAGCTTGGAAGCTCATTGTTTGCAGGAGATCTTCCATGAAAGTATTCACACTTTGGCATCCTTTGAACTCCTGCAACCAGAAGAAAAGCCAAGGAGAGGCAGGTCAGCAGCAGAGGGAAGCAGGAGAACCTGATTTCTGGGGTTGCTGTGGGACAAGTCAGGACACAAAATGTCACTGTTGGATAAGAAATGACACAGGTTTACTAGAAGGTTTACTTTTTATACACTGTTCTGATCTAGGTGTACTTGATGGGTCATTTAGTTAATATATTTCACCTGATTGGCTAATTAACAAGATGTCATTTTATAAACAATCTTTGAGAAAAACAAGAAAATAGAGAGGAGGAAAAACACCACCTGTAGGTTATTTATAATAATAACTTGTCATTGCTTCTCTTCAACTCCCTAAAGTCTCTCAGGTTGATTCTGGGCAAACTTATCTAATTTTCTCATGCTCTGACCAGGTTGTTACATACACACAAAACGGGAAAAGACGTTTCACTCTTGTTCTTACGGGCTGCACCACTCGAGGTGAGCCAGGCTCTGCAGCACCACCCTGCTGGGATTGCTCCAGCAGTGGCAGACAGGCTGTCACCTTGTGTCCCTGACAGCAGTGGTGGCGTGCTACAGAGGTGATGGACGCTGTCAGCACACGTGTAAGGCAAACAGCCTTTGGGATGTCACTGTGCCACAGCTCAGGATTAAAGTGGCTCCTCTGCCCACAGCCCCCAGGGCTCCAGCACTCTCCAGAGCCCTGCACCTGATGGAAAACCAGGAGTCTGCAGCTGTGACCCCCCACAAACCTGACAAATGGAATGACTGGAACCCCACAGATGTGCAGTGACTTTGTGGGTGCACAGCAGCAATAATCCTGATGTCATCTGATGCCTTGTGAAGGCTGATCTAGAGCAGAGGCTAGACAGAGTTAAAGTAGGGATTTATTAGGAGGCTTTAATAAATCTACTTTGTGTAGTAGAAGAGCCCAGCTAGGGTTATACTACAGGTGAAGCCAAAATGGTCCCAAAATGCACGAGTGCTCCCGGGGGCTCTCACTGTGATCAGCTCTGCTCCATTGGCACATTGGAGTTCATTGTCCCATTCCAGCTTTAGCCCATGCAGTCCCATCCTGCTTGTGTTTCTCTCTCCAGCCCACGTTGTTTGTGCTCTTGGGCCTGAGATTTGGATCATTTGTCCTTGGTGCCCAGCTGGAGAAGGAATTGTTTTGTCTCCCTACTCTGTGAAGAGAGCTAACCATCCCCTAATATGAAGCCCAGACCCACACACTAAAGCAGCACAGAATGTGAAAAATATAAAAGCTAAACCTGAGGCATCAACCTGAGAAGTGGCTCTGCCCCAGCTGTCACTGTCACCGGGTGCTGCCAACACTCAGATGGGAACAAATTCCCTCTCCTGCATGGAGGAGGTCACCTCTGGATGATTGGCAAGGCAAGGAGTGGGAGAAGCTACCATTTACCACTTCTCTGTACCCTGATCATCCTCTGGCCAGGCACTGGTCCATCACCCAGAGGGGCAGGACAGCCCTTCCCCAGTACCACGGGCACTTGAAGAACACAGTTAAAGCTTACAGAGAGAGAATGGCAAATTTTCATAACCATTTTGATTCCTGCTAACTGAAGCCAATGTAAATCTCTTGTTTTTTATGAATCTCACTTACATTTTGTGCCTGACTTGTGCATAAAACTTCCCCAGATTTATACAAGCCAACTCCATAAGTCATCCCCTTCCCAATCGGGCCCTATATCTTGATGACCTTTTAGAAACCAATGACTGCTTTCCTGTTGTTATCCATAATTGGAAAAGCACTAGAGATAAGAAAATTTATGGCAATGAGTGATCTACCTGCAAGAGACAATAAAGAACACTGGGCGGTGAAAGAAGGGGAAGGAAAAATCCCACACACGGAGCGGCGCAGGCGCGGGGAAAGCTCAGATGCACACACAGCTCTGGCTGAACTTCCCCTGTTCTTACTGAAAATCTCTCTCCTTGAGCCCACAATCCCCCTGACCTTGCAGCCTCCACCTTACAGGACAGATGCAGCCCTGCATTTCTTGGAATTTACTTGCAAATCTTTTGGTTTAAGGTGACTGAAGCATCAGATAGGAGCGGGTTCACTCCCCAAGTGGATAATCTTATCCACACAATCATTTCTAAATTACACTTAAATTATTTTTAATTATAACTTAATAACTATCTACCTGTGAGCCTCAATGCGGACTTTTTTATCTAATTACACAATACTGCTTAAACTCATGGAGAAGAAGGCGAAGAAGAAGGAGAAGAAGGAGGTGAAGAAGAAGGATCAGCTTCTGCCCTAAAACCTCCTTCTTGCTTTATATTCATTACTATATTCTAAACCCTTAAACTCCACATTTTCCACCATGTGATATTACACACTTCTATTCAAACTCCACACCTACAATCCCAGCTCTATAATTTAATTTTGGAAGCCTTCTCCACGGCCTCAGGAAAGCAACCCAGGAGTGCAATGCTCACACTGCTATGGATGTAACACACAGGAGGGAGGGCAGGGCAGCCCTGCACATCACTTTAGGGTTGATCCCAGAGACATTAATCACTTCACCACCATCCACAGCAATCCCTGCCTGCAGGAATCATTCCACACCAGCACCCCTGAACTGCTCCTGGCCATCACAAGCCCCATTCCCAGAGTGAATTTTGGTTTGTTTTGAAACAAAAGCAGTTCAGTTGTTGCCACATCCCTTCTATGGCCCTGCACAAACAGTCTGGGATGTAGCACTTGTAGGAAATAGGAGTGTCTGTGAGGCACAGGTCCTAATCTTTGTTGTTCCCAAGAAATCCAGAACACGCCAAGACTCAAGAAGGGAAACGCTTCCAGTCACATCCACTTTCCAGTCAGAGTAACCCAGGTGACCTTCTTGTCTCTAGGAACCAGAAGTGCTGTAGCACTTGTAGGAAATAGGAGTGTCTGTGAGGCACAGGTCCTAATCTTTGTTGTTCCCAAGAAATCCAGAACACGCCAAGACTCAAGAAGGGAAACGCTTCCAGTCACATCCACTTTCCAGTCAGAGTAACCCAGGTGACCTTCTTGTCTCTAGGAACCAGAAGTGCTGAAATGAAAAGGAGATTTTTCTAGTCTGAGGGTGGGAAAGCAGCCACCAGCTGTACTGAGAGGGCTGAGTGTGGAGTGGAAGTCCAAGGTTTGCAAAGCAGAGGGATGAAAATCTGCAAACAGGCAAATAATTCACCCAGCCTTACTGTAATAGTTGCCTTCAACTCTCCTGCAAGAGCAGGAGATTCCTATGAGAGACATCCAGAATCCAGGGGCACTGCAGGGAAAAAAATCCCCCTTATTCCTGGATCAGCTGTAGCACACATCCAGGCAGCTTCAGGAAATCATCCAGCCCTTTTTTCTGTTCTCCCCATCTTCTACTGAAAAGTGGTGATGAAGGAGCAATGCTCAGTCCCTGTCATGACAGCATTTTCAGCTGGCTGGATGAGAGTTGCTAAAGCAGTTTAAAATGTGGCTTGTCAAAGCTCTGCTGTCACTTGAGACACACAGATACAATGACCTGCACCCACTCTGATTGCCATACAAGTGTTTGTGCTGCCCCAGCTTAAAATGGATTCTGGCCACAGCTCAGCTTTCTTATTTGCAGTCAGGAGGATTACACAGAACTATCTGTAATAATTAACTCCCAAGAGAGAAGTTAAAGTGAAAACAGTAAGAGCAAGCAGCTAAGAACCAGAAAAAAAACCCCAACAAAACAACAGATGACAAATTCCTAGCAGGGGTTGGGATGAGTAGAGGCAAACAGAAAGGAGGCGTGGTTGTCATTGAGGAAATCCTGGCAGGTGTCCCCTACCAGCCCCTGCAAATAAAGATCTCTGCAGCTCCAGTGAAGGTCACCAGGTCTGTGCAGCCCAAGGCTCCTCCAGTTTGCAGCTTTTGAACTGGCTCCCAGTAAGCTCTGCCCTTTTTTTTTGTTTGTTTGGTTTGGTTTGTTTTGTTTTGTTTTGCTGGGGGGATGAGGTGGTGGCAGCTCAGGGCTGAACATCCCTCCCTTGCTGTGGTCTCCTCCAGCTGCTCTCCTCCAGCTCTGCTGAATTCAGTCTGTGCTGAGGACATCTGTATTTTTGGATTATTCATCATGAATTGATTAGTTCATCCCACAGTCACCCTGATCATATTCTTCCTATGTACTAACATCTCAATGAATGAGCAGTCAAGTAGAAAATGAATGCATTAGTGCCTGATTGTATTACTAAGCTCTTGTATATGCTAACGAATGCAGCAGGGCTTAATTCAGCCCAATAACAAACAGGTAGTTGCAGAGTTAAGCAGCACAAGTGTCCAAATAAGAGTAAAACATCAAAAAAAACCTCTCTTAATATCTTTTGTGTTTAAGATTCAAATTAGCTTTGGACACGAGTGCTTGTTTGTGGAGAATTCTTTTGTCTGGGTATAGAGACATTTTCCTGCTAGGATTTTCACAATCATGACACTGAATCAGCCACTTTCGTCTCTGGCAGGGTAGAATTGATTACAAACCACCTAGTTAATTAAAAAAACCAGCTTGCATTCAGACCTGCTTTTTAGCAGAAACTAAGCTCAGAAAATTATTTTTGTAAGTCCACTGGAATTGCTATTTGCAGTAAAATATGCCAGATGAAGTTCTCTGCTGGGAACAGTGAAATGAAACTTTTTTTCCCCTTCCTTTTATTTTTATTTTATATCATACTCTGTATGAGATAATTTCCTATTTCTACCCACAGCAGCTACAATTGTACATACAGAAAAGAAAAGCTCAGAGGAAGCACAAAAGGAACCAGGTACATTTTCTGAGCAGGTTGGCCAGGCAGGAACTTTGTCCTTGTCCATTGACTTACTGTGTGATGCAGAGAATAGCAGCTCTCTGGATCACAATCTGTTCATCAGAACTTTATGAGTAATAGATGAAAAAGTCTGGAAAATTTTCCACACAGGCTCAGGTTTGGCTCCCTTGTTCAGAGCAAGCAGCACAGCTGCAGACATGCAGAGCCCTGCAGTCCAAGCACACCCATTGCTGTGGCTTTTGTGGGGGCACAGAGCACACAGACCTACTTGTGCTCCCCAAATTTACAAGGATATTTACTCTGGGAGCTTTCCATAAGGATTTCTAGACAGGCTCAGATGGTGCAAACAACCAGCATCCTAACAGGTCCACATTATCCCTTCTACCAGCTGGTTGCCATTAAAATGTGAGGGACAGTAGTTAAAAAAAAATCTTCCTTCTTAGTAAGAAAACAATTACCTAAACCACAAAAGACTCTATAGCAGCTGTCAGAACAAGCCCTGGACAGCATCTCCCTCCGCAAAAGGGTAGGCATTGACCCCTCCAGAGCCCATGGAGGTGAAATTCAGAGGAGCAGCAGCTGTGCCCAACATGACCTGAATGCAGCAGGGTGACCCAGCCGTGAGGCTGCATTTCTTAGGCAGCCTTGCTGGCTTAGGGGCTTGCACAAAAAGCCCTAAGAAATCCCTCCTGGACTGTAGTCCTCTTGACTTTGCTCCTGGAAGGGACAGCAGTAGGCAGCAGGCTTGCAGAGAGGCCCTGGCAGGGCTGGCTGCCCCATCAGGAAATTTGGGCCTGACACAAACCAAAGCTGTCAGTGGTGTTGGGCAGCCAGGCCCTGGGACAGCAGCACTGACCCTGGGCATCCTCGTCCCCTGCTCCTTGTCCCAGAACCAGGCATGGCAAGAGCCACACGGGCATGGCATGCCCCTGCCACTGACCCAAATCCCTCCCGAGGGACAGCCCCTAGCAGGGGAATTTGGCTGCTCCTTGTGATGCCTTGTAGAGGCTGACCTAGAGCAGAGGCTGGACAGGGTTATGAATAAAATAGGGTTGTATTAAAAGGATTTCCTCCATGGATCCACCTTGGGCAGCACCAGAGCCCAGCCAGGGCTGCACCCAAGATGAACCAAAATGGTCCCAAAATGCACGAGCGCTCCCGGGGGCTCTCACTGTGATCAGCTCTGCTCCATTGGCACATTGGAGTTCATTGTCCCATTCCAGCTTTAGCCCATGCAGTCCCATCCTGCTTGTTTTTCTCTCTTCAGTGCATGCTGTTTGTGCTCTTGGGCCTGAGATTTGGATCATTTGTCCTTGGTCCCCCAGCTGGAGAAGGAATTGTTTTGTCTCCCTGCTCTGTGAAGAGAGCTCAGCAGCCCCTGACACAAAGCTCAGACCCACACACTAAAGCAGCACAGAATCTGAAAAATATAAAAGCCAAAACCTGAAGCATCACTTTGACTCAGCAATGGGCAGCTCTTCCCAACATCAGCCAAGGAAGATATTCACTTCCCTTCTCTGATGAGCCTTGGCTGTGTGAAGGTGGCCAGACCCTGTGGCCAAAGACCTGTCCTCCCACAGGCAGTGGGAGACTGTGGGACTGAGCACTGAAATCCACTGAGAAGAGTCTAAATTTGAGCCTGCAAGAAGTGCGTGTAACAACCTGAGTGCAGAAATCTGACTCATCCCTGTGTTTTCCCCAAGCACAGACTGTGGCTGTTTGGCAATAGACCAAATAAAATGACAGTATAAACTGCCAGAACCCAGCAAATCTCTTCTTTTGCTGCCTCTCTTTTTCACTTCCAAGAGGCAGAGTTGGTTTTGTTGCTATCCCATAGAGAAGCCTCACTCTTAGGTCTAAATTTGGCTCTCCCATCTTCTCAGTAGGCCAAGTGACAGAGGGATTGGTCTCGTAGATTAAAAAGACTCTCTCCAAGAATCAGTCAATCCCAGAGATGCATTTGGGGTTTCTTCAACCAGTAGGAAGACAAGTGGGTTTTGAATCCTGGCTGTGGAGCACGGTTAAGGGCTGCTGAGGTTTTGGTGGGAGGTTCCATCACCACCCCATGGGCTCCAAAGGAAGGTTTGCACTCCACAGTTGAGAGTCCTAACCCAGGCACAAGGGAGCAAAGGCTGCCAGAAATGCTGCCTTCATCAGCTTTTCTCTGCGTGGGGAAGAGGTGTGCAGGCTTAAAAAATACATGGTAATAGTCTGATTTAAGTGCAGATGAAAGCTGCTGGGCCCCAGCTCCCAGGAGTGCTCTGTGACAGCAGCAGGAGTGGCCACAGTTCAGACTTCCCCGAGGATTCCCAGAAATAAAACTGAAAGGATTAACCCCAGAGAAGGACTCCAGTGGTGCTGCCTTCTCAGGGCCTGGGGCAGAATTGGTCCTGGAAGAGGGGTTTAGCTCAGGCCAGCAGGAGAGTCAGGCACACCCCTGGCTCCCTGCCGCATCTGTTATTCCAGCAGAGATCCCGGGTTTGCAGTTCAGGCATGTTTCCACTAAGAACCACAGCGAGACCATTCACTCCTCTCATACAGCCCACCAAAGAGCCATTTGTGATAATGACCAAACTTGGTTTCATCTTGGAAATCTTTAATGGACTCCTGTATATTACCGAGGTTTTAATGGTGCTAGGAGGAAACCAGAAAAAATGCCACAGACTATATGAAGATGCTGGTTTTGTTGTCTGTATTCTGAATAAACCACTATTTAAATTTTTTGGACAATATTTTCTATATTCCCCTCAGAGAAATTTGTATTTATTATTTCAGATTTTTCACCTCATCTTTTCTTTTTTTCCTTCAATTTCCTCCCCTTTTTTTCTACAGCCACAGAAGGAAAAGGATAAAATAAACAGGAAAAAGAAGCAGTGATGGCCCCATTGCCATTCTTCCAGGAGTAGCTGCTCCTCACAAATCAGACCTTTTGCTCTATCCCAAGGGCAGGGAGCTGGAGGAGGCAGCATACACCAGCCCTGGGCAGGGAGCAGGATGTAGCTCATGAGCTGTGTGACAAGGAAGTGACAACTTTTGATGGGACATGATTGGGACAATCATCTGGTCTTCCTAAAGCTGGACATATACTGGAAGAGGGTCACCAGACCTGTTCATTTGCCTTCCCTGGAAAGATGCCATTCTCTCTTCCTGGTTGAGGGGGAATCTCCAGGCCTCTGTGAAAGAAAGAGACAAGGAAAAGGAGGATGGGACCCTCCAAGTGCCCCTTGACATAATCAGACAAGGGCCTCAATGGTTTGCCCATCTCAGCAACATTTTGCTCACCCAGAGACAAGCAGAACCTACCTGCTAACTCTGCAGCCCCAAGACTTGTCCTGTACAAACAGGATAAGCTTCTCCATAGAAATTATCTCCTTGACATTAGCTGGGTGCTCCCAAGCCACAGGAACAAATTCCCTGGAGAACAGTGATAAAACCTCTCCAACTGCCAGGTTATCAAATGTTTATGGTAATCAAAGGGAGATGGTGATTACATTTGACCCCAGTGGGTGAGCACAAGTATCAGGCAACCTGGGCACAAGTACTCATGATTATGAGCTCCTGGACTAATAAAGGCAATTAGATATAAACAGAGGCATCAGTAGCAGATGAAAGTAGGACCTCTGTTCCCAAACACAACTCTGGCAATGGAGTGTTTTGATCAATCCAAGCAAAACTGCTTTAGATAAACAAATTTAATGAGCACATGCTTTACTCAACATGTGCAGCTGAGGAGCTCTCCAGTTTTACCTCATGTCTCCCAGAGAAAGGAAGAGTTTTGAGGTTTTACTCTTGGAAGTGTAACTGCCTTGGAGGAAACCCTCATAGAGGTTAGAAGTTTTATGTTACACAAATTTGCAGTTTATAATGTAAGTCTTGCCTTGCTCCCCTAAATACTGTTCAAAACAGGAAAACAGGTCTAACCAATTTAACTTTTTGTTATCAGTCATGTTTAGTCTTCAGAGCTAATTTTCATGACCTCAGTAGGAGCTCATGTCTTTGGAAGAGCTTTCACAAAGCTGGAAAGGAACACAGGGTGGGAAATGCCTGCTTTGGATTTTGTATCAATGCTCTTGGAAGAAAACACTTTGCTGAGGCAAGAGCTGGAAAGGACGAGAGAGGCAAAGTGAGAGGAAAATCTCATTTGCCCAACAAGATCAACTCACTTCATCCAAAAGAAAGAATTGGGACCTATTGTTCTGGGCAGCAAGCAGGGTTAAACCCAAAATAACCACAGGTGGGTGTCCAACACATGGACCTACCTCACACACCTTCTAGGGGTGTTCCTGATGGCACCACCACCACACAGACCATGTACCCCACAAAGCACACAGCCAGCTCACTGCTGAGTGAACCTGTTCTGGTTTGAAAGCAAAACCAGTGAGAGACTCCAAGTCAGAAATACAATTTATCAGGAAAAAGGAAAAAAAAAAACAAAAAACAAAATACATGCAATAATACAAATGGGAAGCTACTGACAGAGTCAGAATACAAGCTGATACCCCTTTGGTCAGGGTGTGGGTAGCAGTCCAAATTGGAGTGGCTGCAGCCCTCCTGGAGTGGCAGATGTGGTTCTGTGGGAGCAGTGATCCTGTAGAAGGGTGTAGTCTTCCTCTGAAGGTCCAGTGGAAAACCCCAGCTGTTCCTCTTGGGAACCTGTGGAAAGGCTGGCTCTGTTGTCCCCAAAACCCAGATTATATCCAGGTAGGAATGCTTGGCTCCTCCCTGTGGGCGGAGCATCTCACAATGGGCTGTTACAGTTCTTATCAGTCACACAGGGACATTCAATAGCCCGTTATCAGCAGGTGTCTCCCCTGAGAGAGGACTGGTTGTGGAAGAGACAAGGAAAACTGTCCACTTAACAGAAGACAACTGCCATACAGATGGGAAATGGAATACATCTTGCCTCAAAATCTGGGGCAGAACCAAAGGAGCCCTTTCTTCAGGTCTCACATCCACTGGAGGCAGCACAAGGCAATACAAGGCTGGCCATGACAACAGGAGAGTGAGGAGCCCAGGAAGTGATGGACACACCATATTTGTTGCTGCTGTTACCTGTGCCCAAAGCAGGATCTGAGGCAGCTCAGGTGCCTCCAAACTCCTTTCCCCATGGTGCTCCCAGCACTCACAACCAAACTACCTGGGTGGCCAGGGAATAAGCATGGAGGAACTTGTCCAAAATTTGACCACGGTCTTTACCCCAGCTTATACAGGAGCCACTTCCCAGCCCTCCAGCATCTTCCTGAGCAGACTGAAATCCTTCAAAGTGCTTTCTGCTTCTCCCCAGACAAAGGAAAAACCAACAGAGGCTGGGAGCCAAGAAGAAGAGGCCACAGCAAGGGCTGTGGAAAAGAGGACACAGGTTGTTGGTGTTCTTCTGGCTTGTTGTTTTTATTTTTTTTTCTTCATTTTGAGGAGCTGTAGTGTCATCTTGTTTTATTTCCTGGCACTGCAGGCTGCTGGCAGGATGACTTGGTTGCCAGGGAAACCACTGGGAAAGTGCAGAGGGCTGCTGCCCACATCTGGGCACCAAAACCACAGCTGCCAGCGAGGATCCCACTGCCTGCAGCCCTGCCAGGCCAGGGTGGAAGGAGCAGAAACAGCAGCCAGCCAAGCATCTGCTCCCACAGTGCACGGATCAGGGGCTGAGCTAAGTCTCCAGAGCCAGGGAGTGAGCCCTGCACAAGGGTCAGAATGCACAGCCAGCCCTCCCCACCAGCAAGGACAGGGTTAGCCCAGTGACTAAGGCAGGCTCTATTTTTATTATTTTTTATTTTTAAATGACTGCCATTAGGAGGATTGTTATGGTTGGCAATTTGCAATAATCAATTTGAAACCACAGTTTGATTAGTTAATGCACTTTCTGCTGCTCTCTGCTCTTAATTTGATTGGGAGGAGAGAGGGGAGGGATTTTGTTTCCTGGTTTGTGACAGGGCTGGTTTGTGCATGTGGTGCCACATCCCTGCTCCCGTGGGGCTGTGGCATGTCCCAGCCAGGGGCAGGACAGGCTGGGTGTCCCCTGCCTTCTCCAGGCAGGCAGGAGGACCATCCTTCCCCACATCCCCTCAGGCTCAGCCTCTTCTTTATGCCTCCCCAGCTCCACACAAAGGGCTGCGGGCAGGTGGATGGACAAGGCAGCTCTGGAGCAAAAGGAAAGCTGAGCATCAGCTCCAGAAATATCTGTAATACATGATAATATCCAAAATAAACTCCAGGCAGGCACTGCTCTTCGCACTTGCCTGTAATATGTGATTATCCTGAAGGTTCTCACTTCAGTGCCCACACATTATTCCCACCAACAGCAGAGAGAGAGTAACAAAACTAGAGAAGCATTTACAAGAAGGAAGAGAAGGAAATGCATTTTCCTCTTCCTTTCATGATCCATCCAGACTCCAAATATCTTTCTATAATCCATATTTTTCTATGGAACCTGCCCAGCTCGTTAAAGCAATGCAGGAATCACCAACCAGCTCTTTAGAAGCTGACACCGGTGTGTCCATGCCAATTCACATCTCCTTTCCGGGGTATCCCATGGCTTTGCTACTATTCTACTCCAAGATTGGCTCCTCCACAAGCCCCAAGCCCCAGCAGGATGATGCTAATTCTGAATATCCAGCAGGAAACACCCAGCCCCAGGAAATCCCAATCTGGAGCTGCAAAGCACCCAACAGCTGTGACTCCAAGGCTCACCCGAGCAGCCAAAACCCTCTCAGCTTCAGGAACAACTGTGACAGCCACTTTGGAAAGGCCCTTCCACCTTAAAAATCACACTACTGTGACATGAGATCTTTACCAACCCCTCCAAACCAAGTAACTTCTGAAAAAAGAGTGATTCCCGTTTTAGAAGAAAAATGAAGTACAGACCAAACTCCTTTGGACTTGCATGTCCCAAACGGGGGAGGGGAGGACCACAGAATAGACAAGGGAATCTCCAGTGCTGTGAGGTTGTCACAGATGCAGAGTCTGCGTTCAGCAGTCATAAACCCCAGACCAGACTTGGTGAACAGAGTGGCCAGCAGAGAACCAGGGGGAATATTTCCATCAATTGCCTTTTACTACGTCCCCACCAAGGTGACTCAGGCATTGCCAGAGCCCAGAGAATCCCAAATTGCTCCTCTGTGTAACTTCCAAGGAGTCAGCTGGGGCCGCCCAGCTCAGAGCTATTTTCTGCCTCCATCACTCATGCTGTCTCTCAGAGCTCTTCACTGCTGCTCCTTCCTTTCCCTTCCTGCTCTCACTATTCCCAATCTAGGCAGCTTCCTCCACCCACCTCTCCCCGTCCCCAAGTCTGTGTTTGATGATCTGTTCCCATCTCGGTTATTCTGAGCACCACGTACCAAAGATACACCAAGCAGAGAGGTTGTGACGCTCCACTCTGCTGCCCTAAGTGAGCAAGTTTAACTCTGTGCCATTAAAGGGAGAGGAAAAACCCAACAAATCCATTTCTAAAAGCCTTTATGCATCCCACCTGCTCGCGGAGCATCCTTGGGAGAAATCTGGATTGTTGTGACTGACGTTACCTGGTGCAGTAATTAGAAGCTGTATTTACAGCCTTGCTACCATTTTAATGCTGGTTTGCATCTGTTGTGCTCTCACTTAGAGAGCAAATGTAGTGGGGAACATCTGTTTCCTTCTGCTGGCTCAGGCGATGTCCCCGGCCAGCGATTTCCCCTCTGCTGTCATTATTTCAATTACCATGGCAGGGACGTCTCCCTGCAGCAACAGGTGCCATCCTTGGCCAGATTTCCCAGCAAAGAGGAGGTTTGAGGTGACCCCACTGGCAGTTTGGCTCAAGGCACCCCAGAACCCCTCTCAGCTCGGGGCTGTGATCCCTTTCCCTCCAAACCCCAACCATTGGTGTTTGGGCACCTCACAGAAAGGGATGAAGATAAAGCAGAGACATTTAACTCCTTCACCTCTCTCTTTATCCTCCCTGGGATGCCTGGAGCCTCAGGCTGGAGGATCCTGACTCAGGGAGTGATAAGACAGCAGTTATCTTTGAAATTGTACAGGATTTGCTGCTGCTACTGAATGCATTTGAGACAATGGGGCTGATAAAATTCATCCCAGGGGACAGAAAGAGTTGGCTGCTGTTGTTGTGAACCCTCTCACAGTTATCCATCCATGGTCCTGGGAACCCAGAGCAGTCCCAGTCAACTGGAAGCTGGCAAATGTCGTTCCAATTTTCAAAAAGGGCAAGAATGAAAACCCTAGTAATTATAGGCCTGTCAGTCTCACATCAGTGCCTGGTGAAATTATGGAGAAGATCATTCCAGGAGTTATTGAAAAACACTTGAGAGACAATTCAGTCAGTGGACAAAACCAAGGTTGATGAAGGGGCAGTCAGGCCTGACACTCCCTGAATATCCTTTTATTACAAAATTACCCTCCCAGTGGGCAGAGGCAGGCCATGGGTGTGGGCTTTGGGGATTTTAGCAAAGCTCCTGATGCTGTCTCTCACAGTAACCCTGGGGACAAGGTGTCCAGCAGGCAGCTAGACATGCACAAAACAGCTGGTGAAGGCTCAGGCTCCACCAGCAAATGGGGCTGGGGGCCATCAAGACTGTTGTCCGTTTTGGAGCCCATGCTCTTGTGTTTTATCAGTTACCTGGACAGAGGAGCTGAACACAAACCAAGTAAATTTGCCAACAGTGTTATATTAGGAAGTCCAGTTGATTCCCTTGAAGGCAGAAGAGGGACATTATGGCCTTATGGAGAGATCTTGCTACAGCAGAGCTCTGGGCAAGCAGGAATTGAATTAAATTTAACAATTTCCACATTCTGCACCTGGGACTGTGCAAACCTGGCTGTATGTGTAGGATGAGGGACAAGAGGCTGGAAAAGCTGGCTCAAAGCTGCATCAGAGGGAGGTCATATTGGCTGTGATGAAAGAACTTTTCACTGAGAGGGTGATCAAGCACTGGAATTGCTCCCCAGGGAGGTGGCCATGGCCCCCAGCCTGCCAGAGCTCAAGCACAGCCTGTACAACCCTTTTGGATACATGGTTCAACTTCAAGGTTGCCCTGTTAGGAGCCAGGGGTTGGACTCTGATACTCACAGGGCCCTTTCAATATCAGGATATTCCAGAATTCTCTGCTCCCACCCAGTTTAGAAGTGCATTGGCAGTTCCTCCATGACACTCTGGATGAGCAGTGCCATCAGCTGTCATTGCAGTGCACTGAAGGAGGGGCTTTCAGACAGCAAATCACTGCTGAATTGGTTATTCCTGGACACATTTATCTCTGTTTTCAAACCACTTCATCCATCCTGACCCTGCACCCAAGGCAATGCCACCAACACCTTGAGCACACAGCCTGTGCCGCAGAGACTCCTCCACCAGGAGGGTCCAAAATGCACCACAGGCTGCCCCTCCACCCCCCAGAGCCTGCAAACACCCGCGGAGCAGAGGCTCTGCTGAAAAGCACAGTCCTGAAAAGCCGGACCCAGCCATGTCTGTACTGTGGGTCTCAGTCCATTATCTCATTTTCCTGCCTCATTCCAAGTGTTCCACCTGAGGAATGTGTGAAGCAGGGAAATCTCAGTCGCAGAGCTGCCAGAGCTTTCAAAAAGGAGCCAGGCTGTTGTCTGACCTGTCTTCCAAGAGGAAAACTGCAGCCCAGAGAAGGGAAGTGGCTGATTCCTGTCTTGACCAAGCTCACCCAGCAGGTTTCCAGCAGCCTCAGAGGTGAACACCGAGATCTCCCATCCCTGGCCAGAGCCCAGAGCCCAGCTCCACAGTGCTCCATTTAGCTGAGCTGGAGGCTAATGCTGTGCCCTTTATCTTCCCATCCTCTTCTCTGCACTTCCCCAGCCTAGTCCAAGGACTTGTCTGGATTAGAAAAATGATGTAAATGCAGCCAAAAAGCATTTTGGATCCCTGCACTGATCCAGGTGTGGACACAGTCCTCCTCCTTCTGGCTCCAGCTATTCCAGGCAGCACTGAAGCAAGCTAAAGAGCTCCTGCTCGCTCAGGCTGGAGCTGTGTGCTCACTCTGGGACTGGTTTTCCCAAAGCTGGGCTCACACAGACTGGTGAGGCACAGCTGTGGCTGGGGAGGGCAGACAAGGAGCAGCCCGGGCTTGCAGGCCCAGCAGGGAGGAGGTTTCAGATCAGAAAGGTTATCCTGGATCTTAAAGGTCAGCCTTAGGTCCTGTTTGGAAAATCAGGTGTTTTTCCAGCACCTGCCCCCTCTAGCAATGGGTCTGCTCCTCCCTCACTCCTGACAGCCCTGCAGCAGCACATGGGGTGAGGAAATCTGCCTGCACAGGACTCTGTGGCCAGGTCAGGTATGGAAGCAGATGTGAGGAGATCCTCCTGCAGCTCGAGGATTTGCTTTCCACCAGCAGTGTCTGTAGCCAGACCCTTTCCTGATTTAGACCCCTTGCCCTGATCTGTCCTGCCCAGACAAATGGAGCTGGTCCAGGCTGGTGCTGCCTCCCCATCTCTGCACATCAGCACTGAGCACCACAGCTTCCCCAGGGCAGGGCTCCCCAAACACTTCCACACCACAAACCACTGTCAGCAAACAGCAGCAGCTGGAAAATGCACCAGGAAAACCACTCTGCTCCACAGTGGGTTTAAGGAGAGCCGGGGTTATGCAGGTTTTTTGTGCATTAAAGCCAACAGAAGGTTCTTAGCTTATTTAGGTCAATTAACTACAGCTTTCAAATTAAGTTCTCATCTCATTTTACAGACAAGCTGTAAGCAAAGTGCAAAAAAAGGGTCAGCTGAGGAGAGCAGAGCCCAGGGTTTCCAGACAAGAAATTTAAACCCAAAGGGCAGAAACAAAACTGAGATCAAAGGAGAGCACCGAGACCACCAAAACAGCGTCTGCTGCTTCGCCCACTGGTTCTTCCTTTGCTCTGTGCCCCAAACTCGAGCCAGAAGAAGGTGGAAGAAGAGGCTACATGAATAGCTGAGCAGGGAAGCCATTTGTGGCACACGCCACCACGTTTCATCGGTCTCCCGGAGCCGGCAATGACGGTCCATATTCTGGAGTGCCATCTACTGGCATTTTTATCTCTTTTCTGTAAATTAAAGCCGACCCCGGTGTTAGAAGGGCATTCAGGTTGCAGTCAAGCACCTGAAAAATGCCAGAATCCAGATAACCCCAGGCCAGTCCCCTTGTACAGGTGCATCACAACACACAGTGGAATAATAAGATCATGGAGCACTCTTCATCCTGCAGGAAAAATCCCCTTTCGTACACCAGATGGATAGTGCTCTCTTAATGAGCAGCTATTCAATATTTTTCTTTATCCTCATCCTTCAATATGTAGTCCTGTGTCCTGGGCATGGCATGCTATTGAAGTCCTGGGCTAAATAATGAGCTATTAATTTTCTCCTGGGCTTTCACAGCATTTATTATCGTGGTATCCAAGTGGTTTGCAAACATTAATTTGCCTGAGAGCAGCCCTGCATGAGAGTGGAATTATTCTTGTGCAGATGGAGAACTGAGGCACGGCCAGTTTAAAACCAGAAGGGTACTCAGGGCTTGGGTGCTCCAGCTGAGATGCAGAAAGGACCCATTTTTCAGAGCTGTGCAGGTCAAAGCTTTTTAGGGCACCACATCCACAACCTCTGTTGTGGGAAATCCAGGATTCCTGTACAACTGACCAATATGATCAAGCAGAAGTTGTTTATTGTTTACATTACACACATATTTATAAATTCTACAAATGACTAAGTGCACGTTTCTTGACTGGTGCTTTTGTCTTGTTCACTCATTTTCTGCTTGCATTGCTCAGAGTATGTGATTGGTTACAGTCCAGGTGTTTCACAGTCCTCTTATTTAGTTCTTGCAGTCTTGGTATTCAGTTTTTCAGCCTCTTCTTTCTTAATTTAGCACAATTTATGTTCTAATAGCCTTGATGAATTCCTGAGGCTTTGGTAACAAATTTAGAAGCAGGTTGGCTGGTGCACACTATGGCTTAACCCTTGCAAACACATTGCAACAAACCTCCACCTCTGGCTGCAAGTCCCCAGCTCTTCCCCACCCCATCTGGCACCTCAGCTGGGAGACCAGCAGCTCTGGGGTTCATCTGAGATGAAGGTTCTCCACACTTTGTCTGACCCTGCTGCAGTCCTCCAGGCTGCCCCAGGAGCTCCAGAGAGACCCAGAACCTTCTGTTGGCTTTAATGTACAAAAAACCTGCATAACCCTGGCTCTTCTTAAACCTACTGTGGAGCAGAGTGGTTTTCCAGGAGCAGCACATCCCTCTGGGATGGTCATCTCTGACCACAGCCTAAATAATCCTTTCTGCCTGGGACAGCCAAATTTACACTGTGGATCTTCCCAGGGACCATCTCTTCCCCATAACACAGCCCACCACAAAACATTTCCTCACACACCTCTGGCAAGCTGAAAATTTGGGTAAGAAGACAGAAATCACATCAAAAATGTGCCAAAAGGAAGAGGGGGAAGGAGCAACATGGACAGACTGGGGCCCTGCCACCAAAAATAACAGTCCCTGTTAATTAGGAGAACCCATAAATACAGCACTAGGGGAGACAGCAAAAAGCTCACCCATATTCCCTGTCCAGCAGGAAAAATGTGTTATCCCACGTCTAAATCCAGTGAGCAGCACGGCCCAGCCCATGTGAGCAGTTACAGACTGAGAGAATGGTGCCAGGACATGTGGTCAGACTGCCACAGCCGCTCTCCAGGCTTCAGGAGATGCTAAAGAGATCCAGAACAGAGTCAGCACATCACAGGAGAGGGCAGGGGAAAGGATGAGTCCCTCCTTCGACACACCAGTCAGGCTGCAGCCACCACAGCCACCCAGGAGGAGAAGAGATCAGGCTGTGGCTGCCCTCGAGTGTGGAGCTCAGACCCAGCTGCTTCAAATCCCCACGTTTCTGGTAGAGGCAGAGCTTCAGTGCCCCTGCTCCAGGGCTGGTGAGTCTCATCATGGCAGAACCAGCCTTTCACTCTGTCCTGCCAGGGCATTTTCCAGCCCCTGGTCACTAGATTCATTTCACCCAGAAGAATCACAAGACCATTTTGGGGACCAAAAGTCAATATTTTATATTGTATTTAAGGAAGAAAGAACTAATCACATAATGACTATTATATTTTCTTTTTACTTTTCATCCTTTCCAGTCCCCTAGCCCTCCTAAGATCTTATTTGCATTTTTGATCAGACCCATACACCAAGAGAAAGCCCTCAGGGAGCTGGTTGTATCAGTGCCCAGGTCCTTTTCCTGGGCTGAATCAATTAATTTACACCCCTGGGAATAAAATGGATTTTTCCTGGCAACGTGTACAATTACTCCCTGTTTTCATTGGTAAGAGAAGGGGAGACTGAGGCTTTGAAATGCAAAGTCGTTTGTGCAAATCATCAAATCGTCATCTCCAGCAGCAAAAGCTTCACCCGGTGCTGTGATCCCAGGTGAGGCAGCATCTTACCTGTGAGGGAAGGAGCTCACAGGAGCCGTCCAGGCTCGTCCTTGCCCCGGGGCATGGGCATCAGCAGTGGCTCTGCCGCAGGAGATAAATGGAATCCTTCACCAAAGCCCCCTGTGCCTTCCCAAAACGCAGCAGCATCCCATAAAAACGGGCACGTGGCTCTTGCTGCCCTTGCAGGGCTCTCCAATTTACCCCCCTTAGCTCCACTGCCCAGGTCATTTATTATTTGAAACTTCTACCTCCGAGCTCAGGGCTCTTAACCACATCCCCAGCACGAAGCACAGCAGGAGGAAAACCTTGCACAGGCTGTCTTGGGGTTTTCAGCCCAATTTGCTATTTTAAGATTCTTCAGCTCAATTTCCTCCTGCATTACTACATTTAGGTGCTTTTTTGTTTGTTTTTGGTGGTTTTTTTGTAGGTTTTTTTTGGGTTTTTTTTTGAGTGCATGAACATAGATGAAACCCACTCTGAGCTGGCAGCCGGGAATAGGTTTTCTCTCACCTCACGGTGGGAATATTGTTCTTTGATAGGAGAAGAAAGGAAGAATAGCCTGGTGTGGTCTAATACCTCCTGCAAGTGGCAGCCAGTGCTTTATGCACCCCAACAAGCTTCTTGGGGATGCCAGAGCTAAAATGCTTTGCCAGGTCTTGCCTTGCATGGAAGCTGAGCCACCTCCTTGCCCCGCAGCCCATGCAAAGGTATTGCCCATGCACTTTTAGAAATGTCCAAATTAGTTAAGGGTATTACACCACAGCCTTGATAATCTCCAAGTGCAAATGCTGCTGATTAACCACACATAGTGTCCCTTTCCCCTCTCATCCTGACTTTTTAGTTCCTCTCATTCCCTCCTCCCAGTTCTCTCTCATTTCCATCTCACACTGCTTTCCCCATTTTCCTGACTCTTCTCCAGCTGTCGTGAAGGGTTTTTGAGGGTTTTCATGTTCCCTTCCAGCTGAACAGCCCCTCTCCACATCCTGTCCTTTCCCAGAGACACCAGCACCTTCCTCCCGTGCTTTCCTGGGCACTGGAAGTTTTTCCCAGCAGCAGCACATCCACCAAGCTGCAGGGAAGAGCTGCCAAAGGCAAGGGCCAGCAAGAACTCTTCACCTAAAACTCACCAGGCTGGACCCAGCAGAGTCCCACCATGGTAAGCTTTATCTCTGGTTACTGACACTCACAAGTGCCAGCTGGAGCTCCAGGAATCCCGTCCTGAAAAGCATTGCCCAGGGAGCTCAGATAACCCTGGCTGAGAAACTTTGGGGTTTTCTGGTGCAGCCAACCCTGAGCAGACACCCCGAGCCTCCCTTCCCCTCCTGCTTCAGAGCTGGAAGAAGATTCCCAGGATGTTTCAGGATTTCTGTGATTCACCACCGAGGTAGGACAATTTTCTGTGTTAAGGGATGGTCCCAAAGGGAAGGGAGAGCCACAAGTTGCAGCCCTGTGTGTGTGCCTCAGTTTCCCACTCCAGACCCAGGAATGATCCCAGCCACCCCTTTAAGGGCCTGTGATGTCTCTGGGTGCAGAGAATCCTTCTCCACACCCAGCTCCAGCCTCAAGTGGAACAACTTAAAAATCAAGTTCTCCTCCTCAGACCAACTCCCTGCACAACCCCTAGGTTGAACTCTGTGGAAAATACTTAATTAATCTCTCTTGCTGCAGCCTAATTCTCTCTTCAACATGTGGCTGTCACTTCCCTGTCATCACAGCTGATTTACAATGGGGTTTAATTAAATCCTCCGTACATTATTCAGCATTCTCTGAAGACAACACCAAAGCAGCCAAGGGTATTTAAAATGTCACCTGCTGAGACGTATCATCTCCTCCTAAATAAATATGACAGTGATCAAACTTTGGCTAATTACAGTGACTTCGTTATTTGTTTGTATGTTTTAATATTTAATTGCTTTCGTGTTCATCCAATTACAAAGCAACAGCAAATAGAAATTAACTTTTTATCAGCGTGTTCCCAGCCCAGCTAATCAGCACTTCAAAGGCCAGACACAATAGGAGGCCATCCAACCTGAGAGTGCTTTACAATATATTCTCTGCTGAATGGACCGGTCTATTAAATTAAGGGAGAATTGTGTTTGTCAGGGCACTCCCGGCTCCCACCCGGATTCCCTTTATGTGCCCATTTACGGGGCCTCCTTGCAGCATCCTTGCAGCAGGACTGTAAATTGTTTGTATTGCATGTGGGGCTCTCATCTGCTCTGCCGCTGCCCGAGGTGACAGTGGGTGGCTCCAAGTCAGCAGAAAATCCTGGGAAATCGCTTCCCTTCGGAAGCACACGCACATCTCGCTGCCTGGCACGTGGGGAGCAGAGGCAGCATCGCACAAAGTGTCCTGAATGAAGTTACAGAGCAGCTGAATGTGGCAGGCACATCCTTCTCTCTCTCAGGATGTTTTCATAGAGGAGCACAGAGGGAAGAAAGAGAAAACAATTTCTATTTCTGCTCCTTGTTTTTCCCATGTGGAATGTGTTTGGAGAATTGTTCACCTGGGGTGATTGCTTGGTTGGATTCTGGTGAGGATTGTTTGAACTGATGGCCAATCCAACCCACCTGTGGCTGCGCTCTCAGAGAGGGTCAGGAGTTGTGAGTGGGTTAGAGATGGCAGTGAGAACAAGTAGGTTTGTAGTTTTAGTATCTCCTTTAAATAGTATATAAATGTATTATAGCATAGTTATAATAAAGAAATCATTCAGCCTCCTGAGCTGGAGTCAGACATCAGCATTTCTTCCCACCGGGTTCGCCTGCATTTACAATAGCTGAACCTCACTTTTTTCCCCCAAATCTGAATTTCTCAGCACAGCCGCCGCAGATGCCAGAGCGCTCCCAAGCCAGGGGGCTGCAATAACTTTAATTTCATCCCCATTCCCTTGTGCCTGTTGAAATTAAGGTCAGCTTAGCAATGAGCAGAGGTCCATGAACTCCCATCCTTGCTGAGACTGGGACACCTTGACCCATTTTAATGAGGAGCAGCAGGAAGAGCCTGAGGATTCACACCCTTTAGAAATAAAATGATTTCTGCCAGTGCAACAATCTTGCTGGTGACCAGGAAACTATTTATATTGTCAGAAACCCGATGAAGAAAACAAAAGGTTAAGTGGAGCTGCTTTCCCCCTACAAATCTGCCAGCAGAAGTGGAAGCTGTGTGCAGACAGAGTGATTTAGGGTCACAGAAAACAGATAAATAGCACATATGCCAAACAGCAGAGGAGAAACAGCACCAGACGAGCACATGCATAAATGAGAAGCATTAAAGGACTGCTCTGCAGTGCCCTAGTCCTGAATTTCTTTGCTTTGCCCCATTATTACTGCTCCAAAAAGCCAGGATTTTTAGTCACTGCAGTGAAATTCCAGACAAGACACTAAGAATTGTTCCATCAATTAACATGATTTTAGGAAGCATAATGATAAAAAAATGTAATAATAACCTACATAGTGATAATAAAGCACAACCTCCTTGCTTTAAATATTCAAATATCAAATATTCAAGCAAAAAAAAATAAATTAACCCTAACCCTATGCATCCATAAACCTGGGCCAGGCAGAGATGTCTCTCTTGGAGTCACCAACAGCTTTAGACGTCACAACCCAAACGAGCCTTGTTGGGTTTTAGAGTTTATCAGAAATCTTTCTTCCTTTGTGCACACAAAGAAAATAAAGAAAAACGCTTGCACAGTTGAAAATGGGACAAACTGGGAGGTTTCTTGCCCCACATGCTGCTGTTTCTGAGAGGGTTTTACCCAATCAAATTTAATTGTAAATTTATTTCTTTACATCATCAACAAATAATTTGAAATATTCTAAAAAAATTATCTTAATTCTTACTACTTTTTTCTCTTAATTACTATTAATAAAATAATAATAAAATTCTTTATACCCTTTTAAAATTTTAAACCTACTTTACCATTCTCCTAATCCTATCTTCCTACCTCACAACAACAAAAAAAAAATACATAAATAACTAACCAACACTAAAACCCACCACGCTCATCAATACATTAATTAAAAAAATATATAAAAATTAAAAAAAAATCTTAAATTAACAACTCCAAGCAGTCAATGAAAACGTCCAAGAGCCCAGAAGAGCCACAGCTCCTTCACACAGATTTTGGGAGATGCCACAGCCCCTCTCACACCTTAATTCTTCCTGTTTACCCAAACCTATTGCAGCAGGACCTCGCATGTAAAGGGATAATTCTACGGAAAACCTATTTCTCCAGACTCCACTGCAGCAGCAAATCTCATCTCTGTCCCTGGAGCACGAGGAGATCTGGCAGCCACAGAGGCACCAACTTTCTGCAAAGGATGCAGTGACAACCTCACATTGAAATCCTCACATTGTTAAAAAAAAAAAAAAAAGGTATTCTGGAAAAAAAAAAAGTACTTTTACCAGATGGATATTTTTTTCTTTAAAGCATACAAAAACAACCTCTGTTTTTTCCCCAGAGAAACAACTCTGTGTTTAATTTTAGGCTTCTCTCATAAAATATTAACTGGACAAAGAAATCTGTTTGAAATACTTTGATTTTATTGAAATTAAATATTTAATTTGACTCAAAATATTGTCTCAGATTTTTTTTTAACCTTTGAGAGTGGTTTCATTTGAGAAATCAGACTTGCAGAGGTTTTCATGCAGACAGGAGATCTGCTTTCTGTTATCTCCTGTAAGGACTCATTCACTTAATTTCTCTCCACCACAGTTCCATGGCTCATTAAAAAAATACAGAAATACTGGTCCCACCCCAAGGATGAAGCTGAAATAAATTTGATGGGGTCCTTTGAAACAGCTGAGCAATGGTGAGGGGGAGATTTGAGGTTGGGAGGAAGAAAACTGAGAAGAAATGCAGAAATATGCATGTGAAAAAAACCAGATATTTCCCACTTTGATGAAAAATTTGAGCATTTTGAAGTCCATGCACAAAGACTTCAGCAAAGCTGACTGGCATGAGACAGGGAAGCAAATAAAACCCCACCAAACTCCCAGGTAGGAAGAGCTGTTTGACAGCACAGAAAAGTAACTTTTAAAGTTACTTTTGAGTTAAGAAGCAAGAGAGTGGGAGGAACTGGTCTAAGGAATTAAAAATATTTAATTCCAGAGATATAGACCTTTCAATGAGGTAATTAGAAGAAAATATCCTGATTTTCCTGGCCAGTCCCAACACCACCCAAAGCATTGCTCTCATCCTGCAAATGGGGTGGAGGCTTCAAACTCTACTGGTACCAGTGTGGGGATTTCTACTGCAAAAAATCCATCAGTTCATTCCCAGCAAAGTCCTGGTTTGAATCATTTCAATATCCTTTGCCCCGAGGGGAAAAAAAAGTTGGAGAAAGTCCTGAAATCATGTTTATATCGCTTCCAACATGCAATTTATTTTCCTCCCTCAGCTTGGAGGGAGTTTGTATCCTGCAGCTTAAGCTGACTGCATCTGTCCAACTGCAGCCAAAGCACAAACCCCAGGCTCAGCTCCCAAACCCAGCCTGGACCAAATCAAAGGGTTCAGATGGCACAGCCTGTTCACTCTGGAACTTGCTGATATTTGGAATTATGATTTACCAGCCTCGTCTGGGCCAACAATGATACTGTTGTTGTTGTTGTTATTATTATTTCTGTATTGACATCTCTAATGTTTCCCAGGATGGCAAATACATCTCCTGCTCAGTTTTACTGCTTAGTTTCTGCATTTTTCAGCTCTGTGATAAATGGGGTGGCTGAGTACTGGGCATATCTCCAGACTTCTGAAGCTGTCATGTCATCAGAACTCAAGAAATAATCCCATGCTGGGCACAGCACAAAGAATCCAGTCTCCCCACAGCTCCCCATTTCTCTGCTCCCAGGTTCTCATGACACAGCTGTTAAGTTTCATTTGGTCATTGCATTGAAAAAAAAAAATCCCAGAGCCAGAAAATTACAGGAGAATTTGAACTTTCCTTCCCTAAAGCCAGGCTGGACAGGGCTCAGAGCAACCCGGTTTAGTGGAAGGAGCCCTGCCCATAGCAGAAGTTTGGTACTGAATGACCTTCAAGGTTCCTCCCACCCCAAACCTGTCTCTGATTCCATGGAGAATTAAGTTTCTAACCATGGCTGCTGAAGAATTTTCCAAAAGACAACACTCCAAGCTGAAAAATGAGGAGGAAAAAAAGAAAAGCAGAACTATCATGGTGGGGAGCAAAAAAAATCCAAAAGGACACTCCACAAATTAAATGGCAGGAGTTGTTTTGGTCAGCACCACTGAGGTGTCTAGTGTGGGTGTTCCTGAGGGATTATCCAGGATATTTGGGGTGGGCACTGGGGTTTGATAACTCCTGGCCACGCAGTGGGAAGGAACAGCCCAAGGCAGGATGGCGCTGGACATACTGAAAACAGGGCTGTGGAGAAAAGCCCCAACAGTGTCCATCTCACACAGAGGGGGAGAAATGTATAAACTCATTTTTACTTGCTTCTCCTGTGTTTCCATCCCCCTTTTCAGCCTCTTCAGGTTTATTAGTCAGGCCAACAAAGGGTGAAAAGCAGCAAAAGCCCAGTGAAATTCCTGTCTTGAGTTAGAAATGGGGGTGTGTATTCTATTGCCATCTGTCAGAGGAGGAGCAGTTATCCTCTGTTCACTGGGCAGTTTGCTTTATCTCTCCCACACCCAACCCTCCCTCCAGGAGATCTCTGCTGTCCATGGCCAGTGAGTGTCCCTGCATGGCTGAGAAAATTCCATCATCCCATGGGGAGAGGCTCTGCCCAGGGGAGGAGCCAAGCATTCCTACCTGGATCCAATCTGACTCCTGCAGCACCACAGCAGCCTTTGCCCACTGCATTCCCAGAGGAGCAGCTTTCTTCCCCACTGCATTCCCAGAGGAAGCCCAGGCCCATCCCCACCAGCCCTGGAGCTTCAGAGGAAAACTCCAGCCTTGTGCAGGATCCCTGCTCCAGCAGAAGCACAGCTGGCACTGCAGGAGGGCTGAGCCACCATGGGATGGGACTGCTGCCACCACCCTGACCCACAGGCTGCCAGGGCCTGCCCTGACTCTGGCAGTGGCTTGTTTTCTCTTTTGTACCATTGCATTTGTATTTTTAATTTTCCTAAAAAAGAACTGTTGTTCCTATTCCCATATCTTTGCCTGAGAGCCTCTTAATTTCAAAATTATGATAATTCAGAGGGAGGGGGTTTGCATTTTCCATTTCAAGGGAGGCTCCTGCCTTCCTTAGCAGACACCTGTCCAAACCAAGAGAATTCCTCAGGATCTTTCTGCCTTCCACATGTGGGGATCCTCCTGCTGCACACTGCTCCAGAAACCACTGCCCCAGCCCATCTTTCACCTGCCCCTGCTTCAGAAAAGGGAATCTCTGCTCCCTGCACCTCCTGGCAGGCTCGGAGATGCCCCAGAGTCTCCGTGGGGAGATCCATCAGGTGTTCTAGGATGAGCCAAGCTCCTGGATAAAGACAAGGATGTGGTGGATCACTGGAAAAAACTATTGAGACACAAGTTGTGGGTGAGACATGGCACATCCTGGGAGATGTGAATGACCACTGGAGGTATTCCAGAACCATCTGGACACAATCCTGTGCCTGGGATGACCCTGCTTGAGCAGGGAGGTGGGGCCAGATGATCCCACCTGGGGTCTCTTCCAACCTTACCCATCCTGGGATTCGGATCTCAGCAGCAACTGCACACAAGGAAAAGCTCAAAAGGGGATCCAAGGGCATTGGGCTGCACCCAGCCCCTCTAGCATCAGGCTCTGGTGGTGTCCTGTGACATTCCAAAGCTTTTGCAGAAGGAAATGCTCCCAGAAAACCCCAGACAGGAACAGATTGACTTCCAACACACACAAAATTATTATTAAAAAAGGGAGGGGAAAAAAAATCAAAGCCAGCAGCTTGCACACAAGCCTTGCATTTGCAATTCTGATTCTCTAATACGAAACAGCTCCCAACTGGGGGAGGGGGAGACAGGAAATATTACAGCAGCGTTATTTTGTTACACTAATTACCAATAATGGCACATACTAGACTATCAACCACAGTCAATTCATTTTGAAAGCTATATAATAATGTTTAGGATAAGGAATTAATTTTTATAGCCACTGAAGCAGATTTACTTGTACTGTAATGCTGATTTATTACAAATTAAATTTCTTAACTCCAGAAGTTTCCTTGGAGAGCCTCAGCACGACCTGGGGGGGACATACCCGGCTGGAAGGGGGGAATTTTGGCAGCATTAAGGTTCAGGTCAGAGTGCCCAGACCATTATTAACCCTTCAGCACCCAAGCCTATTTGGATGTACCCACCTTCCTGGGCAAATTCAGCCCCACAGTGTGCACACAACAATGCACTGGATGATTTTTCTCAAGTCAACTGATTGTGAAAGGGTGGGGTTTAAGTAATTTTTTTATGGCATCATTTATAAAGGTAAAATTTCAGTACTACAAGGGTCTGTTGTTTCCTTTTTTTTTTTTTCCCCAGCATAGAGAATTCCATAAAAGATTCATAAAGTGAGAACTTTGAAGTACAGTCAAGAAGATCTACTCATTAATTTACGAAAACATCCCTGGTGTCAATTATTGACTGTGAAGAGGTTCAGATTGTCTCTTCCACTTCCATGCAGGAGCTGCTGGCTCAGACTTTGTACAGAGCTGAGGGCAAGGCTGGGCCTGGGCACAAGACCAAAGAGGGAGAGTCCTTGGCAGGACTGAATGTGATCATTTCTGACTGAAATAATTTATGAAATGATTGGGATAAATTCAGTTTCTTCACTTCTGCTCATCAGCATCCATTAATAGAGCCATGACTGTCTGGATAGGAAGTCTCCAGGGTCTTCTTCTGCAGGTACATTATCTGGGCTGGTCTTGAAAGAGTTTTCCTCCAGCTCTGGAGATGTGGCTGGCTGTGGGTGGGTGGATGAGGACAGGAACCCAAGGGATGGCTGGGCTGAGCTCTGCATCCTCCACAGAGAGGTGATGCATCCATTCTGCCTCCAGGGAAGGAACCAGCACTGTTCCCTGACCGCTTGGGATGCTCAAAGCAAGCACAGGAAGGGTACAGCAGATGGTGGGAACAGAGGCTTGGGTTTTGGGATCCATCTCTCTTGGGTGTGCAGGGGATTTTGTGGTGTCTTGCAGGGAACATATATGGCCAGAAAAGGAGCTACACATCTGCATGAACCACACCGAGGGACTTCTGATGGGACCCAGCCCTGGGACCTTCATCACTAAGAAAACCCAATGGAAAATGTTCCTGCTATCCAGCCAGCCCTGAAAAATACAGGCAAACACACACAGATGGGCACCCACCAGGGAGCCTTTCAGGGCACCAGTCAAGGACTAAGCTGTGGGCAGCTCCTCCTCATCTGCATCTTGGAAAAGGGCCCCAGCCTGCCAATCCAGCCCTTGACATTGCTACTCCTTTAAAAGGAGCCACTTATTCAGCCTAAGCCTTCCAAAGGCTCCAGTGACAACTGGCAGCCCAGCCCAGCAGCCAAGGCAGCCAGGGGGGCTTGCAGCGGTTTCTAAACATCGTCTCTGCACCATCTGATGTGTGCAGGCACCAAACAAAAACCCACTCGAATTCCTTAGGAGGAAGAACACCGAAGCTGGAGCTGCTCCAATTCCCATCGTGGCTGGAAGCAGCTCCTGGCGCGCAGACGCAAAATCTCTGAAAGAATTTGTCTGATGCCGTTTCCCCGTTTGGCATTGCGGGGTTGTTTTTGGTTTGTTTTGCTCTTTAATGACGCTTCTAGAGATCCCACCGCTTTAAGTTTCATCCTGGGAGGGAGATGCAGAGGGAGGAGAGTCATTAGCTCATCCCTAAGGAGGACAAGGAGAAGGGAGGAGGGCTTTCCTATGCTAATCCTGCACAGTCTGATCTCCCACCGATGATGCTTTCCTGTGCTCCGGGATAAATGAGACTTCCCTAATTCTTTCCCCGCTGCAAATAAACAGACGGGGAGCCTGCACCATGCGGCTGGCACTGCCCTATCCATCACCGCGTCCCGACTGTAGGTAGCTGTGATTACAGCTCATTATCGGCAATTACCTCCGCGGAGCTAGGAGGTGTTTTCCCCCTAGAACTTTCAGCAGCTCCAAAGCTCTTTGAAGGTTTCTCTGTGAAGAACGGCTGTAGGAAATCCCTCCCCCTCTGCCCAGTAGTCAGACCTTCCTTCCAAAAGCCCTAGCCATCAGACACCGCAGTACAATCACGAAAAAGAACTGGGAAAAAATGGCCAAAGCCATGAGTCCGAAGGATGGGCGATGCACCAGGTCTGTCCTCTGGGCACAGCTGGTCGGTGGGGACACGTCTGCTCAGAAGGACTCTCCTTTCTCTCTTTTGCTCCTCAGAAAGCTTCTCCCGTGAGCAAGCCGGCCTCCCCTCACCCCTCCTCCAAACCCACAATGTAAGTCCCACAAAAACCCCCACACAACAGAAAAGCACATGTACAGTGGGTGCTTTTCCCGCATACAAAGTACCACGGCAGCGGACTGAGGGATGGACCCTTTGAGAAATTCATATGCCAGCCTTCCCACTATAGCAATTTCATTCTGTCTTTGTAATTGTCTGATATTACATTGTTCCCTGCCAGAAGATTAATTAGCTAGTCTTACCCTCCAACATACCATCCCTCTGCAACCCTCAAGGAAGCTGGAGTGGTGCCAAGTCGCATGGATTTGCTATTCTGGCTGGCAGCTGCTACTGTCGCTGCAGAAAAAAAAAAAAAAAAAAAAAAGGCTTCCTTTTGTCCCCAAGCAGCCATTGCTGTGCCAACTGACCCTGGCCCTCCCAAAGCCACCACCACCACCGGGGCAGCCAAGTTTCAGTGCCGGCAGTGCGGAAAAAATAAAAGAGTGGCAGGAAGCGGAAATTAAAGATTTAAAAAAAATCAAGCTGAAACCCAACCCCCCACAGCCAACACCCCACACCCCAAGCCCCTGCCTGGTGTCAATACTCACGCTGGCTGAGCATGGCTGTGCTGTGGCCATGAGTCACGAGGGACACGCCGTGGGAAGGGCATGGGTGAGGTGACATCCCTGCATCGACACCAAGATCAGCATCCCGACATCACCACCCCTCATCCCAGCCCAGAGCCACCTTCACGCCCCAGCCCACTCTCAGCCTGTGCCCCAGAGGAGAGGGCAGCAGGGACATCACCGTGTTGGCAGCAGGGAGCCACCACCCTGGCCAGGGCTGCTGCTGCAGCCGCTCTTGGCAAGGAGCCCAGCCCGGCACCGCGGTGGATCTGCTGCTTTTGTTCCCTCTCCATCTTCTGTCCTCACACACACACACACACACTCTGGATCTCTGTCCTCACACACACACGCTCTGGATCTCTCCATCTCACCCTGAACGTGGTGCCCAGGCAGGTGGGAGCTGCGTGGGTATGAGCACAGCACACCTGCGGTCACCATCCCAGCGAGCTGTGGGTGCACAAGGGTTTTTCCTCTGTGAAGGGGAGGAGAGCTAAAAGACTGGGAGGTAAAACCCTGAAAAATATAGTCACCCGTCTAAACTGATGCACACCACAAAGCCAACTGGCAAGCACATTATCTTTCCTTCCAGGCAGTCCTCAAAATGTTCTGTTCTGCTAAAGTCACCCCAGCAGTTCATGTTTGCTGGTTGATTTGCTGGTTTGCCCCATCAGCACCACAGAGGGCTCTCCAGCTGTGTCCCACCAGGGTTGCAGCACAGTTTAGCAAGGTGTTTTCAGCAGAGGAGGCACCGCAAGCACCAACAGGTTGTGTTTAAGGTAAGAAATGAAGAAAAGGAGCGCAGGACCCCTGCAACACCAACAGTCACAGCTACGAGCAGTGAGGGATGTACCGCACCCTGTACAGCCCAATGGGATGGGTCCCCAAAACACCGAGACAGACCAAACCTGGCAGCTTTGCCTCCTGTCCCTCATCCAGCTCAAAAGGAGACCAATTTGTGATTAATTTTTTTTTTTTTTTTAATTTGGGCGGCTGTTGCAGGAGATCACCCTTCCTGCTCAGCCCAGCTGCCTGGGGACTGGCACGGGGACAGGGAGCTGCATTTGCTGGGCACCAGGAGCCGTTTGAAGCCACCCATTCCTGGGCTGTGACAAACGAGCCCATATTGTCACGGGGGCTAATTAAGCTCCTCCACTAAGGCAGCAGCTCCAGACTGCCTCAGCACCCGCCTTAGCTGGCAGCCCCCCTCCCCGGGTGCTACGGAAACGGGAATTAAGCGGTGATGAATGCAGTATTAATTAATTAAGAGAAGATGCACATGAAGGGGGTGGGAGGCAGGGGGTCTTTGCGCTGTGGAAATTACCCAAGGAGGGGCCGCCGTAAATTTGTTTTTTATTGTTTTTGCTCAGGAGAAGGCACGAGGGGAGACCTGCATGCCCAGGCAGTGGGAGCGACCCGCTGGCACCAGACCTGCCCGTCCTCCATCGCCAAGGAAAGGAGGATATCCCAAAAAAATGACAAGGGAGGGAAAAGGCACCCGCGGCTCCACGCCGCCATCTTCTCCCACTGCGGAGGCCGAATGCAAAATCAATTTTGCACACTCCGAAATGGCTGTTTGGGAAGGGTTTTTTGCTCTGGAGAGGTTAATGGGGAAGCTCAACCCAGCTGATGCTGGGGGGATGGATGCTACTTTTCAGTTTGCATATTGAGATTGTTTGCACACATGATTAGCTAATATATTAAGCTTCTTAAAGGAGAAAAAAAAGATGGCAAAGTGCATGGTTTAGTTTTGATTTGCATTCCTCACCCACTCTCTCCTTCACAATACACCACCCGGAGAAGAGCAAGGACTTGGCCATCACTGCCAACAGCTGGCTTTTGGAGAAAGGAAACAATTGGTTAAAATTCCATCAATGACTGCAGTGTCCAGCGTGATTTAGCACATCCAGCCTCACATCACAGCACCTCAGGTAAATGCTGGTCCCCATCACATGAACTGGGGCAGCTCAGCCTGCTCAGAGGTGAGTTTTAGGTGGGTGCTCAGCAGCCCGGGGTGGCCAGACCCTGACCTCCGTGGGAAGGACAAGATCCCTTGGGAAGCCTGCTCTGCCAAGCCTTGGCCAGTGGCTGTGGGGTGCCAGGGACAGGGGAGTGCAGGCTGCAGAGCCCACATGCAATGGGAGGTGCTCAGCACTGCAGTTTTTCCTCTGCATGGCTGCTCAGGGGGGCTGGGTGTGGTTTCAAGTCTCTTTTCTGTCTCCAGGCTGGAAACAAACACCCTGGAGATAACCAAGGCTTTGTTTCATCACCAGCAGGGCAGAGAAACTCAGCAGCAGACACAGCTGGCACTTCCTTGGGCTAACAGGACAGAGACCATCATTCCCTGATCCAGAGACCTTCTGGGCATCTCCAGGACACCCCTGCCAGGTATTCAAATCCAGACCTGAGTGTTTCCTCACTCTTCACATCACACACACTTCCTGGCACCACAAACCAAAGGTGTGGCTGTGCTTCCAGCAGCCCCACAGATCCATCCCTGTCTCCCAGGTCATGCCAGTGTTTAACTGGTTTCAGTCAGCACTTCTCCATGCAAACTTCTTCCTGAACCTTCTCAGCAGGATGACTGGCTGGGAAGTATTTTAGGGAACCACTTTTAAACAACAGGCTGCATAATCCAATGCCCCTTGTGCAGTTCCAAAGCTCTTCCAACTCACCATCCTTCTGACGTGGTTTTAAAAACACACTTCTCTTTTGCTCCCTTTTTTCCCCTGCTACAGGAGTAATTCCTCCTTCCATAGCCAGGCATCACAGCAGCTACCACACCAGCAGCTCAGCTGCTCTTCTCTCCCCTCACGTTCCTCCCCAGCCCTCACCACCTAGGGTGTGTTATTTATACAACATCTCCAAGCATTGACTTCTTCAACACAATTTTTCCTTTAATTACTTGCATTAAAAATAAAAATGCCAACCTATGTGAGCAACTGCTCTCATTACAGTATCAGTCCTCCAGCTAATTAATATCTGTTAGCTTTGGCTTATGCACCAGGATGACTAAATCCAAAATACACAAGGCTGCCAAGTTACTTTGCAAACAGGAGCACTTGCCTTGAAGAAAGAATCACGTTATCCAACTTCTCCTGTGCAGCTTCCCCATGACCTTTACTTTCAAGGTCTTAGAGAAGGAAAGCTCATCCAGCTCAGAAGAGATTGCAGTGAAACCAAAGAGGAGACCCAGAGGAAAGCAAAGAGAAGAGAAACAGACCTCCAGGAGAAAGAGAAACACCATCTTTGTACCCACTCTGTTGTACTCACGCAGGCCTCATGGGAAAGACTGAGTCTGAGAAGAAAAAAACCTCCCAAACCTCTCCCAGAGTACACACACACATCTCCAGCCTGTGGAGAAGGAAAGGGAGCTGAGTACAACCGAGCTCAAGCACAGCAGCAACCACCTCCCCTCAGGGTGCTGCGTGACTGCAGCGGGTGGCAGAGCTGCTGCGCAGGTGTCAGCAGAGCCAGAGCCTCAGGAGTGTCATACAGCATGGTGACAAACAGAGGAGCCACCCAGGGGACAGATAAGAGCTGGCAGGGCGGGGAGGTGGGTGCAGCCCTCCTGCAAGCCCCCGCTGTCAGCGCATCCAGCACAGCCCAAGGCGGCGGGGCTGGAACTGATTAAAAACAGAAAAGCCTTATGTAAACTTAATGCATAATTAACCTGGGCAACGCACTCGCAGGAGACATTATTGAGGTCAGGCAAGCATTAGAGCCACAAAAACAACTCTGCCAGCAGATGAGGGATGAGAACATCTACTGGTAAATTATTTGAATACTCCTCTAATGCAAAGGATAAAACCTGCTGGATCCTAACTGGGACAAGCCTCTCCTCCAGGCGGACTGTAGCAGGTTTCTTAGCTCCTACTCCAAAACATTGGGTGGGAAAGGCCAGAAAGGAGAGCCTGAGGTGGACAAGCCCTTTTGAGATTTTCTGTCCATGTCAGGTCTCCAGCAGAAATACCATCTCAAGCGCTTCCAATCCCGTCCCTGACCAAGGAAGAAAAAAGGAGATAAAACTCAACATTCCACAGTTAAACCCTCAGCCCCATGAGGGGGGCAGCCACACCAACAAGGCGATGGACCACACGCGGGAAGGCAGCTCAAAGGGGGAAATTGGTGACAGCCCAGGGAGCCCACAGAGCTGCAGTGACCGTGGCAGTCAGGGCAGGTCCTTAGCAGCCCCCAGAAAAGCCAGGTTTCCATCTGTGCCCGTTAATGTTTGGAGTCTGCACTTCCACTGCAGGAAAAAACCTGGAGCAACCTGGTCCTTCAAACTGGCAAAAGTCCTGCAGAAGCAGGATACTCAGCACACATTTCATCCTTGTTTCCTTCATCGTCTTGCACAGGGCCTGCCATTACATTTAAAGAGGGTTTGTGGCGTGGCTGTCATCCAGATACCCATTGTAAATTCCATGGAAAAGCCTTGACAAGCACAGCATCCACGGCTCTGTTGCACTGAAAGGGAAAATTGGTGACAGGACTTGTGGGATGCAGCTCCCTCACCTATCAAGGAACAAGATAAAACAACCCTTCTGTGGCAGGCACATTCTTCTCTGTCTCAGGGTTTTTTCACAGAGGAGCACAGAGAGAAGAAAGAGAAAACAATTTCTATTTCTGCTCCTTGTTTTTCCCGTGTGGAATGTGTCTGGAGAATTGTTTACCTGGGGTGATTGCTTGGTCGGATTCTGGTGAGGATTGTTTGAGCCTGATGGCCAATCCAATCCACCTGTGGCTGCACTCTCAGAGAAAGGCACGAGTTTTGAGTGAGATATGGCAGTTAGAACAAGTGGGTTTGTAGTTTTAGTATCTCCTTTAAATAGTATATTAATGTATTATGGCATAGTTATAATACAGAAATCATTCAGCCTCCTGAGCTGGAGTCAGACATCAGCATTTCTTCCCACCAGGTTCACCTGCATTGACAATACCCTTCCTCAGTTCACAGAGGTGCTACAATTCATACCTGACACTTGCACTGTTCCTTGGCAACCCCTGGAAAAGCCATTACCACCAGAGGGGAGGTGAGGCCACACTCTGCCACCTCTCTCTGTCCACATGCAGCAGGTGACTGCCACCAGCCTGCCCAACATGTGAGATTGAAAATGAAACAATTCTCATGTGCTTTCTCTTGCTTTCCAAATGACATCTTGCACACTTGCTGGAGGTGCCACTGTCACCAGGTCACTGTGAATATCTGATTGCCTGGAGGGACATGGACTCACTTTAAAAAAAGAAGGTGGAATAATGCAAAGACACTTGGTGACACTTTCTCTTGTTCACATGGAGAAAAAACCTTGCAATCTCAGGTCTATTGCATGACACAGAAATGTCATGAATATGAGAATCTGGAAGCAAGCAAGAGAAAAGAGAAAGAGCAGTATTTTATATTTTGAGTGTGGCTCAAGGTGGCCTCATAGAGGAGGTCTCATTTCCCAGAGCTTAGCTTTAGTAACTCTCCATGAAATGGTTCCACCCAGCCCTGCCAGGCCCTCACCATCTTGCTCCAGGATGGTTTCAGCACATTTAACACATATTTAAGAGCTGAAATCCTCTTTGAGTGTCCAGTTATTTCCCTGGTTTCAGCTCTGCTAGGGGATCCTTTGGTCAGGATGTTTGCCTCTGTCTTGGTTTGAACAGACAGGTGTCTGCTAAGGAGGGTAGGAGCCTCCCTTGAAATGGAAAATGCAAACCCCCTCCCTCTGAATTATAATAAATTTTAAATTAAGAGGCTCTCAGGCAAAGATATGGGAATAGGAACAACAGTTCTTTTTTAGGAAAATTAAAAATACAAATGCAATAGTACAAAAAGAAACCAAGCCACTGCCAGAGTCAGAGCAGGCCCTGGCAGCCTGTGGGTCAGGGTGGTGGCAGCAGTCCCATCCCATGGTGGCTCAGCCCTCCTGCAGTGCCAGCTGTGCTTCTGCTGGAGCAGGGATCATGCACAAGGCTGGAGTTTTCCTCTGAAGCTCCAGGGCTGGTGGGGATGGGCCTGGGCTTCCTCTGGGAATGCAGTGGGGAAGAAAGCTGCTCCTCTGGGAATGCAGTGGGCAAAGGCTGCTGTGGTGCTGCAGGAGTCAGATTGGATCCAGGTAGGAATGCTTGGCTCCTCCCCTGGGCAGAGCCTCTCCCCATGGATGATGGAATTTTCTCAGCCATGCAGGGACACTCACTGGCCATGGACAGAAGAGATCTCCTGGAGGGAGGGTTGGGTGTGGGAGAGATAAAGCAAACTGCCCAGTGAACAGAGGATAACTGCTCCTCCTCTGACAGAACCACACCTGCCACTGCAGCGGGGCTGCAGCCACCACTCAATGGGGTTGCCAAAGCCAGCTGGCAGCCCAGCTTTGGAGAGCTGCCAGAAATCAAGTGCTGCCGACCTGAACGAACACAAGGAGCACAGGAATCTCATCCAAATAACCAGCACCCATTTTCCTCTCTCAACTTCAGCACCCCAGGCTGCTCCTCGGGGTCAAACCAGCTCCTCTGAAACCCCTCTGACCTTCTCCGCTGCTTTATTTTTGCACACATGGAGCTTGTCCATCTTTTGCAGAGAATTTCCCTGGATCTGTTGATTTCTCACCCATCATATTTAAATTTATCTTACCCAGGTTGCAGCCAAGGCTCTGTGCCAGTTACTGCCCATGCTGGTGGCAGATAATTTATTCTAGTAACCCCCATGCTGCTGGCTCTGCACTGAATCTCCTTCCAGTTCAGCACAGAAGAAAAAAACCCAACATCCTGCATCCCAAGCAGATTTTGGTGGGTGATCCATGCATGTGGAAGTCCCATGGGATGGCAGAGATTGGATATCAGCAGCTGGGTTCAGGCCTTGGCAAAGATTAAGATGTTTTCTACTCCCCTGAGCCATTCTTATTTACACCCCCTAACACAGCCCTTGCTCTCCTGAAAACCTGCAGCCTCTGGAAATTACGAGGCAGGTTACTCCAGCTCCCAGCCATGCTGCTGCTCCTCTTCCAGAGGAATTTTACACCCAGAGCTTTGGCAAAACCTGCTGCTGGGCCCATCCAGCCACCACACAGGAGGAGCTGGGCCAGGATCCCTCCTCTGTGGAAAACAAGATCACTGCTCAAGCAACCTCCCATCCAAAGGGAACCTGCCAATGCACTGGGTCCTTGTTCCCTCATCACAGGGTCTTAAACTCACCAAGATCAAGGTTCTTTCTTTGCTCACCCTGAAAAGCAGGAAGAAGCTGCAGATACACTACGAGCACTTAGGAGGAAAAACATTACAGCATCTAAAGGTACTTTAAATGATTTAGATACAAACTTGCCTGTAATAAGACATCTATTTTGGTTAATCTCTTCGTTGCAAATCTTGGAACTCTTGAACCTGCCTCAGGCTACTGTCAGCAGCACTTCATTTAACACTGCTTATTGGGAATAACTGCTATTTCCCACTGTAACCTCCAAACCTCTTAAAGTCTCTCTTATTGCTCTGCCCAAATATACTTGCCTTCAGGATACAGAGAGGTTTTTCTTGCTAAGAACTGTTAAGATGATTTGAACAAGCTGAATCAGAGGAGACTTTTTCTCAGGCAAAGCAGCCAAAACTCAAAACACCATCCTTGAGATATTTTGGGAGTGATTCTTTTTTTTTTTTTTTAATTTTTTTTTTGGCATTTACTCAGGTTATGAAATCCAACAGCTGTACTTTGATCACTCTTCACAAGCAGGAGAGTGGAAGGGATGGAGGGGTGTGTGCTCATCCTCCCGGAAAATCACCGTGGAGGAGGACTCTCCATCCCTGCCCACACCTGTGGCTGTGGAGACCATCTCCAGCTCACCATGGCTGTGGTCAGAGCTCTCTGAGGAGGCTGCTGGGGGTTTTAGCAGCACCAATGCAGCTCTTGTGCTCTAAACTCAACCCTATTTTTATTTCAAGGGGATGCAGAGCTCTGGTGGGCACCTGTGACTATAGTCCCACCCATCCCAGCTCAGCAGGTTTGATTTTCAACATGACCACAGCTGGACCTTGGACACACCCAGCACTGACCTGATGGGTGTCACAGCTCCAGCCCCAACAGATCTGGGAATTGCAGCAGTCCTGGGCAGGGGTGAGGCCCCTCCCTGTCCTGCAGAACAGCATGAAGCCACTGCTTTTTGGTTGCCAAGCAGCAGCCACACGAGTCCCAGGCAAGAGCAGCTGCAGCAGAGCAAGCAGAGGTACAAGAGCCCTCCAAGTCCTGTAGATGTGGCACTTAACTTCAATACAGGAGTTTCCAGCCCAGCCCTGTGACTGGGGCAGCCACTCATCACTGCAGGTGTGCAGAGCCCAGAGTAACCTCAGTCACCAGCTTCCCTCTGCTCACTGGGAAAAGCTTGGGTCACTAAAAGGACACAGACATGGGGGACCAGGACTATTATTGTCACTGCTTTTAGTGAAGGAATGGGACTCTCGTCGGGTTAAGAATGATTCATTGTTCAGATAAACATTAGTTTGAGAGGTTGTGAGATTTTAAAGGAGTAATCAGTTATAGTTTAAATTAGTTATAAATTTTTTGTTACAAGAACTTTTTAATTTCATAGATAGTTGTTACAAGGTTTATTTTGGTATTTGACTTATCACTGGCACTTAATTTTGTTGTATTGTGGGTACTTCTGCTCAATGGGTTTCTGTCACATGATTACACATGTTTTTATTATAACTTCTAAACTCTTAGCTTACTCTATACAACCACACCCCTCCATTATAAACTCTTTACTATCTTATCAATACAGTTTCTCACTTACTTAAGGCATATTCTTACTTACAACTACAGAAACATAAGTTTTTGATTTTTCTACTTAATGTCTGTATGCTTTATTTTTTACATCAATCTAAGCTCCTTCCAAGGCAGCAGATCAAACCCTCCCATACCTGTAGAAGTTTCCATCTTTCCATTTCCCACAAATGACCCCAAAGAAAAGGGACAGAGCTCACACCAGACACAGGCCTGACTTGGGATCAGTTTCTATTCCCACCAATATGTTTGAGAAAGTGCCCAGCATTAAGGGATTACAGCTCTGGGGGTTTAGAGACACACTCTCACATCCATCTGCACTGGGTTTCACACAAAAGCCTTGACAAAACCCCAAACCAATAAGGTCACCTCTAAGCCTCCTCTTCTCCAGGCGAAGCAACCCCAGCTCCTTCAAACGTTCCTCACAGGGTTTGTGTTCCCAGCCCCTCTCCAGCCTCTTTGCCTCCCCTGGATGCGCTCAAGCATCTCAACGTCCTTCCCAAACTGAGGGGCCAGAATTGGACACAGCACTCGAGGTGTGCCCTCACCAGGGCCGAGTATGGGGGGAGAATGACCTCCCTGCTCCTGCTGGCCACACAATTCCTAATGCAGGCCAGGAGCCATTGGCCTTCTTGGCCACCAAGGCATGTGGCAAGCACATTTCTCTGTCTCTCAGGATTTTTCATAAAGGTGCACAGAGAGAAATGAAAGAGAAAACAGTTTCTATTTCTGCCCCTTGTTTTTTCTCTTGTGGAATGTGTTTGGAGAATTGTTTACCTGGAGTGAACACTTGGTTGGATCCTGGTGGATTGTTTGGGCCTGATGGCCACTCAGATCCACCTGTGGCTGGACTCTGGCGAACAGGGTCACGAGTTGTGAGTTAGTTAGATATGATAGAGAAAGTAGCATGTAGTTTTTAGTATCCTCTTTTATACAGTATATTAATGTATTATAGCATAAGTATAATAAAGAAATCATTCAGCCTTCTGAACTAAGCCAGACATCAGAATTCTTCCCATTGGGTTTGCCGACATCTACAACAAAGGCACACTGCACTCTTTCCCTCCACAGGGCTCAAACTGGGATTGGTGCCAGTGGAACAAAGAAAGCCGCTGCAGCCTGCCCTGGGCAGGAGCACAGAGGGTGCCAGCAGGACAGGGGGCATTTTTAGGGCACCTCCAGCGTGTCACCCCTGGTCTCACCCTCAGAGATGGGTCTCTCAGAGCTGTGCTGAACATCCATAAATCTTTTTAGTGGGACATTAGAGATGGCCCTTCCAAATCCTTTGTATCTTCATCCATCAGTCAGCTCTCTCTGCTGGAGAAGGTCCCTTCCATCCTGGAGAGTTTCAGAAGTAATTTGGAGACATCTCATCTTGCCCAGTAATTTTGTTCCTTATTAAATATTGCTAATGACAGGGTTTTAGACTCTCAACCATACATTCACTTTCTGTTCTAGTATAAATTTTAATCTGTCTTCCCTCTTCCTCCTAGACAAGTCTTTAAAAAATTACTGGAATAAAAAGGAAAGCACCAAGTAATTGAAAAGAGCTGCTAAAAGCAGAAAGGAAGGAAAGCTAAGGAAAGTTATAATGATTGAAAAGTTCAATAAAATCAGAGGAAAGCAGGAAAAATTTGGATTTTTAATGAAATGGATGGCGAGGTGCCACTGGTACATGGCAGCAGATCCCTGGCAGGTGAGCTCTGTTTTCCCAGCTCAGGTCAGGCTCCCACCTCCATGGGCCACTTCAAAACCATCCCTTGTTTAAACTAGAGCTGCATTTTCTCCTCTCCATTCACCCTCAAGCTAAACCTTTTCATCTGCTGTTTTCAAAGCCCCAACCAATAAAATGTTGAAACCAATAAACTGTTTGTGGGGGAAAAGTTTTCTGAAGAAAGCAAGCGCAGAAAATTATGTTTTACCAAAAGCTACAGGCAGAAAATGGGAAGCCTGAGTTGAAAATCCCATGCAGATGAATCTTGAATAGTCTATTGTCACCACCATAATGAGCACATACATGATTAATGAAAATATTTATCCTCATAACTCACTGCAGAGAGTTAATATTTAATCCAAAGTCCACGTGAAAGCCCAGCCTCTCCTGGTTCCTCACCTACCTTCTTGTTTCCTTGGAAATCTCTGAGCTCTGCCAACTGACCTGAGATTTGGCTCTTTGGGGCTGGCTTTTGCTGGCTTTCTGCGTAAGTCCCACACCTTTTGATCCCGAAATCTCTGCCACCTGGGACCTACAAGGTTTCTCAGATAATCCCGTGGAGCTGCTGCTTTGTAACGTACCTCACTTTGATATTCAAGGCAAAGCTGGACAGCCCACACATGAAAAGACATCCTTCCCTTTCTTCCCAGGCTTAATTCCATCTGCAAATTAAACATATCGAGGCAGATATTTATAGAGGAGTGCCCTGATCCTCCCGGGAGGGCCCTGGAGTCTCCAATGTGTAATTTTGCTTTAGGAATATGATTTTAATCTTGACTTTTTTTTCCGAGGCTGGTGGCAGGAGAGGAGAAGGGCAGGGAAGGGGGAATGCTGGAGGTGGGGCTCTCCTCTGCCACCCCACAGTTTGAGCCCTGGGCTGATGCAGTGTGGGGTGGCTGGATGTACCCATGGGCTCCAGGCTCTTTCTGCTTCCTTGTCCTTGTCCTCTGCAAAGCTGTTTCAGGACATGGGCCTTTAAAAGGTGACAATTTTTACTTTTGAAAGGACAAGAACAAGGCCTGTAAAATTTGCCAGCAAGAGCTTTCAGCTGTGACTGACAAAAAAAGCCCGAACCAAACTGACCTCCTTTAAAAATGGTGCACAGATTGAAACAACTGCTCAGCCCTGGGTCCTGCTGGCCCTTTGTGACAAGGAGCTCTCACAGAATCATCCATCCCCCTGTATCCCAGTCCTCCACCCCACATTTTCACTGTGGGCGACCCCAGCACTAAAAAAAAAAAAAAAAAAAAAAAAAAAAAACCACAAAAAGGGAATATTTTGGCCCACAAAAAGGGAAGATTTTGGCTTATGTCATTTACAGATATGCCCTAGAGCAGAGGATAAAGGACTTTTATTTTGTTTCCCAGTTAAATATTTTCATTTTATCTTCTTGTTAAAGAGTAACTCAGTGCTATTCTTTTGCCCAGCATCACTCACTTAAACATCCCCCTGATGGGAAGAGTTCAGGGGAGGGAAACTTGCAGGAAAGATGGTTTCAGTAATAATAAGAAGGAGGACTTTGGCACATTTCTGCATACTATGAGGAATGTCTTTAAGGTTCAGTAAACTTTTGGAGTCCCTGGGAAGCTGGTAATATGCCTTTGAAGGAAGTATGACTTATGAAATTGCAGTTTTTAGCTTAGCTGGGTAATGTTAATGAGAAAATATCATGGGCTGCGGGTGGAAGTCTCCCGAATCCCATAAGTTAGGAGTAAATTATTCTGTTTTCCTAAATGAAGCAGCACCGTGCAATGCTGCTCCTAAATCAGGCTGATGGTGAGAATTATTTATTAATTTGTGAAGGTCCAGAGAGAAGCTCAGGCAAATAAATACAAACTAAACTGCGTGAGAGAGTTACAAACTTGAGCCTGCTGTGGGCATGGAAGAAAAGGGTTTGTGAGAAGGAACAGGAGGGTTGGGACCAGCACCTTGTGTGAGTGAGGAGCTGGGGGAGGAGGGACAAATCCTTCTTTCTGCTGGAGCCACAGTGAAGATGATCAAAAACCCCCCAAGCTTTCAGCTGCAGTGCAGCAGCTTCCCTGTAATTAAAGCTTGAGCTCTGCAGCCCTGCCTGTGCCTGCTGCAGCCTGGCAAGCACATCAAAGGGAGATGTTTCCCAGAGGACAGCTCCCACATCAGGGAATTCAGGGTTTGATGCACACCCCGGTGTGTAAGTGATGGCCCAGCAAAGCCCCTGAGCAGCAGCTCCCACCGAGCAGTGATGCCACATCCCCCTGGTGCTCGCTGCTGCCCTGGTTTTGGGCAGCTTAGCTTCACCCAAGGGAGTCCTCTGGGGCTCCCAGCTCCTCTGGGCTCTGCAGGTACCACACAGCTCAGCTTCCCCTCCTGCCGGCACCTGGCCTCCTACCCAGAGAGGATTTATTCCTCCCTGAGCAGGTCTCACTGATGGTGTTAATCAGGGAGATGGACGAGTACAAGCCCGTTTATTGTGCACTGTGGGTGAGTGTAAGTCTGTGCCAGTGCCTGGGAAAGCAATCAGGAGAAGGGAGCGAAAGGAAGAGGAGGGAAGAGCAGCATTGTGGGTAAATATGTGCACTTCTGGTGGTGATTACCCTCCAAGTAATTAGTTTTTAAATCAGGCAGACGTTTCGGGAACTACTCGCTATGAGCTGCTTTAATTATTTATACTCCCTTCTATTCTTATTATTTATAGTCGTCCTCTGGATGGAGATGCTCTTTGGAACCTGACCCATCTCCAGCCCTCCCTGGCCCAGCAGCCACCTCCTCCAGGGCTGCCAGGCACCCCCAGAGCCCGGCTGTGCTGGGGGGACCCCTCTCCCTCCCAGAGCCAGGCAAGGCAAGGAGGGCCCATCCTTGCTGTGGAAAGCTGCTCAGCTCGGTAATTAAACTCTCACTCATCTTCATTTCCCTCATTTGTTTAAGTGAGGCCACTCAATAAGCCATTAGTGCAGGGTCCTTTCTGCCAGCCAAGGCATCCTGAGGCACATTTCCCTTGGAGGGTGTGGGCAGGGGGAGCAGCTCCTTGCCGGCCCCCTCCTCTGCCCAAACCCTCCCCATCCAGCCCCTCCCAGGTCATTCCTGGGACACTCTGGGGAGCCAAGGGGGAATTTTGCAATGGCCAGCCCTTCCCCCAGCTGGGATTTTTCCCACAGCACCACACAATCCCCTGTTCCATCAGAGCATCTGGTGTTGCTGTTCTCCCTTCACCAACCCCACCTCTCTGGAGCTTCCCAACATCTGGAAGCCATTCCCTGCACCATTCCCATGAAGGGACCTCCGACCCCTTGAGCTCCTCCTCTGACCTAAACAAAAGCTGCCCTTACTGCTGAGCTGGGGAATTATTTTGCCTGCTTTCCTCTCTCTCCATCCACAAACCATTTCTCAACGTATCACCAGGACAGCATCTGCCTGGGAAGCCCTGGAGCATCCTCTGTCCCCTGTCCCTCCATGGACACACTCCGATTCCAGCCTCTGCCTGGAGAGCCCCAGAGCATCCTCTGTCCCATCTGCCTCCCATGTTCAGACACCAACAATGAGGAAAACTGCAAAAAAAAACCCCAAATCCCAGCACATGAAGAACCACAACATGGGGAAAAAACTGCTGTAGGCTCCTCCAGGAGCAAGGCCCATGGCCCGTGTTTGTAGTTACTACTACACGTTGATTTTCCCTGCTCCCTCCCTAGGAGCTTTTGTTCTGGGTCTTGCTCTGGTTACAGCAGTGAGAACAGCTTGACTTTGCTGCTCCTCAGCCTGGAATCCTTTGTGAGCTGTGGGGTGAGGGGGATTTGGGGTAGGGCAAGCACAGAACTGCTGTGCAGCTCAGAAAAGGAAAGGGTATTGATGGGGATGGGTTTGGCACTGGGGCAAAGGGGGTCCTCACTGCAACACCTCAGTGGATGCCACGTGAGATGAGACAATTCACTGCACCAAAACCCAGGTGCCGGCAGAAAAGCAGAGTTAAAATGCACATAAGCCTGTCCTGTGCTCTAAAGCCCCACAGGAACCCGACCTGAGTGCTGTCCTGATGGGTTTGTTCTCATCCAGTCCCACACAATCCCAGAGGGGCTGAGGCTGGTAAGGACCTCTGGAAGTCACCTGCTCCAGCCCCAGCTTAAGCAGGGTCACTTAGAGCTCCAGGTGGCTTCTGAGTTCAACTACTCAGGGGGAAAAAATACAATAAACACGTGAGACAGAGATTAAACCAGAGGGGACAGTGTCAGATCTGTGACACCAGGGAAAAACGTGGTTTCAGGATGGCAAATCTTCCAAGGGAAGCCAACTTCCAAGGGCATCCCAAGGCCAACCCTGCATCCATGAAGAGTTTTGAAGACCACCTGCCATGGAGCCAAAGGCACGTTGGTGTGAAAGACAAGCTCCTGCCTGCCCTTGAACTAGGGGCAGCCCACTTCTCCATAAAAGCACCAGGAAGCACCGTGGGAACAGCTCCACCATGGAAGCTGAGGGACAGGATCCACCTGCCTCCCTCAGGATCGGGCTGGCTCCATCCCAAAGGTGCTCAGCAGAATCAGCTCCTGCAGTTTGTAGAGTACCCGGGGCAGGTATCCAAGGTGGGATGAGTCAAGGGGGTCAGGAATTATCTTTCACCCTAAACAGGGCAGTTCTGGGGCTGGACTCTCCCATCACCCCCAGCCCTACAGGGTCCATGCAGCAACGATTACACCAAGGCTGGGAACAGACATTTCCAAACAAGCCTCCTTCTATTTGCATTTGAAACATTTATTTTGGGAAATACATATTAAACACTATTATTTATACAAAAATGGACTAAATTTTCATAATGCTTATAACCCCCAAAAGGCCATTTTAATAGATCTGGATGAAGGGTTTTTTATTGTATTATTTTCTTTTTTTTTTTTTCCTTCAAAAAAAAAAAAAAAAAAGTCAGGTTACAAAGGAGAAAGCAGCGTGACTTGCTTGGCCCAGCTTGAGATACCAACTAGAGGAAAAAAAAAGTTTAAGATGGCATTTGCAGAAGTGCCTCACACAAGAGGTTTTTCTCCCCTTTCAGTCTTTTTTTAACACTTGAAATATATATTTTTTTTTTTCAGTTAATACATTTTTTGTTGTTGCTTTTGCTAAAATATAGCAAGTCAGCAAGTAGAGAGTTGCTGTTCCCCAACAGCTCCGTGGGACTGTTGTGGAGGGGGGATATGAGTGAAGGGGAGAAGGGATTCTCACAATGCACCCCCCTGCCCACACCCCTTTGGCTGCTCGGGGGGGACCTCGGGGGAGCCCCTGCAAACCTGGGCATCCCCAGCAAGGGGAGAGCAACCTCCTCCCTCCTCCTGGTCACCTGTGCTGAGCCAGGCTCTGTCCCCCGTGGGTTCTGCAGGTGCCTTCCAGTGCTAGAGGATGGGACACGCTGCCACTTCAGTGTGTGCCCCCAAAAATGGGTGATTTGCAGAAGTTTTTTGTTTTTTTTTTTTTTTTTTTTTTTTCCCTTAGAGAGGATTGAGAGACTGGTAGACACCAGAAAGGCAAGGGGAGCTGGGGAGAGGGGCAGGACTGCAGGGCTTTGCTCCAGGACCCCCTGCTCCTGTGTCACAGTGCTACCTAATGCTTGCAGGATCTGATTTACTGGAGACACACAGAAAGAGAAAGGTCTGGGGGCAGAGCAGGGGGAGCAGCACCCACAAACACCCCCAGCCCCCCCCCACAGCTGCAGGGCTCGGTCAGCACATGCACAGACCCCCCGCACAAGGACCAGCAAAACAGAAGCATCTTCCCTGGACACAGAGGGGACCCAGGAAATGAAAAGGAATTTACAGACACCCAAGAGCCTCCTCTGATGTGGGGAAAAGCCCAAGAATCACAAGGGTCAGGCAGGACAACCCTCTGCCTCCCACCACTGCTTTGCAGAGACAAAGTTCCACGCTCAGCCCCCTCAGGACAAAAACACTCAGAGCCTTCAGGGGACAAAGACCCACCCAACTGAGTGACAAATAAATACACAAGTGTTCCCAGGACATCAGCCACAGCTCTGGCCCAAGGGAGAGGGAAGGAGAGTCTCTGTGGAGGTTCACAGCCTTCTGCAGGCTGCAAAGACAGGCAAGGCAGACCCTCCCTCCCCTCTCCCACGCTATTGCAAGGTCTCAGTCTGAAAAGGCACTTCTCCCAAAGCAGGTCGCTCTGCCTGGCCGGGGGTCGGTGACAGGCGAGGTGACACCTAAACACTCCCAGTTTATTGCATGTAGACAGGGTACAGGGGCTGGGTTGGGGGCTGACGGGTCCCAGAGGGCTGCAGAGAGCTCAGAGGAGCAGCAGGAGACAAGGATGGCACTGGCTTGCTCTCTTCATCCCACCGTACCTTGCTTCCGAAGGCTGCATTCACCTGGAGGAACCCTCGCCTTCAATGGACGGAGAGGAGCCCCTGCATGGAGGGGCTGCAAGGGCTCCCAGGGCACCCCAACCCTGCTGGCCCCACAGACCTGCTGCCCTGGGTTCGGCTGTAGGGCCACAGCTGGGGGCAAGCGAGAGCCCGACCTCCGCAAAGGGACGGTCCCCGGGCCAAAGACGCCGCTCTGGGGGCTGAGCACAAAACTCAGGGCACAAAGTGGGGGGAGAGCGGCCACCCCGCTCCACGTCTGGTTATTTGGTCAGTTTACATGGCAGGGGGTCAGGGAGCAGGGCAAGAGGGACAGTGGCAGAGGATTTATATAAAAATAAAGGGGGAAGAGGGGAGAAATAGCGAGCGTGAGCGAGCAAGGTCCTGGCTGCGGCGAGGGACGGTTACATTTCGTTGGCCACCAGCTCCTTGTCAGCCACGCCGTTGGACAGAGAGCTCTGGCCCTCGTTCAGCCTCTTCACCCTGTAGGCTTCAAAGTGGATGTTGCTGGTAATATCCTTGATGTTCTGCATGTGTGTCCTGCAGGGAAGGGAGATGGAGCGATCACACCAGCCCAGCCTCTGTGCTCCAGCCCTCATCACCCCAAACACCCCCCAGTCCCAATGTCCCCTCCTGCCTTGCTGGTTAATGGGGCCTTTAGGGCACAGGAGGGAAGTAAAGGCAATAATTGGCAGCATTATTGGGCAGCAGGGGCTGAAGCCTTCACTTGTGCCTGGGGACACAGGACCTGTGGCTGCAGAACACGCACCCAGGGAGATCCCCACCCTGCCAGTCCTGGGTGAGGTTTTGTAGCCCCACACAACTCTGCCAGCAACAGACCACGTGTCCAGAGTTTACTTTGCAGCCAAACTGGGGTGGAGCCCAATGCCCCCTCTCCAGGAAGCCCAGGGGGCTCAGCCTCCCTCTCCCCCACAGAAGGGACACTTCTTTCAAGAGGGACCAGCCATCACCCAGACCCCACAACGAAACCCCAGTGAAGGGTGATGTCTTTGAACTGGGGGTGAGATCTGGCACTGGTGAGAGGCCACTAAGGCCAAAAGCTGCTCACAGATGACCTGGAGCCACACTGCCAGCAATCCTGGAGTGTGTCCTGACCCCTCCACTGCTCCTCTCCCCCCTGAACTCAGCCCCCAGGGAGTGGGGCCACCCCTTGCAGAGGGGCTGCAGAGTGGCAGCGAGCCAGGAGGGAAGGCAGGGATGGAGGGATGGAGCAGCAGAGCAAAGCAGCAGCTGCTTCAAGCTGTGCTGGGCCGTCCCCTTTCCCTGGATGCCACCTGGTGACCAAAGGCTCTGGGGACAGGGCACTGACCTGATGAGGAGGTCCCGCAGGTAGGCGAACTCACAGTGTGTTGTGTTCTCCACTGGCAAGAGAGACAGAAAGCCATCAGTGAGCCCCCATGGCCACCACCTGGGGCAAGCAGCACCTGGGGGCTTCCCCAGCGTGAAGAGGGCTCAGATGGGCTCTGACACCCCGGGGTACAAGTGCAGGACTCAGGAGTCCTCTTTGCTGCTGTAAATCTGGCACCAGGTCCCTGCCCCAGCTCAGCCCTGGTGAGGTCAGACTCAGCATCCACAGCCCCTTCCCAGTGTCCCACCAATGAGGGAGCTCCCAGCAGCAGCCCAGCACAACCCCCAGCACCCCAAACAAGACAGGGGAAGGGCTGTGGTGAGCTGTGCAGTGAACACCAGGCGTGTCTCCACAGAAGTTTCATCTGTAGCTCAGCCATGAGCATCCTGCAGTATCCCAGGCACGCTGCTGAGGGCTGCCAGGGCTGTGCAAGCACATGAACTCCTGCTGTCAAAGGCCTCTGCTGCCAGAAGGAGGAGTGCTTGAATATGGAAAAATCAAGGGGTGCTGCTCCACCACAATCAGTCTGACAGATGCTATTTTACCCCTAATTTTACTCAATTTAGAGGAAGAACTGCTCTTTAAATTTTTTTTTACCCAAACAATCCTGTATATAGAATAGTAGAATCCTTTATGTTGGGGAAGACCTCTAAGATTGAGTCCAACCATTAAACATCATGCAGGAATGGCAAAACACAAACACTGCTGTGCAAAGGCTGCCTGTGGCCATGGCTGTGTCCTGGGGGTCTCCCTGTGCTGAAGGCAGATGCCTTCACAAGTAGAAGGTGAGGGTTTAATGAATCCCATTGAACTCAGAATGTTCAGGGACACAGCACGAGAGGGCAGCAGAGCTTCAAAATACACTGATTTTCCCGGCAGCTTTGTTAAACCATCCCTCAGCACAGGAGTCCTATTAAAAAGACTCGTAAATGAGAGGAACCTGTGAAGTGAAGGGGAGGAAGATGAGAGGGGTGGCACTGGAGATGAGCCAGCTGGCTGCCAGAAACCATCAACAGGGAAATGTGTAGATGTGCTGGAGCCAGGAGCTTTCATCTAGCCTTTAAACCATGATTGTAAAATGGGGGAGAAAAAAGGGAGATGCTGATGGGAAATGGAAGAGGGAAGAAATCCCACAAGGCATGAACCAAAGGCATGTTGGGGGGTACAGATCCCAGGGGAAGGTTCCAACAGGGGCTTGAGACATGGGGTGTCACTGGTGTGCCCTCAAATCCTGCCATCAGGCAATTAAATGTGCAAGAAGAACAAGGCAGGCCACGAGACCCCCAGAAATGTCCCCTCCAGCACTCAGCAGCCCCCCAGAGCACACAGAGGCCCAGGAACACAGCGCAGGAGCATTGGCCAAGGTGTTTCCAGTCCTCAAACGTCAGGAAAATTATCTTTTTTTGGAGGGGCAGGGAGGAACCACATCCAGCTCAACTTCTACTGCAGGTTTTGGACTTTATTGCCCTCTGCCAGGGCAGGGAGGTGGGCTCAGATGGGGAGGCAAGGATGAGGTACCTTCAATGGTGCCCCACTTGGTCTTCCTCCCAAGGATTCTTCTTCCATTCACCTGGTACTCCTGGTCACTGCCCACCACTGCAAATGGGATCATTTCCTGTGGAAAGAGAAAAACAAGGCTGTGATTTCTTCTGAGAACTGGTCAGGAAACCAAACCAGTGAGCAAAGTCCTACATCCTCCTTTTTCCAGGGGGGTTTCATGGGATGAGCTGGTTTGACCCTGATGTTCCTGAGCAGTGCTGCCTGACAGGGCCCACAGGCAGCCCAGGACTGGGTAGCAGCATGTCCTGCACATGTGCCCAGCCTAAAACCAGCCCAAACCCAGCCTAGTCCAGTCCCTCACTGGCAGGCACCAGGTACAGCTGGAACAAAGGGATCCCAAGGCTTCCCTGGGAATTGCCCCCAGCATCTGGCAACCTGTGGCCAACTCATTTCCTGATCCAAGTTGGTGTCTTTGAACTTCAGAGTCCCTACAAGACGTTTTTCTTCCTTGAATTTGTCCAAACCACTTTACAGTGCCAAATAAATGCTGGTGGATTCCTGAAGCATGGAATTGCCAGCTGCAGGCAGCCTACAGGTGAAATTCCATCCCAGAGCTGGGAAGGCTGCTGCCCTAGCCAGGGATATGCAGGCACCTCTGTTCCCTGAGCCTGGGGCGGGGGAAGGGGCCATGGACCCTCTGCTGAGGGCACCTGGCAGGGTGGAGATGGGGAAGGAGTATGGACAGGACACCTTCCCCAAGAGCCTTTCTCTTTCCACCCCTGCCCTGAGCTCTGGCAGGATCCCTGCTGCTGGGCAAACCCCATGGACAGGGCACAGCAGCTTTGGGAAGAAAACAGAGGCCTTTTGGAAGGGAACCCCCAGGACATGCCCAGCCCCTGGAGCTGCAGGGTCTGTCCCAGCCACAGCCCCTGCACTGACCCGGAATTTCTCGTTCACCAGCCGATCTTCAGAGTCCTCATCAAACTCCTTCTGGGGGTACACGTCGATCCCGTTGGCCAGGAGATCAGCCATTATCTAGGAGGGAAGAGCACAGGGACAGGTGAAGGACAGGCAGGCACAGGAGATGCACTCCCACCACGGCAGCTGCTGCCAGAAGGGTCTCTGAGTGATGCCCACCAGTCACAGCAGCAACATCCTCCCTATCCATCCTAAACTCAGCCCACCTGGGGGACAGAGACCTGTGCCACACACCCACCAAGACCTTGCCCTGGAACCTCTGCAAGGTCCTGGTGCCAAGACACAGCTCAGGCAGAGAGTGAGATGAAGTTACATGAGCTGGATGTTGTTTGGGGATTGGAAAATACAACAAGACAACCCAAGCTGCCCAAGCAAAGGGGAACACAGCTGCCAGGCTTGTAACACAAAAGTGAAAAGCTGCTCTCTGGTGTTTGTTTACACTCCTTAGAAAAGGAGCGTGATCTGGGGGGACAAGGACACAGCTTGGAAGGGCAGACTCTAAGGTCTTTGCCTCTGTGCAAGGCCAAGAGATGCTGAAATCTGATTCCTGGGTGGAGACTCAGCTCAAGGGGACCTTTGAAAGATCAGCCTTCTCCTACAACGCTGCAAACCCCAACCCAGGCTGGCAGCAGCTCCCACCACTTCCAATGGCAACAACTCCACACTAGTCCTACAGTGCAGGCTGGCAAAGCAGTGGATCCAGCCCAGGGGATGCCCCCAGCCGGGCCTCCTACCCCTCACCAAACCCCACACTGGGTTTAGGGGAGCAACTCAACAAAGCCGACTCCAGGGAGCACATTCCACTCCCTCAGCACAGCACTGGCACCAACCCACAGCCAGGCTGGTGCTTCACATCCCCTGCCCACCCCATTCAAACCTGAAACTTATCATCTTTCTGAACAAGCTACACCCCAGATGCAGAGAGGGCTCTGCTTTTGGAAGCACACATGCAGGCACACTGGAATGAATGAGTGGAAAAGATCCCAGCCTGTGCCCAGCTGGCTTGATTTCCTGCCCTCTCATCTGCTGGGAGCAAACACACCATGTGGCTGCGTGTTCTCCCTCCATCTGAAAGGATTTGGGAGGTCTGGTTATAATCAGGAAGCAATCAGAGATAGGGTGAGCTCGTCCTGTGCTGAGCCAGTGCAGAGCAGCAGAACGGGCACTGTCTCCATGGTCTTCCATGGTATCAGCAGCCAAGGGTGCCCAGGTGACATCTGAGGTCCCAGACTGACTTTGTAGCACCAGAGCCAGCCAGTCACCTGCAGACACAGGGATGGGAGCACTGGTAACCTCTAAGTTGGACCCAGCAGCCCGCAGAAGCCACCACAGAGAGCAGATGTGGCACTAAGGACTCACCCCTCCGTGTCATGGAACCACCCCTGGCTAAGCTGTGCATTACCAAGGGAGAGGCCCCTAAAACTATCCTTTTGGCAAGACTCTCTTTCCTTTTACTTCTCCCAAGTCAGACTCATGGATCAAGGAGCTTGGTGGTTTTTACTTCTGCAGGGAATGCTGAGGCCATCACGCCTGCAGCCACATCCACCACCCACACAAACGGATTTACAGTCCCTTACCAAACCCCCAAACGGGCCACCTCCACCTCTCAGAGCGCAGCCCATGCCTTGCTGTGGATTCAGACAGCCCCTCCTCAGCTCCCAACCACGGGAATTTCATACCTTGCTTCCCTCTTAAACCTCACCCAGCTGAGCTCAGCAAACCCACACGTTTTTGACTGGTTCGTGTATAACAGTGTATCAGTGCACGATGCTGCAGAGGGAGGCTTTTCCAGCCCCTATGTGCATCAACCTCCCAAAATAACAGAAACCAGCCTGAAAATAACAACAACAACAACAAAGGAGGCAGGAGAAGCAGGCCTGGAGCTCCAAACTTATCCTGTACTGACAAAGATCCAAGAGAAACACAAGAAGTGCTTGGAGAGCAGGCCTACCCTGCGGCCACGCGGGATCGCTCCGAGCTGCAGCCGGAGGAATGCGCTGGGCTCCCGGCCAGGCCCTGCCTGCACAGCCCTGCCAGGAGAGCCACGAGGGGGGCAGGGGCAGCAGGGGATGGGCTAGCACCGATGGGAGCCCGGGGAAGGGGCAGCAGCCCCTTACCCGTTGTTTGAAGTAGTCCCTCTCCTCCAGCGTTAGCGTGTCGGCTTTGGCGATCACCGGGACGATGTTGACCACTTTGCTCAGGCGCTTCATGAACTCGATGTCCAACGGCCGGAGCCTGGAAAACAGCAGGGAAAAGGGGATTTGCACTCCTGGAAAACAGCAGGAAAAAGGGGATTTGAAAACAGCAGGAAAAAGGGGATTTGCACACCGAGGCTGCTGCAATCCCCTGGCAGGGAGGGGCATTTGAAGAGCAGACAGAAAAGGAATCGCTTCCTTTCAGATAGGACAAGTAAAGACATTTTCTTGAAAGCACAACAGCAAAGAGAGGGTTTGACAACACTTTAAACATTTCCCTTTCAAAGCTGCCGCTATCGCCTGTGAACCCTCCCAAAGCCCTGTGAAGTGGCAGAGGGCTTTTATCTCTGCAGGGCCACCGAGGACTGCAGGAACTTGCCCAGAGCTACTGGCGTCCTTGGAGCAGCGATGAGAGCAGGGCGATGCTGGCTGCAGGGCCAGCCCGCTGCCATGTACAAATCAAAGCCTGCTCCAGCTCTATCCAAGCTGTCACCAGCCATCCAGGGACAGCACAACGTGGAGATGGCCACAGCTGGCTGTCCCTGCTCACACTCCCTCCTGTGCTGAGCACCAGTTGCTTGGAACAACTTAATGAGAGTATTTCTGAATACCTCGTTTAATATCTGCTTCATCATTTGCTCCCAGAGTATTTGGAAGCACCTGTTACACTGGTGGTACCAAAGCAATAAAATGTAAATTAATATTTATGCAAAATATTTATGTTGTTCAAAGTGATATAGATACTTTATCCAGAAAACTTCATGCTGAAGGTTTATCATATGTCTGCACAGGATTTTGATTTAGGGAGCCTTTAAGTTCTCCATCAATGTCACACAACAATCTGTGATTCATATTGGTCTCTAGATTTCTTTCAAAAGGTCATACAAAAAGGTTGTAAGAAAGGGTTTAATTTAAGCAAACCCTAAAGTCTGTGGTTATGCACAAGCTGGGAGTGCCTCTCACATTCATCAGCTGGGATTAAAAAAAGCTCTGGACATTCTCCAGGGGCTCACAGAGCACAGAAGAGATGCTGCTTGTTCCAGAGGGCGAGAATGTCAGAAAATCTTTACAACAAAAGTCTCAGCAGAGGAAAGCTGCAGGGATTGCATAACCCTAGTGATCAGCACCTCGGGAAATCCCTCCCTGCTGACAGCACTGACACAGCTCCACTTCCACACTGCTCCACATCCAAGGTCTGCAGACAGCGATGAAGGCACCTGGCCATTATCACCCCCCTGCTCCTCAGTCCTTCCTGAAGGTATTTTAACTGCTGGGGGTTCCAAACCAGAAGAAAACCCTGCTTGGGACACCTCCAGGTGCTGCAGGTCCCCCTCGGTGGCTCTGAAGGTGAAGGGGACATGCAGCACAGTTGAGTAGGTGTTGCCTTGAAAAGGAAATCTGGAAGCCCCAGGGTCAAGGATCATCTTTGGGCAGGAGGTGTTTGAAATGAGCCCTCACTGAAGGGCCAGGAGAGCACCCACTGCCAACACTCTCAAGCCAAACCCCACCAAGGCCTCCTCGGGCCATACAAAGGGCTCAGAGACCCCTGCAGACCCAGGCACAGGAGTGCAGAGGGGAAGGGACTGATCCTGCCCCTCAGCAGCCACCAGGCAGTGTCCCCATCCCACGGGGACACCTCTGCCTGGCTCCAGTGCTGAGGGAGGGACATTCAGCCCCAGAGAGACCCACTCAGCTCCAGCTGACCTGAAAACAGCAGCTCAAGGCTGGCCCAGAGCAGCCAGCACTGGTGACCCAGCTGAACCCTCCCCTGGTCATCCCCTCTCCCAGGGATGGAGCTGGACTGTGCCAGGTGGATCCTGTCCCCACACACCAACAACACACACAGCCCCGAGCACATCATTAGCACAGGGACAAACGAGGTCCTAACACAAACACAGGGTCACAGATCACCCTGGGCCCCAGGAAAGAGAGGTTTTGGCTATTAAAGGGAAAAAAGAATAGAAAAAACCACAAGGAACCCCCCATGGACACATCTAAGCTGACTTGCTGCTGGCAAACATTGTTTGGAGCTCTGCATAATGTATTTCCCAGACCTCCAAGGAAGTAATGCAGTAATGCTCCTTTCCCAGCAGAATTCTTTCCCCTCCTCTCTCTTTGCTATTTTCCAAACAATTTTTCTCCTCTAAAAGCTTCTTCCCCACTGAGCCTGTGTTCCTGCCTCTTTCATCAGCTTTTCCTTTAAAGACCAGGATGCATAGGGAGCCAATGCAGATGAATCCACAATCAGGCAGACATTAGAGTTTCAGCTCAATCTACATGTTAAAAGCTCAGTTCCATCCCTCAGATCCCTCACTCATCCCGAGGATGCCACAGTGAGCCAGGAGAGGAGGCAGAGCCAGGGCCTCCCCACACCCCTGCTGTGTCCAGCAGCATCCCCCAGGCACAGTGACTGTGTCCCATCTGCACGCTGGCACCTCTGACACAACTTTCTGCTCCCATGGGCTCCTGCAAGTGCCTCATCCACAGAGGCCACCTCCCTGCACCACCCTGAGAATCCCCAGCAGAGCAAACTGTATGTTTTTAGGGTTCTCTGCAGGTTTCTAGATATTCTATCAACTCCTGCTAGGTAGGAAAACCTCCAAAACCTTAATTATGTAAAAGGAAATTAACCTTTTCACTAAGAACAATGCCTGCCTGTAGCTACACATCACATTCATGTGAAGACACCATGGATTAAGGTGGTGACGTGCTATTTGCTCCAAGCATATCACAGAAGAGAAAGGAAGGCTCAAGAAAAAAAAAACTAATCTATTTTCCTCCCCTTCTCCAAATGGTCCCTGATATTATTAACTTATAACATAAATATTTTGGGCTTTGCTGGGAGGGGTGGAGGAGCTCAAAGGGGAGTGGATGGGCTGGAGCAGGAGGTGCAGCATGGGCTCAGACCACACTCCAGGTGGTGCTGGTTGTTCCCTCATCCCCTCCTGCTGTGGCCTTGGGGGAGACTGTGCAGCTGGGCATACCTTGCCAGGGCTGGGCACACATTGTGGTGCCCAGGACACACATTATTTCTGCCACGGTGCACAGACAGGACCTAAGCACAGGCTCATTCCTGCTGGCTCCTCTGAAATGCAGTTACAGGAATCAAAATCCACAGTGAGCTGTGAAGTTATTTCCTTTTGGTTGTGCCCCAGACCAAACTAACAGCAGGAATTTGAGCTGTGTGTTTAGCAAACACCAGTGAGGACCCAGCTGCTGCCCAGCCCCATCACCTGCTCCAGGGAGCTGCTGGGCACCTGAGAGGGGCAGCCAGAGGGCAGAGAGAGAGTAGGTGGCAGTTCCTGAGCCACCAGCCCTGGTAGAGGCAGGAGAGGTGCTGATGAGGCCAGGGAGAGTTCCAGAGCCATTCCTGAGCTGAACAGAGCTTTGCAGGGGTCAGAGCAGGGATATTTATTGGGTGGCAGAGCCCAGCCTGTGCAGCTGCAGCTGGAAGCCCCTGCCAGCACCATCCTCAGCCTTCACAGGCACAGTTACACGGGAGTGTTACAGGCTGTATGTGAACTGGATGGGCTGCAAAGCCTGTCCTGAACTCCCTTGTGAACCCCCTCATGCAGCAGAAACTTCTCTGCTGATTAACCCTGGAGCTGCCTGGATGGGAGGGCCAGACTGAAACTGAGCCAAGCAATCCTCTGCTCCGGCCTCCAGATCTCTGCCCCAACTTTGCTTTCTTTTATTCCCTACTCCTTTTTTCCTAGGAAAAAGCAAGCTCTCACCCCAGGCTTAACCCAGCTGCCTGCAGCATGCACAGGCAGCCCTGTGCCATGCCCACCCACATCACCAGCAGCATCTCCCCAGGCAACACAAACACCCCGAGCAGGCACATCCCAGGAGGGCAGCACCAAGCAGCTGGGATGGCGAGTGCAGCATGTGGATGGTGCCATGGGGGTGCACTGGGGTTCTCTGGAGCTGGGTGACAATGTGCCCAGTGCATGTCCCTACAGCTCTACCAGGCACTGCCAACCTCCCAGTCACCCCTGGAGAACCACAGCAAGCACCTCAATGCCCTTCTCATACCCTGCTGCAAGGGACCATGGACCTGCTGCCTCAGCCAGGGCACAAACCTGCACCCAGCTGTGTGTGACAACCCCAGGACAAGGCTCCCCACCAGGATCCTCTGCTACAGCACTGTCACAGCAGCTCCCCCCTGCAGGAGAGGTGCCCACGTCACCCTTCGCTGCGGAAAGCCTGTCCACTATGATGAGAAACATCATTTGGGCTTCACAAGAGGGCAGAAAGGAACTCTAATGCCTGCTTGAGCTCTCAGAGAAGCAAAATTTCCCATCAAGCTCCCCCTTCCCAGTGGGGTTTGCCCCTCAGGTGGCAGGAGGGGATGGGTGAGCCGGTGACAGGGGGAACAGCCCCAGCCAGGCTCTCAGCCTGCAGGGAAAGAGGATCAGCACAGGGCTCAGCAATAACAGCCCCCAACTGCTGGGCTAGCTCGGATATTGGAAACACATGTTCACTGGAGAGAAGGAAAAAAGGCAGCTGAAAATCCACACAATTGCTGTTGGCCGGCGGGTGAGAGAAACCAGAGCACGGCTGGAGAGGCTCCGCCGGGGGACACAGAACGGGGCTCCACATCCCTGCCTGCACTGCCAGGCACCCAGCACGCCCAGCCCTCTGAGCATCTGATGTGTTCTTCAAGAGTTAACCAGCCAGAGGGCTGAGGAAAAGCTGGAGCACAGCTAAAGCTGCAAGTCAGACCTGCCGAGGCAGGGGCTGCAGATCAGGGGTGAGATTAGTGGGAGCAACATGTTAGACTGGCCTAAAAATGTCATTTCCCTTTGAAACCTTCTCTGTCTTATTGTATTCAACCATAAATGTTTCGTCAGCCCCTCTGCTCCTGATCAGTTACACAAGAGGGGCATTACTGGCCCATGCAGTCATTTTATTCCAGTGAAAGATGCATTTTTGGTCTACCCACTGACAGAAGCAAAACAAAGTCTTTTCTATTGGAATAAATCTCCACATGGGGAAGTGGAAAAGGCTGACATTAATACAGTGCTGGAGGCTTAAGTTTACTTTTGAAAACAGACCCAAAAACATCCCCAATGCAGACAGAGCCAGAAGTGGAAGGAATTGACACAAATCAAAAGGAAACTTAGGTCTTGTTTTCTGTTGTGATACTTTAAGTCGCATTTTTCAAGACATTTCAAGACATTTGCCCCAGATTTTCAGGGTGGGCTGTGTGCCTAGGAAGGAAAAAATAAAAAAAAAAAAACAGAAAAAGAAAAAAAAATAGAGCAAGATCTGGGCCTTCTGATGTTGTCACTTGAGAAGTGCCAGAGCCAGGAGAACTCTGGACTGAATAAACAGCATCCCACTTGCAGACTAGTCAAACAACCTACAAAATACCCTTACAGGGTAAGGGTGCTTGCTGCCTTGGAAGCACAAGGAAAACTGGCTTCTCCCCTTACAATTTCAGGGACAAAGGAAAAAAAAAAAATTAATGTTCTGCTTGCAAAAGCAGCCTCTCCATCCAATTTGAGACCTGTGTCCATCCTTGGTCCAGCAAGCCAGGTGACCACAGCAAATGCAGCAGCTCCTAGGAGCTCAGTGAGAATTTCATGGCTCTTCAGAAAACACCACATTTCTCTGGGGTACTGTTAGCACAGCAGCTCTGCTGAGTTATTGCAAGACCTCCAGATGATACAGCCCTGAGGATGGCTTCAAGCTGTCCTTGAGCTCCTGAAGCCCCAAAAACCATGGGAGGATCCCAGGCAGAGGTGCCCTGAGGGCTGAGCTGCTGGGCCATGGAGAGGGAAGGCCGAGGGGAGCAGGGACAGCAGGGTACGTACGAGTGGCCTGTGGCTGGGATGAAATAAATACAGCAGTGCACCCGCGTGTCGGGGATCTGCTTCTTCCTGTTTATGTTGATCTCCTCCTGCAGGTACTTCTCATACTGGTCGTTGATGAACTTCATGATGGGCTGCCAGCTGCAGAGAGAGGGCAACACAGGATGGTGTGAGGGACCTGGACCACCCTGACCTTCTCTATGAAGCAGAGTCTGCAGAGCCCAGGATGCTCAGCATCTCCTAAATCACAAACCCCAGGTGTTCGCTGCTTAGCAGCTCCAAGCACTGCTGCAGGAGGGGATTTACTGGCTGCTTTAGACAAGCGAGTGCCTGAGAAGTGCTCCCTTCTCTCCTCCTGGACCCAGCACAGTGCTGGGACCATGCCCTGGCTCCTTGCAGGGTGCCACAGCACAGGAGCATGAGCAGAAACAAAGCCCACAAGCTCAGCCCAGCTGGTGATGGGGACAAGGTCTGTGCCATGGGCCAGCCCTGCCCAGCCTGGGGGCCATCCCGCAGAGCCAGACACTGTGCCAGGGATCCTGGGCAGAGTTCAGCCTCCAGAGCCACATGAGCAGGGTCTGGGGACTGGCCCTGCTGGCACACAGCTGCTCCCAGCCACAAACAAAGGTTGTCTCATGCCTGGAACAGCAGGATGTTTGTGGCTCTCACGGGGAGCATGGCACTGCTCTGCCACCACAACAACCTCTTTCCTGCTGCCAGCAGAGCAGGGGGGCACAGAGCCAGGCTCCAGCCCTGGGCATGGGGTCAGGGTGTGCTGGGGCTCTCCTGCCCTCCCCCTGCACCCAGGGCAGAGGGACAGCTCACCAGTTCTCATTGTTGATGTGGTCCCCAAAGCCCGGCGTGTCGATGACTGTCAGCTTCATGCGAACCCCCTTCTCCTCAATCTCTGGAAGAGAGGAAAGCTGGGGTGTGATGGGTGCTCTGGCCAAGCCCACCCTCCCAAAATCAGATGCAGGGCTGGAGCTTGCTCCCAGGGGAGAAATGCACCTTCACAGCTCTTCAGAGGCACAAATCAGCCCTCCAAAGGGATCCAGCCCCATATCCACCCTGAAATGCCACCCCCACAGCCACCTCACTGATCCCTTCCAACACAATTAACTCAATGCTGGTGAATAAATAAAAAACAGATGTTTTCTCAGCCCTGCAAGCATCTCTAGATGGTAAAAGCCTATTCAGAGAGATAAGAATAGAGGTTTATGGAGGTCCAAAACTCTGTGAGTCCCCAGAGACACAAGGCAGAGCAGGACCTAAAGCCAAAGCAGCAGGTGGGACCTGCAGAGCCTCACCGTGAGTGATGGATTTGATTTCAATGGTCTTGGGGATCCTCTCCTCAGCAGCTGGCTGTACAGATTTCCGGCTGATCTTGGATTTGAAGAGGGTGTTGATTAACGTGGATTTCCCCAAGCCACTCTGACCTGGAAGAGAGCAGGATAACCCAGAGTCAGCACTCCCTGTTGTGTCAGGGGCCAGGGGATGGGGCTGCTGACAGACTCAGCCTGCACCGGATCTGCCAGAGGGATGGAGGGAGGGACGAGGAGCAGCTGCTCCCCTGCAGCTCCCCTGAGCCAAGGAACTCCAGTCCAGTCCAGCCAGGAGGACACTGCAGGTAGCAAAGCCCCTCCCTGGCTCCAAAGCAGCAAATCAAGAGCTGGTTCCCTGCATCCAGGCAAAACCCCAGCAACCCCAAGGACAGGCAGACAGTGCTGGGGGTGTTTGAAGAGCTGTGGTGATGCTCAGCAGGGCACGGGGACCAGGGAACCCCAGGAAAAAGCTTCCCAAAAGTGTGCCTTCACTCTCCTGCAGTCTGCTCTGTCCAGTTCCACAGGGAAGGCTTTGGAGCAGCTTGGCAAGCCTTTATCTGGACAGGACTAACAGCAGCAACAATCCTCCAAACATCAGGCCTGCTGCATCTGCTGCTGCTTCCCTGACAGACTTGCTGCTGCAATCGGCCCAGCTGGCTGCACAGACACAGGTCCACGCCAGGAGCTTCTCTGAATCCCACAAACAACAGCAAGAAGCACATGAGATTCCACAACTTTAGAAAAACAGCTTTCAGGAAAGCATTTTCATGCTTTATATCCCAGAGCTGATGCTGATCTGTGTGTAAAGAACACCAGCAGCTCCTGACTCTCCAGGAACAGCTGTCCCATGAGCTTGGAGAATTTTCCAGAGTACAGAAAACAGAATTAACTCCTCAAAACCCAGGGAGCAGAAAAATATTAACTCCTGAAAACCCAGGGCCCCCCGCAAACACTGCAGAAATCCTGCACACACCATGGGGACCCAATGGCCCCGTTCTGCCAAGACATGTTACAGTCAACTATCATGGCATTGCCACCAGCATGTCCCTTGTCCCACAGTGTGTCCCTAAGCAGAGTCAGCAAGGGTTTCACCCACATCCTTCAGGGTCCTGGCCCATCCAGGCTGCCAAAGCCAAAGGTAGGACCAAACCAGCATCACCTCCTGGCATCACCCCACTCCCTGATCAAACAACAGTTTTAGAGCTGAGTTTGCAACATCACCAATGGCTGCAATCCAGCACAGGAAAACTCTCTTTGACTGTCACTGTGGGGCTGTAAGAAACACAAGGACCAGGCTGGGGGGAAGCGTTCCCAGTCCTCTGCTGCCTAAACACACAGAGTCAAGCACTAACAGGCCTGGAGCTGGGCATGCAGAGCCAAAACAGAGCTCTCTGTGCACCACTGCTCACCCTTAAATGGAGCACCTCGGGAGAGGGGAAGGCTGTGTGACACACTGAGGACAGGTGAAATCAGGGTGACACACTGGGGACAGGTGAAATCAGGGTGACACACTGCCATGGTTATCTTTGTGTCTGTCCAAGCTGCTGCAGCTGCACTGCCTGGAAAGGGACCAGAGGTGAGAGCCACCAGCAGCCAGGATGTGATGTCCCACTGGCACCACAGCCACAGGCTGACCTCACCGAGCCACACTGGGGTACAGCTGGGGTCCCTAAGGCTGTGACACAGGCAGCTGAGCACAGGGCAGAGCCCCCTTCCAACAGCCCTGGTTTGCAGCCCACTGCCGTTCCAACAACTGAAATCCAGTGGGAAAATCGCAGCTGAGCTTGGCCACCTCTGCTCTCCTTCCAGCTGCTCTGCACAGAAAACTGAATGCAAAACTTGTGCTTTGGGGTTGGACTTTTAAAAGTTTAGACATTCCTCTTCATCTCTGCAACTTTAGAGGACAAGGGACTAAGCTGACCACAGCCTGCAGCCCCCTCTCAGCTCTGGCTGGGATTGTGAAACCCTTTTGAATGGGGACCTTGCTACAGTGGGGAGAGGGTTTTCACAAAGCCCCATCACAGGGACACGGTGAGGAGTGACGCCCACATGGCAGCAATGCTCAGTCACCTCCCTCCTGTAAGACAAGAGATTGGAACAATTCCAACTCAAGGACTCGCAGCTTAGGCTGGATGGGAGGAATGGAGCTAAACCCATCTCTAGGGAGGCACAGCAGGATGAGGGCTGGCTGCTGCCCCTTCCCCAAGGTGCTGCTCCTCCTGCATCTTCTGGGAGGGCCAGAGCTCGACTTGTTTATGCTGCCCTGGATTCCCAGCCTGTAAAGAGCCAGCCCAGCTCCTGCCAAGGGCAGAACAATGTTTTCCAGGCGTGCCGCAGCGCAGGCCTCCCTACCACACACAGTGCTGCCAAGGCAGAGCTGCTCCTGAACATCCCTCCCTGTCTGCACAGCACACTGCTGAGGTGCTGAGGCAGCACAGACTTCTCCTGGAGGGATGGGAGCCTCCTCCAGCAGGGAAGTGGGAACTCAGCACAGGTAATCTCTCTTTCAGGGTTCCAGGACCAGTGCAATGATTCCTCTGTTTGCAGCAAAGAACTGGATTTGTTAAAACGCCTCCCAAGAACTGATTCTGTTTTTTTGGAAGCTTTCTCCACGGCCTCAGGTCAAATGTAGTGTTCTTTTGAGGGTCTGTGCCTTTTAACACAAAGCCTACAATTCTTAGCATCCAGGGTTCTAACAGCTCTGCACTGACCAGCCTTGCTGTGATCACCCAGACCCAGGAACCTTACCTGTAGAGGGAATGGAAGTATCAGAATGGGAAAGGCTGAGCTTCCTGGAAAGCTCCAGCACACTGAAATCTTTGACAGAATTAGCAAAAACTCTGGATCAGATCCTTCCACAACCCCAGGCAGACCTCCAGGATGCCCTGTGGGATATCCCATAGGCATCACACCTGTAGCCTTACACAGCTCCTCCCGGGAGGATAAGTGATGGTGAGATCCCATCACCACACCACTGGTCACTGCCTGGATTTACTCCCCTCATCCCCCTGCAGCTCCCCTGGCAGACACAGGCAGGGAGAGCTGCTACCTGACCAGCCCAGCCCCAAGGAGCACAGCCCAGCTCACACAAGGGGCTCCACAGCACCAGGTCATACATTAATAGCTGGAAAAGAGCAGAAAAGCCTAATTTCTTTTCCATTTTCCCCTTGGCTGGTGTCCCACAGTGTCTGCCCAGCTCTCCAGAATTTTGCAGTTCAGTGGCTGTGCCACTGAATTTTACCCCAATTGTTGGAGGTATGGAGGTACCAGCAGGGATGAGGGTTCTGGAATACCAGCAGCAGTGCAGCCCCTTGAGCCCTTAAATGTGCCTCTTGACTGCTCAAACCAGGGCAGGACTCCTGGGAGAGATGTCAATGAAGCTCTTGTGAGCCCTGACACCCCTCAAGGTGCTTTCCTCCAGGATGTGCCTAGGGATAATGCACCCCAAGATGCAGGAGGATGAGGATCACATCACACAGACAGCTTTAACTCCAGCTGACCCCAGGCCAGCTCCTCAGGAGCAGGGTTTGCTGACTGCCAAGGCAGAGCCCCCAGCGCTGCTCCCAAGGAGGCTCCAAACGGGACAAACATTGTGGTGGCACAATGACAACACGCGGCTGAGCACGCTGCGGGCAGCTGGCAGAGGGGAACAACTCACCCACAACCATGATGTTGAACTCGAAGCCCTGTTTCATGGCTTTCCTCCTCAGCTGCTCCAGGATGGCGTCGATGCCCACGTAGCCGAAGTCCGCAGCCGGTTTGTCCGGCCGCGCCGGCGCCGCCTGCTTGGGGCCGGCATCCCGCGGAGCGTCCGTCATGGCGGGAGCGTGGCTGGGAACGGCCTCTGGACCTGGGGGGAAACACAGCCTGCTCAGAGGTGCTGCTCCTGATGCCTCAGGTTTTAGCTTTTATATTTTTCACATTCTGTGCTGCTTTAGTGTGTGGGTCTGGGCTTCATATGAGGGGATGCTGAGCTCTCTTCACAGAGTAGGGAGACAAAACAATTCCTTCTCCAGCTGGGCACCAAGGACAAATGATCCAAATCTCAGGCCCAAGAGCACAAACAGCATGCACTGAAGAGAGAAAAACAAGCAGGATGGGACTGCATGGGCTAAAGCTGGAATGGGACAATGAACTCCAATGTGCCAATGGAGCAGAGCTGATCACAGTGAGAGCCCCCGGGAGCGCTCGTGCATTTTGGGACCATTTGGGTTCATCTTGGGTGCAGCCCTGGCTGGGCTCTTGTGCTGCCCAAGGTGCATCCATTGAGGAGATCCTTTTAATAAAACCCTGCTTTATTCTTTAACTCCATCTAGCCTCTGTTCTAGGTCAGCCTTCCCAAGGCATCACTCCTGGCAAGGAATCACAGGAGCTGCCTGCTGCATCCAAAGCAGGAGTAAAGCACGTGCAGAGACTCGAGGTACCAGCAGGCTGGGAGGGAAGAGGAGTGTGGGATCTTCCTCCACAATAATTACATTAAATTTGGGATTTTCTTTCTCTATTTACTGTTTTTACTCGATCCCTGCCCACTCCACCAAACCTGGCACAGCAAAGGGATGCTGCTGTGGGGGTGTGAGCACACCAGATCCCCCAGCAGCTGATCTGCTGCCACAGAGCAGGACCCAGCACCCAGAAAGTCCTCAGCCCACGCCTGGGAGTGACAAAGGCTTTTAGCCCACAGCCCTGTGCCCGGGCACAGCTGTTAAAGGCTGGCAGACCTACACATCCCACTCCTCCACACCGCTGGAATCACAGCACCGTGCACACTGCTGCTGTGAGCAGCTCAGCCACGTTCTGGGGGGGAGCTGGCTGGCTTTGCAGACACAGGGAGTCCTTGGCATCCACTGCCACGTGCCCTCCTCGAGCTCCAGCTGACACAGATCAGAGGCTGCCGGCCCTAGCTTGTGGAAAACCCAAAACATTTGCATCAAGACGGGTTGTGCCAGACAACACCCACGCAGCCACGGAGCTTCTGTGGTCTCGCTCTCATTCTGTCCTTATCTGCTCAGAAACCCAAACCCTTCAGCTTCCCTCTGAGACAGGCTGCCTGTCTCCCCTGCAAGATGCTCCAGCCCAACAAAGTTCTTCAGGAGAAGCAAATGTAAAACTACTGCCTCAGCCAACAGCTTTTTAAGAAAAAACAGGGAATTATCTACTCCCCCAGGCACCAGGCAGGAGCTTCTGGGAAGGACAAAGTGCCCCAAGTGCCCTGGGGTGACGTGAACTTGTCCCCTGCCAGCCCCAGCTGCTCTGCATCAGCAACAGCAGATACAGCAAATATCCCAAAGGCAGAGTGAGCACAAGATCAGCCCAGTCCCCTGCAAGCTCCTGGAGGCATCAGCCACATGCAGCACGCTCCTCTGATGCAGGCACAGAGAGGGAGGCTTTAGGAAAACATACTTCTAAGAGCCCTCCCCACCCCAGGCTGCTGCTGCTCAGTGCCTGGGTCCCTGCAGCCACCAGCCTAAGCGAGCATTTTGTTGTTGCCCAGTGTTTTGCAATGATTATTTATTATTCTTTAATCATTTATTATTATGAATAAAAACATTATTATTTGCAAAGTCCTCACCCCTCCAGACAGCAACACAGCTCTCAGCTCATCTCACCCCACTTTTTCCTGGCCTTTGATGATGTGCTGCCTGCTTTTCTCTCCCTCTCTCTCCCTGTAGGAGTGTGGCTGGGCCAAAGGAGCTCCTCCAAACACAAGCCCATCATCCCTTTTCCTCTGGCCGTCTCAGACTGGACCCTGCTGGGGTCTGTGAAGTGGAACCACACTCTTCCTGCAAGCACAGCACACTACCACATGCTTAATATAGGCCAAGCAGAAAAAAAAAATTAAAAAAACCAAAAAACAAGCCTAGAACTAATCCCAAAGACTGTTGGGTCACTTTGAACACTTTTTTCCAACCCTCAGTCCCAGCTGTGCAGCTGAGCATTACTCATAGAGCTTCTAGAGAGCAAACATGCTGTCCCTGAGAGACATGGGAGCATCCCACTCCTCCAGGGAATGCTGCACAGCTGGAACTGCATTGCCATGGGAGCATCCCACTCCTCCCAGGAACCCTGCACAGACGGAACTTCACTGCAACTGGGAGCATCCCATTCCTCCCAGGAACCCTGCACAGCTGGAATTGCAGTGCCACGGGAGCAGGAACCCTGCACAGCTGGAACTGCACTGCCATGGTAAACAGGAACCCTACACAGCTGGAATTGCAGTGCCACGGGAGCAGGAACCCTGCACAGCTGGAACTGCACTGCCATGGTAAACAGGAACCCTACACAGCTGGAATTGCAGTGCCACGGGAGCAGGAACCCTGCACAGCTGGAACTGCACTGCCACGCTACCCCTCACAAAGTCAACCAGCCCAGCGTGCCTGAGGCCTCACCACAAATCCCAAATTAGCCCCGTTCCAAAATGGCAAGGCCAAAAGTAGCAAAAAAATCCCTGTATAACATTAAAAATAACCCCAACAAAACGACAACTTAATCATGTGGAAAATATGCTGCCACCAGCAGCAATGGGTTATGCAATGGGTTTAACTCCTCCAGGCACCACTTGTGTGCATGGGACAGCTCCAAGGATGGGACAGCACACTGGGACACTGGGCAGCTAAGGTGCAGAGAAATTAAGAAATTAAATAGAGCAGAAAGCCATCCTCCACTTAAGAAAAGCCAGGAGCATCTCCAGCACCTCAAGGAGCAGTTGGCAGTGTGCAGAGGGGCTGACCTGTCCCTGGGCAGGGGGATGTGCAGGAAAACTGTCCCCAGCACAGGAAGCAGACACTCCTCACCAAACTGCCCTCAGGGGGAGGAGAAGGGCTCAGGGCTCACCAGGCTCCAGCCAGACCAAAGCCACAGGAAGAGCAGCATGCCTGTCAGGGCAGCCCGTGTGCTCCAGCTGGTCTGTGGGGAACTTGTGATTTAAAGCACTTGGGTCCTGACTGGGATAAAATACAATAAAATCAGTATATTGCAGCGAGGAGTGTCTGCAGGACAGCAGGGATGCAAAGCCATCGATGACCCAGCAGCACCAGCAAACTCCCAAGGGAAATGCCACAACTCAAACGTGCAGGTTTGGGTTTTTTTTCCTAGCTTCTCAGCACTGAGATTGTCTTTTCTTAGCAAAAACTCCAGTGTCACACTTGGCTCCAAGGGGTTTGTGCCAGCAGAAGGACCAAAGCACAGGACCACTCAGTGGCTGTGACACAGGGATGCTGGGCCAGGTGGCAGGGATTCCCAGGAGTCACTTGTCTAAAAAATAAAGACCTTAGAAATAAATTGCAGCAGAGCAGTGGATGCTTGGGATGCATCATGGGCACATCCTGGATTTGTGTGACCTGCTGTGCTCTGAGGGGATGATGTGAAACCTGTGGTGCTGTCAGAGTCAGTGTCACCAAGCTGACCCTTCTGGAGCACTGCAAGGAGGGATGGGTTAACAAACACCCCATTACTGCCTGAAATCCCTGAGTGCCACGGAGTCCCTGGCAAGAGAAGGACCAGACCCCACATGATTCACCACTGTCACCTTAACCCAGCTGTTGCCCCGCACACAAGGGGCCATCGCTTCACTGACAGGGCAGAGATCTCAGACCCTGCAGCTCTCTTGCACTAAAGTGTTCCTGGATAAACATCAAGCACATGGGAACAAGTGCTTGTGCCATATTTAGACCTTCCCTGCCAGGAAAACCCTGTCCAGTGGGCACAGGAGATGTGGAGATGGCCAGGGCAGCACTGCACCAAGCAGGGACAGAGCCAGATCTCCGGCTCGGGCATGGCTGACTCAGGACAGCTGCTCCAAAGTTGATCTTGCCAAAGGCTCGGGGCTGTTGCTCTGTAATTGATGCATGTCAGACACGAGCCAAAGCCAACATCTGTGAAGCAGCAGATGAAAGCCACCCCGCGGGGAGGGAAGCCCCTGGGAGCCCCCCAGGGACCCTCCTGCTCCTTCAGCCAGCTGGACGCCGGTGTGCTGTGGGATGGGCTTGGCCAGGGGCTGCCAGAGCTGCTGTGCTGGTGCCACGAGGCTGCCACAGCCCGGGACACTGTGGGCAGGGCATGTGAGGACAGCCATGGGCTCCCCCAAAACCCCAAAGCCAGGGGTTGGTAATCCTCCCTGAGGGTCTGGGACAGGGATCTGCAAGAAACTGGGCTGCACTGGAGGCACACAAGGGTTAAAGCACCCTCACAGAGGCTGAACTGGGAATGTCTCAGCCACCCCAGGCCTGGCTAAACCCAGCAGCTCCATGCTCTGCTGGTGATCTGGGAGAGCAGAGCTGGTCCTGGAGTGGGGTTGGTCACAGACTGGTGCTCAGTGTCTGCATAGAGGAACCAGAGAGAGGCCAGGAGGCTGCACCTCTGCCACGGCCACCCACCAACAGATCCAAAACACCTCACACTCTAGGGATGCACACACAATCAGTGGCAAAATGGCAATGTTTGGTGAGTAAATCCAGGAAACACCCTTTAAATGCCAGAAAAACCAAGCACTGGCCACCTTTCAATGATGCTGCAAGCAGTTCTGCAGAGCTACAAGCACCCAGAAGAGCAGGACACTGTGGATAACTTGCCTTGCCTCCACACAACAGAGGATGGAAATACCATGGGCTTCCAGATTTGTGGGATGGGCTCGTGCAAACACAGAGAGCAGGTTCAGAGCAGTGAACAGTGGTGTATCAGGGTGTGAAAGCACAGCCTACCAAGCTCAGTATTCACAGATGTTTTCATAGGAGAAGTGTGAACCACCTTAACCCCCTTCAAGTTTTGGGAACAGCTCTCTTGGAGAATCTTGCCAGTAGGATGTCACAGAGACATTTGTAGCTCCAAAGAGAGAATCTACAGCTGCTGGTTAAGAACAGCTGGCTGTGGGGATTGCGGCACGCGTGGCCTCCAGGGCCTCTCCCCTTGGCACGCTGAGCCAGTGACCACAGGCTGTGGAAATGGATCCAACCTGCAGAGGAGGTGGCAGAGGCACAGCTCTCCCCTCCGAGGGGACTGGACGAGTCTCAGCAAAGCCAGGACTGGATGTAATCCCAGCACAGCCCAGGCACTGCTGGTTTTTTCAGCTGCCACAGGATCCCCTGGTGCTGAAGGCGACAGGTCCCTGCTGGAAGTGTGGGTGCCAGGGAATGTGAGGCACAGCTCAACCCAAAGCTGAGGTGGCTCAGCCTAGCACAAAGAGCCAGTGCCATAGACCCCGCAGCACCAAACTGTACCTAAGGGACATTCCTATTATTCAGCTGCAATCACCAGCACCTGGCTGGCATTGCCAGACCCAAGCCAAGTCTGTCCCTTGCATCCCTGAGCATGAGGCTACAGTTTTAGGCTGACCGCCAGCCCAGGCCCACCTACCAACCAGTTATGTTTCCTTCTCAGCTTGCATTCCCACCTGGGTGCCAACAAACACGACCCAGAAACAGCAGAGTGTGCTTAACTCTGCTTCATTAAACCAAAGCCACCCAAGAGCTGTCCAGAGAGGTGGCCAGGTGCCTCCTGAGCACGCAGGACGCTCCAGGCTTGAAGCGTGGGGAATAAACCCATTTTCAGAGTTTAAAAAAGGAGGCAAAGATTCCTGCTGTGGTGTGAGTGCTTCCACAGGCAACCAGTCCGAGCCACAGCCCTGAGGCACAAGTCACGGGCACACATCACATGCAGGTCGGGCTGTGTGCTTCCGTCTTCACTCACTGTGCGCTTCCCCTCCCGCTCCGGAAGCCCAGCAGTCCCCTGCCCTCTGCAGCTCAACCCTCCTGGCTCCTTTATTTACAAGAGATGGATGCTTCAGGGCTCCCCATCACTGCTTCCCTTCCCATCTTAAACCCCCCAGCTGCTGCACGCTCTGCTCGCCAGCGTTTCTGGGCTGGGATGCAGGAGCCCATCCCAGGGCTCCAACCGTGGTGCCAGCTCCACAGCCTCAAACTGCTGCCTGTGGCTCCCGGATGTGGTGTGAGGCTGGCCACCAGGCTGACCACCACCCTGCCCCGGTCGGACACGTGTAGCCCTGGCAGCACAGTCCACAGTGCCACATTCTCATTCCTCCAACCACGTGAGACAGGAGCTCTAAACCACTTACAAAAACCTGCAAAGAGTTCTTAGACTGTTTTCCTCCTTGTTTAAAAAGGAGGATATTATCATGAACAACCCCAAGCCTCAGCTTGGACATGCAGAGATCTCTGGCCACGCGGCCCCACTGATCACCCTCTGTAAGGAGCTTCTTCCCGTGGAGCTGGAGCAAGGCTGACCCCAGAGCAGCCCTCCCTCACTGGGAACACCCCACTGAGAGGAACCTTCCTGCACACAGATCTCAGCAGAAGCTGCTCCATCAACAGGCCCCATGGAGGCCATGCCAGTGGCCAGCACAGCCCTTGCTCCCCGCAGACAGGCTGAGGGTGCCTGTGCCCAGGAGGGTCCAGACACCCACAAAACTGATTCTACAGGGCTCTGAGGATGGGATCCACTCCCACCCCTGTCCACCCAGCCTGGACAATAGTACTCAGCCCAGGAGGGACATGGGGACCCTCCCCAGCCCCCAGCCAAGGGACAGCACCCTTCATTCCTATCACCAGTGCTCTGCAGAGCTCTGTGCTGTGTAAACAAAGAGCCAGGCAGCGATCCCCAAACTCAGCTTGTCCAGACAACACTGCAGAAGGAATGAGTCGGGCCAAGCCCAAGAATGGGCACCGGGCACGGCTGAGTGTGCCCAGAGCCCCCGAGCTGCACTCCGGGACTGATGCCCCCGTCCCACGAGGCACTGACTGCAGCTAGGGCAAAAAAAGGAGCAAGCCAGAGGGATACACATCCTCGGGGTTGCAGCTCAGCTTTTTTTTCCTATTTTTTCTTCCCTTATTAATTTTGTTTCGCTTGGTTTTGTTCTTTGACGGGCCGGGTGGTATGGATTTTTATTTAATTTCTTTGTTTCTGCTGTTTTTATTTTTCCTTTACCAAAGGCAGCTGCTCCCCAGACGCCCCCCGAGCCCTTTAGCGGGGGCAGCAGCCGGAGCAGGGCAGGGGACAAGGGGGTCCCCTCGGGGGCAGGGCAGGGAACCAGGGGGTGCCCCCCAGGCAGGGCAGGGCTTGATCTATTGATCTCCACGGATCCCGGACAATGCCGGCAGCACGGCCAGGCGGTGCCGAGCCGCGGCCTCCCCTGTGGGGCACGGCGGCGGCGGAAGGGGCCGAGGCCCGAGCCCCCCTCAGCACCCGGGGCATGCCCTGCCCCGGCCGGGAACCCCCACACTGCCCTCCGTGGGAACCGCGGCACTCACCCCCCGCTCTCTCAAGCCCTTCCCCAGGATAATTCACCAACCCGAAAAAAAAAAAGCGTTTCCCCACCGCCATAATCCCCCCTGCGCTGCCCCACGGAGCCCCCGCCCGCGGGCAGCGGAGACTCACCCGCGGCGGCGGCGGCTCCGGCAGCCGGTGGCTCCCGCTTCCTCCCGCGCTGTCCTCCGCCTCCTCCCCCATCGCCCTTCCTCCTCCTCCTCCTCCTCCTCCTCCCCCATCACCCTGCCTCCTCCCCCTCCAGCCCGGCCCGGGGGGATGGAGCCTCTTCCCGGGAAGTTGCTTCGCCCCCGGGCGGTTTCCATCCCCCCGCCGCTCCGGGCCCGGCCCGGCCCAGGGGGGCCCGCAAAGGGTGAGAGCAAGAAGAGTTTGGGGGCGCGTCCCACCCCGGCTCCACGCAGGAGGTGCGGGAAACTTCCACGGCAAAGAGAGAGGCTGGGACAAACGGGGCAGACCCGTCCCAAGAGGAGCCCAGTTCACCCACTGCTCCAGGGACGAGGGCCAGGGTCTCATCCACATCCACATCCCTGAGCCCAGGGAAGCCTTTTGCTTCCCAGCATCCCGAAATTCTCCAGCAGAGCCCCAGGGCAGTCGCGGGTGGGTGTGAGTGTTGGGAGCGTGGGCCCACTTTGCTCTGCAGCTGCTTGAAGATGTCTGGGCTGTATCTCACATCTGCCAGGACAAGATGTCAACCCACCCCCACGGGCATGGCTGCTCTCTAAAAATTATGTCAGTGAAGCTGAATGAAGAAATTAGCTGCCTCCACAACTCCTTCCTGCCTTATACCTTGATCCCAGAATGTCCCATCCCTCTCCCAGCAGCGGAGGGAAGCTGGGCTGCACCACCTGGCCCTGCTCCCTCCAACGCAACCCTGGTGTGGGGTGATGTCCCCTCTGTGATGTCCAGCAGTGCTGTTGGGACTCTCTCCTGTCACAGCCAAGGTGAAGCCAACCTCCCTCTTTTGGGCTCCTGGGTCTGACACCTTACTTTGACCTACCCTATGACCTCAGGACTTTCTTCCTGCGGTTCCCAGATGTGCATTCCCAGAGAAAGGCCTGCAGGTGATGAAAGGGTTAAGACAGATGTGCACATCTGCAATCTTCAACACCCAGAGGACTCCCTTTCCCACGAGCAGCCCCTGCACAGCCTGCAAGCCCAGGGCTAGTACTTGTACTCCCTTTTGGACCTGTTACCAGCCTCACCAGCCTCTGCCACACTCCTGCACTTGATGCAAGCCCTGCCACCTGTGCCAGTGGCACCACAGCCGCCCCTGCTCTGCGTCCTGCCTGTGGCTCTAGCGTGGCTGTCACCTTCCCTCTCTGCTTCCAGACCACCAGCAGTGGCAGATCTTCCTCCACCCAGCACAGCCACCCCACACCAGGCCGGCAGCAGCCCTCCCCACCACGCTGGGCTGGCAGCACCCCTCCTGTGATGCCCAGCAAGGCTGGCACAGGCTGCTCTGCAAACGATGGATGCTGAGTGGGGGTAAGACCCACATCCCCCCACTTCAGCAAGTACCACAAATACCAATTTCTGAGAAACCTTCACCCAGCACCCAGGCAGGAAACCCAGCCTCAATCTGCTTATGCTGCAGCTTCGTGCAGATTTCTGCCAGATTACACTACTTTTTATGACTTATTAAAGCTCTAACCCCTATCAATGGGCATTAGTGTTTTAATCTCTCTAATCTCCAGGAAAATCCAATGCTAGATGCCAAACCAGGCTTGCTCCAGTAGCAGCTGGGTCTGTTTGCAAGTCACTCCAGCCTTGTTTTAGCTGGAGAAAGGCAGGAAAAGGCTGTGCTGGGCTCACTTAGGTGCTGTGCTTGCACAAAGAGTAAAGGGCGGATCTCAGGTGTGATGGCTTCCTGTCCCTGCCATTAAGCTGATCACATCTGTGGCTGTGCAGGAGTTGAGCATCAGCACAGGGTTCATGTGCCCAAACTGAGACCAGCAAAGGGGTGAACACGGCGCGCTCAGCCACGTGAACTCCTCGCTCCTCTGAGTTAATTTTTTCAGATTGAAATCACAGCCATACTTTAGTCTTGCCTGTGAGGGAACAAAAATAACCATAGAAAAGTTCTCCCCATGGTCACTGAAGCTCTGCAAAGACATTTCACAGAAACACAGACTAGCTTGGTTGAAAGGGACCTTAAAGACCATCTAATTCCAAACATGGGCAGGGGCACCTTCCCCTAGACCCGGTCCTTGGACGCTTCAGGGATGTGGCAGCCATAGCTTCACTGCAAGCCCCCTGCCAGGACCTCACCACCCTCAGGGAAATAATTAGGACACATGGGAACTCAACACTGTGTACAAGTTGTTTCCCAGATGAATTAATCATAAATATTTTGTTTCAGCTCATATCTCCTCCTCCCCAGGTGCAACATGTGGCGAGTGAGCAGTTCAGAAGGACAACAAAGTGTCATCCTTGGCCTCACAGCAAGTGCAGCAGAGCTTTGGGAGCACTGCTGGTCCCCAGGACGGCTCTTGGCGACTTCGGGGTGTTTGCACACAGGAGGCACTCACAGAGTGACAAACAAACTCCTGTAAGAACAAATCCCAAACTCTGGGATTTGTTCTTACGCGAGCATCTCCATTCCTGTGAGGAGAACAGGAGATGCTCCCGTAAGATGGTCCTGCCTGTGCCTCTCCCACTGCTCATTTCTGGCTCTGAGCACAGGCAGGACCAACAGGCAGAGGAAGGAAGCAGCTCCCAGTGCAGATGAACTGAAGAGGGATTAAGTGACTCGCCCAGGGTCACACAGAAATCTTACAGCAGAGCCAAGAATTGGATCCAAATCCCCTAATTAAGGGTTTTAAAATCACAAACTCATTGTTCTTCTCTTAGAAACCTCATAATCAGAGTTAGGAGCAATTCTAACAAGGCCTATTGCTGTTGTAAGTTGTATCAAGGGATTTGAACTAACTACAGATCCAGCTTTTAGTCTTGCAACTAGTCTGAAATGTTGAGGAAGATTCCTGCCTGGCTTACACAATCCAATCTGTCCTGCTTTATGGGACATCCCTGATGGTGAAAGCAGGTCCTCATGTCACAGCCACACCGTGCAGGGCTGGTAGGGCTCACTGGGGAACGTGATGCTCAGGGGTACACCAACAAGGGTTTCAACAGTCCCTGAGTTTTGGGGACAATCCCAACCACTGTCCTTTGCAGCAGAAAACTGCCCAGCAGTGGGACTGTCCCCAGCAGCCCTCCTCTGTGCCGGGCAATTCTCTGCCCTCAGCCAGCTCCAACCACAAATCCCCAGCTTTAAGGAATAACCAATATCTGCAAATGAAGGCAGCTTCACCAGCACTACCCAGCCTGTGGGCAGACCTGCCAACAAACTCACTTCATCCCAAGCTGCCCAGCTCTTAAGAAAACATCAAATCCCTTGGGCACAGGCAGCACGGGCAGGACATGTTCTCTTGCAGGAATGCTGAAAGGACATTTCCAATTTTACTGCACCTCAGCAAGCCTCAGTTAAAAGTGCACCGTTAGGGCTTAGGAAATAATTTTTATTCTTTCAATATTGCTGCAATGCTGACTACCTGCCAGTCCCCAGTGACTTTGACAGACAGATGGAAATTCTGCCAGCTATATTTATAATCTCAGATCAATAGCAGAATGAAAAGCACATCCAGAGACCTTGACAGAGCACCAACAAACTCAATGGAAAGTAGCATGACCAAGAAAAGGACACAAGCTTGCAGATCACAAGACCAAAATTTAATTCTTTTTAGCACTGAAAGAGACACTATCACCTCTAGCAGTAACAGAAAGGATCCCACAATGCCAGGAACAGCTAAAAACAACCCCAAAGCTTTTCTAAGAGCCTGACTGCAGGTGTGCAACTTTTACCACCTGGGGAGGGCTCTGGCAGGCAGCCACCACGGTCCCTTCAGCATGTGCAGGGTAACACCCAGAACATCTCTAAGCCCCACAGATCAATGACATTTCCCCCCTCTGGCTGTAGTGAACTCTCAAGTCCAGAGATGATGCAGTTTTTTTTTCTTCTTTTAAGCTACCTGGTAGCTCCTCTGAGCAGCCCATGCCAGACACACCTCTGCAGGTATCCCACCAGCTCCTTCATGAAAGCAGGTCTTTGGTGGCTTAAATTTCCCTGGAAAGAGAGGGCAGTGGAGCAGCAGTAATGAGGGGTGCAGGCACTGCCAGGAGCATCCCAGAGCCCTCCAGAGCTCAGACACATCCTGAGGCAGCACAGGGAGCAGCCACCCCTCCGTGCCTTGCCCAGGAGCAGCACCCAGGCCCTCCAGCATCACTGCACCGTGGCTGTTCTGCTGAACCCACACTACACCCAGGAGTGCCCCAGCTTCCACCACACCAGAACCCAGAGTCTCCTCCAGCTGGACATCTCCAGACCGCTCCCATTCTCCAGGAAGGAAGGAAGGAATTGTTTCACACGCTGTCACCAACCATCACGCGCAGCTGGCACCGTGTCCTTGGCGTGAGTCACCCTCTCCCTGGGGAGGCTGTGCCTGGGTTCCTGGTGTCACATCCCAGCAGTGTCCCTGCAGCAGCCTCCCTTCCTCTGGCACATTCCTCCTGCAAAGGATCTGCAGCGCCTTCTCCCTTGAGGCAGGAGGCTCCTCACGGTGCTTGAGCAATCCAGCATTTTCCAAAAGGGAACAGGCTTTGCTAGGAAGGCACTCCACAGTCACAAACATTTGGAAAAAGCAAGAAAGGACCCCATTCCTCCCAAATTCCTCTTCCTTCACAGGGGGCACTGGTTGGGGCACTGCCATGCTGGTTTGTACGGACACAAAGCACACTCGGGCACTGCCAGGGCCTCAGCTCTGAGCACAGGTTTTGCTCAGCAGGGACAGGTCTGCCTTGGCACCAAAACACTGCTGCTCAAATCCCTGGGCCAGCTCTGCAGATGGCACAGCCCAGCCATGTCCAAGGAAACACACTTGGCTGCTGAGGAGCAATCCTCACCCCTCCTCCTGAAGGGCATGGTCTGCTCTCCCAGACACTCCCACAGATTATCACAAAGGACAAATTATCCCCAAAAGGGGCAAAGCAAAACTCTGCCCCTTACCCCACCAGCACCCCTGTGCCCCACTCCACCAAAGCCCTGTATCCTGCCCTGTGGAGAGAGGGGAGCAGATGGAGCCTACACAGAGCTCACACACCAAGGAGCACCTCAGAGAGCCCCACCACCACCTCTGCTCCTCTCACCACCAGCAGCACGGTCAAAGCAGACCCAGCAGCCAGGGCAGAGGATGAGTTTGGTGAAAATAAATCACCTTTGCAAGGGAAAACAGCAGGGAAGGAAAAATTTGACCGCCTGAGTCACCCCAAATTTGTTCAAGTAGTTTAAACCGTTTCACCCCAAAGTGGCATCTCCTCTCTAGATGGGGAGATGCCCAAGCAGTGACATCCCTGGGGGTCACAGCAACCCCCTGGCACAAACCAAGCTGCAAAGAAGTTGCTGGGGTGCCCTAACAGCCCCTGCAGGCCACGTGCAGGGATACACGTCCCTGCAAGCTGCACATAATGGGCCCTTCTCCATCTTTTGTCTGCTGCCCCTTTTTAAACCTATAAACGCCCGTTTGGAGGTAAAGAAGAAAGAATTTAGGGCATCCTAAGCCTGAAAAGAAGGAAAACTCCATTCAAGCTGCCGGGCTGTCTCCTGCAGCTTAATTAATAACAACCCATCCCCAGCAAGCTGCTGCAGCGCCAGCTGTCTCCTCGCATGGAGGTGCCTTGCTCCAAAGAATAGTGCTTTGTGTTTTGATGGGAAAAGGTCAGGAGGATGGGGGGGAGGAGGAGCACGGCTGGGAGGGAAATGTGCTGCTTCCCTGCAGTTCCCGACGCCGTGAGCGAGTCCTGCTCGGTGCCCATCTGCTGCTGGGTCAGCTCTGGGAGATGGTGGCACCCCTTCATTAACCTTGGGGTGATCATGTCCTAAAACTCAACAGAGAGAGGGACCCAGGGAGAATTCTGTGGGCTGCACTCCCCCCCACACTGCTGGAAGGCCTGGGGAGCTCCTGATGCCACTTTGATACAGTCCAGGAGCCCCTCTGGGGAAATCCCTGCTTTGCTCTTATCAGGAGGCTCCCTGATAACAGCACAGGATCAGGCTGCAGGGAGCCAGCAGTGTGTGCCCCAGGCAGCTTTTCCAGGCCACCAGAAAGGGATCGTTCTTGCTACCCTTTGGCTTTTGCATAAACAAACCAGCCAAGCCAGGCTCACAGCAGCAGTGGAGGATCCAAGGTGATGCAACAATGCAGCACAGTGGGGAAAAAAAGTAAAAAGGACCCAAGCCTGAGGTGCCCACAGCCACCAGACTGCAGGGCATGGCCAGGAAATCACCTTCATTTCTGCTTGGCCACAGAGGCCAGCACCGAGCAGCAAAACAAAACACCTCCTTGGATCCTGGGCACCACAGCCAAGGGCTCCTGGGATATCTATGGATGCTCTCTGCCTGCCATCACCCTGCTCCTGGCTGGTTATCCAGCCTTCCAGCTCTCCTGGAAAAGTGATGCTCCTGCCCCAGCCCAGTGCCACACCAGGCTGGGCACTGGTGCCCAGGGAGCACCACTGACATGGTCACTGCCCCCCAAGGAGCACACAGGCAGCTCTTGTGCTCTGCCAGCTGCCTGGCCTCTGCTCTCACTGTCACTTTGGCCCCCTCCTTCTCCCATCCATGTCCCTCTGTGCCATGCAGGCAGCCTGAGGCTGCCCCAGCATGGAGACACCTCTGGTGCCAGTGCAGGACTGGGGTGCTAAGTCCCATCCATTTATCTCGGGGAATAAAGAGAGACTGAAAGTGGCAAAGAAGGGAAGAGGGAAGCAGTGTTAGGGAAGGTCCCTGTCCCACAGACACGTCCCCTAGACAGGCACCAAGGCTTTGCACTTCATCCCCCAGCTGAGCATGGAGAGGACACAGCCCACAGTCCCCCCACAGTGCTTCCACCCCAGGAAAAGGTCCCTGTGGCTCAGCAAAGGGCCATTCATCACCAGGACTGTGAGGGATGACAAAGGGTTAACCCACTGCAGCTGGGCCAGAAATACCATCCAGGACAAAGAGACACTTCATGTCACCCACACTGCAGGAAGAAAAAGGGGCCTTAATCCGATTCCCAAAGAAAATGTGGCTTTTACAGCCCCGCCTGACCAGGGCCCTCCAGCAAGTTTTGCATCTACAGCAAGAGTTAACCCAGTCTGAGACTGAGAAGGGGCCAGAAAATAGGAGAGGAAATCACTTTTCCACAAGTTTGTGAGAAGGGAGAGCTGGGTGGAGGCAGCTGGACCCAGGCAGCATCCCTGCAGCAGGAGCACAGGGATATGGATGTCTCAGCCTGGAAAATCTGATGGCCCCAAAGCTTCCCTAGAGCAGCCAGACCTGAGCAGTGGTTTTCAGGGGGTTTATCAGGGGCTGGAGAAAGCACCACTGCTGGTTTCCCACCAGCTGCTAGAGATCACAGTGAGGAACCTGTGAGCACCTCAGCACTGCCTGGCATTTTGGGGATGATAAGGATGAGCCAGCAGAGATTTTCAGAGCGTTAATGGCAGAACTCTGCCTCATGTCCCCATGAGGACAGGGACCCCAGGGAACAAAGCTGGGAGGCAGACAGTGCTCACACCCTCTAGATGTGCACGAACTCTCTCTGCCTTCGCCTCCCAGCTGCCAGCCGGGCACACATCCCACAGTGCCACGTCCCTGCCCGAGTCACAGCTGTGTCCCCGTGGCAAGTGGGGTTTGCCAGCCTGGCCCCTCTACCCTGTTATCTTGAAATGCTACATGCCCACTCCCCTCCTGATTTTTGGACAGTCACTTCCAGGATGCCACTGAGCTGTACTTGCAAGATTAACTCTTTCACTCCCATTCTGGGGATTATTTTTTAAATAATGAGGTTGCTTTGCTGTACTCTACTCCACAAAGCCTGACAAATTTTGGGGATAAATGAAATAAATTCCAGTTGAATTCAGCCATAAGATCACAACAGGCTCAAGCCCAGGAGAGCCAGCCTTCCCTTTCCCAGCCCAGCCTTTCCCCTGTACTAGAGCAAAGCTCAGACACGTTACCCAAGGAGCAGCAGCTCCAGCCTGTGTTTCACCCAGCCCCAGCACAGCTCTGACAGGGCCGCATGCGGCATCGGGGCCATACGGAAATCACAGCATTTAAACCACAGGCTATAAAAATTCCACCGTGCTCAGGGAAGGGAAGTCTGGATTCCCCACGGAGAGGCGTCCAGGAAGCGCTGCTGCCGGGTTATTGGCCACCAAGCCATTAGACCGTGCCACATGTGCATACCTTGAGCTATGGCCAGCACATGCAGGTAAGAGGGTACGTGCTGAGGGGCTCTGGGGTCAAACACATTCAAACCCCACCATAGAGCTACCCACAAGCCCCACAGCCACACAGGCATTTTGATCTCAACATGGGAAATCATGGATGGGAACTACAACAGCATGGGACAGGTCAGAGCTCCCAGGGCTAGCGCAGTCCTCCGTGTGGTCCAAATTTATTTTGTCTGTTGTGACATGTCCTTATCTGCACTCAGGATGCCCTTACAGAAGGGCACACACCCTGGACAGCTGTACTCCTCCTCGATTGTATCCTACAATCTGGTATCACACCTGGACAAGGCAGCAGTACTTAGAGGTTCAAACATAATCACAATTCTTGCTTTTTTTCCTTTTTACCTTGTCTCAAAATCAAAGCTCAGCCCAGTGTTGCGTGTGCACACAAATGTCCCATTGCCTGGTTCACCTATGTCCCAGGGGAATTTAGTCCACCAACCAACAGTCATTAATTAGCACCAGGAAACCCAGGGCTCTCAGCCAGCACATGTCCAACAGCAGTACAAAATCCCCTCCCACCCCAGAGCTGCTCCACCAGTCTGCTCCCTCCACCGCACCCACCATCCACAGCAGCAGGAATTCAATAAAATTCAGCAACTTTAACCCAAAACTTGCCTGGTGCTATGGGAGGCTGTTCCTGTACTCCTCTGCTCTGTGTGTTCCTGTAGGCTGACCCTGGGAAGCAGCAGCAGCAGCAAGCCCAGGGTGCTGTGCAGAGCACAAGGCTGCTCAGCTCGCGGATGGCTGGATACCCGTGGTTCCAAAGCAGGGTTTAGGGGGAGATGGAATGACCTGCTATTTACAGAAGGGCGGACACAACACCGATGAAATCGCCCAGAACTGCGATATAAACAGCTCGGTGTGTGCTGGGAGTCACAGCACAGGGCAGCAGTACCGGCCCCGTTGGATCCCAGCTGCTCCCCTGGCCCAGATCTGCTCTGGCAGAGCCGAGATAGTCTCAGTCCTGAATACGTCAGCCCAGATCCATCCCGGATGCTCCTTCCCTAAATGAAGTGTGGTCACACTGGGATGGATATAAAAAGCCTAGCCTGAAATCCTCTGGCGTGAAGCCTTTCCTGCAGCCCCAGCTGCTTCCAAGGCCTGTTTGACAGGGAGACATTGGGACACAGAGAGGAGAAACTGGGATACAGAGGGAAAGAGCAATTCCTGGGGGTTCACACTCACACAGCCCGGGCTGCCATGCCCAGCACCCCCACCTCTGCCAGGCAAAGGCAAGAGGGAAAACCCCTGTGCTTGGCAAGTCCAGGTGGTCCCACAGCGTCATCTAAACATCCGTGTCACAGCCACTGGGCAAACAGTCAGGAGCAGCGATACAAGGATGCAGAGGGGCCATTCAAATTATATAAAAAAAAAAAGAAAAAGGAAAAAAAAAAAAAATGAGGCTCAGAGCTGGGCCGGTTTGCAGAGCTCCAGGGCTGCGACACAGCACAGAACAAAGAGCAGGGATGCAGTGGGACCGGAGCTGAACCGAACCCCACTGCAGGGACCCCCAGCTCCGTTCTCCCGTACTCACCGGGGCCACAGCCCCCGCGGGGGCCGGGGCTGGTTCAAGGGAGCCGATTGAAGAGAAATCCGCGGGGGACGCTCCTGGGACGGGGGAGGCGAGCCCCGCTCTCGGGGCCATCCCATGCAGCACAGCGAACATTCCTCCCGGGAAGGGACCAGCTCTCCCCTGGCAGGCAGCCGGCCACCCCCCTGAGCCCTGTCCCCAGCCCTGTGGTGTCCACATTCCAATGACACCCCCACGTGCCCCTTTCCCTGCGCTGTCCCCATCCCCATGGCATCCACGTCCCTGGAGTGTCATCATCCCTTTGGCATCTCCAACCTTGTGGCATCCCCACCCTAAGAGTGTCCCCACCCATGTGGCATCTCCACACCCCTGCCCTCTTTGTGGGGGCTGGGGTGTCCCCAGGGCTCTGGGTGATGCCAGTGCACCCCACAGTGTGACCTAGGCACAGGCTGCAGCTCAGGGGGCTGCTGCAAGTGATGGGGCAGGATGGGCAAGAGAAGGGGGGAGCAGGAGGCTGGTTTTGGGGAGCACTTCCCACACAGGCACTGAGAGCCACGGAAAAGGGCTGGGCACAGGAGCCCTGCACCCACCAGAGCAGACAGGGATGCTCAGGAGGTGGGCTTTCCCCACCGTTCATCAGGACAAGGGGCCACCAAACATCAGGAAGTTCCTTTTCCACATCAGTTCACAGCCAACTTGCAGAGCAGAAACCGAGGAGTGAGGCTGCCCTGGGTGCTGGACCTCCCTTACATCACCAGACCCGCTCCCCTCCATGTCACAGCAATGTGAGAGCAGCTCCAGCAGCCCGCAGAGCCAGGGCAGCCACACATCTGCCAGGCTGGGGAGGCTGTGGCAGCCCCTAACCACCTGGGAAAGGCAGAGCCTCTGCTCTGTGACACTCGCTGCCACTGAAAGGTCACGGGCCACAAAGGGGTTTGAGGTTTTCAGCTCTGCAGGGTACAGCTCTCATGTCTGACACCCTCCTGAAGCCGAGAACAGAGAGTGCTGCTGACTTCAGCCTATTCTTGGGGGCCCAGGTCCCCCCACAACCCCACGAGAACACTTGGGAATCTATCAACCATCAGTGACATGTTTTAACCTGAAGAAAAAACATTGAGGGCTTCAAGACCCCAGATCCAGAGTTTGGGACCATTCAAGCAAAGGCTGTGGTGGAAACTTATTTTCTAGAAACTTATTTGTATTACCTGCACAGATGCAAACCACACGTGGTCCCTCCAGCTGGGGCAGGGCTCCCAAACTCAGCAGGGACCCCACCACAGGCAGCACCTTCCCCTTCCCTGGCACTGCCAGCAGCCAGGGCTGCTTCTCACCACAGGGCTGCAGGAGCTGGGTGAGCATGGCCCCTCTGCATCAGGGTCCCCTTCTGCTGGCAGCTGGCACCCCAGGGAGCCCCCACCTCCTGGATCATGTCAGGGTTGCTGCCACCCCGTGTCACCTCCAGGACCTGATGCCACCCTCTGTGACTCCCCTGTCCCACTCTCTGCCTGCACAGGGGGTGCAGTGGCTCAGCCCAGCACATCCCATCCCACAGGGAGCCTGAGCAGTGGCAGAGCCACCTCCCTCAGCACAGGCCCTGACAGGCATTCCCCTGTGACAATGCCTGCATCACAGCCCTGGTATTTCCCCCCTGCTAAGCCACTGCTGCTTCCCCCCTCCTTACCCTTCAAACCCCACGCACTCATTGCACAGCCACGCTCGGCTTCCCCACCCCACAGATCCCCACTTCCCCAGTATGGAGTCCCCAGCACAGCCCTTGCCACAGGTTTTTCCTCCCTGAGGCTGGGCAGAGCTCAAGCAGAGACTTACTCAGCCAAGGATGATGATGAGGACGGTGCACGCTGCCCGGCGCCCGCGAGAGCCAAGGATGCTTCAGCACCTATTTCAGCTGCTGCCCCAAAGAGCCTGCCCCCAACTTCTGAAAACTTTCCTCAATTCCCTTCAAAAAGGTCTCACAAAGCAGATCCCTCCTGGCTCTCTGCCTCCCTCACCACCAGACATGAAAAGCACTCGAGTTTCTCCCCGGGTAACGCGGGTAAAAGCCTCCAACATCAAAGGCACCACACAAGAGTTCTCGCCCCCCCATTCCTCCCAGGCACCAGTGCTGGGGCTGCCTCCCTTGAAAGCACAGCAACCTCAGTGGTTGAGCCGCCAACTGTGCTGAAAACACAGTTTTGATTTTTTTTTTTCTGCATTTTTTTCTTTTTGTCCTTTTTTTTTTTTTTTAATCAGCCACAAACTGGGGAACTCGGGGGCAAATCTGGGCCAGGCTCTCCTTTGGGGGCAAAACAACCAGCGTGGTCTGGTGGGGTTTTGCCCACTGTCTGCTGTGTGGTCACCCCAGGAAAAGGGGAGCAAAAATATCCCTTGTGCCAGTCCTGCCTGCTCATTGTCCAACACTAAAGGAAGCCACTAAGTGTCCTGAAGCAAAACCACAAGCACCCTCCAAGTGAGCAGATTCCCATGGGTTTCTCAGCAGCCTCTGCAACTCCTGGCCCCCATCTGCAAAAGAAAAACAACATCTACCCCTGCTTGGTGAAGCATTTTGGTATCTGCACGGCAAAGCAGGGCGAGGGAGGGGTGTTTACCTTCCTGGAAACAGGGAGCAGCATTTACACCCAAACCAACAAAATTCCGGGGCAGAGGGAGCAGTTGCAGATGCAGCAGGAACAGCCACGGATCCAGAAAACGAGGAAGACTAGAAAATAGCTTCAAGCACCGCAGGGATTTCAAAAAGTCCTAGGAGCACATGGTTTCTTGGCCCGTTTCAGAGCGTTCCTCATCCCTCCATCCCACACAGCAGTTGTTCCTGCCAGATCACCGCCTGCCCGGGAATGCTGGGTTCATTTTATTGCTGGAGCATGGAAACAACTCTCGTTTGCAGGGGGGAGGTGGGAGGGCTCTGCTGTTTAGCACTTGGCTGTGTTCACGCTGTGATTAATATCACCCAAAACACAGATACCAGATGTGATCGGGGCAGGCCGGAGCGTATCCTAAATTGCACCAAGATGGAATTTTTGGGCAATTTTCAGGGAGTGCTGAGGGCAGGCACTGATGGGAGAGCAGAGATTTACAGAGATAGGCAAGAGAAGAGAATTCTGTGGGGTTATGGCACTGGTCATAACCCCTGGGCCAGCTGCAATGCCACGGGCTGTGCTTATAATCAGCACCTTGTCTTTCTGGGGGCAATTACTCCAATTCCCATCCAACTGTAGGTCTGATTTCCACATGCTCACAGCAAAAAACATTTCAGTTTTACCCCTGCTTCTGCTGATCTCACAGAACTTTAGCTCCAGGAAGGAATTGCTGGCTCAGGTACAGCAAATACTGGTAAGGTTGGACCTCTCCATGCTGCTTCCCAGGGTCCCACTGCAAGCCCACTCCTAAGCAAATCCATCAGCAGCTTCTCCCCACCCCTATGGGGAGGAGTGCCCTGGGGTCACCTACATGGGTGTCCCTTTAATTAGAACCAAGTTCTGGAGCAGCACTGGAGATTCATTCCAGCTTTTTGGAGGCCACACACTGCCCTGATGGACAGCTGACCTCGACCAGGGCAGCTTCTGGCTCTGGTTGCTGGGTGCAGGGTGATGTGGGGCTTTGCCTCATGGCCTGTCCCTGTCCAGTGTGACACAACCCAACACTTCTCCAGGATGGGGAGCACCTGGCTGTGCCAAGCACCACCGAGCAGCAAAGTCCCTCTGGAGCTCCACCAACCAGCAAACACAGGGGCCCAAGTAAGGAGGGGATCTGCTGGAACACCTTCAGCATGTCAGAACTGTGTGATGCCCCAAACCCTCACCATGGGATTTCAGAGACCTCTCTTCTCTGTGCAGGGTTCCCTCCTGTTGATCCCACGTGTGGGACATAGCTGATGTCCTCCAAAAATGAGTTCAGGCTGTGACTGGACCTGCTGGTTTTCACTTTTCTTCTTTGCCCAGATTTGGGAGCTGAGCTTTGGGTCATTCTCCCCTCCCCCAGAGCAGGTCAGCCCCACACAGAGGTTCCCAGCTGTGGTTCACACCCCATTTCAGCAGCTCTGGGTGCTGCTGATGACAAGGCAGCAGCAGTGTCACCAGGGCTGTCCTACAGGACACAAACCTGAGAAAAAAAAGAGGGTCCAGGGCAGAGAAAACAGTGCTAGCTGTGTCTTCTCTGTAGGCATGAAAAGAAGCAACAAAACAGAGCATTTCTACTCCCTGAAACACCATGGACATGTTTGCTGCCAAGAGGGAAAATGAGGGAGCCTGTCTGTCTGTGCAGGCAGGACCTGCAGCGACTCTGGGTGTGAGAAATCCCAAATTCTGCTTTCCACAGGGCTGCCTTTGTGCTTCTGCTGAAATTGTGAGGTCTGGTTGGCACCTAAAGCCTGGTTTGGGGTTCATCAAGGCAGGAGGGAAGGGCAATTCTCTGCAGGCTCCCAGCTATGGCTACAGAGGACTTCACCAAGTGAAGCATCTCTCTGTTCCTCCTCCGTTTTTTCCCACCATGGGTCCGTGCTGTGCATGCAAAACCAGCACTGAGTTGTGAATTTACACCCAGAAACCAAAAGTAAAACATCTCCATTATTCACTTCTGTGAGCAAAGGTTAAATCCTACCAAATACATCAGCTTTTGTGGACAGGACAAGCATTGGCAGCCAGCAGGAAGGAACAGGAACGTGGGAATTCCTCCTACGACTTGGCAACAGCCTCTTCCCCCAGCACGGGAGCTCTCTGGGGTCTGCTCAGCCTCTGCCAAGCTAAGAAAGCCCCTCATTCAAGCACTCAGTAATCTCACAGGACATCCTGTAACTCAAGGAGGAGCTCAAATGAGGGGCTGGATGGATTCAAGCTGCCTAATTGTTGGAGAGAGCAATAGGGAAGGTGGGGTGGCAAAGCTGGAGCTGCGATGTCCTGAGCTGCTCTTTGGAGGAACACCTCATCCTACTGAATACAGGAGTCTACAGCAAATCAGCTGTGCTGAGCTGTCACACGATGTCTGCCTGCAATGGGCTCCACCACAAGGTGAAAGAAGCTGTGTTAGCATTTCCTGGAGGTCTCAGAGGGGCACCCTGCCTCTTCCTGCCTCACCCCAGCTGCTCCCATCATCCCACTCCCCATGGCAGAGCACATCTTGGGGTTTGGTGCCCTTCCAGCAGCAGGGTGAGGGGGCACTGCTGGGTTCAGAGGCACAAGGAGAGCCAAGACATACAAACTACAAGGTATTTAGGCACCTAATTCCAATTAGGCCGTAATACTTCTCAAGAGATGGCAGAAAATGGATGGATGGATGGATGGATGGATGGATGGATGGATGGATGGATGGAATAGATAGATAGATAGATAGATAGATAGATAGATAGATAGATAGATAGATAGATAGATAGATGTAAGAACCAATATTTGAGAGATGTTTTGGGGCAGACCAGCACCACAATCACACCAAGTGGGGGATGAAGCACTCAGCACTCAGGTCTCCATCACCATCCACCCTACAGGGCATTGCATGGACCGGGACCAGCACTCAGGCCAAGGGCAGGTGTCCACACACACGTGACAGAAGCATTTGCTGGGGAAGGGAGAGACCTGAATTGGAAGCTGCTGCAGCAGCTCTCAAAGGAATACCAGGAACCATTACAGGAGTTGCTGGGGCAGCCACCTCTAAGAAAGCAGAGCTCAGCTTCAGGTGTGACGGAAATAAACATTTCAGAGCTGCTATGCATGCTTGGTGCGTGTTTTGGGGGTTCATTTGTGCCTGTTTGGCTCTGTTACACTTAAACCCCACCTTTACAGCACCCACAAACCTAACAGGGTTACAGCAGGTCATACTTCCTGGAGATCTTACACAGGGCAGCTCTTCTGGACACCAAAGGTCCTCCCAGCCTTGCCTCCATTGCCTACAGGACTAGAGAAAGTGTCAGGGGGATGCTCCAGATGCAAATCCCATGGGGCCCCCACGAGCAGCCCAGGAGGGAGCAGCACGAGCTGCCCCACAGCAATGGGTGCCACGGGGTGCTGGGTGACACTGGTGCTCCCCACCAGCTCCCCAAACCCTCATCTCAGCCTGGCCAGCACCGAGTGACCCCCAGGCTGAGCCTCATCACTCCATGAAACCAGGGCATCCCCACTGCCTCCCAAACACCAACCAGAGGAGCCAGGGCAGCCCCACTGCCTCCCAAACACCAACCAGAGGAGCCAGGGCAGCCCCACTGCCTCCCAAACACCAACCAGAGGAGCCAGGGCAGCCCCACTGCCTCCCAAACACCAACCAGAGGAGCCAGGGCAGCCCCACTGCCTCCCAAACACCAACCAGAGGAGCCAGGGCAGCCCCACTGCCTCCCTAACACCAACCAGAGGAGCCAGGGCAGCCCCACTGCCTCCCAAACACCAACCAGAGGAGCCAGGGCAGCCCCACTGCCTCCCAAACACCAACCAGAGGAGCCAGGGCAACCCCACTGCCTCCCAAACACCAACCAGAGGAGCCAGGGCAGCCCCACTGCCTCCCAAACACCAACCAGAGGAGCCAGGGCAGCCCCACTGCCTCCCAAACACCAACCAGAGGAACCAGGGCAGCCCCACTGCCTCCCAAACACCAACCAGAGGAACCAGGGCAGCCCCACTGCCTCCCAAACACCAACCAGAGGAGCCAGGGCAGCCCCACTGCTCCCAAACACATCCCAGAGGAGCCAGGGCAGCCCCACTGCCTCCCAAACATATCCCAGAGGAACCAGGGCAGCCCCACTGCTCCCCAGCTCTGCTCAGAGCTTCCTCCCCAGCTGTGATCTGAGATAAAGGCAGAGTCTCTACTCTGTGACACTCGCTGCCGCTGAAAGGTCACGGGCCACAAAGAGGTTTGAGGTTTTCAGCTCTGCAGGGTACAGCTCTCATGTCTGACACCCTCCTGAAGCCGAGAACAGAGAGTGCTGCTGACTTCAGCCTATTCTTGGGGGCCCAGGTCCCCCACAACCCCACGAGAACACTTGGGAATCTGTCAACCATCAGTGACATTTTTTAACCTGAAGAAAAAACATTGAGGGCTTCAAGACCCCAGATCCAGAGTTTGGGACCATTCAAGCAAAGGCTGTGGTGGAAACTTATTTTCTAGATTAAGAGCAACAGGGAAAAATCAGCTTTTGAGGCAAAGACTGGGTGCCGGATCCATCCCTTGAGGGATGCAGGCAGGTCCAGCACATCCCCTCTCTACGTCCCTGCCCTTCCCATCCCAATCCATGCTCCTCCAGAGCACATCAGGGCAAGGCAGACCCCCAGTCTCACAGAGACTGGCTAAAACTCACTCCCTGGGCTCCAGATCACCCATTCATCTCAGATTTAAGACAGGCTTTAATAAAGATTTAAGCCAAACTTTGGCTTCCCTGCAGACCTGTGGCTGATCAAGATAAGCACTGCCCCCTGCCCTGGGCAGAGCCTTTCAAGGAGCCCTTTCCAAACCTCTTCCCAAACCTTCCTGTGCCTCTCCCAGTGCTGCAGCCCCAGGGTTCCGTGTCCCTCTGTGGGAGCCATGGGAAGGAGGGCACGTCCCACACAGGGACACCCTGACCTGCAGTGACATGCAGGGAAGGGCTGGCAGGGGCAGACCCAGGGTCAGCCAGCCAGGAGAAGAAAAATAAATCCCCCATGCAGGGGTCACACAGCAGCTCTGCTCCCTACTGCAGCCCCACAGCTCCACCACAGCTGTTTGGCACATTCTGGGGCTGCCTGAAAGGTGCCAGGACACTCCTGGGGAAGGATGTTCCCTTTCCCCATAAATACCACCCCCCGTTCCCCCACCCCACTTGGAGCCCTGTGGATCCAAGGATGCTGCACGAGTATCTCCTTCACCAGCTGACGGGGCAGGGAGGATAAAAGCAGCCCTAAACCCAAGCACCTTTTGGGGTAGCAAAGCCTCTTTGCACACATCCCCTTGCCCCACACCGTGTCCAACCATCCTGCTGGTCCCTGCACAGGCCAGTGGGGATGACTCCAGGGCAAATAACTGCATTTCGGCTCCCAAACAGCCCCAGCATCTGCCCCTCCAGTCCTGCAGCCCCAGTGCTGCCCGGTGCAGCCCAGCGCCCCTCTCCTGCCCCCACACCCTGCAGTGGCAACCTCAGGACTGGCTCCCACTCCCCCAGTGCTCCCCAAGAGCACTGGGCACCTCTGATGTACTGCAGGCTGCAGACACAGCTTTCAGCCAGCTGTAACTGCTTCTGGGATTTAAATCAGCCTCATCTTCCCCTCCCCCAGGTCTTCCAAAGCTTTCCCAGGAAATGCACCCCATGGAAAAACCTGGGAAAACAAACAGGCTGTGCCTCGCCAAACCCCGAGCCCCAAAGGCTGCGCTGCTCAGGGCTGAGGGGGTTCTGTGCCATGGGGAAAGCTGGGCATCAAAGCCTGACCTCCCCAGGCCCAGAGCTGCCTCTGAGGATGAGACTCACCACGCTGGGTCCGTGCTCTCGCAGAGCAGCCAGGGCTGCCACCATCCCACATGGACGGGGTCAGGGCGGAAAGCCTGGGAGGACGGCAGAATGCTCCATTCATGCTGCACCCGCCCCAAAATGCACCCACACACTTCGCTGCTGCTCCTGCAGCTGGAACACGCCTCCCAAAGGACTCAGCTCCCAGCACGGCTGCAATTTTGCCTTCATTATGAGCAATTTTAGGATTCTCAGTGACTGCTGAAGGAAGTGGCTGTGAGTGAGCTCAGACCATACTCCTCCTCTTGCTCTGCCCACAGCCTCCACCTCATTCCTCCTGCACCTGCAGACTCCCAGACACGGCTCAGATTTTTTTTTTTTTTCTCCAACCGACAACATTCTGAATAAAATTCCCTAAATCTCCACGCTCCAGCCAGCAAAGCAGGGTTTGGAGGAGCTTTCCATACCAGGGCAGTAACCCCCGGGGAGCTGAAGATGTGACAGCCACCAGGTCCGCCCTGCCCACGGGAGCCCATCTGTGCCTGCCCTTCCCCAGGCTCCTGCACTCGCATATTCCCACGTGTGTCGCAGCCCTGTCCGTCTGTCCTGGACACACAGCAGCTGCTATTCCCTGCCTGGCCAGGTAGATGGTGCTCAGCCGGCACCAAGTGCGAACTCCTCCGTGCTGGAAGGGTTCTGCTGCCTCTGGTTGAGACAATCACTCAGCAGGGATTTTCACTGAGGAAGGTCCTGCTCCAACCCCAAGCAAACTCAGACGCAGCTCTCCCAGGCTTTCACCTTTCACTTCAGCCTGGGAGATGTGGATAAACTGCTACAAACATTGCATCAGAGCCGCTGCTTCCCCAGCTCCCATTCTCTGCTGGAAACTTCTCTGATGACATTTCGCCCCACACATCTCCCAAAAAACCAAAACGTGGCAAAGCCCCGAGGAGCAGGAAACAATTTGCCGGTTTTTCCCCCATAAAGTCAGGGGGATGGGTGTGGTAGGTACTTTTTTTTTTTTTTTTAGGATTTTTTTTACAGAGGAGTATAGAAGAAAAAAAGAGAAAACTATTTCTGCTCCTTGTTTTTCCCATGTAGAATGTGTTGGGAGAATTGTTTACCTGGGGTGATTGCTTGATTGGATTCTGGTGAGGATTGTTTGAGCCTGGTGGCCAATCCAACCCACCTGTGGCTGCACTTTCAGAGAGGGTCATGAGTTGTCAGTTAGTGAAATATAGTAGTTAGAAAAAGTATGTAGTTTTAGTATCTCCTTTAAATAGTATATTAATGTATTATAGTATAGTTATAATAAAGAAATCATTCAGCCTTCTGGACTAAAGTCAAACATCATCATTTCTTCCCACTATATGAATTATAGTATAGTTATAATAAAGAAATCATTCAGCCTTCTGGACTAAAGTCAAACATCATCATTTCTTCCCACCAAGTTCACCTACATTTACAATAGCTGGGGGTCAGGGGGACCCTCGGGGCCCCTCGTCCTGCCGGAAGCTGCCAGGCACAAGCAGCAGGGGGAGGGGGTGTCCAGGCTTTCCATCCCATCACCCCAGGGTCACCCTCCCCAGCCAGGCCGGATGTAGGATGTCTAATATTTCTCCAGTTCTGTTTTAACACTCACACCATCTTGAGAGCAGGAAGCTTAAGCCATTTCCTGCAAGGCATTGCTCTGCCCTTCAAATATTTTCAGCCTCGGTGCAAACTGTTTTAAAACCGAGCCTGGCAGCTGGGAGTGTGAAATCAGAGGAGGGGCTTGTCCAGGGAAAATTCAGCTTGTGAAACCTATCCAGTCCTTGCTGCTGCAGAGCAGCAAAATAAATATTGCTGCGGACAATAAAAGAGAGCAATTAATCTTGCATGTCTGAAAAATGAGAAGGAAAAGCAGAAATTGCAAACAGTGTTCTCTGTGCCTCTCCCAAGGGACACACCACTGGTCCCCAGCAGAAAGCCACAGCCATGTTCCCCCTTGTCTCTGCAGCCACGATTTGAAGCTTTCCCAGCTTTGCTCTTTCAGTGGAGCCCAAATCATGGCTTTGGTTTGCTTGCCCCATAAATAATATGTCCCACACATGGGCTGAAATAACCCCAAAGAGACCCTTCTCACTCCTCCAAGTGGAGGAGAAGACAAATGTTCATTCCCCGAAGCCCTGCAGAAGAATTTTGGGCAGTGCCAGGGCAGAGCTGGAAACCCCACAGACCCTACAGGTGAGCAGAGCTCAGCCCCACGCCCCTCGGCCCTGTCCCCACAGCACCCGCAGCCAAGGATGGGGACAGATGGATGGCAGCTCACCTCCTGCCGCTGGCCCTGGCTGCTCCAGCCCACGTGTCACCTGTGAGCTCTCCTGATCTCCTCTCAGCTCTTCTCCAGGTGGCACGCAGGGACACGGGGCTGTGAACGGGAAACAAAGCCATGCCCCAAGGGCCAGCAAAGGGCTGTGCTCCCCTGAGCTCCCACTCACAGGGCTGCTCCTTCCCAAGACTTTTCTGTCCAGGAACCGAAGCCACGAAGCAGAAAGGAAACCCCAGAGCTCCTCCAGGGCCCTGCAGGAACCCTTCACCTCCCAACCTCAGGGCGTGCACTCCTGGGCTGTAAATAAACTTTTATTTACTACACAAAGTAGGGCAAGGAGGACTGTTTCCCTGAGGAATGGTGGGAGGAACATCAGTGTTATGGCAGGATCTCAGATTTCATCTGATTTCACAAAGCAGTTCCTGGAGACCCCGGCAGGAGCCACAACACCTCTGCAGTGGCAACATCCCACCCAAATCCTGACTGCCCTACCACTGCCAGCCCAAACAGGAATCTCTCAGGGGCACAGATCAGCCCAGCCACCCTACACCCAGCACTGCCAGGCTTGGAGAGAACAGGGCTGGAGCAAATTCACCTCCTGCATCCCACAGAGCAACACCCAGCCGAGCTCCAGCCTCTGCAGCCAGACCATGATGGATTCCCTGCTGCCCCCAGGACCACCCACACCCCTGATGTGCTGCCTTATCAAGGTTCCCATCACATCTCAGGGCATTGAACTACCCAAAGCCAGGGCATCATCCTCAGCACTCAACTGCATCCTCTCATCTTCTCCAAGGCCATCAAAAGGGGTGGACAGGGGGTCTTGAGGCCAGTGCGACCCCAGGGAGGGCCCCAGCAGCCTGTGAACTTGGCCTCCCACTTCCACCCTGTTTATCTGCATGCTGGGATGCAGGAGGAAGCAAGTTCAGCCAGAGTTTGTCTAAACAATTGTGTTTTATCAGAAAAGGGGCTCAGATCTACTCCTTTTTCCCAGGACATATCTGGACAATTTCAAGGTACTCTCCATTCTCCATCCAGCCTGCACCAGATGGAAGCAGGGGAAGAGGACATGAGGCAAGGAGCATCCAAATCCCCCTGCTCCTCCCTCAGCGCCAGCAGCCTCCAACACTCGTCAACCAGGAGGCACAATCCATCCCACATCTGCTCCCCACACTCCAAAGTCTGCCTTCCAAATCCTTATTTCCTCTTCAAACTATGGGTTTCTCAAGTTTAGGAGCCTGCAAGATTGACTGGCAAGGTTTTGATACAGAAGACCCCTGATACATCCCTTTCCTCCTGGAAAGCTCAGGACCTCCCTTTGTAGGGCCACTCCAATGACCTGGGTGGCTTCTCCCACCCTGCACAATCCCACAGCACCTCTGGAAGCAGGACCAGCTAATTCCTAACCACCAGCTGAACCTGCAAGTGATGTTTTAGCTTTTCTCTTTTTCAGATTCTGTGCTGCTTCAGTGTGAACTTCTGAGCTTCATATCAGGGGATGGTGAGCTCTCTGCACAGAGTAGGGAGAAAAAACAATTCCTTCTCCAGCTGGGGCCCAAGGATAAATGATCCAAATCTCAGGCCCAAGAGCATAAACAACGTGGGCTGAGGAGAGAAAAACAAGCAGGATGGGACTGCATGGGCTAAAGCTGGAATGGGACAATGAACTCCAATGTGCCAATGGAGCAGAGCTGATCACAGTGAGAGCCCCCGGGAGCGCTCGTGCATTTTGGGACCATTTGGGTTCATCTTGGGTGCAGCCCTGGCTGGGCTCTGGTGCTGCCCAAGGTGGATCCATGGAGGAGATCCTTTGAATAAATCCCTGCTTTATTCTTTAACCCTGTCCAGCCTCTGCTCTAGGCCAGCCTGCACAAAGCATCAGAAGAAGAAAGAACCCAGTGCAAGGACTGAACCTCAGGCATCTTGCCACGTTCATCAGCTCCCTGTTACAAAAGGAGAAGCTGGAGAGGGATTCCTCCAAGACAGCAAAGGAGTGGACAGCAAAGGCAGGGTCCTGACCAGGCTCTTGTGCCACACAAACTTTTGCCATCTCCTCAGTGTTTTTCTGACTCTTGGTCCATGAACTGATTTCCACTGCAGATGGGGGGGGAGGTGCCAGTGAGTGACCTGAGTGTATCTCATGTGAAATAAGAGCATCAGCCTGCACATTTTCCAGCTTCAGAGACTGAAACCAGGGACTCATCCTGTGCCTCCATATGCCAGAGCTTGAGACAAGGGTCCAGAGCACACCAGCTCCTCAGTGCATCAGCAGAGAACAGCACAAGCTCCCAGATCAGAGCAAATACCCCACAGAGTGAGCAAAATTCCCCATCCAGAGTGATAACACGCAGGGGAAGCAAACACAGGCAGGGGCTCCAGCCCCAGCTGGGCAGGGCAGCTCCTGTGATGTCCCTCCAGATCTACCCAGCCCACATGAAACACACCCCAGGTGCATTTGAGCTGGAGTTGAAAGCAATGCCCTACAATTCAAGACTTGTGGGCCCTCAGCTGGGGCTGAGGAAGCTCCTTTCTGGAGCTCACACATCATTAACTTTTACCACTGCCCTCCCCTCCTAGGCACCACATCCTTTTGGATTCCCATCTAATCTTCTTACTCTGAGATCTCCACGAGCTGAGCCTTTCTCTGAAAGAGGGGAGGAATGTCTGTCCCATTCCACGTGCAGCAGGAGAGGAGGAAAGGGGGGAAGGCAGAGCCATCATAAAAAGTTCAAGTATTATGGATAAGCATCAAAGAAAATCTTGACACACACACTTCAGCCAATGATCATCCACAGCAACAGAACAACCTGACCCAAGGTTGGCTGAGGGCCTGTCAGGCACTCATGATAACAAGGGATTATTGCCCTACCCAGTTCTGTGCTGCTGCAAATCCCTTTTCCCCTCCATTCCTCTAGGAATAATACAGGAGAACTCCTGGTAAAACCACCTGACACAGAGAAACCCTGGACATCTTCTCAAGGCTTGAAAAGCTAAACGTAAATCCAAGGTTATGTTCATATGTGCCAAAGCATCATCAACCTCTGAACTTCAAGGTGCTGAAAAATGCTTCATTTCAGCCATCCTTCATTCCTGCTGGACCAATGGCCTTTGCCATGCAAAAACCAGCCTACAGCTTCCACACGGAACAAACTGCAGCAACCCCAAATGCCCACCCTGTCACTCCTGGGCTGGCACAGCAACCTTAGATGGTTTGTTAAAATTATTTGCTTCTCATAAATGCATAAGCATCTGCAAAGTTTTGTTGTTTGCAAAATATTTTGGAGCAGACCCTTGGGTCCAGCTTTGTCTCCCAGCATGCCTGGATAAACCAAAATGATTCAAGAGGGTAAAGCAGTGATGCATGTGACCCTACAGAAACCCTGGGAACTTCTGTGCAGAGACCAGTTCAGAAGATCAATGAGATGAGTGACCCAAATTTAACCAACCCAAAACAAAGCAGCTCTCTCCCCACATCCCTCCTTTAAAACCTCTAACAGATGTAAGAAAAACTGAGCCCAAAGAAGTCTGAGCATAGGCTGCAATCCAAGACCAGCTGCTTTTTCCATTTATAGCCACATTCACTTCAGCTTCACCAAGGCATTTTGGACAATGTGGAAGGGTCTCTGTGTCTGTTTGTTTGCTGGAGGAGTGTAAAGAACACAAATGGCTTGCTGTCATCTTATCTTTTTTTGCTCACAACAGATCGTTTGATCTTCTCAAAACAAAGTTATCTCTCTATAATCTCAATTCAGTCCTCTGACAGAGTTTATGGAACTGGCACTGCACCCAGCCTATGGTGTCCCTTCAACCACTGGCCAACAGAAACATCTCAGACAGGGACAGCAGTTTAGAAATAGGTTAAAAGAGAACGATTCCTTAATTACAGAAGGTTCATCACCACTGCCATCGCTTCCCTCTCCCAGCAGACAGCAGAGAAGTCACAAAACAAGCAGCCAGGCCTTACTGCAGGAGATCAAAGCAAACTCCTTGTTTTATCTTGGTCAAGATAACGGATTTTATTTGCCTTATCAGCCTGTAGGATGATTAACCTAAATGTGAGAAAGCTGGAGGATCCAAAGGAGCTGATGGGTGGGGAGCATGTTCCCCAGCACGACTGCCATGGGCTCCAGACATGCAAATACCACAGGATAAACAGAGAAACTCTCAGTTCCTACATGCCCCCCTCAGCCAGGGCTGTGTCTCCCTGTGCCTTTCAGCACCACTTGGATGAAAATCCCACAGCAGGCAGGAGCACTCGCCCCTTTCTCAGCCAGCAAAGGCACCTCTGTCCAGGGGCTGCCCCAGTTTTCATCACAGAGGGGAGTCAGAGGCTCCTGAGGGTGCTCAGGGCTCACACCCAGCTGGAGCACAGAGCCCTGAGCCACAGCCCTGTGGTGACCCTGCAGTCAGTCACCTTCTGCCTGCAACAGGAGGCTCTGCCCTCCACAGACACACGTTCACCCCAGGATCCCTCCCGCAAAGCTCAGGAGGTGAGGAGATGACCTGGATGGATGCACAGCCTTGCCCAGACCCAAGGCAGCCATGGAAAAGACCTGCCAGGGATTAAGGCCAGGGCAAGGGTCACTCTGCAGCTCAGCAGAATCACAGACTGGTTTGGGTAGCAAGGGACCTTAGAGACCACCCAGTCCCACCCTAGCCATGGGCAGGGACACCTCTCCTATCCCAGGGTGCTCCAAACCCCATCCAGCCCGACCTTGGACACTTCCAGGGATCCAGGGGCAGCCACAGCTTCTCTGGACACCCTGTGCCAGGGCCTGCCCACCCTCACAGGGAAGAATTTAATACCAAATCTCATCTAGCCCTGCCCTCTGGCAGTGGGACGCCATTTCCTGTATCACTGCAGGCTCCTTGTCCGAAGTCCCTCTCCGGCTCTCCTGGAGCTCCTTTATGCCCTGGAAGGGGCTCTGAGCTCTCCCTGGAGCCTTTTCTTCTGTTAACACCCCCAACACTCCCAGCCTGGCTCCAGAGCAGAGGGGCTCCAGCCCTCAGAGCATTTCTGTGGCCTCCTCTGGACTCGCTCCAGCAGCTCCACATCCTTCTGGTGTTGGATGCAGCATCCCCAGCCTCGCCCTCTCCTGGTCTCAGATACCAGGGAAAGGAAGTGGGAATGGTGCAAAGGGAAACTGGGAACAGTTTCCTATGGGAAACTGTCCCTGTGCATAATGAGGCTCCACTGGGGACGTCACTGCTTTTCCTACAGGCCCTCAGGGACTTCCAGCAAACAAATCCTCCTGGGTCTGGCTGGCTGCAGTGCACAGCCTCATTTCCTGGGGTGTATCCTGCCCAGCTGGAGCTTCCACATGGGACAGCATCCATACAAAGTGTACCCACGCAAAGAAGGGACACAAGTGTGCCAGCGTGACCAGGGATGAACATGACACAGCGAGCTTGGGGACAGCATGCCTGGGGACAGGGACGTGCAGCACCAGCACAGCCACATCACCCAGCCTCCTGCTGGCATCCTCAGTGCCCACATTACAGCCCAAAGCAGAGCCCAAAGCACAGCCCCAAAACAGCCTAAAACACAGCCAAATGCACAGCCCCAAATACACAGCCAAATACACAACCCTAAAACACAGCTCCAAAACATAGCCCAAAGCACAGCCCCAAAACAGCCTAGAACAGAGCCAAATACACAGCCCCAAACACAGCCCCAAAGCACAGCCCTAAATACACAGCCAAATACACAGCCAAATACACAACCCTAAAACACAGCTCCAAAACATAGCCCCAAAACACAGCTAAATACACAGCCTGAAAACACAGCCCCAAAACACAGCCCTAAATACACAGCCTTAAAACACAGCCCCAAAACACAGCCCCAAAGCACAGCCCCAAAACACAGCCCCCAAAACACAGCTAAATACACAACCCTAAAACACAGCTCCAAAACATAGCCCAAAGCACAGCCCCAAAACAGCCTAGAACAGAGCCAAATACAAGCCCCAAACACAGCCCCAAAGCACAGCCCTAAATACACAGCCAAATACACAGCCAAATACACAACCCTAAAACACAGCTCCAAAACATAGCCCCAAAACACAGCTAAATACACAGCCTGAAAACACAGCCCCAGAGCACAGCCCCAAAGCACAGCCCTAAATACACAGCCCCAAAACACATCCCTAAAACACAGCCCCAAAACACAGTTAAATACACAGCCTGAAAACACAGCCCTAAATACACAGCCAAATACACAGCCCTAAAACACAGCCCCAAAGCACAGCTCCAAAACACTGCTCCAAAGCACAGCCCTAAATACACAGCCCCAAAACCCCCCGAGGGGCACTGGCTGCCCCCTGCACAGCCAGGGACAGGGCGCACACAGGGAGGGCGAGCAGGCAGTGCCCTCCCCGTGCACGTGGTGTCCTGGATCGGGCAGTGTCTCCATGAGGGGACACATTCCTCTCCCCCACACATGCTCCCACTCTTCCTTCCATGTCACTAGACCTGCAGGTCTAGATTTTTCCAGATGATCTCATTTTTGGCACCTGCCTTCACAGACCGAGCATTTCCCACTCAGCCCCTCCATTTGAAATCCTGGGCTGTAGGAATTTTCTCATTAAAAATAATAATAATAACAACAAAAAAAGAAAAGGACTGCCCATAACCTAGCCTGAATCTGTCAGCTGGTTTTGGAGGAAACATTTTCCTACAGCTTTTATCTCTTTGTACAGTTAAAGAGCTGGAAATGGAGACTCACTGCATCTCCACTCAGCTCTCCATCCCAGCTGTGTTAACAGCTGTCCAAATCCCTATAACCCCTGCAGACCCACACTTGGTGTCACCCTAGCAGCACAGGACAGAAGAAAAGTCACCCCAAGGCTTGTGTGGCCTCATTTCTCCATCCCATGGCACGACAGGGACTTGAAACTGCAGCCCTCAGCACACAGCAACAGGTCCTTGGTTTTCACAAGGATTTCAGTGGATCTCAGAGTTTGCTTCTTTCTATTTTTAAGTATTGTTTAATTGTTTAAATTTTAACCTAACTCTATGGGAGTTCTAAAGAAATGTCTTCCCATAAGGGTTCTAGCTGGAAAAAAAAGAGTGAAAACAGTTGAATTGCTTTGCACTCCTGATGCTGCCCTGCTTGTTGTGCAGCAAAATAGATGGGGGGACCCTGCTGAGTTTTAAAAGGCACCTGGCACGCTGTGTGGCTGTCCCAAAGGGGCCAGAGGACAAAGACTCCAACAAAGCTGAAAGCTCAGAGATGGTTTGCATAGACCCACGCTGGGACACAGAGGAAGGTCACATCCCTGTTTTACGTGTTTTTATCTGCCTTGATTTATCTAAACAAGCTCCAGAGCATCCTTGCCATGAAGGCCCACGGGGCAGGAGCAGGAGCAGTGGTGGGACAGAGCCTACCTTGCTGGCTGAGTGCTGTCCCCGGGCAACCTCAGCAGCTTGTGGGGAGACAGACAGGAGCATCAGATCAAACCAGCTTTCACCTCTCATCTGGGAGTGCTTCCAATCCACCACCTGAGATGCCAGAGCTGAGCCTTCACCCAGCACTGAGCCATCAACACAAACAGCTTTAGACTGGGGGGAAGTAGAAACAGACTATTAAACCAAAATGGAAATAATTAATTTTTCTGCCTTCCCCCCCTCTTCAGGCCTGACCACCACACATTGCAAGGAACAAGAGAAGGCCAAGATGTTCAACCACACCAGCACAATGCCAGAGATGGGAGGCACAGTGCAAGGGGATGCTGTGGCAGGATCACCCATGACAGATTTGATGTGGCTTTTCCTGAGGATTCGCCTGTCCCTCATCCAGCTGAGGATCCCATGAGATCTCTCCATTGCACAGGGCAGGTGGATGTCTCTGGATGAAGCCCTGCTGCTCTCACACTGATTCCCTGCTCCTCTCCTCACAGGGATGAACCAGCAGCTCCTGCCACACTGGCACCACACCACTGCTCAGACCTGCTCTGCCAGCACAGGGCAGGAACATCCTCCTCTGCCAGCTCCGGCTCCAGCCCAGTGCCCTGGGACTGGGAATGAACTGCTGCCCGCAGCAGGAGCCTGGGAGAGGTCACCCCCTCCCACAGGAGCTCAGATTTGGATATTCACATTTGGTAAGTCCTGCACAGCAAGGACAGCCTCCCACAGCCCTTCCAATCACCTTGTTTTTATGGCTATTTTTAATTGCTTGTGCCTCTTTCTGCCCTCTGCATGTCCTCCCCTTGCCCCCACTGCACAGCCCAGCTCACATTGCTCTGGCAGACTCCAGCTATAGCAATCCCCACCACCTGCTCATCCCATCACATCTCCTTGTCCCAGCTGGGGAGCCCAGCCACACAAAACCTGCCCTGATATCTCCACTGGAGATTTTGGGGACACAAAGCCCACCTTTGTAGTGGCCCATCTCACGGGGATGTCCCATCTCTCTGTCACTAATGGCCCAATTCAATGTTATACCAGCACAAACGAAGCAAATGCTCCCCAGGGAGTGCAGAAGAGCACAAACACTCAGGGAGAACATGGATGGGAAGGAATATTTCTTGCCCCATTAAACACCTCCTGCTCTCCTGCCACCTTAGGAAGCCCAGCTCTGGAGCAGGCTCAGCCCACACCGCCAGCCACGCTGCCCTAGTGAAGCTCAGCACTGAAATTTCTCCTTTCCTCTGTGGTTTGCTCTGAACTGCCAAGCTCCCCGTGAGTGTTATTCTCCTCTGACCGGCCTCTTCCTGCACAGCACGCTCTCCTGCATACCTTCAGCAGCAGGGCAAGGCAGCTGAGCCTGACAGCTGGGGAAGGCAGGTCCCAGCACAGAAGTGAGGGCAGCTGGAGGCAGCTGCCTGCATCCCCTGCTCAGCTGTTTGTGCTGGAGAGCCACCAGCCAAGGGATCCAGGGCTGTCCGGTGCTCCAGGAGCACCTCCTGGTGACCCAAACCCTGGAGCAGGAGCTGCCACACGACTCCCTGCTGCAGACATCAGAGGGGCAGCGTTTTCATTTGGGGGGTTGTGGTGGGACCAAAGCTGCAGTGGAGCTGATGAGGATTGGCAATGTGCCTGCACCCATCTGTGGGACATCCTGAGGGTCCCTGTGCAGCCCCCCCAAATCTCTCTGTGTTCTTGCAGCAGCAACAAGAAGAGAGGCCATGTACCTGCCCAGCATCACCTTAGGATGGGTGTTGTGGACCAAGGGGAGGAACACACCAAAATGGGGTCCCAAAATGGTGTGAAAGCAAACCAGGGCAACCTCAAGGCATGGCAGTGGAGGAGGAGATGGTCAGGAAGGGGATGTGCTCTGGCAGTGACCCTGGGCTGTCCTCTTGTGCTGACACACAGGGAAAAGGAGACAGAGCTCTCATGACCCCTCCACCTTTGTCTTCATGGCAGTGGGGTTGGACCTCGATGATCTTTAGGGTCCCTTCCAAGCCAAACCATTCTGAGATGATTCTTGGAGACATTTGGACTGAAAGCCCCTTTTGTACCAGAGCCAGGCTGGCTCGTGCTGCAGGCAGACTCCAGACAGCTGGGCTCAGGGGTGACACTCGTCCCAGCAGCTGTCCCCCCTCTCTCCCCGCCCCGGGCAGCTGGAGCATTCAGCAGCTCAGCCAGCCCTCTGCTCTTAAAGTGCCAAGCACCCGTGGGGTTCAGGGCTTGGGGCACTCAGAGCAGCCCAGACCCAGCAGGACGAGGCTGAGCACCCACCCACGGGGCAGGATGGGCCTCCTGGGCACCACACACAGCAGCTGGGGACAGAGAGGGGGGTCACAAAATCCCCATCCTTGGGCCGGGGCTCAGAGCTCAGCTGTGCCCAGATGGAGATGGCCCAACCTGAAAAAAAGCCAGCTCAGAAAAGCCACGCCTACACCACACACAGTAAGAAAAAACCCTCCTGAGTCCTGCAGGTTTGACATCAGCTCCCCTGCTGACTCCTGACTTGGTTTTCCACCAGCACACACCACAGCCTGGCCTCTCTGCATGTCAGCGTGATCACAGGGCTGCACCCAGGAGAGGGGATGGAACCCCTGGGCAAGCTCCAGCGCCAGGCATGGACCTCCCAGGTCCTGGCTCAGCCACCCCAGCCCATCCCACAGCCTCCAGGGAGAGGCACAGGGCGGGGAGGGAGGAGGTGACCTCCCCCTGACCACGGGATCCCTCACAGGAGAGAGCTCATGGGCGATGGAGAATGGAAAAGTAATTAACAGGTCTGAAAGGAAAATCTCCAAAACATTATGGAGAATAAATGACAGCTGGCAAGGGAGGGAAGCTGGCTTTAATATGGAATTAATTGAAAACAAGATAGAGCTAATATAAGCCAGGTCTCTAGTTTAATAGTGGCTCTGGTCCATGATGTTATTAGACTTTGTCTCCAAGGTCAAAAACCCCGACTTCTGCTAATGAAGAGGCGGTTCCTGCCCCAAAGCCATAAACAACACCACCAAACAACCATATCCCAACACCACTTCCAGAGCCAGCACCTCTCCCACAACTCAGAGCCTTTGCAGGGCCCTGTGGGTCTGCACACAGGGCCTGAGCTGGCAGAGCTGGCATTTCCCAGCGCCTCGGGAGGCACAGTGGAAAGGAGGATGTGGCAGGATCACCCATGACAGATTTGATGTGGCTTTTCCTGAGGATTCGCCTGTCCCTCATCCAGCTGAGGATCCCATGAGATCTCTCCATTGCACAGGACAGGTGGATGTCTCTGGATGAAGCCCTGCTGCTCCCACACTGATTCCCTGCTCCTCTCCTCACAGGGATGAACCAGCAGCTCCTGCCACACTGGCACCACACCACTGCTCAGACCTGCTCTGCCAGCACAGGCATTTCCTTTTCTCTTTCCTTCTAGACTCGACAGACTTTCTTATTGAACTCGACAGAATTTCTTATTGAACTTGACAGAATTTCTTATTGAACTTGACAGAATTTCCTATTGAACTCGACAGCTCTTTCAGGCAGGATAAGTCCAAGGGGAATAGCTCTGTGTGCAGACATGTGTGAGCACAGATCCCAGAGCAGCATCACCAGAGGAGCTCAAAGAGCAGCTCCTGGCACCTCCTGCGTGCCACCTGCAGCAGCACCACCCCGCCCAGGGCTGGACTCACCTTCCTCTCTCTTCGGCGGGCTCTCCGTGGGCACCGCCTGCACCTTTGGCTCTGCCAGGTGGGGCTGGGCGGGCAGGGCAGGCTCTGAGCTCTCTGCTGGCCGCGCGGCCGGGCTCTCGGCGGCTCTGGCCACCTGGATGTCCAGGCGGCGGGGCGCGGCGTCGGGCACGGCGGTGCCGGCGGGCTCGGCGCGGCGCTGCGGCAGCTCGGGGATCTTGGAGGCCGGCGCCTCCGCCCGCCGCAGCCCCGGCTCCTGGGGCTTGCCGAGGGTGATCTCAGTCCTCCTGGCCGTGGGCTCGGGGGGTTTGTGCCCCACATCGGCTCGTTTGAGGCCGAACCGCGACAAGCCCGAGGTGGAGTTCTCCACCTGCTTGGATGAGATGTCAATGGAGATTTCTGTTCTTCTGGACACCGGCTCGGGCAGTTTGGGTCCAGAGAGCTCCACTCTCCTCAGAGGAGGCTTGGGGGATCTTTGGACTGTGGGCTCCGCATGGCGGGTGGATGGCTCCGAATTCCTGGCGCCGAGTTCCTGAAACTTCTGCGTGGAGCTGGACACGGTGGACCTGAGGAGGGTGTTGGGGGCCCGTCTTTGTGGGGTGGAGGAATTTGAAGACTGATCTACCTCCTCGACCTCAAAGGATCTTTTCAGAGCTGAAAAACATGAAAAGTAGTTCAGGATTTAGTTACCATCCACCTGAGTGTCTCCAGAGGTGCTTACAGACACTGCACAAAGCTCCTAACTCCATTTCTGCTCCTTCATCCCAGGACTCACAATCCATTTAAGCAGCTTGGGATTAAAGGCCCTGCCTCTTCAGACAAGTTAAAAAGCCAGTAATAAAACAAATCAGGGCCAGGAAATTCAGCCCCAGAGCAGAAAGCAGCCCCACACTGCCTCCATCCCACACTCAGAGGGGAGCAGAGAGTCCCCTCTGAGTGAGGGCAGAGCAGAGCAGGGCACTGTGTTTGGGGGGAGACAGAGATCCAGCTTCCAACACCTCGCTTTCCCTCTCACATCCAAAGGATGCACAGATAAACACAGGCTTTCCTGTGAGCACTGCCAGCAAAAACCAAGTTGAGAACAGGAAAACAATCCCAGGAGAGCACCAAATCCATACAAATGCAGCAAGAAACCAAAGGTGGCAGCCACAGAAGCTCATATCCTTAAAAACAAACCTAGAGACCACACAAACCAAAGACTGAAGTGCTTTGAGCACATGGACTTGAGACCCCCGTACAAGGAAAGGGACAACTGATCCCTGCTCTTTACAGGACCCAGCCAGGTAGAAAAAAAAGGCTGAACTCCACAGAAGGGGAACCACTGCTGGATCCCATCGAAAAGCCACGGGCTGTAAATACCCTCTGATCCCCCCTGAACCCCCAGGCAGGCACAGGGTCAGGGCAGGATAAGCCTTGGGATCCCAAGGGAGCCTCTACGAGGCAAGGCTGAGCTGGTGTGGTGACAGCCACACTGCTAATGGCCAACACAAACATGAGCAACGAGTCCACCCATCCTTTACATCAACAGAATAGTAGCAGTGAGATTTAGTCTTTAAAATCCTGGGCTTGAGATCCCACAGGACATCAGGCTGGCGAGGGGCTTGGAGTACAAGCCCTGTGAGGAACAGCTGAGGGAGCTGGGGGTGCTCAGCCTGGAGAAAAGGAGACTCAGGGGTGCCCTCATCACTCTCTGCAGCTCCTGAAAGGTGGCTGTGCTCAGGTGGGGTTGGGCTCTGTCTCCAGGAACTGACAGAACCAGAGGACACAGCCTCAAGCTGCACCAGGGGAAATACAGGTTGGATATTAGGAAGAAGTTTTTCCAAGAAAGGGTGATAAAGTTCTGGAATGGTCTGCCTGGGGAGGTGGTGGAGTCACCATCCCTGGGTGTGTTTAAAACAGACTGGATGTGGCACTGGGTGCCAGGGTTTAGTTGAGGTGCTGGGGCTGGGTTGGACTTGACGATCTTGAAGGTCTCTTCCAACACAGAGATTCTGTGAATTCTGTGAATCAGGATCCCAGAGAGAGAACTGGAGCACAGCCTTGCCTCATCCCAGGAGGTCCTGCCACCCCTGGGGTGGAGCTGGAGAGGAGCCACCACACAGGAAGCATCCATGTCCCAGGGCTGCTCTGAGCCCCCAGGGCAGGGCCTGGGGACGTGGGGACCCTCCATCCCTCGGACACATCTGTGGGCTGGGCAGAAGCCACCGGTCACTCTGGGTCCAGCTGGTGGCATAGGGAGGGGGGACCATACCCTTGGCAGCCGCCCAGCTCTGCTCCAACACCCAGCAGGGCAGCAGCAGATGTCACCTCCTCTGTCCTGGCAGCAGGGGCTGGCACAGCCATGGTCACATCCCCTGGCAGCAGCACAGGGAACCCAGAGGAGATGGTGAAGAAAGCAGGGCCCTCGGAGCTGGGGCTCACGTGTCGGACAAGCCACAGCAAGGGGAGACTGCCAGGGTTAAAATGTGAGGATACAGACTTTGGGCTGCTTTCCCTTTTGGGGGGAACTCCTCTGTATGAAGCCCAGGCTGCAAAACCAGCCTGGCTGGGCACTGAGGAGCCTGAGAGCAGGAGCCTCCCCAGGATGTTCTGTAGTGGTGACCTGGCAGAAGCCCCTCCGTGCTCAGGGACAGACAGACATGAATGGACACACACCCATTCCCCCCAGCTGTGGTTCAGACCCCAGCATGGGAACTGCTGGGAAGCAACAGGAGCCTGGGATGGGCTCCCAAGGGTGGGGTCCCAGCTGGTGTGGGCAGGGAGGGATGCACAGAGAGATCCAGCCCCAAAGTCAGCCTGATGGGAACAGCACCACGGCTGCTCTGAGGCCGTGGGGAGAGGAAAGCACCAAAGCACAACACTCACCCCCCCTGCAAACCCAGGAAGGGTCCCACGAAGGGCACCTGGTGACAAAATGGTCTGTCTTGCATCTCAGAAATGTTCAGACATTGGTAGAAGAAAGGAGGGAGGCAATAAAGAAAACTAAAAATGCTTTTTCTCAGATTTATCTGCTTTCTGACTTCCATGGAGCTCTCTCTCAGCCATGCCATCACCTGCTGACAGGAGTGACAGCTCCCTGCAGCAGTCCCTGCCCTGCAGTCTGCACTTGGCACAGCTCATGTACTGCAGGTCTGTGTCCAAGTCACAGCTCTCAGCATCCCAGAATAACTAATTCAAATAAAGGCCCACACTGGAAAGCTCTTTCAATGTGTTCAAACTCTCAGGTCTCCAACCCCAAGCTGGAGCTCTGACCCTCCATCACAGACTTTCTACAGTTTCCCTTCTCCATCACATACTTTATCCAGAAACTAACATTTTAGCTGTTTTTTTTTTTTCCCAAAACCCCCACGTTTAAAACAATGCAGCAGCCAAGCCCAGCTTGCATTTTGCTGGAAACAAAGAGAGCGGAAGGGACGACCCGACAGGGAGCCCTTGCCTGGCCTTGAGCAAAGCTGGGTGGGCAAGAGCAGCAGAGGACACAGCACTGGCAGCTCCCTGAGGGATGGAATCACACTTCTGTCCACATCAGGCTCTTCAAACCTGCCTGTCACTCCTCCAGCCAGCTCAGTCTCCACCTCTTCCCTTGAACAAGCAGCTCTCTAACCTCCTGAGAGATGTGTCTTGAGGAACAGGGTAAACGCTCTCAAGGAACCCGGCAGCAAAGGAAATGCTGACGACTCATTCCTTAATGAACGTTGCCCTGGAGATCCCTCAGCACCAAGTGGTTTGGGGATTTCTTTCTGACCTGCTAATGAGCTTTGGATGCAAACAGCCCTGCTGACCTCCAAGGGTTCCTCACATGAGCCACATCCATCATCTCCACTCCTCCGAGCCCTGCTGCCCCTTCCCAAAGAAATGGTGAGTAACCCGATTGCAATGCTGACCTACATGGCCCCTTTCTTTTGACTTGAAACCCCACAAAGTGCCCCAAGCCCAGGGTAAACCTGCCCAATGCCACCCGTGCGGTCTTTCTGGAGCACAGCCAGCCCCTGTCCTTATCAAAGGGCTGGACTGAATTACAACAACCAAAAATGGCTTTTTTCCAGGTCCTTCTGGGCCCTGTTGCAGAAAAGAGAAAAAGGTCAAAGCCCAGACACAAAGGGGTTCAAAAAGCCCCAGGCAGAGCTGCAGAACCACGATTACAGTCTCAGGACAACCAAGCCCTCCAGATAAATCCTCCCTTGGGCTGCAGTGCCAGCGGGCAGGAAGGTGGCACTGAGGGGCTGGGCAAGGAACCTTTCCCCCAAAGAGGGGCAGAAATAGCTCAGCACAGTTTCTGACAGCAAAATCATGAGGAGCCTCAGGTGCCAGTGGCATTCCCTCCCCAGCAGGGTCAGTCCAGGACAGTCCAGGAGCTTTCTCTACCCTCTCTGCAGGATGGGGTGACCATCTCATGGCTTCCCAGGGATTTCAGTTCCCAGCTTGTCCTGCTGGCCCATTTGGCCATGGCCCTGAATTCAGCGTGGTCTGGAGAAGGTCAGGCATCCCAGGCAGGAGAGAGGAGAAGGACTGTGACCACAAGGGTTTGTGTTTCCACCTCTGAGACAGAGCCCCTCTGCCATGAACACAATGATCCTCAGGAGTGTCACCTTCAGCAATGCTGGCCCTCAGAGGGACCACGCATGGCTGGAGCTCCCTGCTCAGCACTGCCTCTCTCCTCCTTGCATGAGAAGAGAGAAGGACCTCAGGAAGCACAACAGCTCTCAAAAAAAAGAGAAAAAGCTTATAAATAGTGTGTCCTGCCCAAAGCCAGGAAAGGAAAGTAAACAGCCTCTGCTCCTCCTCCCAGCTTCCTGCAGGGAAGTGTCTGTACTCCTCACAAAAACAGCAGCTGAAGGCAAGGCAGGGCTCCAGGGCCTCACACCCCACTCCCACCCGCCGTGCCAGGGTCCCACATGGGCAGTTGTGGCTAATTCTCTATGTCCCCAAGGGCTCCAAGTCCCCTCATATCCCCGAGAGCCCCAAACAAGGTGTCCCTGCCCTCAGCAGGGCCTGGGCTAGCCACACTGCAGGGTTGTCCCCACTGTCGTATTTTCCAGGGGGTTTTGGGCACAAGCAGGGCTTCCCCAGCCCCACCAGCAGCATCCATCCATCGTCTGGCTGGCGTTGGAGGCAGCTGGGCAGGGAAAGCGGTGGAGGTGTTGAGCACCACCCTTCCTTCTTCCTCTGGAGGTGCACTGGGGCTGAACCTGCACTGCCTTTGGCACGTCCTTCTTCCAGCCAGCTCCACACCCATTCAGATACCTCTGGCTCAATCCACCACTGCTGAAGGCAGCCACTTTTGGGCAGGGAAAGCCCAAAATCCCCTAAAATGAGATTTCCAAGTGTTTCCTATCAGATGCAACCTCTGCAACAGCCCAGCACCATCGTGTCTGGGCTGGGAGCTGCTCACTGCCATGTCCCTTTGGGGACCAGACCTTTGCAAAGCCCTCGAGGTCATGGAGCTTTGCTCAGCACCACCCAGCTCCGCATGGCTGGCTTCAAAACCACCACTGCTAATCCTCCTGTTGGATGAGGGAGGCAGGGCTCTCCGAGGTGGCTCTGCTGGCTGTGCACAAGGACGTGCCCTTCTGAAAACCCAAACCTGCTCCACGCTACACAGGCACCTGGGGACAAGAATGGTGGGCCTTCACCCTGCTCAAATGTTCCCCAGGCAGGCACAGGGGATGAAAAGGAGAAAACATTGATTTCACTTTCTATTTTATGCAGCAGTTCTGGGGATGGCTGCGCAGTGAGGCCACTGTGTCCTCCTGGTCACCCACCAGCAGTTAAAGCTGCTCTTTAGGGACCCTCTAAACTGGGGAGAGAGGTCAGAGGTCTGGTTCAAATCCCAGCAGCTCATGCAGCAGCCCAGAGTCTTGCAGAGATGTCACAAGTGAGTGGCACTGGGGGCTCCCACATGCAGAAGGAGAGGCCCTCCTCAGGAGTCCCAGGCAAGCCAAGGGGGCCCAGATGCCATGAAGGGATCTGGCTCCTGCCCAGGGATTCCACAACGTGGGAAACAGTAAAGGTAAGAAGATTTTCAGAAAGTTGGAAAGGTAGGTCTTAGAAAGAGTAGAGAAACTCAGAATTAGCTGCAGTTGTGAAGTCTGAAGGTAGAAAACGTTACAATAGTATAGTAAGTAAGGACATGAAACAATAGTTTAAGTCTTAGCTTAAGGCAGACCTTAAGATTGGAGAAAGATATGTTTAGCGGGATAGTAGAAGGTTTTAAGCCTAATAATGAAGCATTGAGTATTGTTAATAGAAAGCATACAAGTAAACATTGTGTGAAGTGTGTGTGTACTTTTATGTGTAATTGGTTAGAACAACTGTCTGTAAGCTTTAGCAATATGTTATTGGCCAGAAAGTTTTTAAGATGCTGTGTAACAAAGACATCTTTGGCTGCTGCTGGCTTTGCCATCTTCCTATTGTCCCAACCATGCAATGAGGCTGATGCTGCAGTAAAGCTCAAGGAACATACCCCAGCAGTTCTGTCCTGTTCATGAAAAGGAAAAAGCACACACACCAGCACACACACCTGTCACACTACGACATGAAATAACTCACACATGGATGCTACATGTAAAAGGGGAAAGAAAAGAACCCAAAGAGAGGATTTTATTTTCTGACTCCACTATATATAGAATAGCACAAGTGACAGTGGATTGGAGGGTGAAATTGCCCTCTCTCCAACCACACTGGTCAAACCAACAGTCCATCAATTCTCTCCACTTAAAAAGAAGAATGCAAAAGAATTATTGTTTATGTAAACAGTGTGAATAAATTCAGTAGAAATACACAAGCATCAAAAGATATAGAAAACTTGAAGAACTTTAAAACTCTCAAAAAAACAAGGTAACACACACCAACACACATCTCCCAGCTGGAAGCCCTGGAGCACACAGCACGCTGCCACCACAGCTCACCCCGCTCTGCAGCCTGGGCCCAGGCACCCCAGGGGGGTCAGCCAGGGAACATCTGCAACATCTGCTCCTCCTCTCTTCCCTTTTTAACCGGAATATCCCACCAACAGGCCAGGGGAGGCTTTATACAAGGAAACATCTATGCACAGAGCGCAGGAGGAGACCAAAATAAACAGCAAGGGATGTTGGCTCCTCCGGGACCTGCTTCCCAGCCGGAGCCTCCAGCTCTGTCACAGCCCCAGCCCCCAACTGCTTCCCATTAAACATCCTGTGCCCCTCACGAGGTCTCTGTAACCCAGGGGTTACATTTGCTTGCTTGCTTAAGCACAGAGAGCTTTCCTTGGGTTTTTGGACACATTGGAGCCTTATGGGGCCGGGGCAGGCGGCGCCCCGTTATTTCCCAGCACACAATGGCACCGTTTGAGAGCCAGGGCTCGCTCTAAACCGCTACCAGATGGTCACCTCCTGTTCCCAGGCAGGAGAGGGGGAGGCTGCAGCTCTCATCTTTCAAGGAACCCTTGGAAACCCAACACAGCATGCGCTGCTCACGGCCCTAAAACTTCCCAGAGCGCTGTCGCAGGCAGCAGGCTGCTCCTGGTGCTTTTCTGGCCCAGGCTGAGAGCAAAGAGTGTTTGCCCATGGGGCCACCTGGGTCTGGCTTATCCAAACCTCCCCTGAGTGATGCCACTGAAGAGCTGCCACCACGCACAGCAGAGGTGGGTGCACTGAAGGCTCAGTTATGGGGGCAAGTAGGGTGTTCTGCATGTACCTATAGGGTATTTCCACTGTGTATTAAACCTACAGGTCCCACAGAAAGGGAAGGGAGCTGCACCCCTGCTGCAGGGCCACAGCAGGAGATCTCTACCCCATCCTCAACAACAAGGTGCTCCCAGCTCCCCTGAGCCCCTCAGTGGGGTCAAAATCGTGCGTCTGAGACAGAAAATCCCTGGCAGTGCAGGCAGCAAGCGATGCTGCACAAGCTGGCAGGATTGTGTGAGTACACACAGCTTCAAAACAGCCTGAGAAACTCAGATCCCCTCTTACACCCACAGAAACCAAGGCAGGAAATTTTAAAAGCACCTTTCCCAAAGCTCCTGGTGATCTAACCAAAGAAAGAAGAGAAGTAAGGGTGGCTGGGGCCCCTCCCTGTGCTTGTGCCAGGAGGCCTCACACCTTTCCTTTACCAATGAACCAACCTTGCTGCACTACATATATAAAATATATCTATATCTATCTAAATATATCTCTAGATACATCTAGTGACACTCTGCTGTGGTACCCTGACTCTCACGCTATCCTGGGTCAGGTTATGAACAGTTTATGCCCAAATAAATCCTTTCTCTGATTTCACAGACAGCGCTCAAAGGAAGTTGCAGCAGACTGCCTGGTCTGACATGCATCACATGTACAAGAAAAGGCTGGCAACGTGCTGTCCCCATGCAGGGCCTTCCTCAGTGGTGTAAACGGTACCGAGAGGTGAGTTCTTGGGGAAAGTTGGGGATAAATGCAAGTTCAGGGCTCTGACATCAATCAAAGCAGCATTTCTCTCACTCACAGCAAGGTATAAAACAGCCTGAGGCTGAGGCAGCAAACTGCTCCTTTCCCAGAAATTAACATGCAAAAGCAAAGTCAGGACTAAGAATAGAAAAAAAAAAAAAAAAACACACTCAGATTAATACAAAATCCCAGCTTTCCAGTCCCTATAATGCAGTTCTCAAAAGATTTTAGCTTGATTCTCTATTACACTTGGGTTTATATAACCATTAACTCGCAGCAAAATGCTTCCAGATCAGACCAGGATATTTTACATCCCTTATATTCATTTCATACTTGTACAGAAAATTACATAAAACACAGGGTATCCAGCCCAGCAGATTGCATTACTGGCTCTGCCACGGGCTCACTCCAGCTCCTGTCTCTGCTCTGTGCTCCAGTTTCCTTTCACATGGGGGGAGGAGGAAGGAGAGAAATAAATCCTTTCTGTGCCTCCCATGGGGCTGTAGATTTGGTTTGGTTCACTAATATTTCTAAAACGCTTCAAAATGATTACCCAGAGACAAAAGTATGATGCAGATGGTCTTGCAGAGCCCAGCCTGCCCCGTGCTGGTGCCACAGATGCCATCCCCAGGTGGCATGAATCCCAGTGCCCATGCAAGGGACATGGAGAGTGACTCAGGTGGGTAACCAGGGACTGGGTGATTAAATCAGTGAAGTCTCCATTTGGGAAGATGCTTTGATGGGTGGTGCTGCAACATGCTGGTTAAAAAGCTACAGAAAAAGGGGAAATTGGGCAAAGGGGCAAAGGAGGGACCCAGGAGCCATTCACCCCCGCAGTGCTGCCCACTCCTGCCTGCTGATTGCTGCTGTCCCTGCAGCCAGCTCTGACGACTCTCTTGGAGGGGACACCCAGCACTGCAGAGCTGTTGTCCAAATGTCCTGAGGGCTGGCAGAGAGCAGAGCTCTCCTCCTCCCTAGGAAACGTGCTTTGAAAAATAAAATCAAATCCATCCTTTGCACATTTCCCTGCTTTTTTACTTCCATTGGCCAAGAGGAAAGAAAGTCTGAGTCCCAACCCCAGTCCTCACCACACTCCCTGTCTCCCAAAGCAGTGTAGTGACCAGTGGCGCTGCTCTCACCACGACCCCCAGGGCTGGGAGAGGCTGCAGAGCACCCACCTCACCCTAGCAAGGGGCTGCACAGTTTTGTGATGCTTGTGTCCCAAACTGCCACCTCTACTGCCAGGAGGATAGTGGCACAGACTGATGTCACCATGTCCCCTGCCCTGCAATCCACAGGAGTCACACACCACCCATGGCATCTCCACTTTTGGCACACAAACCAACCAAGGGCCACCTTGAATGGACACTCCACTGCTCTGGAGGTGTCCCCAGGAGAGCCAAGGGCTGAGCTGCATCCAGAGCCTCACAAAAGCAATCAGGGGAAAAGCCTGAGTCACAGGCAGAAGGAGATGAGAGCTGTTCAGAACGAGCTGGAGCCAGCAACAAACCCCTTCTTGCCCAAGGGCTACTCCTTGCCTGCACTGTTTGTGGCAGAGAAGGAAGTGAGGAGGGGTCCCCTGCACCCAGGAGGGCTCTCCCCACGATGGCACCAGCACAGCAGCTGGGTACAAACTGCTGGTGCCACCAGAGGGGTGCCAGGACCAAGCAATACCCTGCAGGTGTGAAATGAGAGGTGGCCAGGACACAACCCCATCCCTGAGAAGGGCATGACAGCCCAAAAAGAGCTCCCCTGATGGACCCTGATCCCCACCAACCAGGCACAGCCCCACCAGGAACTGAACTCAGACCCACTGACTCATTTTACAGGCTTCAAACAAGATTAACCAAGATTTAGGGTCACTTGGCTTGTTGCTAAAGACCAAAGAGGTGCCAGAGCCCACTGCAGCAGGAGGGGATAGGGAGGCTGGGAGAGGGAAAAAGCCCACATGATATTCTTGCAGAAAGACGCTGCCTTAAATATCAAAGTCAGAAATGTGAATATCTGTAGTGATTATGGTCTTTGAAGTCTCCTTTATTGTCTTTGGATTTATGACACGTCCCCATCCAGGTTTTTGTGGCTGCTGTCCTGGCTCCTGCAAAAAGGGCTGAGCAGCTCCCTGCAAGGAAGGGCAGCAAACCAGAAATTAAACCAGCACCCTGTGAGGCCATGGGGCACCCAGAGGTGCCAGGTTAATGCCTGGCAGTAATTCAGCCCCAGGTTTGCTGGGGCCAAGAGCCAGAGCCATGGTCACTCAGAGCTATCAGACCTGACCGAACGTGTCCCAGAGGTGCTTCCTACTCACTCCACTGCCCCAGTCATCAAGGGGCAATGAGCAAAGAGTGCAGCATTTCAGCTGAGTCACTTACTGAGGGAAAGGTGCTACCAAGACCCCAGGGACTGGGAAGAGCCAGCACGGTGCTCCAGGCCCTGACTCACCTCCAGGCACCAGCACTGTGCTTGCAAAACCAAAGCAGCTGCCCTGGCTCTGGTGCAAAGAGCCATCCCCTCCCTGTCCCTTCCCACCCAGGCTCCTCTGCAAGGTCTCTTTATGGCTAGCACAGTCTGTGCTCACCTTGCCCAGGGCTGGTCCCACAGGAGCTCACCTGTGCCAGCCCTGGGAGCCCTCCCTGCTGTCGCAGAGCCAGGGACACTGCTCGGTGCCCGGCCCCAAGGACACACAGCCCAGCCCACCCTGCACGACAGGACTGTAAACAACAACCTCTGCACGATCCTACAGCCCACCAGAGCCAGAGGCATCCGCAGAGCCCAGTTCACATGGACAGAGAGATCACCTGTTCTTCCCTTTCCCACTGCCTCACAACCTTTTTATTCCCAAAGAAATAGATTTACACAGGGAAAAACCCAGCCCACAACAGCAGGTACCCACTGCTGTGACCAGGCAGGTGCAGGTTTTTGACTTTGTGGCTCGAAGGCCAGTTCTGCAGGGGAAGATACAACTTCTGCAGGGGAAGACACAAAACTTCCCTTCCCACAGGCACCTTCCTCTGGCTCCTTCCTCTCCCACCACAGGAGGATTTGGCAGAAAACGCCCGTCCAGCCCATCCTTTTGTCTCAGGTAGAGAAAGATAGATGTGGAATAAGAGAGAAACCACTGAAGTGGCTGTAAAGCCCGGCTTTGAGGGTATATCAGAGGTGACTTTGCTGTCCTGGAGCACCAGCTGCATCAGTGAGCAGCTCTGGCTGTGCCATGAAGAGCTCCAGCAGGAGTGAGACTTTTTGTGGACAGCCCAGGAAACCCAACAATTGAGGAGCTTTGCTTCACTCCCAGGGCTGGGATGATCCAAGATGTAAATCGGAAAGATCTTTTTGCGTTTCCTTTTCCAGGCATTGAGCCCTGGCACACAAGGGACCGTTAGTCACATGCTCAGCTCCCAGCCCGCGAGCCAGGCTGGAGCTCATCCTGCAAACCCTTGGGCTGGCTTAGAGGACACACCTTGGACCTGAGTGGGACCCTCACACTAAAACAAGGCACGTCCCATCTCCAGGGCTTTCCACCCTGCTGAATTCAAGGCACATCACCCACGCTGGCACGTTCCTGCTAATATTAGCCCGGGGTGAGTCCCAGCATGCGCAGCACGCGGCTGCAGCTGCTCCCCAGGGCTGCAGGAACGCTGGCCCTGCACAGCCCAGGGATGCAGCACGGCCACGTGTCCCACAGACATCCCGGGCATTTGCTCAAGGAAGTTTTAAGGATGAGTCTGTGAGTTTTGAGCACGTAGAAAAGCCTATTTATAATGCAGTGCCCTCATGAAAACAAGCTGGGTGATGGTTTTTTGGTGGCACTGGGACATAACTTAGCATGAGTTTGTACCTCACTGGGACAAAGTCTGCTGGTGAGATACTAAAAATACCCTGTACTGGGTGGCAAGAGAAGTGTCTGAAAAGTGTGCAATAGTAAGGAAGAGTAAATAAATAAAATAACCAGAGAAATCTTCTGATCAGCAGTGTCATGTCCTGGCAGGGCTGGAGCCTCCCCACCCAGCTCCACAGCACTGCCAAGGCTCCCCACAGCCAGCACACGCTCCCCGAGGGAGCTGGGCTCTGAGCAATGAGAAAATCAGGGATTAGGAGCCATCAACAAATGCTGTCTCATGGTTTCTGCCAGAGCACAGATGCCAGCCTGTGCTCCCACCAAGCTGTACCCCCAGACACCACACAGAACCCCTGGGAACCCTCCTGCCTCTCCACACACTCATAGCCCTGCTCAGCATTTCCAGCAGGCACAGTTTACACCCACTGTGACAATTTGTGTTTCAAAATTACAGGGAAACAAATCTGGTGCTGACTGACAGCACTGGCAAAGACAAGCAGTGCTTGGCATCAGTGCTCTCCACCAGTAACTGCCAGTAAAAACACACCTCAGTTACCCCAGGACTCTGCTCAGCAGCAGCCACATCCCCCCGGGATGAGGGACTGGAGCAGATCTCTCCTGTCTCACTACCAGGCAGCAGAAACTGAGTGCACAGAGCTCCACACCTCAGGCAGGAAGAGGAGTTCCACGCTGCGCGATTATCTCTGTGCAGCATCACAACTAACCAAGCTTGAGCAGGAGCATCACCCCCTGCTCAGTGGGGCACCGTGGACACCAGCACTCCCACATCACCCAGCCTGGCTGCATCAGGGAGCTCTGGGGTGCAGGGATTGTTACCACACTGCACAGGCACCTCACCAGGTTGATTTAGCACTGCAGCCTCCCCTCCCTGCAGCTCAGGGTTTGTGCCTGAGCCCCCAGGGAGCTAAGGGACCCACAGCCCCCTGTGAGGCAGAGGTGAGCTTGGGAAGCACTGCTGCAACCACAGCTGAACCAGCCACCCTCCTGAAAACCTGCCAGAATCTATAAACCCAGGGGCAGAGCTATTATGCTCTGTAAATCCTGGCAAACCACAGACCTAATGATGCTCTGCCCCATTAGAGACAGGGAAGCTTTTCTCAGTCAGATAAGGGGGATTCGAATCATAGAATGGGTTTGGTTGGGAGACACCTTACAAATCATTTATTTCCAACCCCACTGCCATGGGCAGAGAACACCTTCCACTAAACAAGGCTGCTCATAGTCCCATCCGACCTGACCTTGAACACTTCCAGGAATGGCACATCCACAGTTATCCTGGGGCAGAAGCCCGTGGACTTTTCTAGTGCCCTCCTGCAGGACCTGCTGGCCAGTGCAAGATGTGCACTGTGAGCATCCCCATCACAGCATCGGGCACGAGGAAGAACACACTCTGCTGTGCTCTGTTTTCCTCTCAAATGTTGCTTTGACCTGGAAACTAAACTGGAATCAAGTACCTGGTGCTGCTTCCCTGTCCCCAGGGGCCCTTGCATCCTCCTCGGGCTTCAGGGAGGCCGGCAGCTCCACAGCCAAGGCTGCAGCTCCCTGCCTGCTGCAACACAGCAGGAACAAGAAACCAGGCAGGGATGCTGGGAGGAGAACTGGCACGGATGCTGTGAGGAAAACAGGCAGGAACAGCCAGGGTGACTGGGGAGGGCAGGCAGTGTGTGACTGGAGGGAACAAAGAGAGCTCTGGATGGTCTGGTCTTTCTGCTCCATGGTATTTTTGGCAGATCTTTCCTGCTTGGCCAGGGGCTGCGTGGGGTTGAGGAACCCACCCAGCAGACGGGAACACTGCATCTCCTGCCCTACGGGCTGCAGATTAATTGCCTGCTTTTTGGGAAGCTGCTGTGCAACGCTGAGAGCTAATTAAATTGTGAAACAGTAGCCCAGATCCCTGCTCAAGGGCAAGGCCAGACCTTTTGGCTTCAGATACAGGGAGCTCTCCCCAGCCTCTGCCTCTGCACAGACAGTGCTCCATAGACAGAAAATAAAGGCAGGACGGAGCTGCTCGGTGCCACACACAGCCCAGAGAGGCAGCCCCGGGGCCCACAGCAGAGCCTTCATCGTATCCGAGTAGGGAATTACTCTTTCTTCAGAGATTTAACTGCAATTGGGGCAGCGAGAGGGAAGCGGTAATTACATCAGCTCGCAGCCCTACGGTGGGGAAGCTCAGGCGTCCCCCAAGGACAGTCACAGAGGCGCCCTTGAACCCAAAGGGGTGGCGGATTGGGGTCACTCTCTGTGTCCCAACACTTGTTAGTCCCAATCTTCCCGAGGGACGTGACTTCCCTGAGCCTCCCGCTATGCCCTCCACTGCCAGCTGCGCTGGAGAAAGCCCACGGGCTGGAAACGGGGGAGGTGGCCGTGTCTAAAGCCTACGGCAAGGACTGCAGAGACCCCAGCTCTGCCACCCGTTTCCTGCCTGACCTGGAAGAGGAACCCCTGCGCTCTGAGCTTCCTCGGCTCCCCAGCAGGGAAACCAGCAGAGCTCTGCTTCCCGAAGGTCAGCCTGGGTTCTCCAGGAGGCGGTGGAGGCTCAGCCTATAGCGGTGCACACGCAGCCCCTGGATAAGCTTTCACCGCGGCCCCAACATCTCCGCTATGTCTTGTGGGTTTTTTGTCTTTTTTTTTTTTTCTTTTTTTCTTTTTTTTTTTTTTTTTTTTTTCTAGAAACCGCTGCACAAAGCTCCGCTTGGGTCGCTGCCAGGACGCGCGAGTGCGTAGGGATGGAGCTGCTCTTCCAAAACTCTGCTCGGGAAGAAGATGAGCTCCCTCGAGCCGATCTCTCAACGCCTGCTTCAGGCACAACCCCCCCAGCCCTCTTCTGCCTGTCTCTCACTCCCAGACCCATCTGGCAGCAGCACGCTCCCCGCTAGCTTATCTTCTTGCCTGGAAAAGGCAAGAATAGCAGGCAAGAAGAAGGGCGGAGAAGCCATCCCGGTCCCCTGCGCGCAGATCCTCCATCAGTCAGCGCGGCGGGCCGCTGGAGCTCTGCCACGGGACAACTGCAGAGCTCTCCAGGGCAGGCAGCTCCCGCTGCGGGGATTCGGGAAACTTGGGGTCGTTATCCACATCCCAGCTACTCCAGGGTTGTGTTTGCACCCCAGAGTTGGGAATCAACAGAAGGGGCTCTGCCTGGCTTTTTTTTTTTCAGACTTTCAGTCTGGTCAGGCGAGTTTTTTCAGCTGAAAAGAAACTACATAAATCAACTCGGGAAGGGCAGGAAAGGAGAAACATCCCGTAAGACCCTGCCTTGACAGACATCACCGGACGCAGCCGCTCCGGACAAAAGGCACCGACAGCCCTGGGGATGCCGTCCTGGGGCATCCCGCTCCTTCCAGCCCTCCCTACCCGCGGGGTGCCACCCCAGCCTCGGCCAGGACCCCCCGGGTACCACCGGGGGACCAGCGGCGCGGGGAAACTGCGGCAGCCGAGCCGGGGGGAAGCCGAGCCGAGCTCAACCCGCTCCACCGCGGCCGCGGCTCCGCCCGGCTGCGCCCCAAGAGCGGCTGCTCCCACCCGGGCTCCCTCCGTGGGTGCCCCTTCCACCCCCCGCGCTGCACCCGCGGGGCCACCCACCTTCGAAGTCGGAGATGATGCCCTCCAGGTGGGCGCTGACGGCCGGGTCGGCCATGGCGGGGCGCGGGGCGCTGCCCCCCGGCTCCGCGGTGCGCGCTGCGGCCGCGCGAATGGCGGAGGGCGAGCGGCTGCGGCCGCCCCCCGCCCCGCCGGGCAGCGAGCCATGCCCCCGGCCCGGCCCAGCGCGGCCCGGCCCGGCACGGCCCCTCGCCGCGCACTGGCTGCTCCCCACGCCCGTCACGCCGCCCCCTCCGCCGCGCCGGCCCCTCTGCGGGGCGGTGGCCGCGACCCCCGCCCCGCCCCGATGGGTGCGGGGGGTGCGAGGGGCAACCCCGGGATGTGCCGGCAGCCGGCGCGTCCCGCATCCCCCGCCCTGCTGTGCCCCTCGGCTCGGAGCCCCGGTGACGGGGAGCAGCCTGGGGAACGAACCAGCGCTGCCCCAAGGAGGGCGGAACCGGCCCCACACCGGTGGGTCGCTCCCCCGCTGTTCTCCGGCACTGATGAGCCTTTCACTTCTCGGTTTACCCTTGTTTGGAAAGGGACAACTCGGCCACGCTCCGTTTTGTAATTCCTCAAAATCAAACCAGCACTGTGCTAACCCACCGCTGCCGAATCAGGGCAGCCCGCTCTGGGAAATCATCGCTGCAGGAGCAGCGGGGGATGCAAAACTTGCCCCGATGCTGAGCCCAGCACTCGATGCTGCCACAGCTCCCTCCACTGCAGCCCGAGCCAGCGAGGAAAACGCCAGGTCTGTTCTGGCATGGACACCAGCCCCTTCCGTGACACTGCTGCCCCTTCCCCACCTCTCACACCCTCTCAGGTTGAGCATCTCGCTATCTGATGCTTCTCCCTTTCCGGTGTTGATTCGAATCCTGCCCTCTTGACCCTCTTTTTATCCTCCCCGCCCTGTGTTTTAATAGCATCATTTGAAAGTGATGATACCCCCTGAAATGTGTCCAGGCACATCAACAGGAAAAGAAAAATGAATGGGTTGGGCTTTTAGTCCACTTTGGGTGAACCATAAAGGAAAATGATGTAAAAGAGTAGTACAGTTACTGCAGAAAATGTGAGCTTCACCACAGACGTCACCCTTTTAATTTCACACATTTAAAGTCTGCAAACACCACAGACTCCCCCAGAGTGTGCATGAACCAGAAAATGAAACCAACAGTACCAGTTTCCCAGACTCAACAAGCTCCAGGTTTTCCATGTTGTCCAAGGAAAGGCGTTACTTGAAAACATGAGAACTGTTTAAATAATCTTGAGAACACCTTTACGACAGAAGTATGATATTTTAAGGTAGATATAGTGGGTTTCCTCTCCTCTGGCAGCCAGCAGTGCTCAGCTCTTTCATTTTTTGCTCTCCTCGTGGTGTCAGAAACCACCAGAGCAGTGAGGGGAGGGACAGCTCTGCACCTCTCTGTGTCACAACTGCAAACCTTCCACGCAATACACTGCCTGTAAAGCTCCTTGGTGCCATCCTGGCTGAACACCATCTGCTGCTCCCTGTGGCTTGGAGGAGAACAGGAATGGCCATGGGCCTGTGGCTCCTGTGACACTGAGCTCAGCACCCAGGTGCCAGGCCCCTGCTGTCCCCACCTTGGGCAGTGGTGGCAGCTGCCACATTGCACACTACCACAGAGGGCTGACCCCCGTCACTGGCACTGATTTTTGAAAGAAAGTGTCTATTTTTCTCCTGCCAAGCAGTCTTATGCAGGTCACATCAGCAATCCATTTCCAGCAGGTAAAAATGTAGCTGTCAATAATTAACTTTGTTACTGAGCGAGAAACAAGTCCCACTTTGTTAAAAACCATGGATGACTCGCTCGCTGGAAGAACAGAAGCTGGATTAGCCTTTTATAAAATCTGTTAAACATCCTGACTACACCCTCATTACAAAGTTGTAGAATGGGTTTAAAGCAGGGAAAAAAATGAAGCAAGACAACCTAAAAATCCTTATTGTAAAGAAGATTTTAAAAGAGCAATACAAGCAATCTGGGGGAGGACCAAGCACATTTTTTTGATGTTCAGGGTCTACCCCCTTGCAAATCCCATAAGATTCAATGTGACAGCCCCTGCTTGGAGTTTGGTGGTACGCCCTGAACTGTGGTCACATAGGGATTGTTGTGATGCTGTGAAGGGGACCCTTTTTTTGAGGTCAACAGAAGGCAAGAAGAAGTAAACCACTAGAAAAAACCGCAAAACCTTCTTGAAGGACTGTGGTGGGAGCATCACAATGATGTCTGCTGGTCTGGTGGAGCTGGTGAAGAAGTTCAAAGCCCTTCAGCAGAAGAGGTTGAGGCAGTTTGGGTCAGTCCCAGCTCCCTGGGTCACTCTGTGTTTCCTAAGCAAAGGCAATGTTATCATCCTGGATCTAATAAAAGTTTAGCAAATCGAGCAGCTGAGAGGCGAGCCCCGAGAAGTGTGAAATAAAATATCCGGGCTAGAAGTAGGAGTTCCTTTTCATTAAAACCATCTGGGTCATATTGCACCCATGTGCACCTAAGGCACTGAGAGGGGGAGAGAAAGATGGAAAATTACAGCAACTGAAGAATAACAAGAATATCCAGAGCTCTAACAGTAAATATTTAAGGCAGCTAGGTATGTAAACAGCTCACCTCACAGCACATACCCCAAGCTCTTGCTAGTAGAAGAGGAACAAGCTTTCCTCCAGGGAGATAAGCCCATCCTTCTCTCTCTTGGACTCTCTTACCCTTTTATCTCATTGAGCCATGTCAGCTTTACAAGAGCATCAGCCCAGAAAAATCATCCCCTGACCAAGCTGCACATTACCAAGCTCCATTTCATCTGGTTTTCTACCTGCATCCTCAACCCAAAAGCTTACGTTTAGCCAAATCCTTCTTCTGGAAAGGCAGGCAACCCTGGGAAGCTGAGCCCCCATCCCAGAGGGATGGAGAACCTGCCTCCTCCCCTGGAATTGGTTTTTGGGGCTCCCTGTCAGCATCGCACCAGTGTGTGTTGTACTGCTTAGCCAAATGCAGTTTTGACACAGCCCCTGCTTTGCCTTTTCGAGGTAGATTGATAAGAGTGAGGACCCTGAGACTTCTCCTGATGAAAGATCTCCCACAGTGATCACATCACCTACACTGTCTTTGATAAAGCAATCAGGTTCTGCTGCTTCTGTCCTTGTGGCAGGGATTTTCTTCAGTCACTCATCCGGCCTCCCTGTTCCTTTCTCCAGACATATCACAGGTGTTTGTAATTACATTTTAATTTTTATCTGAGAAGACAAAGAACTCCCTTTTCAAAGGGAAGAGAGCAGATCACATCTCTTCTATCACTTGCTCCTCCCCTTGCTCACACAACCAAGGGTCTCACTCACTGTTTTTACTGTACCAGGAGCCTCCCCTCAAGCTCCTGCTTTGATAAGACCTTTGGGATCCTCTACACAACAACTGCTGCCCAAGATAAAATTCCTGCTCTCCAAAGCACTGGCTGCAGGAGAATTTTAGGTAAATATTTTCCTAGCTGTGTTATGTTACAGTAGAAATATTTCTTGTTTCCTTACTATGCCAGGCCACCACTGACAGCCCAGCCCTTTCTCCTTCACCATCACTCTGCTCTTCAGATGAGCAGGAAACTTCCTGCAAAGTTGTTTTATTGGCCTAGAAGCGATTTCCTGACCCCAGAAAGGCAGTCTGTAAAATCTGCTGATCACTCAGTTACAGGTACCAAGCTAAAAATGGATTGATGCCACAAGAGCTGGCAGATGCAAAAAACTTTAACGCTTTTTTCTCTGGGTGCTTCACCCCTGGGCTCTCCTGCCATGTAGCAGGGATGTGCCTTGAGGGCTTCTCCAGACCTCAGCTCAAACCCCTCCAGAAGCAGCCAGTGCTGGTCACAGCTTCTGTCCTGGCATAGGTATGGGGGACTACAAAGCAACCAGACATAGAAATGAGACTTCAAAGAGAAAAAAAAATCATAAGAGAAAAGAACCCAAACAAACAAGGAGATGGTGGGTATCAGCTTTAGAAGATCCTTTAACAGGCTAAGGCAGAAAAGGGACTTTCCTATCCAAACCCATTTCAAACAGCACTCTGCACTTTCCTTGCAGGCTGCTAAGAATGCAGTTTTTCAGGCAGATTTTCTTCCTCCCACAAGTCAAGGTTTTTCTGAACCCAGCAGCCCTTATCAGCCTCACAATCTGCTGCAGTCATGAGCATCAGGCTGGGTTAGGCCGGGCCGTGAGTCATTGTGGCTGCCTGAGCCTTAAAGTAACTCCTACACAAAAGTGGGCAATTGTGAAGACAACTGTGAAGACCCACAGGATCTTCCCCTTCCTCCTCGAATGTTAATTAGAAAACAAAACTCATTATTGATTATGGCCTCTTCCATCAAATGCTTTGAGGCTTACAGACCAAAATGACTATGTAGGAGCAGATAAATAATATTATTATTATTATTATTATTATTATTATTATTAACCACTCAATGTTTCTTTGAGAGGCCAGACACCTTTCCTTGCTGCTGGTCACAGGTGAAAGCTCCTCCCCAGCCTTTCTGGGAAGGTGCAGGGGATGGGTGGAGGCACTTGCAGCGTGAGACACCAACCCCAGTGTGCTCAGGGCATCACTTCCAGCTCAGCACCGGGCAGCTCTGGCTGCGCCATCCCCTGGGCAGCACCAAGGCAGGGTCACAGGGAGAGACAGATTTATATCACCCAAAGGTGGAGGAAGTGCCAGGCACAGCTCTTCTCTCCAAGCCAAAAATAAAGGTCGTTGCCGCCACCTTCCCCTCTGCTCCTTCCAGCTGCTGAGTTCCTGCCTCTGCCCCAAACCCATCTCTGCATCCAAACCCACCTGGAAGAGCCGCAGTCATCTCCATAAGACAGGTGGGGAAACTGAGGCACGGAACAGATGTCACTCAGCATCAGGGAGCTGGCAGGCCATCAGAGCAGAGCTCGCTGTGGCAGGGAGCAGTGCTGGGAGCCCCCACTCCTTGGGAAGTGCTGTTGTCACTGCCTGGGGACGAGGGGACTCCGGAAGGAAAATCAGACACGGTTGCCATCCCCTCCGCCCATGGTTTCGGGGATGACGGCGTCAGTCCTGCCCTGATTACGCAGGAATTGTCACGAAAAGAGGCTCCAGGACCTTCCTGCTTCCCAAGGGTAGGAAACACAGGGAGCACGGACGCACTTCAGTGCTAGTCACACTTCCCTTCCTCTGCAAGGAAACCCAGAGCATGGGAAAAGCTAAAATAATTCAAAATAGGTTTGCTAATTTGAGATTTCTGGATAATGAACTGATTTTTTTTTTTAATAAAATGCTGCTGGATCTCATCCCTTAGTACCATCGAGCATAGAAAGGGTCAGGTAGCTTTGAAGACTGGATAACAGGAAAAAGACAAAATCTGGAAGAATGGCAGAAGGGCAGCACTTAAAGGGCTTTTAATAAAGTTTTTGTTCATGAAAAGAGCCTCAGCACAAAGGACCTCACTGCCCCAGTAGGTCCCAGCATGACCACAAGCCACCAATGTCACAAAATTAAAGTGAGTAACTCCTAAAATATATTAAATTAGAGACTTTTAGCAGCAAAGCAGAAACCATTAGAGCTCTATCATGAGCCATCCTGGCTACCCAGCATCACTCACACCCCACAGGAAGGTGGAGAGGGGATGGGGCTGTCAGAAGCATCACCCACAGATGCACAGCAGGGAAGAGCTGCTGTGGTCAAAGATCACCGTTGCCAAGGGAACAAAAAACCCCAATCCAACCCCAAATATGGTTATGGCACAAACGGATCAATAAGAGCAGAACTGAGAAGATTTTAAAGGGATAAGGTGTAAAGGGACTGATGTGAAATCCAGGGAGCAAAAGGCCAAAGAAGTTTCTGCTTGTAGAAAATTAAAGAAGACACGAGGAAGGAGAAGGTCCCTGAAGCTTCTCAGATATTCAGTGTACAAACAGGGCATGCAGCAAACTTGGTGTTCTGGGGCAGCCTGGAGCTGAGATGGGTGAGGAACAAGCTCAGACAACCACAGCCTCTTCTCCCCCCCCCCCAGCAGATGATCAAAAAGATGAAGGCTTGCCTTCCTGTCAGCTTTAACCCCATTAAATCAGCACACAGAGGAGGTGCCAGCTTGTTCTTCTCAGAACAAGGGATGCAGCATGTGTGGTTCCACTGAACAGCGCAAGGGCAGCACCAACAGCCCTCCCCTCACCCTCCTAACCTGGAAACAGAGACGGATCTGTCCTGGTCCCTCTGTGCTCATCCTTGATGGTCCCAAACCATGGGAATTGATGGGGTCACCCAGAGCTCCTAACCTGGAAACAGAGCTGGATCTGTCCTGGTCCCACTGTGCTCATCCTTGATGGTCCCAAACCCCTCCCTGGGGATTGATGGGGTCACCCAGAGCTACCCCAGGGCTAAGGTGGCATTCAAGGCAGGAATCTGATCCCACTGCTTGCCTGCAGGAGGGGTGCTGTGGGTCAGCACCCCCTGTGCTGGGCTCCAGGGGCACACGGCTGGGCTGGGGGGCACAGCTCTGCCCCTCCAACACCCTGCCATGACCCTGAGCCTCATCCCCTCCAAGGAGCAACCAACCAGCCCCTCACCTGGAGATCTGCATGCACAGCTTGAGCTCACTGCAGTCCCAGCAGTGCCGTGGCCCAGCTGGAGGCATTTCATGCCAAGGTAGTGATTCCGGCTATTGTGCGTGCTGAGAGCCTGGAAAGGGAAATGCTGCCCTGAGCCCGGGCCAGGCACATCATCCCAGCCACCCTGGGCTCCTGGGGTGTCCCCATGCCACTGCTGGAGTGGGATGGCAGCCCACGTGCCTGGGAGGGGAAAGGGGAGGGAAGGGAAGCACAGCTCCCTGGTGTGGATTAAACAGCAGGGCACACTTGCAGAGGAAGGAAATGGAAAGAGGATCAGGAACTGCATCTGCCTGAACCTCAGGCAGTTAAAACAAACTCAGTCTCAAGCTCTTGTTCTTCTCAGTTTCAGGTCAGACTTTTCTAAGCACCTGGGAGGTGCAATTTAGAATCTAAGCAGAAAACTGACTTAATTACTTTAATTGTTTAAAAAAATAATTTTAAATTACTGCTTTTTAACATTAAGGCCAAACAGGCACAGAACTCAGTGTCTCGTGACAGCACAGATGTTTTAATAGAAACAAGAGTCTTCAGAAACATTATTGCTCATCCTTAATGAGTTTAACAACACACAGGGCTCAGCACGTTTCCTTTGGAAAACCTTCCTGCGTGGTTGACTCCAGAAGGAACTGCAGTGCCTGGGCCTAGAGGTAGAGAACACCTTTTCACTGCTAGTTACAGGAGGGGAAGAGAAGGTGAGGGTTAGTCAGAACACTGAACCCCTTGGAAAGAGGCCATTTCCAGCAGTGTCAACTTCCCAGCAGCCCCTAATTAGGGAGAATTTGCAGGAATAAATAAACTGGCAGTGCTACAAGCGTGCACTCCACTTCCAGATGTGCATGTCTCATTTTCACGTGGTGTCCGAGGCAGAGCTGGAAACTCCATCCAAGGGGAGGAGGCGGGCACAGCCCAGCCCCTCCGCAGCCCCACGGGCACAAACCCCACACATCCCAGCTGCCTTGGGCACTGTCCTTCACCCCTCCAGCACTCCCCATCCCTCTCCCATCACACGTGGCCCCCAGACCCCCGTGGGACCCTCCCAATCCCCCTGCAGGGCAGGGCGTAAGCTGGGGAATCGCCTCTTGCGGCCCCTGCTGCTCCCTGAGCCGCCTGCTCACGACCTTTTCAACCCAAAACTTTCCAGTCATAAATATACCAGCCTCATGGCGGGGAACTTGCTTTTCTTAAGCTTCTCCCTGCTTCTCAGAGAGCCATTTCCAGCAGCTCCTGCTCCCTGCGCCAGCCCCCGGTTGTTTCCCCTCGCTCCTCCGAGATACTCCAGGCACACAGCAATATCTGCTGCAGCATAAAGACCCTAAAACTCCCTGTAAAGCCTCACAAGCTGCAGATCAGGCCTCAGGAGCAGCTGTACCCCCTGATCTCCCTGCTTACCATCAAAGGTTTTATTATTATTATTATTCTTTTTTTGACATAAAGCAGTTTGATAAGAACAATTCCCAGATGGAGCTGCAGCCCCACACCCACTCAGCTTCCTCTGGGCAGCATGGACACAGTGTGGGAGCTCACTGCACAGCAGGAGGAGGACACAAGGGCAGGGGGAGAGGAAGGAGAGGAAGAATGAGCACAATTTTCCTTTCCTTTTAAAGGTTTTGGCAGACAGCAGTGAAAGCACCAGTGGGGATGCTGAGGTGTGATCGTCAGCATCCACACAGCACCAAGCACCACTGGTGGCTTCCCTTTGCTCCAGCTCCACCACACAGGGATGGGAAAGGTGCACAAGAGGACAGGAATTGCTGTCAAAGTCCATGGGGTGTCTCCATGCAGATGGGAATGGATGCCTGGCCAGGGGAAACGTCCTCAGTTCCACCACTGCTGCTTGGGAGAGCCTGGCAAGTCTGACATGGGCACACAGCGTTAGGCAGGATTGGTGGTGTTAAACTGCTCAGCTCAGGGAGTGCAAATGGGAAAGAGATGAAGCACCCTGGGGAGCAGCTGCCCTCAGCACGGGCAGGCTCTGCCTTGGCTGTTACACCTCATTAAACCACCCTCATGAAAAGTCTGTCACAGCCCTCTCAGACTCGCACACAACACACCCAAGGCAACTCCCATTAGCCAGATCCCAGGATAACCCCAGACACATCCAGGATAACTCCCACTAACCAGATCCCAGGATAATCCCAGACATATCCACGGTTAATTCTCATTAACCAGATCCCAGGATATTCCCAGACACACCCGAGGTAACCCCCACTAACCAGATCCCAGGATAACCCCAGACACATCCAGGATAACTCCCATTAACCAGATCCCAGGATTATCCCAGACACACCCAAGGTAAATTCCACTAACCAGATCCCAGGATAATCCCAGACACTTCCAAGGGTAATTCTCACTAACCAGATCCCAGGATAATCCCAGACACACCCGAGGTATCCCCCACTAGCCAGATCCCAGGATAACCCCAGACACATCCAGGATAACTCCCATTAACCAGATCCCAGGATAATCCCAGACACACCCAAGGTAAATTCCACTAACCAGATCCCAGGATAATCCCAGATACTTCCAAGGTTAATTCTCACTAACCAGATCCCAGGATAACCCCAGACACACCCGAGGTAACCCCCACTAACCAGATCCCAGGATAATCCCAGACACTTCCAAGGTTAATTCTCACTAACCAGATCCCAGGATAACCCCAGCAGTATCCAGTGATGGATGGAGCCAGGCTGTGCTGGGCACCACTAAAGAAACAACCCTGAGCTGTGGGTGCAAGGGATCGACCCCAAACACAGGAGGCAGCCCAGGAGCTCAGACTCCAGTTGATGCAGGAAAAGCATGGCAAGGGGAATGGCAGAGCCCTCTCCAAGCAGGTCTCCCACAGCAGCTTTTGTTCCCCAATCCATCTTGCAAACACCCAGCACTGCCTACTCAGCATCTTCTACAGATGCAGAACTGTTTCACAGCTGATTTAACAATATGGACTGAAAAAAATAAAAAGCAATGAGTCAATGTTTTTAGGGGAATTTCCTCCGGTTTCCTCTCCCTTTCCCCTGCTCAGCCCTGCCGCCTGGCCCAGACCCTGCCTGAGGCTTCCCTACTGCAGGGCACTTGTTCCTGCTGAGATTAAATCATTGCTGCAGGAGAGGAGTGATGCTGTCACCAGCCCCTCAGGCTCAGCCTGTCTGCTGGAACAGACTGTCAAACACCCAGCCTCCCCCTGAGCAGGACAACACCTGGGCTTCCCCCTCCAGCCTGCCTCAGTGCAGCCTTCCAAGAGCCACCACTGGCACACACGGCTGGCCGCTGGGGATTTCAGCCTCCAGAGACAAAAGAGGATTGAAAAACACAGAAAAAAATCAGCTGGGAGATGTGCTGCAAGCAGGCCAAAAGCAGGGGCCATCCAGCGTTTCCCTAAATGGAAAGGGGCCCGTGAGCACTCTGGGGACAGAGCAGCAGGCACGGAGAGAGGGCACCAAGCCAGGAGGGAGAGGGGGAGATTTCCAGCAAGCAATGCAACGGGAGAGAAACTCCCACTGGCAACCCCCCAAGAAGCAGTAAAACCCTGGGGCTGGGCCGAGTTTGGGGGCTGGAAGAGGGCAAAGCTCAGCAGCTGAGCTGCCCCCAGCTGTGGGACACAGCCCTTCCTGGACAGGGGCACACAGCATCTCGCTGGGCAATCAGCTCTGACACTCGTGCTTCCAAATGAGCAGAGCAGAGTTCAGATGTCCTCAAGGAGCAGAGCTGGCCCTGCTCCTCTGCACTGACAGCCAGGGCTGGGCTCTCTCTCAGCCCAACTTTTTTGTGCCCATAAACCCCCGTGGCCAAGCCCAGCAGGGGAAGGGGAGCAGAGCAAATTCTCCATTGCAAGGAGATGTGCTCAGTGCCATCACACCAAGCCACAAGGAGGTTGTGTGCTGTCTCTTCTGCCATCCCCAGACTGCAGGCACACTTGCCACCCCATCACCCACTCCTTCTTTGATGAACTCAGCATTACAGGGCTGACTTTTTTTATTACTTCATTCTACCAAGTGCCCATAATAACCACACCAGCTCAGGGAGTATTGGACTTGATGTTCCACCAAAAGAATTAAACTGCCTTCTTTTACGAGAAGTTAAAATAAGGTAGAAACTAAATCTGAAATGGTTTTCCTTATAAAGGAATGACAGGAGGAAAAAGCTGGATGCATTAAGCATCAGCAGGGACTGGCAGTGTCTATAAACTCAGGGAATTTGTTATTCCCACACAAGTAATCAGCCAGGTTTACCTTGACACAAGGGAATAAACTGTCAGCCTGGGGCTCTGTCCTTTGATAATTTCCTTCTCCTCACACCTCCAGAAAAATCTCCCACACCACAGAACCCCTGGGTTGGTCGGTCCAACAATCAGATGACATTCCTGAGAGACAAATAAAACTGCCCTGCTGCCTCCTTGCAGCTCTGGGGGCCCTGGGGAGCACTCTCCTGCAGAAACACATGCCTTGCCTTGTCAGCAGCACCCTCCTGCAGGAAGGACCTTAACCACTGCAGGGACACTGTGACCACCAGCTCCAGGCACAGGTGGGCACATCCCTGCTGATTCTTTTGCTCTTTTTTCTGCCAGGGTTGGGATTAAATGTGCAAGATGGAATTTCTTGTTGGGCCTCAGATGTTTATTAGTTCTTATCTCTGTTACAGCCTCACAAACCCTGAATTCTACAGCACTTCACTCTAACAAACTAAAAATGGAGCCCTGTCTCTCTCTCTACAAGGCATTTGAAGGATAAACTGTCTAATCAAGAAATGACACCTAAATTATTTTTACTTTTAACCCAATAAACTACCACCCATGCCTGCAATGGGGACTTTTTTATCCAATTACACAAAACCACCCAAACCCATGGAGAAGAAGGTGAAGAAGAAGGCTCAGCCTCTGTCATAAAGCCTCCATCTTGCTTTATATACATTACTATATTCTAAACCCTTAAACTCTACGTTTTCCACCCTGTGATATCACACACTTCTATTCAAACTCCACACCCACAATCCCAGTTCTGTCATTCCATTTTGGAAGCTTCTCCATGGCCTCAGGTGAAATGCAGTGTTCTCTTGGGGGTCAGTGCCTGTCAGCACAGAACGTCTGGAATTCTCAGTGACCAGGGTTCCAACACACCCCAACCAAGGCCACCTCCTCTGCTGCACTTTGGGAGGTGCTTTCCAAACAAACCTTCTCCACAGCGCCTGCTTGGAGCTTGGGAAAGTGTCTCCTGCCAGCTGGAGGCCAGACAGCAATCCCTGCACTGCAGAGGAGTGCTAACAGCCAGAGCAGCCCTGGACACTCACTCAGAGCCTGGTGAGCCGAGGCGGGAGCAGGGCTGGGCTGTCCCTGTTGTCACCATTCCCCTGCACAGCCCAGGCACTCAGCGAGCTCTGGAAGAGGATGCTCTCGTGCAGCTCTTGATGAGCCAGGCCTCATGGAAGCAGCCAGAGGCCAATTTGCACATAAACAGCCAATTAGCTGGAGAAGGAGATGCCCACTTGGTCGCTTGCCAGTCTGGAGACAGATTTAAGACATGCGGGAATTCAATCTCCGGTCCAGATATCACTGTGGCCAAACAGGCCACCTCCTTTGCTGGCCTCTGGGAGAGCCTCTGGCAGCACAATAAAAGGAGTATTTAGCTTGAAAAAACTGGATGCCGACGAGGCAGTTTGCAGCCAAGCTTCGTATAAACACATTGATAATGCTGTTAGCATGGGGCTGGGAGCAGCGGGGCTGCACAGCAACAGCAGGCCTCTGTCTGCCTCAAGAAAGCCCCTTTCTTGCCATGCACACGTTTAATCCATGATCTGTGTCTGCTGCCAGCCACAGCCATGCCAAAACCTGCTCACCTCATCTGTCTTCTGCACATCCAGGGATCCGAGCCAGGCAGGCTCGCCCACAAACCCCTCTCTGCTCTGTGCTGTCCTGCTCTGCGGTGAAACCTCCACCCCGTCCTCACCAAACACCTTCCCCAGAGTTTCACCCACAGGTGGAGGCCAGTGGTGTGCAGCAGCCTCAGCACCCTCAGGTCAGAGGTGGGGAAAAGCTCCTGTGCGAGCAGCTTTGATGGGGCTCATCTCAACCTGACTCTTAGACCAGGAGACAAATTTCTGTGCCCTGCCATGGAATCATGGCGTGGTGGGGTTGGAAGGGACCTTTGAAGGCTTGTGAGAAATGACTGCTCACTTAAAAAAAAAATACAGTTTTATTAAACCTTAACCAAAAAAAAAAAAAAAAAAAAAAAAAAAAAAAAAAAAAACACAAAAAACCCGAAAGGACTGAATAAGGAAAAATTACAGCACTGGGAGCCCCCATGACTATCAGCCACATGCTCATCTACAAAATGGATGTTCTGCCTTTTATATCTTTAGACCCTCTAAAAGTTTTGTCAGCCAGCTCTTTCTCTGCCATCCACTGGTGGTGATTAACTACTCCTATCTTGATTGGAAGTCAGGTGTTGTTACACTGCACCTCTTGGCCTTCTCTGAATGCCCTGACTACTGAGGCTGTTACAAGGGGGTGGGGAAAGAGGACTATGAGGGGGATATATACAATGACATTACTATATAGCCACATAATATCGATCTCTTAACTGTGAGAGCCAACTACTATATTATTCATCTATAACAAATTCTCTGCAACAAACAGGCTGGTCTTCAACTAGATAACATTGCTCAGAGAGCTGTACAGCCCATCCAGGGGACACACCTGAGCCCTGCTGCCTCGCAGGCAGAGAGGCTGGGCTGTTGGAACCCCGGTCACTGAGAATTCCAGACTTTCTGTGCTGACAGGCACTGACCCCCAAGAGAACACTGCATTTCACCTGAGGCCATGGAGAAGGCTTCCAAAATGGAACGACAGAACTGGGATTGTGGGTGTGGAGTTTGAATAGAAGTGTGTGATATCACAGGGGGGAAAATTTAGAGTTGAAGGGTTTAAAATATAGTAATATATATAAAGCAAGATGGAGGCTTTATGGCAGAGGCTGGGCCTTCTTCTTCACCTTCTTCTTCTTCTCCTTCTTCTTCACCTTCTTCTCCATGGGTTTGGGTGGTTTTGTGTAATTGGATAAAAAAGTCCACATTGTGGACCACGGGTGGTTGGTTATTGGGTTAAAAGTAACAATAACTGAGGTGTCATTTCTTAATGGGACAGTTTATCCTTAATAGGCCTTGCAGAGAGAAAGAGGGCTCCATTTTTAGTTTGTTAGAATGAAGTGCTGTAGAACTCATGGTTTGTGAGGCTGTAACGACAGAACTAATAAACATCTGAGTCCCAATAAGAAATTTCATCTTGCACATTTAATCCCAACCCTGGCAAAAAAGAAGTTAAGACTTGACACTGGGGGACAATCTAGCACCAAAACTCAATGTCACCTCTTGCTCACAGAAATTTTCCTGCCCCCATGTCCCCTCTACACCTCTCAGAGAGGGGCTGTCCCAGCTCTGTGGGCAGGAGACAGCCTCACCAGCCACAGGATCAGAGCATCACAGAATTCACAGAATCTCCGGGTTGGAAGAGACCTTCAAGATCATCGAGTCCAGTCCAGCCTCAACACCTCAACTGAACCCTGGCACCCAGTGCCACATCCAGTCTGTTTTAAACACATCCCTGGGCAAGCCATCCCAGAACTTTATCACCTTTCTGTGAAAAACTTCTTCCTAATATCCAGCCTGTATTTCCCTTGGCACAGCTTGAGCCTGTGTTCTCTGGTTCTGTCAGTTCCTGGAGACAGAGCCCAACCCCACCTGAGCAGAGCCACCTTTCAGGAGCTGTAGAGAGTGATAGGGTCACCCCTGAGTCTCCTTTTCTCCTGGTTAAACAACCCCAGCTCCCTCAGTTGTTCCTCACAGAGCTTGTGCTCCAAGCCCCTCACCCCTCATCCCCAGTCTGCTGAGGATTTCATTCACCTTTGGTCACGTTGGTGCAGTCCCAGAATAAAGCCTGGGTGCCCATCCCTGGCAGATCTGCCTTGATGTGGCTGTCACTCTGATTTGTGTCACTCAGCAGCTTTGCTGACTGCTTGAGAAAACGCAGGTTTGTGCAGCTCCTGTCCCTCCTGAGCTCAGCCAGCCCTGCACTGCCTGCAGCCATCTCCAGCTGCAGGGGACACAGACAAGAAACGTCCTGGCACAGGGAGACAATGGCAGCACGAGTCAAACTCCTGGAAATGCACTCGTGGAGACATTCCTGGAGCTCAAAGAAGCAGCCCTTCCCCCTCAGCTCCTGCTGCCACCCTGCATGCCTCACACCTGCTGGCCACCTGCCACCATCCCAGAGTCAATCCTGTGTCACCATAAATGTTTTATTAAAACTATGGAGCAAGCACTTCAGGCACAATGAATATTCATGCTGCCTTCCACAGCTGTGAACTGGGGTCCCAGCACAGCACAAGCTCTGCAGAGCCTTCCCTACCCTCTCACAAGGCACTCAAGTGTGGGAGTTGAACAAGGATCAGTATTATCCACTAAAATAGAGGATGAGCTTTGCAGGAACTGGCAGGCTGGATTGTTTCCAGTTGCTAAAGAAGGCAAATAGTCCAGCCCAGTTCTCTCCCAGTGCCAGATGTGTGGAGCATTAGCAGACTTAAGGATGTGAAGACACCCCATCCCCATCCTGAGAACCAGGCAGTATCCCTCACACACCCCCTGCAATGCCTGTTACTCAGAGGCACTCTCAACTCTCTTTATCTTCTTATTCTATTCTTTTTATTTTCTTATTTTCTTTATATATATATTATTTCTTATTTTCTTTAAATTTTCTTGTTTTCTTTATTTTCTTATTTTCTCTTCTCAATTCTCAAACAATCCTCTTTATTTTCCTGAATTAGGCATTAAAAGAGCATTTTGAAGACGGTGGTTTCCTTCTAGGTCTTGCAGGCTGATAGAGAGAAGAGCTGGCAAAACTCAGGGAAGGCTGTCAAAGGAATAAAGCAAAATAAACCCCTCACCTTAGAAGGAAAGAGCCACAGCCTCTGACAAAGGAAAAAAGTAAAATAAACCCCTCATCTTATAAGGAATCGGCCACAGGCTGTCCACAGTGCAGCACAGCCAGGGCTTTGCCTGGGAAGGACTGATGGAGGTCACATTATGCAACACAAGGATGGTTACTGGGGATGAACTGGGCATCTTCCAGGGAGAAACATCCCAAGCCAAACACAATTCTAGTGTTCCACACGGTCTGGAGCTTCCAGAAAAGTTTCCCACCCCAAAGCCAAGGACCTCTTTGCATCTTATCACCACTCCTGATCTTCTACATGATGACAACTATGCCTTTCAACCACATCCAAAGACAGACTGGGTGTCTGTATCTTTCCTCTATCACAAGGGCTCCCCCAGCCCATACCAGTCACACAGGGATGAATTTCCAGACCCGGCAGATTTTCAGCATTTACAGGCTCTCCTTGGCCTGCATTTCCCTTTAGTGTGCAGCTCTCCTGGAGCAGCATTGGAAGACCCCACAGCCATCAAACTACCCAGACCTCAGTTTTGAGAACAAAATCTTCCAGCCTGCCACTGAAAGGGCCCCACTAAGTGTTAACTGTGCCTTTGCTTCCTTTGCCTCTGACCCTCACACCCAGAGCTGGGAGCTCCTCACAGCCAAGCCCGCTTACAGTGAGCACTGCCTCAGCTCGAGAGCCAAGGAAACCCCTGTGGATTACAGCCATGTGCTGTCAGAAAGGCACAGAGTGTCAGAAATCACCCAAAGGGCCAGGCCCTGTCACAAATGGTCCAGATTTATTGCTCCTCTCCTTCCCTGAGGGAGCTGGAAATCTCAGCGTGCCCTGGCCTCAGGGCAAGCCCATGAACTGCAGCTCCTCAAAGCCCACGTCCTGCTGCTCCACTTCCCCGCTCCACCCAGCCCCAGAAGCTCCCAGAGGTGTGGCATCCTCCTTTGCCTGCCAGCTCGGAGATAAACCTCCACTCCTACGCCTTCCTTGGGTGAAAAACCTGATTGTGGTGGAGCAGGAGTGCAGCATCCCGAGCTGCTGGAAAGTCACATCTGCAGCAGGGCACTGGGAAGGCACAGGAGGTCAGACACTCAGGTGGAGCCACACAAGCAAATCCAAACTCCTGAAGATGACCCTGCTGACCTCTCTCTGTGTGTGGGTCAGCTCCCAATATCTCCAGCAGCAGCAGCCACTGGGATGGCCCGAAGCCACCTCACACCCCACAGCGGGATCGCCGTGGCCTTGTGGCTCCCATCCCTTCCCAACGTGGCTCCCATCCCTTCCCAACCTCACAGAGCTGCCAAAGCTTCTGGGGCAGCTCTGCCTCTTGCAAGGGACTGTCAGCAGTTTGCAGATTGCATGTCCCAGGCTCGTGTATGAAAGAAGGATGTTTATGTAACCCTTGGAAAACGCCAAGCGCAGCAGGATTGCCCGGGAAAATGCGTTCAGCTGCGGGAGCTGGTGGAGCCCTGACAGCCACGTCAGCCCAGATCTCTGCCCTTAACTCACAATAATAAAAGGACAGCTTCCTATTTAATGGAAAAAGGCAAAGTCCTTGCGATGCAAGATGTTCATGGCAGATGCAGCTGATGAGCACAGTATTAAATTCAAGTGGCCACTTCCAGTACTTCCTGAGAGAGAGCAGCTCCCCACAGAGCCAATTCTGCATCTCTGCTGGAAAACACCAGGTTTGCTCATTGCTATTAGTTTTATTTTTTTTTAAAGCAGTTTCTTTTCCAAGCCAGTAACAGGACTGAAAACCAGCCTGGCTTTATTGCTTAAGTCCCTGCAATACCAGTGAGAGGGCTATGAAGGGAATGTTTTTGATGGGTTGTTTTGATGATGGATCTGACATATCTGCTTGGAAAAACAAAATCTTATTCGTGAGCAGCAGTCTGCCTTGGAAAGCAGCTTCACAAATATTGGCAGCTCCTGGTGCTAATTAACTTTCCTAACAATGAGAAAAGTACTAAAAGCATCCAAAAGGCAATGAAGAACAAGCCAGGCACCTGGGAGTCAATTTGTAAAGAACCTGGAGTGAAACATGTGAGAGGCACTGGGAGCTGAGAACCTCGGGCAGGCAGAGGTGGGAATGGCAGGGTTTCAGATGGAGGTGATGCCTCCACACCACCCTCACACAGATACCACACTCTGCATGTCCCCAGACACTGCTGACCTCCACAGTTCAATGCAATTCCTATTTAATATTTAAGTAGAGAAGGAAATATGAGACACGGTTCAATTAACTCAAACAGCTTCTCCCAGATGGCCAGAGGCAATCAGGGACCAGTCCTGCTTCTGCTGGTGCTTCCCAGCTGCAGGAAAATCGTGCATCACCACCTGAAGGGATGCATGGAGAAGCAGCAACCTGAACTTCGACTCAAAACACAACAGGAACTTCTGCCAAAGTTCAGGCAACCTCTGCCCCCTGAAGCTGTCCTTGGGTTCACGCTGGGTTTGAAGCCAGCACAGTGGAGTTTGACAGGAAAAGCTGACACTTCAGATGCACTCCTATGTCAACAGCTACAACATTTTACTTGATGGGGGAATCTGTCAGCAGATTGTCCTGTCACAGCCAAGGTGCCTTTGGACAGAGGGTCCAACACAGAACGGATTTCCCACAATTTATGTTGGGCAATGCTCGCTGCTGCCAGGGCACAGAGGGCTCCCAGCAGAAAGAGGGCACTGACAGCCACCAAAACAACCTGCAGCCTTGAATGAGAGGGAGCTGGCTAAGAAAAGGAGTAGATGTTCAGGGTTGATGGATAATTAGTGCTGTAGGGTGAATCCTTCAATGCAGAAAAATGGGTGCCCTGCTGTCAGCCCCTTGTTTGGATTCACATCTCTCTGTGAGCAACAAGCAGCAAAATAAAACTTTTCTTGTAAAAAGTCAAACAAAATGGTTTGGGTTGAAGGGACCTTTGAGATCATCTTGTTTCAGCCTGTCCGCCATGAGCAGGGACAACTTCCACTATCCCAAGCCCTATCCAACCTGGCCTTGGACACTTCTAGGGATGGAGCACACACAGGGTCTGGCAGAGGAGCAAATCTTGGGTGAGCAGGCAAAGCTGAGTTTTACCAGAGACAGAGCAGGGTTCGGGTCTTTGCTGGCCTGCACCAGGAAACTGCACACAGAGAGAGGAGGGGGAGGAAGGCAAGGAGCCCTGAGAGGAAGAGCTCTGGCTGAGACCCCACCCTTGCTGCTCAAAACCCCCTGACACTCCTCCTGCTGCTTCTGAGGCCCTTTTCTCCAAAATACCTTTTTTCCTGCAGCCCTGCAGCACTTGTATTATTCCCACAGCTCTCTGGCAGCCCTTCAGCCCCCACAACCAAACCAGCTCTGCATCACCCACTGTCAAATACCCACTTCGTCCACCCCTTGTGCCTCTGGCTGTCACTTCTGCCAATGTGCAGGACAAGTTTCCTCTCCAGCTGCAGACAAAGGGTCACTCTCTGAGCAGTCTTGAGATGAAGAGGGAGCCGTGGAGCTGCAACAGAGGTGAGCAGAGGACACCAGAGGTGGGTCTTACCCAATCTGGGGGTCAACCATGAGCTGAAGAGCAGTTTGAACACCCCAGCTGCTGTAAAGCCCTGGTGCACAGGTGTGCCCACAGCAAGACAGCACCAGTGCCATGCCACAACCTCTTGCTGTATCATTTTGTAGCAAGGCCAGGAGCAGGATCCAAACCACACAGCTCCATCAGCGTTCAGGGCACCATGTGAGACTCAGCAACATCCCCCATGGCCTCAGAGCACAGCCAGCACAATGCCCCAGCACGGAGCCCAGTACCACCAGTAACATTAGTTACTGCAACAAACTGGTGAGCGAAGGGGAGACACAACCTGCACTCCAACAGGCTCCTCCAGAGGGTGTCTCAGGGGCTGAAGAGGTACAAGAACACGATCCAGGAACGGCCCTTCTGGATGGAAACACCGCCCACAGCACTCGGCTCTGCTGCAGAGGGGAGCGGGGAGGGAAAGGTTTCCTGGTCCATGGCCAGCACTGCTGTTTATGGAGGATATGCCTTCCCCAGGGTGTGTTTCAACAGAGCACGAGACTCACAATTTCATAGTTCACTTTCCCTCTCCACCCACCAGGAACTTCTCATATATTCTGGAAAAAAAACCTACCCCAAAACAACCAACAGCCCAGTGCTTTCCAACCAGGCTCCCCTCCCAGAGGAGCAGCTGTCAATACAGAGATCAACCAGGGCTTTTCAGGCAGCTAAAGTCAGGTTTGACCGGTTCTCCACTTGAATGGATCAAAGAATGCAAGAAAGGAGAGAACTGGGAAATATTTTAGGTGCTGAAGCCCTCTTCATGGCCCAACAGCTTGTCTGCTCTCAAGGTTGCCTGCTTTGCTTCTATCTTGTCAAATCTGTGAACAATTAAACACAAACCCTCTTGGTGAGTGTTCCTGGAATGGCAGATCAGCCTTGTCACTCTACAGAGCCAAGAAAAACCACAAGGGGAAGGAAAACAATTAAGCAAAATTAAATGTTTCAGGGTTGGGGAGGGAGAACTGGGGGAAATGGTAGGGCCCTACAGGATCATCCTCATTTCCAGTGAAAGAGAGGGCAAAGTTTAAATACTTGAGCAGAAAACAGCAGGGAAGGGATGACCAGGTTTATGGGCTCTTCCATCTCCCCAGGGAACAGAGGAGATCAGATGGCTCTGGCTGATGAGAGGGGCAGGGACACATCAGCCAGCGCTGAGTGATGCTGTGGCTGTGAACACGGCCCTGGCAGCACCAGCATCTCTCCAGGGCAAGTTCTGCCTGTGCCAGCCTGAGGAATGGACATTGCCGGCAGAGAATAAATCCCTCTCTTTGGCCCACAGCCCCCAGCAGAGACAGATCCAGTGGGAACAACTCGTGTCTCCAGCCTGATGTCCACCTACAGCCCAGCCCCACATCTCAAATCAGCAGCAGGCACTGCCCACAGCCCCGAGGGAGCCTCAGCCCAGCCCTGACACATCCCAGGGTCAAATTCCCAGCTTTATCACCACAAATCCCTCGCAGCTGCCTAGCAGCAGATCCTGAAGTGCCAAGGAAAAGCGGAAAGCATCCACCTCATTTTCCATCTAGGAAGTGAGAGCACACGTGTTAAGTGATTTACGCAGGGGCATGGAGCGATTCAGTGGAAGAGCAGGAAGAGGACTCCAACAGCCCGGCTTTAAAGTGCCACGAGATCATTCCCTCCTGCTGCTGCTTGAATCCTGACTCACTAGTAAATAAAAGCTGTGCCACAAAGCAAATCTGTTCAGGAGAAGGGAACCCTGATGCTTTTAGGAGAGGGGCACCCCTAAGCTTTCAGCACTGTTGTGATAAACATTGTCCATTTTACTGAATAAAACCCCTCCCTACAAGGACATAAATCAGAATTTACTGTCCTCAGTTCTAAACCTCAGCACTTATCTGCTTTTTACAGCCAGACAACCTTTCAGAGGTGAAATTCAAGTGGACACTTAGAGGGTGGAGGGACATCCCTGGGACAGGGGAGAAGTGATGCAGAAGGGGGAAGCTGGAAGGAGGCTGGAGCGGGGATTGCAGGCTAGCCTCGCAGCTCCCGGGGCTGGGTGGGGAATGTGGCAGTGCCCACCTCATCCCTCCACCCCCGAGGGTGAGCCAGGGGCTTTTAAAGGCCCAGAGCACGGCAGCACTGCTTCCCGCGGCCGTGCATCCCTGTCCCGCACTCGGGACCGTGTCCCCCTGTGGAGTGCTCCCGTTCCAAAGAGGTGGGAATTTGATCTTACCCTTCTTGTGCTGCTAATAGCTCCTCCCTTGACTCAAACCCTAAACTCCATCCTTGTGATACCCTATAAAAACCCCATGACCCTGCCTTTGCAGGTCTTTCATCTTCATCCCGCCCCTCCTCCCTCGGGGTAATAAATGGATTTTTGAGCTTTATGAAAATAAGACCTGTCTCATTTTGCTCCCATGCCCAGCACCAGCAGCTGCACCCTCCCTGGACATGATGAACTCTGTTGCTTGACAACTCTCAGAGCAACTCTGTTGACACAACAAATGGTGGAGAAAGTGGGCAACCTGTGAGGACAGCACGACCGGCGCCCCGTATTTCACCCGCTGACGGCTACACCTTGTGAGACCCCCATCTTTAAAGGAAGACTCAAGAGCACCATGGCAAGAGGCCAGGTTGAGAGTGACCTTAAAAACATGGGGGTAAAAGGCTTACAAGGCAGGGAATTCCCAGTAAAGGCACCAGCTGACTGGGACCGGGCGATGGGATTGACATCTACCATCGCTCAGCGAGACCTTTATGAACGGTTGAAGTTTTTTTGTTTTTCATGTGCAACACAAGGCAACATACCATGAGCTGTCACCCCCACCTGGCCCCTGGCACATCCCTGGGGATGGGGATGAGTCAGTGGGAGCGACAGAGTCAAAGAGATGATGGCCAAAGCCTCTGGGGATGCTGACACATCCACCCGGGATGTGGGATCCAGCTGCTGCAGGGCAGGGTGACCCTGATGCCCTGGAATGGCTACAGAACAGAGGCTAGACAGAGCTGAGAGGATAAAATGGGTATTTATTAGAGGCCTCCAACAGATACACATTGGGCTGCCATCTGCACCCAAGATGGACAATAGTCATGAGTTTTTCAGACAATTATGAGTTTGGTATATTTACATATCAGGGGTTAATTCTCCAATTACAGCTTCAGGTAATGAAGTCACATTCCTTCATTTTGCTCCCCCCCAGTTCATTTTTGCTTATACTTTTTGGGGCCTGAGGCTGTGAGGGTGTCCTTGGTTCTCAGGCCCAGAGGGAGAGTTTTGTCTGACCAAAATGTGAAGAGAGCTTACTAACACTCTGTATGGAGCTCAGAGTTATACACTACTGCAGTACAGGATCTGAAAAATATAAAAGCTAAAAACTTAAGGCATCAGAGGGTCAGCCCAGGGATCTGTCACCTGACATGGGACAAATTTCCTAGGGGCATCCTGGTGGGTAGTGAAGCCAACCAAGTTGTTTCTCATGCAGGGATCCCCCCCCGCCCCGCCATGTGTGTGCTAAAAAAGCAGCCAGAAGTTTCAGGATGTTATTTACAGGGTATAGGTTTGAAAAGATCAGCTGAAGCAGTGGGAAAAGCTTCTTTGCACTCCTTTACATACGGTGTAGTCAAGGAAACAGGTCTCTGTACTGGAAAATGGGAGATCTGAGGCTGATGCACAGCCCCAGGCAATTGATTCTTTGCAAGTCACCTTGTGAAGAGAAATCATAATGTTTCTGCAAAAATCCTCAGGACCTTGCCTCCAGCTCGCTGACAGCAAACATCACCCAAGTCCTCTGACCAGAGCTGGGGTCCCTGCAGCAGTGTCACAGCAGCAGCAGTGACAGAGACCCACCCAAAACACCCGTGGGCAGCACAGCACAGCACAGCACAGCACCTCTGTGGGCTGGATGAGCCTCCCAAGCCCCGATTCCCCCCAGGTCAGGGCAGTACAATGCTTGGCATTTCCACTCAGATGAGAAGGTCTGGAAAGTTCTTTGCTTGCAGCCTGAGCAGAGCCAGGGATCAGCAGCTCATGGGCCAGGCAGCACCAGGAGCTCCTGAGGAAGGAGCAGAGACAGAGCCTCACACAGGACCCTGCTGCCCCCCGACCTCAAACAGGGGCTGCTCAAACCTAAAGCCCAAGCCAGAATCTCAGAAGCACCCAAACACAGGGAGTTCATGACTTGCTGTAGCTAACCCAAAATCAGCAGCACAGGGACAAAATCCCAGACCTAGGCACCAAAACCAGCCTTACCCACACCAAGATGTGTCTGCCCAACACAGCTGTTACCTGCAGGGTTTTTTCCTTCCCTTTTTTTTTTTCTCCCAGCTAAAGGAGAAACTGTCCCTGGACTCAAATCCTGGCTTCACGTCCTGATCCTGCAGCTTCACACCACTCAGCTCCCCAGGAGCTGCTTTTCAGCTTCATGGGTGTCCTTTAAAACAAGCCTTCCTGCCAGCTCAGGATTTTAACTCTCCATCTGCCCCCCTACACCACCCAGATGGATTCAAACACACAATTGCCCCTGACAGAGGCTCTGGCTTCATCAGAGCTGCTTCAGCCAGTGTGGGTCACTCCATGCTGTGTGTGCTGGGTAGGTTTGGTGCTCACTGGCACTGACAGGGATCAAGCACCCAGAAAACACCCAGAAAACACCCAGCACCCAAAAGCACACACCCCTGCCCCCCAGACCCCTCATGTCAGCCTCTCCTTTTATCAGCAAGGCTTGTGACGCCAAGGCTCCTCCATCCCCATGAGCAAGACATGGAAGCACAAAACCCTGGAAAGAAAAAAGCATCTGAAACGAATAAAGAACCCACATCCTGCAGCCTTGGGAAGGAGAGGAGAAAGTGCTCCAGGCAGGCAGGCAGTGCCAGCTGGCAGGGGCTGGGCTGCTGGCATCGACAGATGCTGGCCCAGGTTGGGAAGCTGTGGAGAGAGAACCCAGCTTTGTGGGAGTCAGGGAGAGTAATTTCGGAATATATGGACCAATTCCTTCATTAGTAGCCACACCAGAGGGTGCCCACACCTCTGTGCCTTGACCCCATGGGATTCTGAAAAAAATCAGACAACAGAAACACCAAATTATGAGTATTAGTCTGCTCCAATGTGCCAGAGACCAAACTTGGGTTGTCTTGATAACAGGGTTTAATTTTTCTAGGCCGAGCAGGCAGCAGTGAAATGCAAACCCAGCATTATTTCCACAGCCTTGAGTGACATCATGGCCAAAGCTGCAACCTGGAGATGCTGCAGAGCTGAGGGCAGGCTCCCCCTCAAAGCCTGCATCCAAGCACCCACACTGATCCCCTGCCAATCTGAGCTGGCTTCCCTGGAAACCAGAATTTGCTCCAAGGACAACTGCTTTAGTTTATCAGGTACCTGGTCATGATCTGATCACAAAATTAATGCAGATCTGTTTGTGCAGCACTGACTTCACATGGGGGAAAAAAAATCTTCGTTTTGATACAAGAAAGACATTTTTTACAAGGAGAACAATCAGTCACTGGAACAAGCTCCCAGGGACACGGTGGAGTCCCCACTACTAGAGGTTTTCAGGATGTAATTGAGAGCTGTGATAGATAATCTCATTTAGGCTCCCTTTCCCACAAAAGGCTGGGCCAGGTGATTTTTTGGCATCCTTTCCAACCTGGGCTGTCATTCCACAGGGAAAATACACTCTCAGATTTATTGTGCGATTATTTGCTCGTAAAACTAATGCATTTTATTCACCTGTAAACCCCTGCCCATTCTCCCCCCCAAGCCACAATCCAGAGCTGTTTATAAGTCTCTAACAACACTCTTGGCATCAGCAACCCAAAACTCAGTTAAACCTTACACTGCAGGGCTATTTCACTTCACCTGCACTCAAAGAGCATCTCCATCCTGCAGCACAGGCTCACGTGGCAGGGAAGCAGCACCTGGGTTAATCAGGATAAATCAATTTAACCACAGCAGCCTGGAGTGCTGGAGGACAGGGAGGGCCATGCTCTGCTCATTTTCAGGGGAAATTAAGCTTTCAGTGTTGGTGCTTAGGAAGGGAGAAGCTGCCCTTGCAAACAGACACTGCTGGGAAGAAACAATGGATAGAGCCCAAGAAACTTCTTTAAAATGGGTCAAGATCCATGGATATTGGTTGAGCACACACATAAAGGATACTGTCTCCATCAGCTGTCCAGAGCAGCCAGCAAGCACTCACAGCCCACGTGGAACAGCCCCAGATCCCACCCACAACCCTGTGTTAGGGATTCTCCTCACTGCTGTATCAGAACAGCTCAGAGCTCCCAGCTGCAATTCTGCAACCCCTTCACTGCCAGGGAGCTTCAGCAGAGACCCAGACACCAGATCCTTACCCAAAATAAAAGGGAATGGCAGCACAAACCCCTTTTCCTGAGGAATTCTGGAACATCGGGGCAGAGCAAGGAATTTTCCCTACATTTACTGCTCCTAACATGAGGATGCCACAGAGCCCTGAGCCCAACACAGCACTCCTCTCTAACAAATCCCTCTGTCCACGAGTTACAGCTGCAAGTGCTGCATGGAAAAAGCCAACAGGACACAGATATTGTGTTTCTGAGATCATTAAGGCAACACAAGACATGTGTTGACCCAGACATACTTCCCTAACTACGTACTTGCTTCTACTCAGCATTATGGTATGCTGGACCTTGGAAGAGCCCTGACTCGCATGAGAAATGTCCTCCCTCACCCCAGCAGCATGGGAATCGCCTTGCTAGGAGGCTCCAAGTCATCCAGCAAAGCACAAAATCTGCAGAGGAGCTCCAGCCCTGGGGCTGGCCAAGTCCAGCAGAGCGGTGTCGAGGAGCGTTACCTGAGCTGTCAGGCCAGAGATGAGTTGTGCCCCACAGTGGGACCATATTTAATGGAGATGAGCAGAATTTCCAGCAGATTTAAGAGCAGACATCAGGAAATGGATCATGCTTCATACCTTGACATGCCTCAGACAACTGTGGGAGTGCATCCGCTGGCCAGGCAGCCAAAGGGGCTGGGAGCAGCACGGAGCTCTCCGTGGACACAGCGCCTGCAGAGGCAGCTCCAGAGCCCCCAAAAGCCCAGATCCTTCCCTGGGAGACCTTCTGCTCACTGAGACAGGACCTGCAGCCCCCACAGGTTGCTACAGAACACCTAGGGTGAAGGTACAGGTGGTTTTTACAGGGCACCGCAGCAAGAGACGGGGTCAGCACCAGGCAGGGACATGAGCAGTGGGACACTGACAGCAGACAAAGGGTTAAGGATATATGGGAAGGTGTCCCTGAGTGCCAGGGCTGGGTGAGTGCAGTGAGATCTGACAGGAGGTGGAACCATGTGTAAATGCACAGCCTGGTGTCCCATGTGTGGTGTGCTGCAAGCCAAAAGGAAAATGTCTGGCAAATAAGGTGTATGGCTGTGAGAAGCCACTAAAAAGAGACATGTCAGGCTTTTATCTGCCATTTCCTAGGGACACCGAGAAACCTGAGACAGCAAAGATAGCTGAAGTCATCAGAAGCAACTTCTGCCCTGACACACACCTTTAGAAGGTTAATTTCACTAAAATAAATGAAGGAACGGGTATATCCCCTCACACCTCCAGCAATCACAAAGAGCACCCTGCTTTCCTTTGCTCTCTCTCAGTTCAGGCATGCAGTGCTTCCCAGGCAGCTCTGAGAATATCAAAGATGTTTTGTTGTGAGCACCCAGCCCCTGCAAACCACACGCTGCAGTCAGGGGGCTGTGTCCCTGCTGCTCAGGATGATGGATAAAACCATGCCAAACTAAGAATATTGATCATAAACATACCTGCAGTGGATGTAACTGAAAGGTTCAGAGTGATCACCAATGGGTTAATTAACCCTTTTTCTTCTTTCTATGCACCTCCAGCCCCCATGCCTGGCTCTGCCCAACACATGCCACTCACTGCAGTCAGGTGTTATGATCACATATTCATCATCATCTGTTAGCTCCTCAAATGAGCTTTCCCAGTGCAATTTCAAAGGTGACATGAATGATTTCACCGGGAGATCACACATCACTGCTGCACCCGTCCTCTCACCCCACCCCGGCAGAAACCAAACCCCTCTGCTCAGGGAGCTGCAGACCCTTCCTTTTCTTTGAAGAAGAGGCAAGAGGCTCCGCAGCATTAACAATTAAAGGTCTGTAGAGAGATCCGAGCTAGTCAAAGGGACCGGCCGCTAGGGAAAGACAGGAGAGCCATCTCCAGGCCACTGCCACCAGCGCAACCTGGCACGGAGGGACAGAGCCCAGAGCACAGCTCCCAGCCCCAAAACCAGAAACAAATCCATTTAGAAATAGTGCTTTTCATGCTTTCATAGCTTTCAGAACCGTGTGAGAAATGAGTTAACTGGATTAGAAGAGACAAACAGGTCCTGTGAGATTGTGTTTCTTCTGCCAGCACCCACAGGCATCCCCCGGGACTGGCATCTTGATACAAAGCAGGCAGCCCCTCGCTGCCCCACAGCTGGCACTGAACCTGGCACAGCCCTGCAGCCTCACCTCGCACCCCCCGTGCCTTCCCCTGCAGCTCAAGGTGTTTGGGATGGGACCCTGGGTCAGGGACACGGCTCTGGGAGGAAAGCCCGAGCTCTCCCTGGGCAGAGGACACCCCAGGGACAAGCCCAGCCAGCAGCTGTGGGAAAACAGTCCTCAAAGAAGAGGCCAGGCTCAGATGCCACCAGCCCTGGAGTGCCCTCATTCCATCCAGCAGCCCCACACTCGGCTCAGGAGTCAGCTCTTCCCACCCACAGGACTAATTAAAAGCATATTTAGGGCCAGAGCGGTGACTGGGACAGGGCCCCCAGCGTGGCATGGATCTGCTTTCATCCAAATCATCTCCCAGTTAGTCACCAAAGGCAGGGCCCACGTGCTGGCTGTGACTGAGCTCTGCCCCCTGCTCCCCTCCTCCAGCAGTGCCGGAGCCCACGGCCCCTGGGACCCTCAGAGCACATCAGGAGGGCCAGGGTGAGCTGAGCTCTCCCTGTGCACCCACACTGGGCCATGGATCTGAGAGTCAGCAGCACAGCCCGATGATACCAGAACCACAGAACCACTTAGGTTGGAAAAGACACTAAAATCATCGATTCCAACCATTATTTGTCACTTCTGTGCCGAGAATCTGTTCGAGAACAGTTTTGTCACACATGGTTTGTCATTCCCTCCACTGCCCCATCTGAACAGCTGTGTCCTGCTGTGCTGACCCCTTCAAGCAGGAACCAGTGGAGTAGATCACAGACCTGACCTTCTCCCCATCCCATATTTCACACCAAAATCAGGTCTCACAAACACCACCAGGATGGTCTGCACCTTTCCAAGGTCCCACACAGCGTTTGAGTGAGGGCAGAGCAGTTGTGTTCATCATCCTGGCAGCCTCCTCAGGTGAAGGCACACACCACATTTATGTACACCTGGCCCAGGCCACCAGGCACAGCCACGTGCCCTCCCTGCATCCCTGCTCACAGCAGGGAAAACCAGTGGAAAACCAGTTCCAGATGCACTTGGACATTGTTTTTTGCAAATATTGCTTCAGGGCATTAGCAAGAGCTCCTGCACCTTTGCACAAAGATGCTGTGGGGTCTTCCTGCCCCCCCTGGGAGCAGTGACAGCCAGCCCGGGCACCAGGGCTCTGTGCTCCTTGCACAACGAACAGCCTGAGGGCTCAGAGATCCCCACCTTTGGTGCTCATTCAGAACAAAGAGCCCTGGATCACACCACCTGGGTCTCCCCAGCCACCCTTGCAGAGCTGCCCAGCACCTCTGTGAGGAAGAAGTGGCCCCAGCACTGCACCACGGATGGGCTCAACCCCCCTGTCACCCCCTCCCGTCCCTGCCCAGTGGCACAGGCTCTCCAGCCCGAAGCTGCTGAAACACCCACCCGGCTCTGAGCTACAGGCAGCTCTCAGGAATGCTTTGAAGTGGCTCAGAGCAGAGGAGAAAGCGCAAGCAGGAGAGATGGACAGAGGGATGAGAAGGTGCCACCCGCACTCTGAAGAGGCGGTGGGGATGCAGGATGCTCCTGCAGGTAAATCCTTATCCAGGGCCAGCGGGTGCTCTCAGCACATCCCTGCATGGGGCACGGTGGGTCTGGAAGGGGCCAGCGGTGGGAACAGCCTTCCCTGGCCACAGCTTCGCTCCACCCTGGCTTCAGCGCTTCCTCTGGCCGCTGTGGTTTCCCTCCCAGCGCCGATGCCCAGCAGGGAACGCCCAGGACGAGAGGCCCGGTGCCCAGGAGGGTGAGCGGGCTGTGCCCTGGGGTGGCACGGAGGAGGGACACCCATCGGATCTGCCAGCCTGGCCACAGACACCGCTCCTTCATCTTCCCTGGTTATCCTGGTCACCCTGCTCAGAGGGGGACACCACGCAGCCTGTCCCCCGTCCCTGCCACCAGAAACAAACAGCCACAGCCACCCCCGAGCAGCTCACGGCAACGCCAGCACCCCCCAGCAGCTCCCCGGAGCCGGGAGCAGTTCTTGGAACCGCTCAGACATGCACCTCTGGGCGGGAATTGCGGGCAAAGCGGGGAATTAAATGGAGTTATTCATTGCTCTGCCTCTCCCCCCACGCACGGCCAGCAAGGTGAAGCCCAGCAGAAAGCAGGGAGCAGCCCTGGGACACGCAGGCAGCTCCTGCCCAGCCAGGCAGCACCGGGAGGGCAGAAACGCGGGGAAGATACTTTGGCAAGCAGGAAAAGCTCCGCCACAACACACACACACAGCCAGGAGCCAACCTTCAGAGCAGAAGCGCGTCTCCATGCCAAGAGCTCGGCGATTTTCCTCCCTCTGCCCGGCTCGCAGCTCTGAGCTAACAGGCTCAGCATTCATCCCCCCGCGCCGAGCGGCACATGGGAGCGGAGGGGGGGAGAGAGGCACTCAAATGAAATCCAGACCTAGAAAGCAGTTTCTTCTTCCCCCCTGCTTCTTTTCCCCCCTTCGCCCCCCTCCCGGCTTCTGCTGGAATCACCGTCTGTCTCAGGGCTCAGGAGGATGGGAAAAAAAAAAAAAAAAAAAAAAAAAAGGGGGGGAAATTGCAGAAGGGAAGCATTGCATGAAAAAAAAAAAAAAAAAAGGAAATAAATAAAGGAATCGGCTGAAATCCACCCGGAGCAGGGCTGTTCCTCTCCTCAAAGTACAGAAGCTGCTGGAAAGGTAGGAGGGCAGAGGCAGAATATAACATATTAAAAGATCAATAGCCTACCTGAAATCCGGTCCCTCTCCATTACTACGGGATATATTTAGCATCCGCGTGTCACGGCCGTCCCTTTTTTCGGTGGCGTCCCCTTCTTTCCCCCACTCTCCCTCCCTCCTTGCCTTGCCTCCTCCTCCTCCTCTTCCAAAAAAAGCTCTTTGTCTGGTCTAATTTCTTCAATCTGTTGCAATCATGAATGCATCCAAATTACCACATTTCCATGTGCTGATCATATGTTTGTGCTCCAAACTGAAGTAGCTTTGTCTCTTTGAAATGAAAAAGAAGAGTAAGAGAGAAAGAGAAAGGAGGAAGAAGAAAGGAAAAGAGGGTACATGACCCGAAAAATCCTGTAACTCCCAGAAATACTCCACCAGGCGCAGGAAAACTGGAAATCCCGAGTCCTCTGTAAAACAGTCTTAAAGCTACAGCATGCGAGTGTCCAGGGGAACGCTCCAGCCTCCACAGCTCCCTCTTAATATCCACCAGGAGATGCTTAAGGAGCTTGGCTCCTCACAATAACAGAGCGAACAACTCATCCAGCTTCTCAAATCTCTCCCCACTTCCCCAGTCTTATTTTCCTGCTATTTCCTCTATCCCCTCCTCCTTCCTTGGCTCCAGCATTTTAAAAGAGCGCAGATCCCGCACGCTCCCCCTGCCTTTTGCCAGGTCTGAAGTTTCGATTCATGCATAAACTATTCGGTTGATGAAGGCTGACTTCATTCCAAGCTCAGCATCACGGGGCTGCTGCTGCTGCTGCCGCTGCTACCAGGCGGGACCCGAGTCCGGCACGCGTTCCCTGGTCCTGCGCACCCCTCGGGGGCTTCCCCGCCGGCCCTGGCAGCGCTTCTCCCTCCTCCCCACGGCAAGGCAGCGAGCAGCAGGATTTCCGAGCCTGCCAGAAGCGGGAGTGAAAGTCTCTGCCCCGGGCAGGAGCTCTCGGTCCTCTCCCCGGTGTGGCGGCGGAGTTAAGGTGGGATTTGAGAGCGGGTTTCGCTCCCGGAGATGCCCGGGCAGGGCGCGGGGGAGCAGAGGAGCCCTGCAGAGCCTGGTGCCCGCTGCTCGTGTGCCCGGAGGGATGGAGGGATGTGCGGCTGCAGAGATGGGCTGGCCCACACGGAAACTTCCACTTGGCCGCCGGCCCGGGCAGGCAGCGGGGACACGGCGTTAGCACCTCCAGCGGGGGCTGCCCACTGCCCCAGCACCCTGCACCACCCTCCCGAGCCATCCGACTCTGATTCCCGGTGATAATCACGGAATTCACAGAATGACCGGCTTGGAAGAGACCTTCAAGGTCATCAAGCCCAGCCCCAACACCTCAACTAAACCCTGGCACCCAGTGCCACATCCAGTCTGTTTTAAACACACCCAGGGATGGTGACTCCACCACCTCCCCGCACAGCCATTCCAGAACTTTAATACCTTTCTGTAAAAAACTTCTTCCTAATATCCAACCTGTATTTCCCTTGGTGCAGCTTGATCACCCAGCCAGATGCAAGGGCACAGCCTCCATCCCCAGAGCTGGCAAAGAAATCACTCAACCCCCATGCCAAGGCAATGCTGGGAGGGAAGGCACAGCTGTTCCACAGGCCAGGTGTGCTGACAGGACCCTTGTGTGAGCTGCATGGTCCAAGTGACATTTTTTGCCCCAAGAAGCTCACAAATTCACATGGAAAAACCCAAGTGTGACAGCTGTGACACAGCCTGGCACTGCTCTCATGCCATGGGCAGAAGGACAGGTTATTGCCCAGCTCGATGAATAAACCTCCACGGAAAGACTCCAAGCACTGCTGAAACCTTTGCACAGCCTGGCCTGACACTCTATCACTTTCCAACACTGAGGATTTGTCCCGTTCAGCAGCAGATGCAGTATCAGCGTCCCCAAAGCAGAGGGAGGATCACAGCCAGCACCCAGCGGTGGGGTCAGCCCAGCCCCCCGGCAGCACCAAGCCCTGCACATCCCCAGGGAGCCGGTGGGAGGCAGCCCCAAGACAGCCCAGTCCTTCGGGAAGGTTCTCTCCAATGTCTCTCTCCCCCAGCCTGTTATTCCCTGGGCAGAGGAGTTCAGATTCCTTCCCAAATCCTGCTCATTCACGATGAGCAGCAGAGCTCTGCATGTTCCTGCTGCCAGAGCCCAAGGCTCTGGAGGGGACAATGAGCAATGTTTTCCCATTGACAGGCTCAACCCACGTTTCCTGCCTCAGATCTCAAAGGTGCTGAACACAAAGCAAGGACACGGGAGAGCTGCACGGCCCAGTGGAGCACAAACCCCACTGCACTGCCTCCACCAAGCAGCCCCATGGCCAAGCTCCTGAGGCTGGAGAGGAAGGGGAAAACCCCGGGAAAGGATGGAGAAAGGAAGAAGATGAATGGAAAGGAAGAAGGGATGGGGGCAGCGCTCATTTTATCCTCCAGACTTTAACCCATCAAGACCCAGGTGGCTGGGAAGGAAAAAAGCACCATTCCTTGCAGGGCAGATCACCAGGAGGCACTCAGGGAAGTGAACCCAAACTCTGCTTAATGCAATTGAACTTGAAATGCACAAAACCTCCAGGTAGCTGCTCTCATTCAGACCTGAAGCACTCATGCAAATTTTAATGAATTCATTTTAAGGGTGCAGTTAAAAGTGTGTTTCTGAAGCAGTGCTCACAAAGCACTAAAAGGTAAATAATGGGATGTCTGTGAGTGAGAGAGGAGTACCCCGTGCTGGTGATATCAACATGGGGGTTTGCTCTCTTCAGAGGTGTGTTTCCAGTGACCCTCATGGTCCAGGGCTGGGAATTCCCCATTTTTCCTAGTTTTTGAGAAGCTTCTCAAGTGTCTGTTCAAACGGGTGCTCAGTGGTCTGTGCACTGTACAAATGTGTACAGAGAAAGAAGATATACCTTCCCTTTTCTAGTAGTACTGCCGTAGTGGTTTTTGTTCTCCAGATTGTCAATTACAATCTCTCATGCAAAACCACCACAGCTGCTAAAGGGTGAGGGGAAGCCAAGCACGCCCAGATTTTAGGAAGAGGACAGAGAACTCTGCCCTGGCCAGCGCTGCCTTCTTGGGGTTCAAACCCCCCAGGGCTAATTTTGGAAAAGCCACAAGGAGAGAGAGGAAGCAGGAGAAGGAAACCACTTTTAGGGAAACCACTGCTATCTGCTGTAAAAACAACCCCAGCTTCCATCTGCAAACAGTGAGCAGGCACGAAGCAGGAGCCCCGCTCTGCTGCCAGCCCGTGCTCACGGGGCTGGCACAGGGTGCACACGTTTTCCCTCACAGGTTTGGACACTGCCACGGGTGGCAGCCAGCAGGAAGCACTGCCAGGTGCAGAGAAAGCAAGGAAGGAAATCACAAAAAAAGAAAGTTGAGCAAGCCCTGTGCCAGGCTCAGCTGGAGCCTTTTCTCTCACCCTTTGCCAGGCCAGGAGCTCCTCTCTGGGCATGAACCCAGAGATAAGCAGGGACTGTGGCCATGGCACAGAGCCCAGGGCAGCAGTGGGCAGCCAGGAGGGGCTTCAGGACTATTGCCACTGTCACCAGCCCCAGCAGTGGCACAGACACCTGCAGGTGTTATTTTTGCTCCTTGTCTGCCTCTCCAGTTTTATGCTGGGATTACGTTCCTGGGGCATTTAATTTGAGCTGTTTTCTTTCCTGCCTAGTTCAATGCAGTCCCTCAGTCACAGCTGACCACTTCCACCTGTGGGAAATGGATTTGTAGTGAGTTTGTAAAGTTTAGTAGAAAGTTTATATAGTCTGTATCTACATGTAAATTTTAAGATAAGAAATGTTGATTTAGAAATGTTATAAAAGAGGATAGATATTGTTGAGAGAGAAATGGAGTTTGAAAAAGGTTTTAAAGGTTAGTTTTGTAAATAAGATCAGATATTTTAGAGAAATAGAATTATGAAAGATGTATTATAGTAAGATTTATGAAGATTAGTTTTAAGGTATTTATAGTATATTGTGGTGAAAAGTTGATAGGTTAAGAAACGTTTATCGTGTTTTGTAAGTAGGAAATTGGTGTTTTTTAAGAACTCTCTACAAATCCATTTCCCATATCACCAGGGCTTTAGCACATCAGCCAGGCATCACCTCACAGCCCCAGCCCTGAGCTGGAGAGGTTGAACGCTGCAAGCCCATTCAGGGATCAGAGGTTCAGGCTGCACTGGGAAAGGTGCAGGAAGCAGCCAGAGCAGCCAAAGGCCTCCAGGGCCTGGAGAGGCAAGAAAAATGGGGATTCAGCTGGTTCTTTACAGGTTATCTCAGCTATCTCAGCTAACTGGATATCTGGGAGGAGAGCACAGAGAGAGGACAGTGTGGCAGAGTGCAGCATTCCTAAATCAGATTATGTTTAATGAAGCATTTTCACATGAGGAAATACAGGTCCAATCAGGTGCTCCAACTCAATCAGGTGTTACTCCATTATATTCACTCTATGCCTTTTGCCCCCGGGCTGCACTGAGCCAGCAATGAGAGTATCTGAGCCTCCATGGACTGTTAGCTCTAAAAACCTTTCTTTTACATTTCTATGAGCCTTGATGGTGGGGAAGAAAGAAAACGTTGGCTAAAACTGTCCTTTTCATTTGGGAAAAATTTAAAACCAAACCAAGGAGATGCTCCTCCTCTGAGAGCGTGAGGTACTCACACTCTCAGTGCTGCTGCCCTGCTCTTTGCCAGGTGTTTTTTGCCTCCTCACTCCACCTCCCTCTCCCAGCTGGGCACACAAGGAGCAGCCCTGCCCAGGGCTGCAGCCCTCAGCTGCTCCACATGTGCTGCCAAGCACTACATTTGCCACTCCCTGGCTATTTCTTACAAAAACCTCTATTTGTTCAACACAAATCACTCAGATCCTCCTGAGTTACTCCTTTCCTGAGCCAGAGACCCCGCCCAGGGCACAAAGCTCATCACCACGCACAGCTGGGGTGGCCGTGGCAGCAGGGGATGGCTGAGACACATGGCTCCTCCTGTCCCAGTCCCACACAGCCCCCTGAGATGCCCCTCTCCTCTGTTCTGGCTCTCAACCTCTCTGCCTGAAAGCCTCAAGCTGCTGGAAGTCCTTCGCTCCTCCCCATGCTCTCTGCTCACTCTTTAACACTCCTGTGCAGAAGAATTAGCAGCAGCTGGCAGGGCAGAGCGAGAGGAGAGGCAGGACTGGGCACTCCTCACCCTCCTGGGAGAGCAGAAGGAGTTTCAGATAAATATTAATTCTTCCACAATCTTCAGCTGATGTTTTCCTTCCTGGACCCCTCCCTCCCATTAGTCTTGCCCTCTTGACCCTCCTTGACATCCCCAAACATTGGGGGCAGTCCACACCTGAAGCTCTGTGGTCATTCCCTGCTGGGGAAGGCAGAGCTCCATGGGGCACTGCTGAATTTGCTCCTCTATTCAGCTTTGGTGAGAGCCCAGCTGGGTCAGCTCAGCTCTGGGGTCCTCAGCATCAGAAAGACAAGGACTTGCTGGAGAGAGTCCAGAGGAAACTATGAAGAGACCACGAGGGCTGGAGCCCCTCTGCTCTGGAGCCAGGCTGGGAGAGGCTGGGGGTGCTCACCTGGAGAGAAGAAGGCTCCAGGGAGAGCTCAGAGCCTAAAGGGGCTCCAGGAGAGCTGGAGAGAGACTGGGGACAAGGGATGGGGGGACAGGACAAGGGGAATGGCTTCCCAGTGGCAGAGGGCAGGGATGGATGGGATATTGGGCAGGAATTGTTCCCTGGGAGGGTGGGGAGGGGCTGGGATGGAATTCCCAGAGAAGTTGTGGCTGCCCCTGGATCCCTGGAAGTGTCCAAGGCCAGGCTGGACAGGGCTTGGAGCAACCTGGGATAGTGGGAGGTGTCCCTGCCATGGCAGGGGTGGGATGGGATTTAAGGTCCCTTCCATCCCAACCCATTCTGTGATTCCATGATTCTCTGAAACCAGAGCTTTCCTGTAAAGTCCACTAATAGTAAATAAACATCTAATACTAGGGAAATATCTAACAACAGTAAATACCTACCAGTAAATATCTGATATTTAGATGGGGACTGTGGGTTCAAGTCCCATCTGGGCCACCAGAACTGATGGCTGATCAAGGCTGGCCTAGAACAGGTCACCTCCTTCCATCCATTTCCCCTGTTCCTCAGAGAACAGGGAGCCTCCCCTGCCAGGTGCTGTGCACTTCCACAGCTGTGCCACTCCCAGTGCCCACTGCCACCTCGGCTGGAAGTCTGTCCTGTCACTGCCACCAGCCCCAGGAGGGTCCCCTCCCCTGCCCATCAGCTCCTGCACAGGCAGCTCGAGTGCCAGCACAGCTGTGCCCTCACAGGACACGGCTGGGGCTGGCAGAGGTGGCAATGAACATGTTTCTCTCTCTGGAGCACTCGGGATACTTTCCTCCATCCTTCAAAAGGGGAGAAGAGAAACAGATGAGATAAATCCACACTCCACTGCCATTGCTCTCCCCCCTCTCTGCTGCACTCTGTCAGGATCTATTGAAAGGGCTTTCAAGGCTTCCTCAAGAGATGTCTGGTGCTGTGGGGCTCAGCACACCCCCTCAGCAGCACACAGCCCAGGGCTCTGAGCACCAGCCCGGAATCTCTCAGCTGTGCACTCAGGCGTTCCTGTGAGCAACACCCAGCTCTGCTGGGAGCACGTGGGAGCCCCACAGGACCCTGGCAGGCAGCTCAGAGTCCACGTGCCAACGTTACACAAGTCCCTGCGTGTGTGTCCCCGCAGGAATCAGGCACCTGAGCCTGATTCTTTAACTTCTTGCTGCCCACAGCTGGGATCACCTGCATGTGGGAGTCCAGGACATCCCTCTGGCTGCCCTGGCTGTCTCCAGACCCTGGCAGGGGGCTCGGAGACCTTGGCACCAAGTCAAAAACACCTGTGGCTTCCATTTTAGCCTGTGGAAAAAACTGCCAACTCTGTATGAGGAATTACAAGCCACAAGGGTTTGAGTAGTGTGGTAGTTGAATTAACACAGGGTGAAAAAGTAGAATTTAGGGGCTTTTTTAGAATGGGGTTCAGGGGACAAGATGGAGGGATTTGGGCATGTCCTGGCCTTCTTCTCCTTCTTCTTGCCCTCCATGTCTTGCTGTGATGGTGACACTTTTCTATTGGTTTAGGGTAGACACACACTGTCTAACATAAATGATAGGTATTGGCACGTTATTGTAAAGATAGCACACATAGTTTTTGGTATAAAATGTGAACACTGCCTGAGGACAGACAGAATGCCATGGCCGACCTGCTGGACAGAGCTCAGCAGGGCAGAGAAAGAATTTTATAGATAAGGAAAAATAAACAACCTTGAGAAGCCGACACTGCGCGTTCAGACAACTTCTTTGGCTGTGCGAGTTGGGAAGCAAGGACTTTTACATTCTTGGGGTCACCTCAATCTCCAGACCCCGAGACCTGCAGAGCTGTGCCTGCAGAGGGGACTCCCCAGGCTGGCTGGAAGAGTCTGGTGGAAGTCTCCAGTCTGTTTACCTGGTCACTGAGAATTTTAGACTGACCCCTTCCTGTACATTTGACCTGAGGCCACGGACAAGACTTCCAAAATTGCATGATAGAACTAAGATTATAGGTGTGTAGTTGGTAAAAAAACCTAAAGTTTAAGGTTTTAGAATATAGTAATATATATATATAACAAAATAGAAGTCTTAGGGCAGAGGCTGGTCCTTCTTCTTCACCTTCTTCTTCATAAGTTTGGGTAGTGTGTAATTGGATAAAAAAGACAACATTGTGAGCCACAAGTAGTTAGTTATTAAGTTAAAAATAAAAATAATTTAAGTGTCATTTCTTAATTAGACAGTTGATCATTAAAAAACCTTGTAGAAAGAGAGATAACACTCAATTTTTAGCATATTAAAATACTGTAGAGCTCACAGTTTAAAAGACTGTAATACAGATAAAACCTAATAAACGTCTGAGTCCGACCAAAAAAACAAAAACTCCACAGCTGGTGACCAAGCTGCACCCTCTGCAGCTTTGCCCTGGTGAGGAGAAAGGCCATGTGTGATGAAGGGACACGTGTCGAGCCAGGGTTTGTCCCCAGGGAGCCCGAGGGGAGCGGGTGCTGCGTGGGGACACTCTGGAAGGGCCGCACAGCTGGGGTGACCGCTGTGGTGCCTCACACAAAGGGGAATACAGGCTGCCCGAAGAAACTTGTATGACCTCATCTAAGGACACATCCAGAGCCATGAGGCTGCAACCACAGGCTCCAGTTAACCCCTCAGCTGCTCCACCACAGCAAAAGGCACCTCGGTGCTACAAACACAGAATCACAGCAGAATGAGGGCTGGGAAAAAAGCCCCAGGGCTCATTGAGTCCAACCATTAGCTGTGTTCACCACCAAACCATGTCCTGAGTGCCACACCCACACGACTTCTGAACATTTCCAGGGATGGTAATTCCACACTTCCTTGGGCAGCCTCTTCCAATGCCAGACCACCCTCCCAGTGAAGAATTTTTTCCTGATATCTAATCTAAACCACCCCTGGTGCAGCTTGAGGACGTTTCACCCCACACCAAAGAGATGTGCATCCGTTGTGCATCCCGGGGTGCTGCACTCCCACCTGGATCCCAGCAGGAAGCTCCAGACAGATGCAGGACAAGCTGAAGGGCTGGGCCAAGGTTTACAGGAGGTCACCAAGCTCGGTTTGCCACACTGACACGTGGAGGGCTGTGCTGTGAGTGGCAGTGCCCACGTCTGAGCTGCAGCCGTGTGACAGTTGTGACACCAGTCCCCTGAGGACAAGCCCCTCACACACCTAATGGTTTTTACAGCACTCTGGATTTGCTTATGTAACAGCCATCATGCACGCTCCAGCGGGGAGCCCCCGGCTCCTGACATTCCTTTTGTTTATCTCTGTCCTGGTTAACCCACAGCCTCACAGAAAGCAGTTTCTAGACTTGTCCTCTCACAGATTCCAGGCACAAAGAGAGGAGATGGTCCTCAGGGCAAGGTTCTAAGTCAAGGGATGGAAACAGCAAGATCTGTTGTCATATCTACCATGAATTTTGAGCAATCCAAATTAGTGAACCCTGCTGAAATCCTGCTGTCCCTGTTAAAGCCATGATGCCAATTTAAACTATGCCCACAGCTATGTGTGTTCAGCTCTTCCACCCACCTGGCCTCACATCTTTCCATTTCAGTGCCCATGGGGAAGGATCCCTGGACTCACAGGCAGGGCTCAAGGCACAGCTTTCAGGTTCTCTGCTGCTCCATTTTTCCCCAGCTATGAAACAGCAACATCAATAGCTATCAAAGGGAAAAACCAAATAAGACAAGAATTATCTGTGTCCATCTTGTTGAAATTTACAAGTAAGTCTATAATATTTTTATTTTGTTAATCCCAGGTACCAGAGACCTCTGGGGTGCCCTGGACAGTGTGGCAGTGCAGTGACACTGGGGTCAGTGGGGTCCTAGAACTCATGCCCTGAGCGGAAGCTCACAGGCTCAAACCACAATCTGCACCTTTGAACCACCTCACTTCTCCTGCATCCCCAGCCCACACTGGTCCACCCACTGAGGCTTCTGGCCCAGCTACCTGGGCTACCATCAACATGATGGGTGAACGAGGGGCTTGAGCTGGTGCAAACAACATCTGGATGGGAGTCTCTCCTCCTTCTACCCTGGAGAAGCATTTAGGCATTACAAAGCAAGCTGTTCCAGCAAAGGTCCCAGTGAGTGCCTCTTTCAAACACAACCCAGAGAGCTGGCCTTCACTTCCTGCCTCTCCAAATTATGCCCTGCACTTCCAAAAAGCACCGGGACAAGTTGTGGCTGATCCTCAGCCAGCTGCTGACGAGGCAGAAGCGGGGCTGTGCTCTCTCTTTTTGGGTGGAAAAGCCCTGCCTGCCCTGGCCCTGGCAGGCTGCCCCTGCTCCAGGCAGTGTCACAGCCACACAAAGGCTGTGAAACAGGAAAGCTGAGGCACCTGCTCCCCTCCCACCCCTTTGGGACCTCTCGTGAACAAAGCACCTGAGGCACAAATAGCACTGGGCCAGAGCAGTGCTGCCGAAACACAGCTGGAAGGCATCGTCCCCCCTGCCTTCACCTACACGGGGAAAACATGCTGGTTTAGCTAAATCACTAACTCTGCCTTTTCATGGACCCTCTCCTCGTGTTACCCTTGCCAGGGAAGTTCCTTCCTCTTTAGCAAAAACTGAGTTGTAGGCTGGAAACAAATCAAAGTAGAGCACAGCTGGCTGCCCGAGAGGAACACGATCTCTGTTCCTTCCACTCCAACTGCTCTGGGCTCTTTTCTGGCTGAGTTGTGAACACACCACTGCTCCACATGGCAAATGTCAGCAAATATTTCTCTGCTTTAAATTCATCAGGTACAGTTGTAGAAAAATGAGGTGGGAGTAACTTCCCTGACACGCCATTCCTAACTGGTGCACTCAACACCTGGAGGGGTGGAACAGCATCCAGAGGGACCTGGGCAGGCTGGGTGGGCCCATGGGACCCTCAGGACGTTCAGCAGGGCCAAGGGCAGTGTCCTGAACCTGGGTCAGGGCTATCCCAAGCACCGGCTGGGCAGAGCAGGGATCAAGACTATTCCTTGAGGGGTTGGGGTGGTGGCTGATGAGTCCATAAAACCCAGCAAGGTGCACTGCTGGCCCAGAAAGCCAAACGTGTCCTGGGCTGCAGTGCAAGGATTGTGAGCAGCAGGTCAAGGGAGGAGATTCTGCCCCTCTGTTCCACTCTCCTGAGATCCCTTCCTGCAGAGCTGCCTCCAGCTCTGGGGCCATCAACACAAGAAGGGTGTGAAGTGCAGGAGAGAGTCCAGAGGAGACGACGGAGATGCTCCAAGGGCTGGAGCCCCTCTGCTCTGGAGAGAGCTGGGAGTTGCTGCCCTGATTTTTTAAAGTGTTAAGTTTTCTTTTATAGTTCTTTTGAAAGTTTTAAAGTTCTTGTAAAACTTCTTTAGCCTTCTGATAATGGTTACATATTTCTACTGGAATTCTCACGCACCGTTCATGTAACAGTGATTGTTTTCCATTCTTCTTTGTGGGAGGAGAGAACTGATGGGCTGTTGGTTTGACCAGTGTGGTTGGAGAGGTGGAAATTCCATCCTCCAATCCACTGTCACTTTTAGAATTCCATATATTACGAGGTCAGAAATAAAATTTGCTCTTTTTCTCTCTTGAACTCACCAAGCGTCTGTGTACTCATTTCGTGTCCAACAGCGACAGGGGGTGACCTGGGGAAGGCTCCAGGGAGATTTCAGAGCCCCTTCCAGTGCCTGAAGGGGCTCCAGAAGAGCTGGAGATGGACTTGAATGCCACCCCAGGGGCTTACCTGGGGCTGCACTGCAGGTTTGAACCAAAGCAGCCCCACAGCCCCAAAGCCCTGGGGCTGAGCACTGTTGGATGCCAGCACCACACGACCACTTCCAGAGGGACAAGGGAATCTGAGTGGCAGAATGAAGTTTCCAAAAGAGGTCAGCATCAGCTCTGCAGGTTCCTACCCTCACTGCACACCCCAAGGCAGCACGTGGATGCCTGTGGAGCTCTCTGGAGCTGGTGGCTATGGAAATGCACGTCACTCCTTCCTTTGTTTAGGGTGGCAAAAAGCCCAAAGCAACCTAGCCCCTACTGCAACGCTTCACTTGCAACCACTGTTCAGTCATCCCAACCCCAATTTATCTTTTACAGGAATAAAAGCTTCTGGGTGCAAGGCCAGATGTGCAGAGGGGAAAATTTGGACCTGAAACAAGGGGAAATTGAGCTGCATTTATATGGAGTCATAAATATTTACTGCAAAGTAAACTGAAGGACTGAACTGCTCATTTGATTTTTTAAACTTGAAAAAAAAAAAAGAAAAATTAAAATTTACAAGGTCTCTCACCAGAAAAGTGGAAAAGTATATAATTAGAGTCTAAGGAAAACAAGCTTGAACAAATGTGCTGTGTCTGTCAATGTGGATTCCCTACACCCCAGCTCCCTTTGGAGCTGCACCAATTCCCCCTTCTGTCCTGTCTGCACATGAGAGCAGGCGGTGCCAGGGCTGAGGCAGCAGCTTTGTTTGTGCATATGTACAAGATAAACACACACAACAGTTCCCAACTGCCAGCTCTGTGCTGGTGGCCGAGTTTTGAAGCATCAGCTCTAAAATGCAGCTCAGTCCTCCTGGCCTCTTGCTGTCATGAGGCTTTAACACCCCCACAACGCCAAGACTCCCCAATAATTATCACTCAATGCACTTTTGCTGCCACTTGACATCAGTTTGGGGTGCTCTGACCATAATTCCATCCCCCCACCGATGATGGTGATGGCGCAAGGAACTCCAGATGCCAGCAGCAGGGCAGTGTCACAGCGTGCCAGCCCTGCCACCCTCTCCTGTGCCATAGGTAGCTGTCCCAGTGCTGGCCAGCAGTGCTCAGGAGGGCCAGGCAGGCAGTGTCCCAGCTCCCAGGGTGTTCAAGTGCACGTTCAAGCAGCCATCCGTGACTAATCCCCATCCCACGTGTGCTGGTGGCTGCTTCCAGCCAAGCACTGAAGTCACTGCTCCAGGAAGGCACCCCCAGGGTGGCTTTCTGCTGCCACCCACGCCGAGGGAAAAGCTGGAAAGCTCTGTTTTGATAAGCCCATCTGGGAGCTTGAGGCAGGATGTGAGGGCTGAGAAGATGGATTGAAGCAGCAAATCGAGCCTGGAGGGAGCAACTGAGTGGCAGAGAGACCATGGGGACAGCAGAGGATGAAAGCTGAACTAAATGTGGTCAGAGCAGGGTGCTGAGGAGGTGAGTGGGGTTGGGGGGGACAGGGAGCAGAGAAAATGAGGCAGCAATGGTGAGGGGAGGTCATCCAGGCTGGAATTGGGTGGTCTTTAAGGTCCCTTCCAACCCGAAGCATTCTAGGATTCTCACAGGCAGTCTCAAGGCACAGCTTTCAGGTCCTCTGCTGCTGCATTTTCCCCAGCTACGAAATAGGAACATCAATAACTTTTAAAGGAAAAAAAACAACAATTGTGACAAGAATTATCTGTTGATAAGATCTGTTAATAAGATGTTGCCCATCTTGTTGAAATTTACAGGTAGGATTGTAATCACCACAGGATTGTGTGGTATCAGAGAAGGAAACATGAAGGAACATTTCAGTGGCAACAAAGCACCTGCTAAGGAAGGATAATGTCTGGGATGTAGAAAGCACCTGGATATGGAGACACACTGCTTCCCACAGGGGTCTGAGCCAGGGAGCAGCCCAGGCTCATCAGAGGGGCTGATACAGCCAGCAAAAAGGGCTACCAGAAGGAAAAGCCCCAATCTGGGCCGCCTCAGCTTCCCTTGGAGTATTTCAGGCAAGAACAGTGACACTTTTCACTTGCAGACAGCCAGCAGGGACCGTCCCTGGGCAGCCCCAGCACGTGGCACACACAAACAAACAGAGCACACAGCCTCAGGTACTCCCAAGCACTGGGAATTCTGCTACTGCTTTCCTGAGGCTGGGAAACACCTTCTGCAAGAAAAACAAACCCTCCCACCTGCTTCCTTCTGAATCAGAAGCAGCTCCCAAAACATTAAGCTGCAATTAGGGCTGCAAATTTAGCCACAAGCACTTATAATCCATAAATCTGCACATCCAATAAAAAATAATAGCTAAGGAGAGTCCAAAAGAGCTACTAATGACTAAAGTGGATTTCAACCACAGGCCATTCCTGCTTTCTGTTGCCCTGTGTTGAATTGGGTTGGAGCTTGGTAATTATTGTCTCTGGACCCATTATACAGCAAGGAATATTTTATATTCTCCCTCTTTTCACAGTTTGTTGGGGCTTTAAAAAATATATTTAAAATATATATACACGCAACCCTCACTCCTTTTTTTTTCCATGTACTGCTTTCTTTCTCCAGCATAGAGAGCTCTGCATTTATCAGCAGCAATCTTTGCCTTCCAAACCATGGCAGAACGAGTGATTTGTGAGTGTCATCTCCTGCATTCCCTCTATTTTTCTTTCCTTTTTTTTTTTTTTTTTTTTTTAATTGGATGAGGAGGTTCCAAAGAGAGAAATTCACACACTTACTTGGGCTTGTCTGGTCGCTGAGCCTCCGAAGTCTCCCACTGGAGGTCCGGGTGATTCCTAAAGCAAGAAGAAGGTTGGAATGAGGAGTCCATGAGGAGTGAATATGGGGTGTGGAGTCACCTCCCTCCTATCTCTCTACAACTAGCAAGGCACAGTTCTGTCAGGAATCTGCTTTGTACAATCATCTCTCAGATCCAGGGAGAGTTACACACCATTTTAACCAAAAAACACCCCAGGAGAGGACTCCACCCTTCCCTGAAGATGTCAAAAAATGATTATTCAAATACAGCAAACCCACAAATGTATTTAGGGTTTCCAAAAACACCAGAGGGGACTCTAGAAATCATCACGTGGGACATTCACATTCACCTCTTTCTCCAGGATATTTTATCCTAGACAGAAGTGCAGCACTTCCTGAGGCAGATTTCCGTGCTGGGAGAGGAGAGCACAGGAATTGAAGGATTTGCATGAGCTGCACTTACAGAGACTCCTCTCTGGATGGATTGCACCCACATGCTGGGGACACTTCATGTGTGAGCCCTGCTGTGGGGTCAGAGCAGTGGAACAGGGGATGCACCTCCCCTTCCACACCCATTTCAGAGTCCCCAGGAATTCCCAGGTGCCTGCCTGCCTCCCAGACTCCAGGCAAGCCATGGCACCCGCTGACTACAACAACATTTCGAATCCACCAGCAGCTTGATTATTTCTCTGCCATCCCAGCTGCCTATTTGTAAAACAATGATTGCCACAGCAATCCCTTCCCACTCAGCAAGAACCTGAATTCTCCTTAAAATCCCCATTAGTTAAAGCACAGCCATGGATTTGTGCCTCAGTTTCTGGTTGCCTACCTCTATAAAAGTGGTAAATGCAATAAATGCAGTGAAGCACCTCAGGTGGGATGCTGTATCCTGGAATTGCCCCAAATGTTCTGATGTCCTGGGATGGACATTCCCAGAAGGTCTGGTAGCTCCAGATCATCATCAACTTGTTTAATTAATTAATCCATCATCAACTTGTTTAATTTCTCTGCCATCCCAGCTGCCTATTTGTAAAACAATGATTCCCACAGCAATCCCTTCCCACTCAGCAAGAACCTGAATTCTCCTTAAAATCCCCATTAGTTAAAGCACAGCCATGGATTTGTGCCTCAGTTTCTGGTTGCCTACCTCTATAAAGGTGACCACAATAAATACAGTGAAGCACCTCAGGTGGGATGCTGTATCCTGGAATCCCCTCAAGTGTTCTGATGTCCTGGGAAGCACATTCCCAGAAGGTCTGGTGGCTCCCCAGCCTCTGGAGGTCCTGCTGGAGGAGCAGGATGGTGTCCAGGATGGACATCAACTCCAGGACAGCATCCATCACCTCGGGCACCAGAAGCTGGAGCTGCCAAGCCATGGTAGCTCCTCAGCTCATTCCAAACCCTGCCTCAGCTTACAAAACCTTGGGTCAGGGTTTCTACCTGCAAACATGTAAGAAACTCCCAGATTTGAGGGTGGTGATGTCATTCAATTATGTTATTTAAATTGTCTTCTCACCATCTACCAGATCTGTTGGACAAGAAGCAAAGGGATTAAAGCAGCATCAATTTAAAATGCAGAACAGCTCTAAACTGCTATTTGTAATGGAGTCACAACCTTACAAACCTTGTCAGCTAGAAGAGTGCATCACACAAGGAAAAAATATATTAAAAAATAAATAGATATATATAGAAAAAAGACAGGAAAACTTTCATACCAGTAAGGCTTGGGATAGAGGGAGGGAAGGGAAAAGAGCTGCCTGGCAGCTGGACATGGAAAAAGCATTTCATGCTCAGAACCCTGTGCTTGTATATATTTATATATTTATATATTTATATATATATACACGTGTGTGTTTGCTCTGTCCCTTTCCTTTTCTAACATAAAAAGCCTCTGTGCCCACAACGTGATGTGGCTGAACCACAGGGCTGGTTCTGGGAAAGGGAGACACAGGGAGAAGCCATGGGCAGCACCACCCAGAGCCATCCTTCTCCTCAGAAAGAGCCCTTCCCTGTCCCCAGAGAGCCAAAAATAGAGCCAGGACTGTCCACCCCCACACATGAACACCCAGCCTGTCTGCTCAAGAGCTTTACCTACACTGCAAATGGGCAGACTGGTGCTACACCCATCAGCCAGCCTCACTTTCCATCACTGACAGCAGGACAAGGGCTGAAGCTTCTGGGAACTTGTGCATTTTAAATTTTAAACATATTTTTGCTATTAAACACAGTCCCTGAATCTTTTCCTTAATTCTTTTCTCCTCTCTACATGCCTACTGCTTTTTTGGATGCTAGCAAATAATGAAAAGCCCCATTTCCTCTGCTGAACAGATTTTTAAACAGCTCTTCTCGAGCCAGGCTGCAAGAGCAGTCATATCCCAGCTCTGCTCCGTGCGGAGACACACCACCTCTGAGTTCCCCGTGTGCAGGCAAGGTGCAGGGTTGAAATCCAGCTTTTAGAATTGCTCAAAAACCAGAGAAAAGCATCCCTGATGGGTGGCAGGCTGAGGAATGCAGATCTGCAGCCATGCTGAGCTGGTTAAAGCAGCCTTTCATGTTCAAAGCCTTCATTCAGTCTGCGGCGGGGCAGGATGGAAGCTGAACGAGGAGCTCACAAGCTTGGACAGGATCACATCTAGGAAATAAGCTTTATTCCCTTCAGCAGTGGAAAAACACACACAGGACTTGGAGCATCCAGCACAGCCACGGGAGCATCCATGCCCTGGCTGAGCCTGTGGCTTTTATCCTTTCTGAGGGTTTGTGTGCCCTGTCTCCCAGGTTTTCTCTGGGGAGCTGGAATTGCCATTCTCATCCTTTTCTCAACAAGCTGAGTTGATTTACTCTGTGCTAGAGACAGCGTTAGGAGGAGGTTTTTCTGATAGCTGTTGCTTCACTGCCTGTTAACAACATTAATAATACATAATAATGCTGTTCATCCCTTCTCAGACAAAGGGAAAATGAGGAGCAAACACGAGATTCATCCAGGCAGCCCAATACCTTAACAGAAAAGCTAGAGAGAGGAGGGAGAGCTGCAGAGTCTGAGCCAAGCTTGCTATCTGTGATGCCCCATGCCCCTCCACAGAGGGAGGATCCAGACACAGTCCTGGAAAGCAGATAAACAGCAGGAAAAGCTGGCAGCCTGGCAAAAAAAAAAAAAAAAAAAAAAAAAAAAAAAAAAAAAAAAAAAAAAAAAAAGAAAATAAATAACGAGAAAGCAACAGCTAAAAATATGCTGCTGTGAACACAGTGCCAAGAAGCCGGCGGAGGGGGCAGGAGCAGAGAGCATCAGCTGCTGAGCCTGTTCTGGGGTTACCTCTGTTTATAGCCTGGGAGCAGCAGTTTGAGCCCCACGTTTGAGCTGTGAAATGAAAATGAAACATTTCCACCGCAGACACAGTGTCTGTGAGCCTTCCCCCAGCGCCGTGCAAACGCCCTCAAGCCACGCTGGAAATGCACTGTAGCACACTGGACTAAGAACCACAGTGCAACGTGCTTTACTTAGCTGAAATTGGGAATTCTGCCCCTCGCTCCCATCAGGGGGAATTCAGAACTGAAGAGCCCAACAGTTAAAAGCCAGTCAGGCCAAGAGTGGCTCACTCAACCCCGCGTATGTGCCTCAGCAAGACAAAGCCCAGCTCAGCCCCACCTTGGCTCACTCACTGAGCAATTTTTTTTCACATTTTATAATCAATGACTAATTCCCTCCAGATCCACGGGCTGGGGCCATATGGCCCAGCAGAAAGGCAGCAGCACCCGAAACCCCTGGGCTTCTCTGGGGTCTCCTTCACAACTGACAAAGCCCAGAATGGCTCCTGTGATCGTGTCGGTGCCAGGCTCACATTTAAATTGTTCCCTCCAGACAATATTGGACCAGGTTTTCTACTGCTTCATGCTCCTTGCAGCTGCTGATGAAACACAATGGATGTAAAGCATCCCAGTATTGAAATGGGAGCACCTTCTGGGTGCTCACCCTGCTGCAGGGGACGGAATCCAGATTGTCTGGAGAAATCTCCAGTGGGACTTTTCTAGCTGAGCTGGCTGAGTCTGAACCTAGAGCTAACCAGGGAACTGACAGAGATGTTCATCTCCAACAAAGTCAATGCATATGTTCTCCAAAACACACCAGAGTTTTTGGATGATACACACCAAACCTTCTGGGTACATGTACCAGTGAAGAGGGAGCCCACGTGAGGTTGATTTTCTCCTCACAGTAAGCCATCCATGCTGCTACACTCACATGATGTAAAACTCAAAAGAAGCACTAGTGAGCAACTCCCATTATCAACAGAAACCACGCGGTGAGGACAAACAACGGAGGATGCAACTCAGGAACTCGCTCTCTCTACACAGCCCAGTAAAAGCCAAAACCAAACAAACAAAAGAACCCAAGGCAAACAAAGATGGTGATGGAAAGGGGTGGGCCAAACCAGCAGGAGCCATCCCACACTGTGCTGGAGTCAGCAAAGCAGCACCAGCTCATCTGAGCAGCCAGCGTGACCCTTGCTTCTGTTACATGTCTTGCCTGCAGGGTCTGAGATCAGGTAATTCAGCTTCCTTCTCCACCAGCACAGCACTGCAGGGTGTCCACACAGCTCTGGAGATGTCTCCATCCAAGAGCAGAACTGCTCTGACATATCCACACTCCTCCTGGCTTCCTGGGGCGTACAGCTCCAAGGAAAATCACGGAGTCACCTCGGGATGGTTCCAGCTCTGGGGTGCTGGGGGCTCCTCAGCAGAACAACCCTTCAGAGGGATCACAGCACCTACACACCAGCAGCAGCTTTTAAAGCACAGGCTGGCAGGGTTGACTCTCCACAGGGCAGGACCTGCAGCCCCTGTGCACTGCACACACCCAGCCCCAGCTCCTCCACCCCATCTTGCCCTCTGCCATCTCCTCAGGTGTGACGTTCACATTCTCTGGACAGGGAGACACAATTCTGTCTCTCAGGACTGCACAGAGAGAAGAAGATAAAACAATCTTTCTCTCTGCCCCTTTGTTTTGCCCATGTGGAATGTGGTGTGGAGATTGCTCACCTGCAGTGATGGCTGGGTTGGATCCTGGTGAAGGTTGTTTGGGGTCAGTGACCAGTGGGATCCAGCTGTGGCTCGGGCTCTCAGCAGAGTCACGAGTTTGAGTTAGACAGGTAAGTAAGAAGTCAGTATGTAGAACAGGATAGTATCTCTTTAAATAGTATATTAATGTAATATAGTATAGTTTTAATAAAGCTATCCTTCAGCCTTCTGATCTGGAGCAGACATCATCATTTCTTCCCTGAATCCGGGGTCTTCCGCATTTTTGCTGTACTCAGGCCCTTCTGCTGTCACCTAGCAGCACATAAAGGACAGCAAGGATGTCACTGCCCTGCCCAGGTACCAGTGCAGACTGCTGGGACAGGGTTCTCCACTCTTTGTCCATTGTGCAGGTCCATCTCAACACTCCCAGGCCCGGTACCATCCAGAGAGTGGGCAGTGAATTACCTTCACTGACAGCTGCATTTCACTCTGCTTCACCCAGACTGGCTCTAAAAGCTCCAGGGATAAAAAAGAGTGACTGGAGAAGACCTGGAGGTGTTAACAGGAGGAAAACCCACCCATGGGTTGCTCCACACTGCACAGTCACTGCCTCCATGGCTCCTCCAATGCTGCAGCTGCTGCAGGCTGAGCTGCAGAGCTCTAATGCTGACATTGGACATCACCTTTGGAGGCAGAGCCTGCACTTGGGACAGCTGGGGACACAGGGGCTCAGGGGACTGCAAGGGAGGGACATCTGTGTGCAGATTAGCAATGGAAGAAAAATCTCTATTGCTTCGAGTCCAGTGAACCACACAATTACAGCTTCTCTTCCGTTGAAATCCACTTGCAACATTAACCTCAAAAGGAATACAGTTTAAAAAAAAAAGGGGAAAAAAAATCCATGTTCATTTCCAATACTAATCAGAAACATGCACTGAAGAATAAAAGACACTTTTCCAGATTCTGTGTAACAGAAACTCTTTACAAAGGAGCTGAGCACAGCTAGAAAAATAAAAAAATAAAAAAATGTGAAAAGCCCTAGTGCATGGTTTCGTTCTGGATCAAATATCTCTGGCAGCAAAGTGAGCTTCCACCAGGATGGAGAGATGCTGGTGGGGTGGAGGGATGCTGCTGGGATGGAGGGAGGGATGCTGCTGGGATGCTGTGGCCAAGGGGCACTGACTGCAGACTCAGGAGTGCTCCACTACCTTCTCCAACACAGCCTAGATGCACCAACAAGCTGTGTCCAGGTCAAAGGCCGAGCACAGACAGCCTAAAACACCACAAATTTCCCTCCCATGGGAGCTGGAGCCACAGCCCTGCTCATCAGCACATGGAGCCATGAGTTCACACTTAAAAAGAACCCAGCCTGAGGCTGGAGCTCAAATCATCCTCAAGGAAACCACAGGAAAATTGGCATTAGCAAGATGCATCCATTCCTACCACAACACTCTACTTTAGCAGGTGCCAAAAGCATTCCAACACTAAGAAAAGTTCCAAAAGCTTGTGCTGATGATAAGAGGCAGCAAGACTCAAGCCTCCATTTTTGCAGTGTTAGAAAGGCTGCCCCAAGGCCAGCAGTGGTCTGGCCACAGCTCTTAGGTAGAAGGACCAGTCCTGCACATGGTGGTAGAGTGTGACAGGGGACGCAGCACTTTAACCTTGGCTCAAATGTAGGATTTGATTCAAATTGTTAACTCAAATTAAACTGCAGTAATTCTCAGGAAATCAATTGTTGTATCCGTAAAGCTTAGAGGCCAGAAAATTGCCTTGGCTGACCCACAAACTCCACAGCACACACTTCTGTCTGGTCAGCGTGGATTCAAGCTCGTGCTTGAAATAAATCTTGGCTTTTTGGAGACGTTCAATTTCAGCGTGAAGACTAAAACATTGGAGTGACTTCAAGTGCTTTGGCAAGTTGTTCAAGAGCTAAAATGGCCTTCAAGCAATACAGAGACTCCCCCTTCTCCCCATGAGTTTATCCTGAGGTGAGTAAGCTCAGTGCTCAGATATTCACTTCATAGAAATAACAAGATCATTTCACCACCCCTCATGATCATCTGTTCTTTACTGACCACAAATTCCTCACAGCTGATACTCATTCAGAGATACGCTGGACAATCATGAAAGCACTAAAAAAAAATTAGCACAAGCAGTTTTTCATACAAAAAAAGTGTGTTAGTCATCATCTGTGATCTTTCTGGTTGAAGTGTTCCAGTAATTCGGGCAGTGGCGAAGGTGCCACGTCACCACAGCAGATGACTTGTGCAGATGAATATTCACACCACCAATGTCCACGCAAATTGGGAAGGAACTGCAAAAACAGGCCTTTTGTATGTGTTGTCAGCTCTGCTGGCTTAGGGGATTCTTTTACTTAGCAGCAGGAGGCAAGGGGAAAGGGTTTATGTGGGAATAAAAACTGCTCTCGCGAAGCTCTGCTGGTTGGGGATGGACCTGGTAACCACTATCAAGTCTAAAATCCCTCCAAGTCCACTGTAGATCCTAACCAGATTTCCAGAGAGATCTCGTCCCTCAAAATTTTCTCTGTCTTCACCACAGTCCTCACTTGCTCACAGTGCTTATCTGCCAAAATCCAAGAAAGAGAAGCATGACCCAAGAACTAGAACTCAATGAACAGGTGGGTGCCTTGTGGCATTTTCACTGAATGAGGGAGTTTTGAGCTGGCAAAGTCATGGCAAGAGCAGCATGGACTTGGTCCCCATTTGCAGAACCTGCAGTATCCCAGCGGAGGTGGGAAGGAGGGAAGGCATCTGAACCCATCCAAGCTGCAGCCTTGCTCAAAGTAAATATCTCTCACTTTAATAATCAAACTCTTACATTAACCAGCTGCCACAAGAGCTCCAGCAAGCTGGAAACGTGTTAGTTAATTGACATTGATAACAACAAGTGTCCCCAGGAGCCTGAGTGGACAAGGGATAAGGCTCAGCACTCAGAGCACTATGGAAACAAAGAAAAAACAAATAATCAGTGCTTGTCCTTCACCCTCCAAAACCCCCCAACATTCACAGCTTCCAGCCTCATGAGTGCACCCCACTCCCTCAGGATCATCTGGCAATGGCCATGGAGAAAACCATGGGCAGATTTGGAGGGGAAAGGAATTTTAAAACCCTGGTGTGGTATTTCCATATGGATCAAATACTCCTGAGCCACCCCACAGCTCTGCTCCCCACTCCCCCAGGCCTGCAATGCTCTGCCTGTGACCACACAGGAGAAGTCCTGGTGCAAACCTCCCAGCCCAGCATCTGCCCCCCTGCTCTGCCCCAGCACACAAAGCAGCAACGTGGTACTTCAGATTAAAAACAAACTAGAATTAAAGAGTCATCCTTACTTAGAGTTTAAATCAATTTCTCACCATCTTCTTCTAACCTCAATGCAATCACATTTTTTTTCTCAGCCCCAGTGACCGCTCACAGCTTCCCTGCTCGTTTCACACGCACACAGAACTCCCAAACTTGTGTTTCAGAGGGTCCCCCTGGCAACAAACACCACTGGATTTATCCTGGGAGCCCTGCAAGCCTGGGGCTGCCATCGGGATGGAATACAGACCCCTTCTGTTGGCCAGGCTCTGCAAGGCAAATGTTGATTTTTCCCAGAGAGGGGTGGGGACGTACAAAGGAGAAAAGCCCAGAACAAAGAGGCAGCGGCGCAGTGGCTGAAGGGCAGCAGACGACAAAGGGCAGGGGTTAAGGACTCTCCTGAGCCTGGGTGACCCATGGGGTGACCCACAGCGTCCTTGTCAGGACACCCAGAGCAGACCCAGACACTTTGGAGCACCCAGCCCCAGTGAGCACCTCCCCATGAGAGCTGCAGGAGAAACAGGGCAGCCTTTGGGTTTGAGAGCAATGTCTGACTCTGCAGATGCTGCAAAGGGAAAAGCTCAGCCTGGGATTTTCCTTAGGTGCAAGTCCCAGTCTCACTCCAGACTTGGACAAAGTGTCCTCTTCCTTCCTGCCCCACGAGAGATGCTCCACTGCAGCCAGGCAGCACCTGGGTGAAGGAACCAGGCAAAGGAGCAGCCAAGGGCCCATGGTCACTAAATCCCTTCCTAGCCAGAAACTCAGATGAATATTCAGGGTCAAGATCCACAAACTGTTTGGCCACTCAAGCAAGAACAGGCTACCTTGGAAGAGTACCAAGATCAAGCAGACAATGGCCACTTTTCCATCCACACAGATAAATACATTCTAAATATGCTTCAGGCTGCAAACGCTGCCAGTGCCCTTCCACCTGAGCAGCCCCAGGGCAGCAGCAGTCTGAACACACACTCAGCACCACACAGCTCACACAGTGATGCCCCTGGGGTGCTCTGATACAGCACAAAATTTCCTGAAAGTCAGAAAGCCCAAGCTCTGAGCTGTGGTTCAGCAGCTCCCTGCACAGCCCTTCACAAAAAAAAACCTGAGCTCGGAATGGCAGTTTCTCTTTTGGGACATCATAAATGTACATTTATCTTTGACCCCAAGCCCAGTCACGTCTTGATTCTCTGCTCCTATGAGCTGATGCTGCCCTGGGCAGATGCTGAGGTGGGAGGACCAGCTTGGCCATGGGGCAAAGCCAGCTGCAAGCAGAGGAGTCAGAACTGCTCAACCACCATCAGGACTCCAACATGACTCTCTGCACGTAATTTTCCTCCTCCACATACTCTTCCCTGCCTGTAAAATGAGGTGTCAAACACTTCCCCTGGTCAGAGGAGCTGCAGGGATATATTATTTAATGTTTTTACATTTTAGCTGTACTTTAAAGAATGACTCAGACACTATCTATAGATTCCTGAGATAATGTCCGCTGTCCTTAAACGGGAGAGAAGGGAAATTACAATTTGAGACTACAATGAAGCCCTGGCCTCATACAATTGAGGGTTTTCTCCTATTAATTCTACCTCAGAAGTAGCCAAGGCAACCCAGTTTCATAAACTAATAACATTCTTTGGTGTTTTTCCTTGTATCTTACAATTATATTTAATAGTGGCTGCAGCAGGGAAGTTGGAAGAGAACTTCAGCCAAAGTTAGGACATATTTGAGTGCCTAATGCTGTAGATCAGCTTTCACTGGAGTTTGCAGAAGTGCCTTTACAAACTTCAGTATAATTCCATCTGGATCTTACAAGATGACCCTCAAGCCGCTCATGTAGCTGGTTTTGGGACCATGGCTGGTCTTTCTGACTTGGAGATGGAAGAGAGAGCTCTGCCTGTGAGGAGACAGTCAGCTCCAACATTAAATTTCTTGTGTGCTCCCCTTCTGCCCCCAGAGTCTCTCTATAAACCATTTCAAGGCATTTAATGAAGGGCCAGGTTCTCACAGGTCCCCATGGCTCATGCTGTGCCCCAGAATCCATCAGAGATACCCAGCACAGAAGCAGCAAGCTCATTTTAAAACAAGATGTGGAATCAATATGTAAGTGCCAATATCCTGTTGAGTTGTCCTTTAAAATCTTTGTAAGGGACAAGGGGCAGGCACTGATCTTTTATCTCTGGTCACCAGTGAGAGGATTCAAGGAAACAGCAAAAAGCTGTGCCAGGGGAGGCTTAGGCTGGATATTAGGAAAAGATTTTTCATCCAGTGGGTGGTGGGGCACAGGCTCCCCAAGGCAGTGGTCATGGCCTCAACCCAGCCAGAGCTCAAGAAGAGTTTGGACAATGCTCTCAGGCACAGGGTGGGATTTTGGGGTTGTCCTGTGCAGGGCCAGGAGTTGGACTTGATGAACCTGTTGTATCCCCTCTCAGAATATTTTTGATTCTATGAATAAAATAATTCTAGACCCAGCACCTCCCTTTCTGCCAAGCCATGCTCTCCAACAGCCAGATCTAGAGCAGAGCAGCAGAAAAATTAGGAATGGGTTCATTTAAATAAAGCCCAGATATAAAAAACACCTCTTGAGGCTACTCCATGATTACACACGCCCCTCTCCAGGTACCAAGAGGTCCCAGTGGAACTCCTTCTTCTAGCGGGCTTCTCCAGCTGCCAGCAAGGGAAAAGCAAAGCACCTGGCACCACCAAACAGCCCAGCCCTGGCAAAAGGCAGAGTGAAATCACTCCTGGCACAGGTGAAAACCATTCCAAGTCATGGAGCAGTGCCTGCAGCCTCTGAGGAAGCCGTTCTAGAGAGAAAGAGGGCTCACACAGGAGGCACAAAGCCTATTCTGTGGGTCTGGTGAAAGGCAGCATTGTCCATGGAACATGGCACGCTCGGTGTAACGGAGCTGTCAGTGGAGCCCTGGGTCCCATCCAGAGCCCCCCCGAGTCGCTCACCCAACAATCCAGATGTTCAGCCTCCACTATGCAAATCCTTGCCACAAAAAAGGCTCTTGCTGCTACTCCCGAGTGACCCAAACCCCGGTGCACTGACCCTGGCACTGCCGAGCCCCCGTGCTGCGCCAAGTGGGGATTCCAGCGGGGTGTGATGCCTCGTGAAGGCTGACCTAGAGCAGAGGCTGGAAAGAGCTAAAGAACAAAGCAGGGATTTATTGAAAGGATCTCCTCCATGGATCCACCTTAGGCAGCACCAGAGCCCAGCCAGGGCTGCACCCAAGATGAACCAAAATGGTCCCAAAATGCACGAGCGCTCCCGGGGGCTCTCACTGTGATCAGCTCTGCTCCATTGGCACATTGGAGTTCATTGTCCCATTCCAGCTCCAGCCCATGCAGTCCCATCCTGCTTGTTTTTCTCTCTTCAGTACATGCTGTTTGTGCTCTTGGGCCTGAGATTTGGATCATTTGTCCTTGGTGCCCAGCTGGAGAAGGAATTGTTTTGTCTCCCTGCTCTGTGCAGAGAGCTCAGCATCCCCTCATATGAAGCCCAGACCCACACACCAAAGCAGCACAGAATCTGAAAAATAGAAAAGCTAAAACCTGAGGCATCAGGTAGAGCTCCTGAACAGGCACCTTGTGCCATAAGGAATGAACCACACAGTGAGAAACCTGCCCTGGGGCATGCACAGCCTGCTGCCAGCCACACCTGAGAGGTTTTTCCCTGTCTGGAGGCTCTGGTCACTTCTGATGACCCCAACACCATGGTCAGAGTTCATTACATGAGCTGACCTTTCACTAACAGCATTTTCTGCAGCCTGAGCACTCCAACACCTCCTGTTCAGAGGGATCCATGGCACTGGCACATCCCTCCAGCCCAAACCACCTTTTGTACCCCCAGCAGGAGCATCATCCAGGCAGGAACCTCCCTCCGCTGTCCCAGGCTGCAGGACTTTTCTATCCAGTTACACAAAACCACCCAAACCCATGGAGAAGAAGCTGAAGAAGGACCAGCCTCTGCCCTAAAACCTCCATCCTGCTTTATATACATTACTATATTCTAAAACCTTCAAGTCTAAGTTTTCCACCATGTGATATTCTAATCAAACTCCACACCCACAATCCCAGTTCTGTCATTCCATTTTGGAAGCTCCTCCACGGCCTCGGGTGAAATGCAGTGTTCTCTTGGGGATCAGTGCCTGTCAGCACAGAAAGCCTGAAATTCTCAGTGACCAGGGTTCCAGCAGGAAGAGAGGGTGAATCATCTGCTGGAGAGAGGCTGCAGGGTCCAGCTCTTATTCAGAGATGCTTTGAGATGGCTCAATTCAGGCAAAATTAAATTCCACCTTGTATTTTTCCAGGCCTCAGTCCAGAGTAACACAGGAAATTAGCTCTCTCAACTCTAAGATCAGTGTCTGAATGAGCTGCCAGAATGGGAGGCATTTGGGTTATCTGCAGTCACCCGACAAGGAGCAGGGCTCAGGGCACCTGATGGTGCCCCAGGCTGACCACACAAACCCAATGAGACAGAGTGTTCCTCTGTTTCCCAGGCAAAAGGCCACATTTATCCACTACTATTTATCCATTTATATTTTTATATATAGAAAAAAAAATTATATTTATATTTATCCACATATGTATCCATTTATATTTAGTGGATGCTCTGGAGGAACCCAAAACCCCTCTGTAGGCTCTGCCCAGGTTTACAGGCACAGAGAAGGTCACTGCCACACAGACCTGTGCTCCATGAGAAGGTGACATCCACGTCCCTCTCCATGAGAAACTGTCACCTTCACTCCCTAAGTTCCCTGTGAATAAACAAAGCAGTGACCTCCAGGGCTCCTGGGCATCTGTCACCATCAGTTTATTCCATGAGAGAGTGAAATTAAAAAAGAAACCCTGCAGCTGAAACAGTGCTTAATCTTGCAAAGATTATGATGACATGATTTGAAAAGCAGAGGAGGCTGTTAAGCCCCCAAAGCAGAGGTCTCTACTTGGTTTATAGTCTTATTTTGCCCATAATCTATAGGCAACAGGACTTGGATGCTTCCAGGCTGTTCTCAGGGGCTGTGTCAAGGCAGCTTTTAATCCAAAGTCTGACCTCCCAGCTGTGTTTTGATCTAAGGATACACCATCCATATCCCACCAGAAATGGGAAGAGAGCTTAGCAAAGATGATGGCAATCCCAAGTGAGGATGAAACGTTAGAGATTATTAGAATTCAAATTAATCCAAATACTCTGGAAAAGGACAACAACCAAACAAAAATAGAGGATGAGGGGAGGCTGTGGTCATTAGCATCCTCATGAGGGGCATCACAGGGGCAGGTACTGATGCCTCAGGTTTTGGATTTTATGTTTTTCAGATTCTGTGCTGCTTTAGTGTGTGGGTCTGGGCTTCATATGAGGGGATGCTGAGCTCTCTGCACAGAGCAGGGAGACAAAACAATTCCTTCTCCAGCTGGGCACCAAGGACAAATGATCCAAATCTCAGCCCCAAGAGCACAAACAACGTGGGCTGGAGAGAGAAAAACAAGCAGGATGGGACTGCATGGGCTAAAGCTGGAATGGGACAATGAACTGCAATGTGCCAATGGAGCAGAGCTGATCACAGTGAGAGCCCCCAGGAGCGCTCGTGCATTTTGGGACCATTTGGGTTCATCTTGGGTGCAGCCCTGGCTGGGCTCTGGTGCTGCCCAAGGTGGATCCATGGAGGAGATCCTTTTAATAAATCCCTGCTTTATTCTTTAGCTCTGTCCAGCCTCTGCTCTAGGTCAGCCTGCACAAGGCATCACTCTGATCTCTTCACTCGGGTGACAAGTGACAGGACTCAAGGAAATGGCTGGAGCTGAGTCAGGGCAGGTTTAGCTTGGATATGTGGAACAGTTTTTCACCCAGAGGGTGGCTGAGCACTGGGACAGGCTCCTCGGGGAGGTGGTCACAGCACCGAGCCTGTCTGAGATCAAGGAGCATTTGGACAATGCTGTCACGTGGTGCGATTCTTGGGGTGTACTGTGCAGGGCCAGGAGCTGGACTCGGTGGCCCTGATGGGTTATTTCCAGCTAAGCATATTCTATGATTCTGTGAAAAAACTCAAACAGGACATAGTGAGAGCAGCCAAGGACCAGCACAAAGGTCTGATTTACACACCAGACTCCCACAGTGGTTGTGGGAGGTTCCTATAAAAGACCCACATCCCATGTGGGCCGAATTGCCAGGCTGTGTCATCATCAGCTGGAGGAACTGCTGAGGGTGACAGGTACTCCAGGCAGGTGCCTGTAAACGTGGGATGGACCTGACTGCAGAGTGAGGGGTGGGAGGCAGGCTGTCAGAGCGGTGTAGCTGAGACCAGGAGATGCTTTCCATCAGAGCTGTTCCCTTTGCCAACCCCTGCTGCTGTGCCCTGGCTCCCCAGCAGGGACAGAGATGCTCCAGGTGCCAGCAGAGCAGCCCCAGCCCAAGGATTTGTTTGCAGGTTGTTGTTGGAAATAACCCAGCAGGGACATCGAGTCCAGCTCCTGGCCCTGCACAGGACACCCCAAGAATCCCACCACGTGACAGCATTGTCCAAATGCTCCTTGATCTCAGACAGGCTCGGTGCTGTGACCACCTCCCCGAGGAGCCTGTCCCAGTGCTCAGCCACCCCCTGGGTGAAAAACTGTTCCTCATATCCAAGCTAAACCTGCCCTGACTCAGCTCCAGCCATTTCCCTGAGTCCTGTCACTTGTCACCCGAGTGAAGAGGTCAGTACCTGCCCCTGTGATGCCCCTTATGAGGATGTCAATGACCCTGAGCAGGGCTGGAGCTCCTGCAGGCTGTGTGCACAAGGCAGGGCTCTGCTGTGGATCTCTGAGCCCTTTGCAAGGGCACAAGGTGCCACCTGCCACCTGTGCATGTTTGCTCAGAGAGAAGCACAAACAAACCCACTCTGGCACCCCCTCCTCCCCCAGAAATTCAAACAAGGGCAGCTCCAGATGGGAAGCAGGAGAGCGTGAGCAGCCCTGGGGAAAGCAGGGCCTGTTTGGGCAGCCCCCAGGCAGCACAGAGAAGGGAGTGAGGACGGAGGAGAAAACCCACAGCTCCTGAATACCTGGACATCTCTGCCAGCACAGACCTGGCCAGGCTGAGGGCTCCCACCAGCCAGGGGTGGGTGACACTTGCTCTTCCTCAGCCTCTCCTGCAGGTAAAACAGCCTCCACCCTCCTTAGCTCCCTGCAACATCCCCCTGCCACCTCCCTGGGCTGTCCTGTGCAAGTCCCTTGTCTTTCCGACCCACTGACCCAGGCTGCTGTGCACACCTGACCTGTGGGAAGCACTTCTCAGCCCTGTGTGCCTCCCAGGAGCAGCCTGTCCCTCACTTGGAGGGGCTCTGGACACAGAAATCCTGCCATGGGGCTAGGGACGAGGACACTGCTTATTTTTAGCCAGGACCGAGGTGAGGGTTTGCTCCTGGCTCAGCAGGAGCTGTGTGACTATGCCCTGTACCAATCTTCCAGATCCTTCTCCTGTGTTACAACCAGTGCCAACAGGAGCCCAAAAACCATCCACCAAGGAAGAAGTGCAGCCTATAAAAGGGTTCAGTGCAAAACCCTGCAGTAATCAGCACCCAGCATATTGCCATGGGAGCCTTTTCTGCCTCATCTCCATTCCCATATTTGTATTCAGGGCCCAAAGGAGATGAAAGGCTCAGGAAGATCTGAACATTAATCCACACATGTTATGAAACATCTTTTTTCTATTCCCTCTCCATCACAGCTCAAGCACTGGGCTCTTGCTTTTCCCACGATGAGCTCTAAAAACAAACCCAAACACACAGAACACGGCCACAGACACCCTCCTCCCCTCTCCCCTCCACATGCACTTTAAAAGAGATGTATTTAAAACCCTGCTGCATGATGATGATTTCCTGGAGAGTGGCTGGTCCATGAAGGACCATGCACAGCAGAGGAAGCTCTGAAACCTCCCCAGATGGATCAAGCTCTCAAGGGCTGAGCTCATCCTTCCCCAGATTAACTCATTGCTCTCAGCACTAACTGCAGGAATCAGCTGTCAGACCATTGCCCATCACTGCTGAGAGGTTTGTCTGACAAAAACCCACCACGGGAAATCACTCACAGCCTCTTGCTCCAGCTGCCAAGCAGGATGAGGAGACCACCCAAGCCACGACATCCCCGACAAGCCACAGCACCGAGAGCCTTCCCCAGCTCTCAGATGTGGGGCTCCACAACTGGGGCATCTCACTTGTCAGAACAGCAATTTGGGAAAGTGTTCACAGATGCAGATGGAGCTGAATGGAAATTAATGTCAAAGGGTAATTAGCTGCAGTAATGGCAGTCCTTCAGCTTGGGTCTGAGCTGTTCAGTAGATACTCAACAGCTCGGAGAGTCATAGCTTACCTGCTAAAAAACCAAAATAATCAATAAATTAAAAAACAAGCACTTGAAACCCTGTGGTGTGGTGGTTCTGAGACAGTTTGGGCACAACTCAAACTCACATTTCTCAGCATTATCACCAATTTTATAAAACACGCTCTAAAACACGTGAGGGCAGGACACCGGAGGGGAAAAAGCCCTGCATGAGGCAGAGTGGGCTGCAAGAACACATGACAAAGGTCTGGATTTAAGGATTTCACAGTGTTTCTAGCAACTGACCTCAGATAAGGACACTGCAGCACATGTGACTTCTATCACTAGAGCACTGAAAATCAGTGAGCTTGAAAACCTTCCCCAGAGCAAAGAGGACAAGGAGAATTAGGCTTGGACTGGTGACATCATCAACTGCAATGCTTCAAATTCAATTCCATGGTGGCAAAGAGTTATGTTCCATCCTTATTCCTACTGATTAAAATGTACCTAGATTTTGCTTTTAAGCTTGAAGGTTAATTGAAAGTCATCTTGGGAGAATGATGGAAGCTGAAAATGCAGAGAGCAAAGGGTGACCTTTGCTCAAAGACCTTCCAGGCTGCTGGTGGCTGAGTCCCCCATCTCAGCCTGGCCAGGCTGAGGGCTCCCACCAGCCAGGGTGGGTGACACTTGCTCTTCCTCAGCCTTTCCTGCAGGCAAAACAGAGCCTCCAGCCTCCTTAGCTCCCTGCAACAGCCCCTGCCACCTCCCTGGGCTGTCCTGTGCAAGTCCCTTGTCCTGACTTGTCCTGCTCCCAGATCTGTTCTCCTCAGCAGCTCTCCTCTGTACGTGCCCAGGCACTCACAGCTCAGCACTGAGTCACCCCACAGGGCCGAGGGCATCTCATCCTGCTTCCTTTGTTTATTCTCTCCATTACACAAAGCTGTAGGCAATCCCCATTTCCCCGGATAACATCAGGCTGAAGCAAACGTGTCCCCGGGGGCTGCTCCCGGGAGTGTTCTGAGATTCCCTGGCATGGCCACCACGGACGTGACTCTGGAGGAGCTGAGGGAACAAGGCAGTGTCAGGGACCCTCTGTCCCCAGCAGCTGCTCTGGGCTCAGCCCCATGAGGCCAAGCTCGTCCCAAAGGGAGTCAGTTTGTCCCTCAGCACACTCTCCCCCAGGAGCTGCAGCCCAAGCTCCACTCTTCCCTCAGTCCCCAGAATAGCAATACTCCCACTCCAGGAAATTATGGATTTTCTTGAGAATTACTGTGACCTTTTTTAATTTCCATTCTGCCTTTAGCTGTCTCCTCCCCTACACTCCTTCTCTAAACAAATCTTGAAGCTGTACAAAGTGTTTCCTGTAAATAATACTCATCTGGCATGGACAAAGGGAAGGAAAAAAACCCTTTTGCTGCTAGTTCCAACTCGCAATCATCCCTCCAGTTTAACTTCCATCTGTTTGACCAGGGAGCAATGAAGGCAGCACAGTGTTAGAGGGAAACGGAGGGGACAGTGACATGCTCTGGCCATCAGATTTCAACCTGAAATGAGAAGTTCAGGTCATGGAAATGACTGACATTGTGCTTCAGAGTGTGCAGGGCAGTGATCAATGTCGAAACTCTGGCAAGAACTTCCCCAAGAGCCCCTTCCTGCCCAGCACAGTCAGCTGTTCTCACAAGTGTCACAGCACTGGACAAAACCTTTCCTTTCCCAGCCTCTGGTGCCATCCCCCATGGACTCCATCCCCATGAGAGGCTCACCTGAGCAGTGACACAGCAGGAAGCAGCTTCCCCGGCAGCTGTGAGCGCCCCTCTGGAACCCAACCCTTGCAAGGGTGCCTGGGGCTGTCCTTGTCACCAGCCAGTCACTGTGGGAACGGGCTGAGTCACCAGTGGCTCTGCTGCCTCTCCCACCACATCACTGCTTCTGTGATTCCACAGGGAGCCAGGGCTGCACAAAGCACAGCTGCTTCTCCTGAGGATGCCAGGGGAACTCCCTGGTGTGGCTGTGACACCCCAAGGGACAGGTGTTCCCTGCAGGTCACCTCTGCCTGCTTTTTGCAGCTCCCTGGCCTCACCCACCTGTCCCACGGGTCAAATCCTCACAGATCACTGCAATACAAAGCCCTCTCCCCTTCCACAGACGTTTCCTTGGATTTGGATCACACCTTGTGCAGCCAACCCCAAGACACCCCTGGTCTAAGAGGTGCAGGCAAAGCACCCCCCTCGCTGTCAGTGCTGCTTTTTGGGATGTGCCTGCAGCATCTCCCCATTGCCTGCGCCACCACTTCTGCCTGCTCAGCCCAGCGGCCACAGGAAGAGGATGGGTGTTTTGGGGAAGCAGAAATCACCCAACTGGGCCCCACAGGACCTTTCATTGTGTTCTGCAAATGCCTGCGTGTTGTGGTTTGTTATTTGTCTTTCCCCACAGGCTGGATTTCCTTGCTTCTCCAAACTGTTTTCTAACAGATGTTGGGATGTTTTTCTTACCTGGAGCAAAGCTCTACCCCTGCCCACACATGCCACCAAGCCTGGGAAGAGCAGAACACCCAACCAAACCCACCACAGCCCTGATGTGGCCACCCCAGCAGAGCACAGTGCTGCCACAGGAGGGTTTTTCACAGCAAGGTTCCATCAATCATCACGAGCCATCAGAAACATGTGATGGCACATTGCATTTACATCTCTGGCAATCTATTCTGTCAGCAAGGGAATAAAATAAAACAATTGTGCCTTTTGATTGGACTTCTCACGGTCCCACCTCCAGTTTTGCAGCAAGGGAGGGCTGAGGAAAGTTTGCCAGGACTGATGCCAAGTGCCATCAACAGTTCTTGATATCTGCTAAGCCACAGAAACCCTCTGTGAGGCCCTGAAGAACAGTCTGTCCAGGGATCAAGGCGCTGTCATCCAACAGAGGCTACAACCATCTGTAACACTCAAGAAAATTACAGGCTTCACTACCATGGGAGAGGACAGGCGTATTAGAAATCGAATTCTCTGAAGAATATGACCTTGTCTTTTTAAAAGCAATCAGAAGAATGGTTCATTGTTTTAGGTATGAACTACACAGTGCAGACCTGGGCAGTGCTGCCTCTTGTCACTGTTGGTTTGGGAGCAGCACTGCCCTATTCTCATAGGAATATAAGAAATATGGCCTCTGCCACCCAGCACACACCAGCCATGGGGAAATTCAGGGATGTGGGGTGGGAAGGACATGCCTGCTTTTCCCTGGATCTCCCAGCACTCTGGACAAAGGTAGCTGCTCTCTCTGAGCATCTCTGAACGTTGTTACAGCCCAAACAACAATCCCTGGGCAGCAGCCAGTGGGAACATCAAAATCACTGTCCTACACCTGTGCAGCAAAGGGGAAGTGGCAGAGCAGGGAACAGCATGCTGTGATGGATCAAATGGTTAAAAACAGTAAATAAATTAAGGGAGTTGGGGATAAAAACCCATCAGAGAAATGTGTGACTGTTGAGAATGTCAGCAGGCACCATGGCTGCTCCTCACTGGTTCAAAAATGTGAAAGATGAGTATGGACAGGTTGGAGATGTGGTTGTCCAAAAAAGAGCAAGGGTTTGCCATGCAGGAACAGCATTTTGTTTGTTATGGGGCTTAAAGCAAGGATGAGGAGCTGTGGATGTTTGGTATCAACCAGCTTTCACATGGGTCTGAATGATGCAGATCATTGCTGGCAGCTGACACACCAACCTGCAGAGCTTTCAGCATCCTGAAAATAACGCAAAGCCCTTGGTCTGTGCAGGAGCCTCCTGCTGTTCTGGGATTATCAAAGAACAAGTTCATTCTGCAGTCCTGGGGATTTTCCTTCCTGCTGTTTCAGCAGCACCAGGTGACAGCACCACTCCAAACCCACACCAAGAGCCCCCTGCACAGCCTCAGGTGTTCCTGGGGAATCACTCCACCATGGCATTGCCAGCACCACCATCCTTCTCCCTCCCTCTACTGCTGGGCTCCAAAATTCTCTCCTCACCCTTTTTCCCCTTTCACATCCCCCTTAATCTCACTGGCCCAGCAATGCAAGTCTGGGGAGTAAGAGCTAGCTGAGAGTTTGAGCTGAAAAACAATGTTTTGTTTTTTTTTTTTTAATGTATTTCCAAACAAATTATTTTGAATTTCTGTTCCAAATGACAATCTAAAATTAAACTAATGTTTTTGTTGGATCCAAGCAGTACTTATTCCTTGATACTGCAGTTTGGCCAAGGAATTAGAGAAAAAAAATACAAAAAATCAGGTCTAACAAGTCTTTTCATTTTCCCCAGCTCAGACACAGACGGTGCCAGTTCAGTGACAGGAGATGGGGTCGGGTTCAGGAGCAAACAATGGGCTCTCCAGACACCGGGTCATCCCTGCCCCACCCAGCAGCTTTTATGGCAGGGTGGTTAAAAGCCTTTGAGGGAATCACATCAGGTCTCTCTCTGTAGTATCAGCCTGAAAAAGACCCAATCTCAGCTTTTCCAGCCTGTTTCAGACCAGCTACACCAGATATTGACTGAGCCCCCCCCCCCAACAGACAGAGCTTGGCCAGTGACAGCCCTTGAGGATTATTTGGGGGGGCCAAGTCTGTGCAGTGCTGCTTTGATGAACTCCCTCGCTGTGGCACGTGTCCCTGTGCTGCCACAGCTCTTGGCCAGCCCAGAAAGATCTCCCGTGCTTTTCATCCCTCCCTGGATGTCCTGGAGCACAAACCAGAGCCCTTTGGTGGGGCACAAACCCCCCCACCCCTTTACCTGCTGCTGCCTTGGCTCAGACCCACAGGTGCACTGCATCTGCAGGAGCCCCGTGGTGCCAGCTCCAGGGACACCCAGGAGGGGACCCTGGCACGCTACAAACCAACAGTCAGAGGACAGAGCCATTTCCCCAGAGCTTCCCTATTGTAAAATGCAGGCGAACCCAATGGGAAGAAATGATGTCCAACTCCAGTTTAGAAGGCCGAATGATTTCTTTATTATAACTATGCTATAATACATTAATATACTATTTAAAGGAAGATACTAAAACTACAAACCTACTTTTCTAACTGCCATCTCTAACTCACTCACAACTCCTGACCCTCTCTGAGAGTGCAGCCACAGGTGGGTTGGGTTGGCCATCAGCTCAAACAATCCTCACCAGAATCCGACCAAGCAATCACCCCAGGTGAACAATTCTCCAAACACATTCCACATGGGAAAAACAAGGAGCAGAAATAGAAATTGTTTTCTCTTTCTTCCCTCTGTGTTCCTCTATGAAAAAATCTTGAGAGAGAGAGAAATGTGCTGCCTCACTTCCCAGCTGAGGTGGGATCACAGAACGGGTCGGGTTGAAATGGACCTTAAGGATGATCTCATTGCAATCCCTGCCATGGGACACCTTCCCCAAGACCAGTTTGCTCAGAGCCCCATCCAACCTGGCTTGAGCACTTCCAGGGATGAGACAGCCACAGATTCTCTGGACAGCACCAGCAAATCCAATTTGATTTATAGTCTCTTTCCCATGTTTTATAGGGAATCATTTTACGAGTCACAATATGGGAAAATCCTCCTTCACTGAGGGGCTCACAGCTCCTGCTGCTCTTCCTGTAATTGTTCCTATAGCTTTAGCTCATATATGAAGAGTTATTTCTCCCTAAGTGCCTAAGCAATAAATTAGGAGTCTGCAGTTCAGGTAAGGGTGGGTGAAATAACATCTACAAATAATTCTGGTGGTACTGCAATTCTGGTGATCCTTATTTTAGTGAGTGCCAGCATCTCACATAAACCTGAAACTGAAACCATCCTCGGCCAAAACCACTCACAACATCCTTGAAAATATCTAAAAATCATCATGTCATTTATCACAAATCCTGTCTATTGCTTCTTTGGCCATGCAATTGGGCTTGAGTAATGGAAGGTGAGAATCAAAAAATCCTTAAAAAAGTAGTATTCCAGGACAAGTTTGCCTTCAGCAACTGAAATAACAGACATCCCCAAGGCACACATGTAAGAGCTGGCTTCAGTAGAAGTTACTGCTGTGTAAAATCCCTGTTCCATGCTCTCCCCTCCTCCTGTTGCTGCTGCCAGGAGTTCCAGGAACAAAAGCAGTGCCAGGATGAGCCACATGTGCCCGTGGCTATGGCACAAAGGTCTCACTGAGCCTCTCTGCTCCTAAGAGGTGAGGCACGCCAAGGTAAACTCTTAATCCCGACCCACCTACGTGGTGTGTGCTCAAAAGTCACAGCAGATGGGTTGGGATCACCCTTGAAGTGCTTTGGGGAAGGTAAATCTTGCCTGGGGCAAGGGACAGCCCTACAACAGGAGAGCACTGCTGTGCCCATGGAGGAAGATGGAGCTGGAGGCTCAGCTCTGGGAAGTCAAACAAGGTTCAGGGGGACCCAGGCCACAAAAGAGATCCAAAGTATGTCAGAAAGGGACAAATCAGGCTAGACATAATAAGTACCTAGCCTCAAAAGGTGTTTAGGTGTTAATTTTTTTTCTTTGCCATCATTTTCAGGAGCATCTCAACCAGGCACTGCATTTCCAGCCTGCCAGAGGCTGTCAGCATCAGCTTTTGCAGCTGAGAATTCACTTTGTCACATGCCCAGCTCCCCTGACAGACAGCAGAGAGCCCAGAGGCCCTGCAGCACCCTGCACATCAATGTCTTGGAGAAGCAATCTGGATTCCCAGGGAAATTCCCCAAAGCAAGTGACCATGGCTTTGCCCTGATCTGTGAACACACCAGCCATGGAGGGCTGGCTCCACCTCACAGACGTGGCAGCTCTCCAAGGTGGCCTCCCCGGTGCCATGGGTGATTCCTCCACCTTCATCCACCTCCTGCCCGGTAAATCAGGGAGATTTATTGGGGGCAGCACCCCAAGTGAAGCCTTTGCAACCCAGAGCAGCTCAGCAGCGCTGCCCATGCTCTTTGCAAAGTGTGAAGTGTTTGTAAGGAGTGAAAACTGTCTTCTTGCTTCCCAGTAGTGTGTTCTGGACATGGCAGTTCTTTTTGTTTAAACAGCTGCACCAGGGAAATCTCACAGCAGTGTTTCCAAAATACAACCACAACCCCTTTGAAGCAAAGGTATTGCCCAGATGTCAGCTCAGCTGTGCCACCGAGGGTTGGGCACCAACCAGACACACACCAGGGGCTTTGCAGTGCCCCAGCTCCACCCCAAACAAGCATGAGACCCTTGGCCTCATCTGCAAGGAGTCACAACAGCAGGTCACAGAGCTGGCAGCTTTTCTGTGCAGGGACACAGTTTGGTCACTGGGGCTGTGTGTGGCACACAGTTTGGTCACTGGGGCTGTGTGTGGCACACAGTTTGTGTCCCTGGGGCTGTGTGTGGCACACAGTTTGTGTCCCTGGGGCTGTGTGTGGCACTCAGTTTGTGTCACTGGGCTGTGTGTGGCACACAGTTTGTGTCACTGGCACTGGGGCTGTGTGTGGCACACAGTTTGTGTCACTGGGGCTGTGTGTGGCACACAGTTTGGTCACTGGGGCTGTGTGTGGCACTCAGTTTGTGTCACTGGGGCTGTGTGTGGCACACAGTTTGTGTCACTGGCACTGGGGCTGTGTGGCACACAGTTTGTGTCACTGGCACTGGGGCTGTGGCCCAGCCTCATCCCCAGTGGTTCCAGCTGTGAGAAGCAGGTGAGCAGCACTGACAGCAATGAGCCATGGAGTGCCCAGGTGTGCTGAGCAACCACCCAAGGGCACAGAGGGCACACGGGTGCAGTGCATGGACATGAGGGGTGTGAAAGGTTGGGCTAAAGAACAACAGGGGTGACGCTTGCAGCCTTCTGAAGTGGTGTGGTGTTACTCTGTATGAGTTGAAGCCTTCTGGAATTGCATGGTGACACTGTGTATTGTGGCCATCTCAACTGTGACATTTCTGTATGACAGCCAGTTGTATCCAGACCTCTCCTTGCACTGCTCCTCCCTGCTCCAACCACCTCAGGAGGCCACAACAAATAACAGGTTTCCCTACGCACAGCACACAACCATTAATGCCCAATTTAATCCATTACAACGTGCTAATCATCACACTCAGACTGTCTCAGGTTCCCAGCACACAAGCCCTAATAAACCCTCCCGGCAGCCCATTTAGCAACGCTAATGAGAGAATGAGAGAAGAAAAATGTGCAAGAGAGAAAGGTTGCTAATTAATTTTAACCATAAACAGGCAGCAGCATCACAGAGAGATTTTTCTGAGTGAAGCCAAACCCCCAGCTCCTGTGTCTCATGAGCACGGGCAGAGTCCTGTGGCAATGATGTGGCTCAAGTGACCGGCAGCTGCCACCAGCACGCCTGAGGGGTGGCCAGACCCGCGGCTTGGGGTGTTAGGAGGACGCTGGCATGATGACACCACGTCCCCACAGTGGCCAGGGCAAAGCCAGGGCAGAACTTGGCTTGCAGAGCACAGCCACAGGCTGGTGCCTGGAGCAGAGCAGAAATCAGCTGCAGAGCAAAGTCCAGCAGCTGAAGGAGCTGCCAGAGGCACCTGAGCTTTACCAGGCGAGCAGGGCACCTCTTAGAGGAGACTTGTCCACTCCGTGGTGCACCAGGCACTTCCTGGGACAGGATTTCACGGGGAATTCAGAGGAACGACACCAGGCACGGCTGCACACTCTGAGTTAGCCGGGGAGGAAGGAGCAGAGGGCACAATGCCCTCTCCTCATAGGGCAAGCCTGGCCAGCCAGGAGCAGGAGAAGGGCGAATAGAGCCCCCCAGCATGAGGGGATCCCATCTCTTACAGCCCGTTTGGAATGCCCAGGGCAGCCAGTGTCACACACACACACACACACACCCCACAGCCCTGTTCCCGTGTCACGCAGCCTCTCGGCGCTGGATGTCACCCCGTGCTGGCACAGGTGCCTTCCGACCACAGAGTCCGCGTCCCCAGTGCAGGGCTCTGCCTGGAACAAGCCGCCCCGCTGCCTTTGCTCTGCTTTTTAAGCCTTTTCCACTTGTTTACACACAGCGAAACAGCTGCTCGCCCCTCCGCGGAGCGCTCACAGCCAGGACGGATTGTGCACGTCGCACCTGGAGGGGGGGGGTTAACCTTTTTCTTTTCCCAGCACAGACACAAAGGGAGAGGCGAGAGGAGAGGGAGGCTCACCTGAATACGAGGATTTCTTCATGCCGTCGCTCCGGGCTGTGACATGGGAGCAGGGGCGAGGCCGGGTGGGGTGCGCGGTCCCTTTTGTAGGCAGCGCCGGGGAGGGGACGCGTACGGTGCCACCGCATCCGTGCGTGGCTCCGGCCGAGGGGCAGCTCCCGCTGGCGAGCACACACCTTTGCCAGCCGCACACACACACCGGTGAGGGCTGTTCCAAGTCTCCTGGCAGGGGAAGAGCGGGGCTCAGCCTCCCCCGCGGCTGCACCTTACCCCCGCGGCACGCAAAGCATCCCCGGGGCTCGGCCCTGCCGGCTCCCCGCCCTGCAGATCCCAGCGCATTCAGCCGCCGCAGCAAAGGGAAGGGATGGAATTTCACACCCCCAGCCCGGCGCACCCCATGGGTTTGATTCAGCCCTTGGCTGCTGGAGCAGCTCAGGTCAGCGCTGCTCTCCCGGCTCTAGTTCAAAGTGCATTAGTGACCCGTGAAAACGCCTCTTTCCTCTCCAAACCCGCTCGTCCTGGGCTCATTCAAGGCTGCGAACCGAGCAGAACGTTTGTGCAGGCTCACACCTCACTTACTCGCTGCTGTGGGGGGGGGCAGAGAGCCACAGACCCCAGAAACAGCCCCCAGACATTGCCCCAGGTGTGGGGAAAAGGATTTTACTGCTCCTCGTGTGCCAGGAGGGAGAACGTGCTCCGGATCTCTCCCCTGCGAGACGCAGGTTGGGCAATTAATTACACAAATGCAATCAGCCGGGGGCATTGCAAACACAGACAGGAAGAAAGTCATAGCTGCTCTTAATTTGCACAGGGAAGTGAGCACAGGGAGCCTGAAGTGCTGGAGGAAGGGCCAGGCTGCTCCCTGGAAAGGTTTCCATGGCCCTTCTGGTGGGTCACCCCCACACAGAGGTGCAGAGCACAAGTCCTGTTCACGTGAGAGAATTCCACCAGCTCTAAGGAAGGCATGGATTCCATAGGAAGGGTTTCTGCTTGGTTTCAGACTCTTCCAGAGTAGGGGAAAAAGTTTTCTGTCCCCAGCCCTAAAGCTGGCACTGCACAGGGACAGGGAAAGGCAGTAGATGAGCTGGATTAAGAGGATATGGTCCTATCAGGATTTCTTACCATTTCTCAGCCATAGATTATCCCTCTGTAACAGATCTGAGAAAAAGGATTGTCTGAGTCTCTCTCCGGCTTTAGTGCAAAACTGGAAGAGCTGGCTGAAGTCACTGGGGGATTCAGTGCTAAGCAGCCAGACTTTGCACTGGAACAGCTCAGGAGCACTCCACATTCCCAGGATTGTAGCAACAACAGCTACCCAGGGCTGCAGGACACAACTGCATCCCTCCAGTGCTGGGGTCAGCAGGGGGGAGATGTTTGCAAAAACATCATTTGTTTGTTGTCATCCAAACAAAACTTCCATCAAAATAAAACCTCTTGAAAACCACCAAAGGTTTGTTGCTTAATCAAGCACACCTTTAAGGCAATAGTAATGATATATTACCCTTCCCACAGGTGCTTTTGAAATCATTAGTCAGAAGTCATGGGGGAGAAACAATAGTGCAACGACTTGCCCCACGTTATGCACCAAAGTAAGGGCAAAGCCAGGAGCAGAACCCACTCCTGGTCACTGATCCCACTGTTCTGCTCCTGCCTGCACCTCTCTGATGGGCACGGCTGTTTGACACTCAGCACTCACAGGGACACACCTTACAGGAGTTCAAAAGGCAGCTTTCCCTTCTTGAATATGGGCATACGTGCAAGTGTGCCTGCTTTAGTGTGCAATTACATGTGTGCAATTCAATGTCCAGCCCTGTATTGGTGTGATTACATGTGCACAGGGTGTCTGTGCCATCGTCCCAGGGCTGCTGTGCTGGGAGCAGCTTGTTCAGAGCCGTGGCTGTTTGATCAGCTCCACTGCACAAACATAAACAGCAAATTGTGGGGCAGGCGTCCTACTGCAGGGCCAAACAAACACCATGAGACAGAAAATGGCTGAAGGGATAATTTTCTGAAATACTCCCTGACAAAGAATCCTTTTCTTTGCCTGCCTGGTCTCAGACTTGCCCAGAGAATCAGTGGCTTGGCTCAGAAGGGCAGGTTAATGTTTAACACAATGCAGAGCCCACAGGCTTCAAATAGGTAAGTCATTTAGAGCTTTTTTTTCCCCCTTGCTCTTTCGTAAGTCACTGAGGGAATTTACTGTTCCTGAAAGCAGGGATTTGGAGTGCTGGCTCAGCCTGGCTGCAGCCCTGGCAGGCACTGTGTGAGCTTCACACATCCAGCCCTGGCACAGACACCCGTCCCGCCCCAGCCCTGAACACCCCCCTGCCAAACACATCCCACCCTGGCACTGGGGTGCCAGCACAGCCCTGGCAGTGCCACAGAGCTGGCCACCCTTCAGGGAGGCTGTGTTAGCCTTCCTTGTCCCCACCTCGGGGTGCCCAGCTCCACACACAGCAGTGGCCTTTGGAGGGATGAGCCTGTAGGCTGCTCTGAGCCCGGTGGCACCTGCAGCCACTGGGGCTGCAGATGTTGCACCTCCTGCAGCAGCTGCTGAGCCTGGCCCAGCTGTGGTGCCCTCAGCAGCTGGTTCTTCCTGTAACACCTGTGTTAGAGTCGCTGCAGGCATGAAAAGACTTGGAGCAGCTGCCTAGAACAGAGGCTAGACACAGTTAAAAGAATAAAGTAGGGATTTATTAAAGACCTGCAATAGATATACCTCAGGCACTCAAAAGCCTTCCAGAGGGGCTACACCCAAGATGGACAATGGTCACCAGTTCTTCAGACAATTTTAAGTTTGGTCCACTTACATATCAGGTGTTAATTATCCAATTGCAGCTTCAGGTAATGAAGTCCTATTCCCCCAGTTTGTGCCCCCCAAATTCACTTTTGTGTGTACTTTTTGGGGCCTGAGGCTGTAGGGTATCCTTGAGTTTCAGGCCCAGAGGAATTGTTTTGTCTGACCAAAATGTGAAGGCAGTAGCTGACACTTCATATGGAGTTCAGAGTTATGCACTAATGCACTGCAGGATCTGAAAAATATAAAAGCTAAAATCCTAAGGCATCAGCTGCAAGGGGTCTGTGCTGTGTCTCCCCCAGCATCCTCCTCCAGGGAGCCACGTTCCCCAGCATGTGGGGGTCCTGCTTGCAGAAACACAATCTCCCAAACTAAACAGAGCAGGGATGAGAGGAGGGAGAGACAAGCACCGCCAGCTCCACACCGTGGGCTGAGGCCGGCAGCCAGAGGCCCAGGAAAGGGTCAGAGGGAGAGAGAGAACAGCAGAGGCAGGAGCACCCAGAAATGCACGTTGGAGTGAGGAGGAAAGGGTACAAGTAAGGAAAGGATGAGCCCCATGGGGAAAAGCTAATTGCAAGGACTCGCACATGTCCTGAGACATTTGGGAATGCTGGGCTGTGTCACTGCCTCTCTGACTGACTAATTCCATCTCTCTGACCAAGCTTCTCTCACAAAAGAGGAGCAGGATGGAGTTTTCCCAGGGAGAGGTGTGGTGAGGCGCAGGGTTCCTGGGGTTCCAAGGCATTGCCTGGTGGGCAGAAGTGGCTGTCATGGAGAGAACAGAACTCCCTGGTTGTCCAAGAAGAAGGAGAAGCAGCAATTTACACTGCAAAGACCCATCCATGTGCAGCAGAGCAGACCTGAGCTTGGGGAATAGCATCGTTGATACAGGGGTAGAACCTCAGGTGGCAGGACTATAAATCCCCCCCACCTCCCGCTCCAGCTCTGTTTGTTTTACAAATGATTCTCCAAGCTCCTTTCCTGACCAACCACTCTGTTGTGGCTGTGATGCTGGAGAGGAGATGCAGAGGACCTTTCCACCCTGCTCTGCCCCAGGGCTCGCAGGCAGCTGCCAAACTGAGCAGGAGGGGAATGGTGACACTGCACTCTGGCCTGGGGATCCCCGCAAAACCCAGCGTGGAGAGCCCCTGGACTGAAGGGAAAGGAAGCAGGAGACCACCACACAGGAGCTGAGACCTTGTGGGGTTTGGCTAAGACCTTGGCAGGTACCAAGGAGGGCTTTGGGCACTGCTGCTTGTACTGTGGGACCTGACTCACCCCAGAATCCAAAGGCTGGGATCCACTAAGCCAGAAGAAAGGGTCAAGAGTTCAGTCATCCCACTGGATCTGCTGACTTCCACTGGAGGAGCTCCATGCCAGCAGCTTGGCTGCTGGTGGCCCAGCTCAGCCCTGCTCTGTGCCCTTTGCAGGGCACAATTCCCATTGTTGGTGCCCAGGACAGAGAGATGCTTGTGAGAAAGGACAAAAGCCTGGCAACCAGCACTGCACACTGGCAGAATCTGCCCTTCTCTCTGCCACCTTCTTGAGGAAATTAAACTCTTATGGCTCCTCTGATGGCTCTCCCTTTCCCCTGCAGCCCTAGCAGAGCATTCACTCACACAATGCACCTCTTGTGCCAGTCAGTTAATCCATACAGTGCACTGCTTACTTACATTCATTACCCTCATTTAGTTATTAAAAAAAAGCAAACACATATTTTCATTTTTTAACAGCTCTGAGAAGGGGTTATCCAAACTGGGATTAAAACTCTGGGCTGTCTAACTTGTTACTGCCTAAACTTCTCAGCTGCAGGAATGTTGGCTGCTCTGAGCTCAGTGGAGCCTTATAAAAACATACCTGCCCAGATCTTGGACAGGGAGATAGGAATCAGCTCCATGATCAAAGTCCCTGATAGCATTCCTGGATCATAGAGGCTGTTCAAGCAGAGCTCTGCAGGACGGATTGGCAGTGACCTGGAACTGCTTTCTGCAGCACTTGGGGATAATTCAGTGGAATTCACATCCAAAAACCCTCCAAGCCCTGACTTCATCTCTAGGCACATATGAATCATGTGGCTGCTGTGATGCAGCAGCCTGACTCTCAACTTGCAATTAGGAAATCAAGGATAGGTTTATGGAGTGTATTTGGGGTGTCCTGTTCTTCATGAGCACCAAACCCACTGAACCATGGAGATGGGGTGCTGGGGTATGTGTGGGAGCAGCTCAGGTCCACAAGGATGGGGAATAATCCCCTACTGGAAATCACAGCTGAGATCTCAGCTAAATCTGTGTAACTTAACACATGAACAGGCCTGTTTCCCTGTCCTCAGTGTCACTGGGGACAGAGTGGCCACCTGTGAGTCCCTGTGTCCCCAAACCCAGGATGGCTAAACACAAACAACAGCAATGGCACAAGCCACCACCACTGCTAAAACTTGCCATAGCCCAGCCCTGAATCACATTGTCTTGCCCCTGGCCAGGATTTCATGCAGCTCCCTCCCCTTCTTGCTCCACAGTAGGAGAACACAGATGTTCAGCCTGTCAGCATCAATCCACAATGCTCAGATGCAGGAGGCCAGGCAGCTGTGGTGACCTAAAGCCTCATCACCCTCTCTCTGCTTTTTCCAGAGGTTGATTCATTTGCTTAGGACACAGCCAGGCCCTCTGTGGTCTTAGCTGCCTATGGTTAAGAGGTAAATGATTTAGTTGTTTGTTTCCTATCATTTTTCCCTGTGATTCCATCTGACAACAAAGCACCAAAAACCCACAGCACCAAAGGATCATCGTGTATCATCTGATGGTCAGGCTGCTCTCGTTGGGATGATGGTTATTCATTATAACTTAATGAAGCAATTACTCATATCAAATCAGCAGATTTTGTTCTTTTCTTCTGCCTTAATTATGAGGAACCAGGAAGAATGTCCAATTACTCAGGGCAGAATTTCATTACCAAACAAGATAACATCTGCTCAACCACAAGGTACATCAGATGGCCGTGTTCATAGAATGGTCAGGGAAGAGAATACTTCAACCTGAAATTAAAGTTGAAGAGGGCATTAACAGACAACAAAATAAAAATTAAGGGCAGTAGTCAATACCCATTCAGTGGAAGGAAAATCCCCGAATGTAAGGGAAGTCTGAATGAAAGGTCATAAGTGTTTTTCATTTTCAATAGCTCCAGTTTCTGAAAACAAAACTCTTGAAGGTGGCTCATGAGCTGACCCACATGAATACATCCCCCACCCCCCTCCAAGAATCATTGTAAAATCCCTGAGCTGCTTTCAGAACTGCCAGCTAAGCACTTCAGAATCTGACTGCAAGTTTGAAAAACAAAAGCAGGTCAAAGTCAAACTCTCAAACCCCTCACAGCTTAATCCATTTTTCACAAATAAAGAACCCTGCTTTATGGCTTTTATGGTCTGAGTTTGAGTTGAAACTACAGGAATTAAGCAACAACCTGAGCTTTGTGTCAGTCATGTCCTTCCAAAGTGGCACAGAAGGGATCTGGATCTTACTTGCCACCAAGTGAGAGGATCCCTAATTTTCATCCAGCATCACACCTAACCCAGGGCAGGGCCTTCCCTCAGTGCCTGAATCCCCAGGTGCATTTTCACAAGTGCAATTTAGAGAGGTGAACATGCACCCCTAGGGAATGGGGAAAGGGGAGCAGAGGAACAGTGCTGGAGCCCAGAAAAGCCAGGCTTGCTGCTGCTGCAGTGGCAGGAGGCACAGAAGGTGTGGGGTAGAGGCACCACACAGTATCACTGCTAAAAATGAAGGGATGGGACTATTTTCGGGCTAAGAACAATTTCTTGCTCAGATAAACATCAGTCTCAGAGGCCTTGAGATTTTAGAGGAGCAAGCAGTTGGCCATAGCTCAAGAGTAGTCACAAGTTCTTTGTTACAAGGCAATATAGAACTTTCTAGCCTAATGAACAGTTGCCACAAGGTGTATTTTGCTTTTCTAACCTATCATCTTCACTTAATTTTGTTGCACTATAGATATTTTTGCCCAATGGGCTTCTGTCTCACATGTACACATATGCTTCTATTATAACTTCTAAACTCTTAGCTACTCTATACAACAACACCCTTTCACTGCAAACCCTTCACCATCTTATCAGTACAGTGTTTCACTTATTTAAGGCAGATCCTTACTTACAACTACAGGAACATAAGTTGATGATTTTTCTGCTTAATGTCTGTGTATTGTATTTTTACACCAATCTAAGCTTCTTCCAAGGTTGTAGATCACATCCTTCAGTGTCTGAAAGTTTCTGTTTCTTCTGATTCCCATAACACAGCAGCTCTCCTGAGCTCCTCAGCAGCACCAGCCAGTCTGGCTGCAGGCTGAGCACAAGCCAGGCACCACTGCTGGGCTGCTCCTGTGCCTGTGCAGAGACATCCCTGGGTAGGCAGGGAATGGCACAGTCATGCTGCAAGCTCTGCTCAAGTGTGCCACGATTTCCAAATCCAGCCCTGGATGCAGCTCCCAGCCCTGTGAGAGTGATTCAGAGCATATTCCTACCTGCATGACCTTACACGTTTTCCTCCTGTCTGCAAGGCAGAGGCATGAGGTGCCCCTTCCCCTGACAGCTCTTGATGGAAAAGCAGCCCCAAATGCAGAGGGGGCTCTGCCTTGTCTCTCGCAGGGAAAACACTGGACTGGAGCCATGGGGCCTGCTAGAACTGGGAAAGGGGAGCAAGGAACTGGAAAATAAAATCAGCAATTAAAGAGCCCACTGAAAATGTGGATAAAGGAAAACCACTGAAGGATCAACCAGAGTCTGCCTATAATCACCAGCAAAGCAATTACAGAATTAGGGATGATTTGTAACAGACTGAAGAGCTGGATACTTGGCACGTGCTATGGAAAAGCTGTAAGGAGGGAATTCTGTGTGCTGGCACCAGGCTCAGAAGCCACAAGTGATGCAGCCTCAGCAGTTCTGTCCTTTACAGAGCAAACTGAGCAGCATTTGGATGTCTTTTCTTATAGCTCTCAGCTTCCAGCTATAATTTGGTCCAGCCATGGATTCCAAGTTTTAAAAATCAAAACAAACAAAATTTAGTTGCGCAGAAGGTTGAAAAAATATGAGGCATGATTAATAATAGCCACTGTTTCCTCAGTGCTGTAACACAGAGCAGCTTCCAGCCAGCACTGGCAGCTCTTTTGGGAGGAAATTACTATTGTCCAACTTTACAGGTGGGGAAACTGAGACACAAAAGGGTTGCAGAAAGCAGCTGGTTTAACCCAGCCTTAGAGTTTTAGTCCTAGACTTTTATTGTACATAAAACTCTGAATATTCCTGGAAACTGGGGCAGGTTGATCTGTGATACACTGTCACCCAGCATCAGCCTTCACTTGTGTCTCTGCCTTGCTTGCTAAGGACATAATTCCACTGTTATTTTCTCTTTTCTTGCACTGGCACAGCTTCATTTCTCATTGCTCTTTATCTTCCATCTATGTCATTTACTCCAGAATTTCAAAGGATCATTTTGCCATCAACCAGCAGCAGCTAAAATACCTGCCCAAGACTTAGGAGAGTAGAGAAACAAAACCCAAACTCATTTCCAATCAACTCACACATGAACAACAAGCCCCAAGCTGACAAGTCCAAGACTTCCAAATTAGTTGGGTACAAATTCCTTTGGAAAGCTCCAGAAAGCTCCTGGGGAATCTCCCACTGACAGTGAAAGGAGCAAATAAAGACAGAGGAGTTGCAACAGGCAGTGGCTTTAAGGGTAAAAATCAGCTTCATCTGCAGCGCTGCTGTGCCAGTAAGGAAGCAGCCAGGGCTGCCTTCACACCCAGCTCAGGGTGATCAATCACCATGAATCATCCCTTGAGAGAGCAGCAGGGAGGTGATTTAAACACTGAAACATGCCTGCTGCTGTTCAGCAGGTACCTGCATGACTGGGCTGACATACCCACCTCAGAGGGACTTCAAACAGCCTGGGGAGGCAGGAGGGAGGTGCAGGAGCACATCTCCAATCCCTGTTCCTGCCCAGACCCTCTGAGCCCCCACAGCCTTGCTACTGGAGAAACACCTTAGAGCCTGAATATGTATTTTCATCTTCTGTGTTTTATTTAAATCTCCTCAGCTTTACAAACTGTGGGTTTTTTTTTTTTTTTTTTTTTTTTTGTGCTGAACTCACATAGTGCAGACAGGCCATGTAAGGCAGCACCAGAGAGGAAGAGAGAAAATACAGGACACAAAAAAGCAAAGCTGCCTCTCTCCTCACTGAGGGCACAGCATTAAAAGCAAGTGAGCAAACAGAGCTGGGGTTTGAGTCCAATGCTGTACCAACATCTCCAATCCATGTTCCTGCCCAGACCCTCTGAGCCCCCACAGGGCACAATCCCAGCCTTGCTGCTGGAGAAGCACCTTAGAGCCTGAATATGTATTTTCATTTTAATGTGTTTTATTTAAATCTCCTCAGCTTTACAAACTGTGTTTTTTTTTTTTGTTTTTTTTTTTTTTTTGTGCTGAACTCACATAGTGCAGACAGGCCATGTATGGCAGCACCAGAGAGGAAGAGAGAAAATACAGAACACAAAAAATGCCTCACTGAGGGCACAGCATTAAAGGCAAGTGAGCAAAGAGCTGGGGTTTGAGTCCAATTCTGTACAAACTGGCAGGGACTGCAAAATGATGCAGGGAAACTACTGCCCAACAACAACAGAGGGCCCTGGTGTCAGCCCAGCCCCTCAGCCCTGCCAAGACAAGCCAAGCAGCATCAGAGGCTGCTGCCAGGGTTTTGGGGGGCTTTGAGGAGTCAGCTGGGGCTCAGGCTGGGGCATGAATGGTTTCCCAACAGAAATGATTCAGAGTCTGGAGTGGTTTCAGGAGGAGCTGGCTGGTGCCAGGAGCTTTGTGAATGTAGCAGCAAGGAATGCTTCCTCCCTCCTCATCCCCCTCTGCTCCCGGGACCAGGCAAAGCAGAACCACTCGGAAAAAGTGGTTTGTGATCCAGAAATCCCAGGGGGATCTGGCCTCCATTTCCACATGGGCTGGGGAGGGAAGCTCCACGGAGTAGCTGCAGAAAGTGTCACCTGCTGGGAGGGTCGAGGCTCCAAAAAACCCTCACCTCACCCAAAGGCAAGCAGCTCTGCTCCGAGGAGGGGGGGAACAGGAACTGTAAAAGGGGCATGACAAGCCCTAGTGCAAAAGCCTTCCTGCTGTTGCTGTGTTTGACAACTTGTATTCCCAAGAGGAGCAGGGACTGAGAGCAGTCAGACCCCAGGGAGGGCTCCATCCAGTGCCAGCCCCCAGCCTGGCACAGCTGCTGCCCTCACCCCCCGTGGCCCTGTCTGATGGATTCATCATCACTCAGGTGGCTGTTCCTGCCTCGCCCTCCCCTGGCTCGGGTGCTGTCCCACTGACACAGCCCCTGCTCGCTGTTGTAGTGTTTGCCCAAGGGCTTTAACCCATTTCACTCTGCAGCCAGCAGCACAGGCAGCTCTTTTTCCAGTGAGGTCCTTGTGTGTGCTGATGTCAGCTACAAACATCATCTTTTTGCCTTTTTTTCTTTCCCTCTAAGACTGAAACTACAGAAAGTAACTAGAGGTGCATCCACCTGGCCATGGCTTTTAGCCACCATCTCTGAACAGAGAATTCTGTTCTCTGAACATCAGAATTCTGAGAATAAACACTGCCTGTAAATACTATCTTGGAGAGGAGAAAAGCAGTGGAAAGTAAGAGTTCAACTAAACTGCTCTGAGATGCAGCTTCAGGATAGTATTATGGCAAAAACACCTCACATTTCAGTATTTGCTCACTGATCTGAGCACTGGTGGATTCAGTTCTCCTACTTCCCCCTTCAGGCAGCTCATGAGTAGGAAAAAAAAAAAGGATGCATTAGGTAAATAACTCTTCCTGAAACATCCAGCAGATTCTGATCTCCCCAGGACATCTTCACAGCCATCTGCAGGACCAAACCCTTCAAGTCTTTCTCGTACTGCTTGGCCTTCGTGGCCGTAGGAGTTTTCCCAAGGAGTCAGACGTAAGGTTGTTCATTCTGACACAAAATACAGGCTTTTGTGCAGAAATTGTAGCAGTCACCAGGTGGAGCTGCTCGCGATTGTATTTCCTTTTCTGTGGGCTTTTTTTTTTCCACGAAGAGCTATGGGGAAGGCAGCCAGCAGTGTGGTGCCTGTCTTTGGAGAGGTCGAGCATAAATCAGTCTGATCAGTGTCTGAACAGAGCCATTCTCCAGCCGTTGCTTCCATTCCAAGCCACGCACAAAGAGAACACACAACTACAAACACATTTCTCCTCCCATTAAAGACAAAACCACTTTTATAATAATTAATACTAGCAGCACACGACCAGTGCCTCACAGCCCACCATTCTGATTCAAGAATTAGAGGCTGTTGGTACCCACAGCCCCTCAGCAGTGTGGCTCCAGCCCCGAGGTTTTTGAGGAACAAATCTGTCTTGCTGCTGAGCCATGCCCATTTCATTGGCACTTCAACTTATCTAACTGTAAGAGCAGCTTGGCCAGTGACAAATCACACTGTTTATACAATTAACAGTCCTGGGTGAGCATATCTCTTCCAAGAAACCATGAGCACTTACAAAGCTGTCTTTTTACAGCAAGGAAGAAAGCCAATGCAAAAGCCGAGCATGTGGCTGCCAGTTATAATTGAAATCATTTTAATAATTCATGCCTCATTACCTTGCCACATGGCAGTTCAAAGACCATCTCCTAATCCTTTAACCCTTCTCTCCTGCGTGCTTTGGTTTGGTTTCTTAGTTTAATCAGTGAAGAAACAAAATGGGGAATGCTCATCAGCACTTGCCCATGGGGACAAAACCCAATGGGGGCTGGTGAGTCTAAGCTCTTAATCCCCTTCCTCCTGCCCTCCTTGGTTTCCTGATTTGATTTCTCACTGCCAGCTGAACCAGTAAAGAAATTAATAAACTATCTATTAGATATGCCAAGCTGTTGGCTGAAGCTGGAATTGCTTTATGGCGTGTCTTGGTACAGCACTAAGGACAAGGGCAGCTCTTGTTATTCAGCAGCTTTATGTGGCCAGGTGAGAATTGCTGGAAGCAATTTTATCCTCTGATATCTCCTAGGATTTTTCCAGCTTTGAGTTGTCTTCTGGGTAGTCAGTCCCACAGCCATGTCCTTTCTCCTTAGCAGAATTGCAATTTGAAAGTCAGGATAGCAGAACATAATATTTTTAATGGTTCTGAAGCTTTCTTGTTGCCCTCTTGGCCATGGAGGGAGAGAACACCTGATATCTATTTACTCTTCCAGTCCTACGTGGGCAGATTGCAAAAATTAAAGTGAGATCTAATGTTATTTACGGCTGCAAGTATGGTCCTGTTCCGTCACGAAAAGGAAATAACCTTGTAAAAACACATTCATTTTAAGCCAGTGTGTATTTACACACAGGAAGGGTCCCTCCTTCACCAGTTTAACTCAATGTGCACGAGGGAAACCAAACCACTCACACTAACGTGCACCAACACGTGCACAATAAGAGTGCTAGCAGGAGATTTCAGCAGCATATCATTCTACCAGTTATAATTATTACACAGTGTTCCAGCAGGCAGGTACACAGAGCTGGAGATAAACCCAGCCTAGTGAAAGCTGTAGCACGAGAACTGCTCGAGCTCTGTGCTGCTTTCACCTCTCCTCCAGCACCCAGAGCTGAGCCCTGAGCCCCCAGCACGGCACAAACCCCATCTCCTCTGCAGCTGACAGCAAGCCCTGCCATGCTCCAGCTCCCACCTGCATCTCCACACAAAATATCAATATCCAATAATACTAATATGAATATTCATATAACATGAATATCCAATAAGATTTAAATATTAATATGCACCAAATACAAAATATTCTTTTATATAAAGAATATGTTTATTGTTTTGTTTATTATTTTTATATGTATTGGAGTAGGTAAGGTATTGTTATAAGTATAACTATGATGATAATTAATATATATACATTTATTTTTAATTTTTTATTATGGTGTAAGGTTTAATTTATTGAGCAGATTATTTAATTATGTTTTATTATTAGTTTTGATTTAAGCTATATTTTTAAATTGTTTGTTTTTTATGAATGGATTTTGAATTATTAGATAGGTTTATATAATATATTTTATTAAAATCTTTATATTTATGTTTATATTTATGTGTAAAAGAAAATTTATTGTTGTTTTGTAGTTGTATGACTTATTTTTTATATTGGTTAACAAATTATTATTATTGGTTAACAAACGACTATTATTATTGGTTAATAAATTATTATGTGATATTGGTTTTAAATAATAATAACAATAGTAACTATGATGATGATGATGATGATGATGATGATGATGATGATGATGATTATTATTATTATTATTATATAAATTATTATCTGATATTGGTTAATAAATTATTTGATGTAAGAGAAGTAGCTGCTGGCAGGAGTGGAGAGACCCTCAGGCTGCAGCTGCAGGAAGTTTATGTGCCCTCTGCTTTTGAGTTGGTGCCTTGGGGAACAGCACAGGGTCACCTTGGGGAACCTTTCAAACACCCACAGAAGTCAAGCCTGCGGGGCTGGAAGCCTGCCCAGCTCCAGTGGCAATAGAAGAGGAGATTTATCTTGTTTTTTGGTCGATCACCAAGGTTTTTCTGCTGAACACAGAGCCTTTCCCACTTTCCCTGCAGCGGGGAGAGGGGGTGACTCACCTGGATGGAGCGCTTATCAGAGGAGCTGCTGTGCCTGTGGATGGTCCGGATCAGAGCCTGTGGGGAGTCCCCCGTGCCTCCTGCCAGGCTGGATGAACGCCTAGCAAGAAAAGGGATCTTTGCAGGGAATTTATTAGGCAGCCCCAGCAGCACTCCAGAAGCTGCAGGTGACCTTTGAAGGCCTAAAATAAAATCTATTGACAGATCACTCTAGCTGCAGGGAGAGGACACAGGTGATCAAACACAGGTTTCTTTCAGGGATAAGCTCTGAGCCAAAGCTCTCTCTTTAACCGGAAAAAGAGTACAACGAGTGTGACTCATGGCAGAGCTCTGTGGGTGATGTGCTGCCCAAGGCAGGATGCTCAGCTGATGAGGCCATTTCAACCATTAGACCCCATCCAACATGTCATGCTGCTCTTAAATGTTGCAGAACCAAGGTGCCCATGTGGGCTTTTGCCCTCTGAATGCTGATAAAATTCTTAATTCCCCTTTTGTATCACTACTTACATTAACAAGCACTGCCCAGTGACAAAAAATGTTAAGGTTTTCAAGTACCATCAAATTGGATTTTCCAGTTTGTAGGAGAGGAAAAGTAAAGGTCACAGTGATCATTACAGCTGTCTCCTTATTCAAAGCCGAGCACTTTAGAGAAGAGTTTGGCCTCACTTCTAATCAGTATTCAGTACTGAAGAGCTTGGGGCTCTTCTGGTCTGGGCAAAGGGCCAGAGAGTGACTGAAGAAAAAAAGTAAGGAACGTCTACTCTAATATCACTGAGCAAACCAGGTGAAATACAAAAAAAAAAAAAAAAAGTCCATTAAAGCACAGAGTTCTAATTCAGTTTTCTGAAATTAAGTTTCTTTCCCTGTAACAAGGTTAGGAATTACAGTAAAACAGGAAAGACATTGATTTGAGTTTGGTGTTTAAGGAGGATGCAAACGGTGCCTTGGAGAAAATGCTGCCAACATGCAGCAGAACTCAAAGGATCAGAACAGAGCTGTGGATCACAGATGGAATCAGAGTAGAAGTCCAAGAATTTGCCACAGCCGTGTTCTGGACTGCTCTGAAAGATTACCTACTCCCAAATTCATCCTCTCTGAGAGCTGGCTGCTGATCCCTTCTCAATTCCCAGGCACACTGCACCCTTCATTCTTCATCCAGCTTTTTACAGCTGAATCTCCTCCAGCTCTTCCCTTCCAAACCCATGTTAAAGTCTTTTAAGGGATCCCAAGCATTATCCAGTTGAACACAAAAGAAGAAAGCTGACCGTGTCTCTCCTCCCTCCCTGGCCATCCCTTCCAGCCACACTGCCAACTTCCAGCACATCATGACCATATATTTAGTCTGCAGTAATTTGCTTTGCATTGTCTTGTGCAGGGTCCAAGCACAGGAATTACGTATCCAGTGAGGCATCCAGCACTCTGGGAAACCCTGGAGTTTTGGAGACTCGACTCCTCATGCTGCTGCCAGAGGTTGAGAGATCTCGTGGTCCAGAGCACCACAGCAACTCGGAGGAGCTGAATGACAGCTCAAGGAGTCAATCCCAAATCCTTGTCTGTGTGTGGAGTAGGGTGAGGGTTGCCACTAAACTGATTCAGGGAAGTGCTGTGAGCACTGGGTGAGGCTCCTTGGCAATCCTACCTGCCAGGGCACAGTCATGGGCACTTCATGGCAGAGAGGCTGAGGCACAAGAGCCACCACAGCATCCTTAACATGGCAAAAAAATCCCCAAAAACCTCCAACTGGTAAAAAAAAACCATTTCCAACTCAGGCTCCTTCATTTTGTTTGTAAGGAAAGATTGGGTAGGGGAACTTGGTTGGACAGAAAACACTTGGAGGCCAATGGCTGTGAGACATCTTCTCCTGAGGAACCCAAAGCTCCTCCCTTTAAAGGAGACAAAGCTCATCTGTAGCTGAACATTTGGGCCAAGCAGTGTCACCAGTCTAAGCCTGGAGCTAAACCCGTCACACCAAAGCAGAGCAAGAGCCTTGAGGAAGCAGCTCAGTGACCCAGCAGAGCACAGGGCTGCACTGAGGCTCCAGGCCAGTCCAGGGAGATGGGAGAATACGGGAATCCACAATGCAGGGAATTCTCAGAACGTTGGGCCTGTAGGCCAAATCTTGGAATTAAACATATGATTTGATCTGAGACCTTGGAAAAGGCTTCCAAACTCAGGTGCTAGAAGCAAGAATGTGGATTTATAGCTTAAAGCAGAGACACGTTAAGTTGAGAAGAAGAAAGTTTGGAGGTTTAGAGTTTAAGGTATAGAAAAAAAGTAGCTACAAAGATAAACAAGGAGTTTAGAATGCAGCACTGTAGGTTTGTGTGCCATAACATGATTGGCTAAGAAAACTTACACTACAGCATGGGGCTGTAAGATGAAATATGGAAGGATTGGGTCAAAACCACAAATATCCTTGCTGGCAGTGTTTTATTGGTCAATAACTCCTTAAAAGGTCCTGTAACTGAGGGTCCAGTGAGATTCTGAACCATGCAGTGAAGATGTGAGCCAAACTCACGCTTCCTGCCTATGTAGAAGATAAGAGCAATAAATCACATAATGTACAAAACTCAGAGATCCCATCTTTAACTCATTCAAAATTCCTTCAAAAATCCCTCTAAGAGAGGCTGGCACACCAGGGGGGAGCAGCAGTGATGGCATTCACCTCCTGGGTACCCCATGCAGCATCAGATTTAACAAACACCTCCCAAGCTGAGCATAAGTCACTTCCTAAAATGTGGTGATTTTGGGGCTGTTTAGACTGACCCGTGTCCTCATTCCAAGCTGGAGGTACAAATAGGGTGGAAGTGAGAAGCAGAGCCTGTTGAGTTAAAACTTTTTTTTGTTAGGTTGGGATTAAATGTGTGAAATGGTATTTTTTTGTTTGGACTCAGATGTTTGTTAGTTTTTATCTATATTACAGTTTCACAAACTGTGAGTTTTATAGTATTTTACTCTAACAAACTAAATAATGGACATGTATTTCTTTCTTTATAAGGATTTTTAAGGATAAACTGTTTAATTAGGAAATTACACAAATTATTTTTATTTTTAACTCAATAAGTAACTACTTGTGGTTTGTAATGTGGTCTTCTTGATATAATCATACAATACCACCCAAACCCATGAAGAAGAAGGTGAAGAAGAAGGACCAGCCTCTGCCTTAAAACTTTTATCTTGTATTATATATATTACTATATTTTAAAACTTTAAACTGTAAGTTTTCTACCATGTAATATTACACACTTCTATTCAAACCACACACCTCTAATCTTAGTTCTGCCATTCCATTTTGGAAGCCTTCTCCATGGCCTCAGGTGAAATGCAGTGTTCTCTTGGGGGTCAGTGCCTGTCAGCACAGAAAGTCTGAAATTCTCAGTGACCAGGGTTCTGGCAGAGCCCTCACTGCCCGCAGCCCCTAATTTACACCCCTGAAGCAGCACCCTGCAGGTGAGCCCAGCTTGGGCAGAGCAAGGTCTGGTGTGCAGGATCAGGATGTTCATCGTGGACAGAGCTCCTTCTCTCAGCACTGCTCTGTGCACAATCCTAAATCCCTTCCTGGCGTAGAAACAGCTTCTTTTACTCTGTTTTCATCTACCATTTCATGGTGGCACAATCAACAGCAGGACTCAGGGGTTTGTGCCCCACAGCTGGAAGGTGAGCTGTAATTATTAGGAATTATTAGCACCCACCACAGACACGGCACCTGCTTGGATCCCTGAAACCACAGAAGCAGAGCAGCCTTCCCGGGGATGTTGGGGTGATGGAAGTGCTGCAACAATTGCTGCTGGTCAGATGAAATGGTTTTGTGTCTGCCCAGAGGCAGCCCGTCCTGGTGCCCACCCTGCTCCAGTACCAGGCCGTGATGCTAAGCAGGAGCAAGGATAACCTTGCCATGGAAGGGGAAACTAAACGTGGTGATTTTCTCTCTAGAGCACGTTCCCCTGCGAGCCTGTTCACTCTTCAACACACAGAAATTCCCGAGGAAATATCACCCTCTTGTGTCCAAAGTGAAGCGAGCAAGAAATGCTGCAAAAGTGGAAAATAAAGGCTGGAAAATAAAATAAAATAAAAATAAAAGTGGGAAATAAAATCCACATCAGCACAGTTGCACGGTGGCCACTGGGCTACCAATTCTCCAGTTTAGAGAAGTGGTCTCCAGACTGAGGGCAAGGATGGGGGAGCTGCCCTGTGGGAAATGGATTTATAGAGAACTCTCAAAGCTTGATAGAAGGTTTACATAGTGTGCATCTGTATGTAAATTTTGAGATAAGAAATATTGATTTAGAAACGCCATGGAATAGGACAGACATCGTTGAGAGAGAAATGGAACTAGAAACAAGTCCTAAAGGGTGGCTTTGTAAAAAATACTAGATACTTTGGAGAAATAGAACTATGAAAAATGTATTGTAATAGGACTCGCGAGGGGTAATTTTAGATGATTGGCTTTAAGGCATCTACAGCTTGGTGTGGCAAAAGCTGATAGGCCCAGAAATGCTTGTAATGTATTGTAATTAAGAAATAAATTTGCTTCTGATTGTGATGGCGTGAATTATAACATCTGTATTGTCTCACCCTTCACATGAGACTGAAAATGGAATAAAAGTTTTTTAAACACCTCTCAGTTGCCCCATCTCTGGGTCAGGAAAAGGCTTAATCCAACATGCTAGTGCCAGAGCTCCTGCAGAAAGGGTTGTGCTCTGCTGCTACTGGTTTAAATTCAATAATCCGTCAATCCCACTTCACTTAGGATTCTACAAGCTGTGAAAGGTGAAAAGCAGCGATTCCATGCACACACAAGTCAAATGACACGGATATTAATTAACCTTGCACACTAGCTTAGCCCTGAGAGACCTTCATGGCTCTCACTTGCTCCTGGCATCAGCCTGGCCAGCTGGAACCACAAATCAGGGAGGGATCAGTGCAGAGCAGTTAAATATTCACACATCTGCTGTTGCCAGTGCTCCGCCACAAACAGTTCAATTTTTACCAAAATCAGCTTGGTGTGACACCTCCCTGGGACTTTTCCAAGAACCTGGGGCACTCTGCGCCCCAGAGCTGCGGGATGGGTGGGAGCTGCACCTGGCACAGGTGAGAAGGGGGATTTGCCAAGGTGCAGTCCTGTGAGCTAAACTGGGCTTTCACCTTAAACTGAGATGTTAATCTGCCACTTCAGACATGAGCTGTCACTACCAACCACAGTTTCACGTTCTTTCTCATGCTTACTTCATCCTTGGCAAAAAATTAGAAAATTTAAAAGACTCTGCAAACATGACTTGAGTGAGGCAAACCTGTTTTCCACAGTGAAAGTTTTTTACTGTTCTCCTTTCTCCTGAGCAGGCCCAGGGCAGTTTCTCCTGGGCTTTGCAGAGGTGGCATCCCTCCAGCAACACCTGGACACACTGTGAGCTGGTCCCTCAGTAACTCTGGCACTGCTCACCCCATCACTTCTGCATGTGGGTTTGATTTTGGGGGGCTTTTTTTGTTTGTTTGGGTCTATGGTGGGCTTTTCTGGGGGGTGGGGAGGTGTTTTACTGTCCCTTTTTTGTCGTTGTTGTTTTTTTTTGTTTGTTTGGGATTTTTTTAAAAAAATATTTTGGGGTTTGGTTTTGGCTTTTTTTGCTATTTTAGCATCTCTCACACAGCACTAATTATGACAGCAACCCTTCACAGAAGTTTACCATATCTTCCAAAGATTCTGGTTATCCTCATTTGGTTTGATCTGCTCACTTGCAGCCAGGGTGAAAATATTTCCCTCTGTCCCATCCAGGCTCAGCTTGCTCATCCCAGAATGCACAAGGTGCCAACTCCCATTTCACTCTCCCTGCATATTTCTGTCCATCTCCTACATCCCTTTAAAAAGCCACAAGCACGCAAGCAATTTAGCTTGGGGAAAAAATAAGTGACAAATAGCAATAAAATAGCCAACTGCAGGCATGAGATCCACAATGTGTTTGTCATTTAGATTTAATCAAAATGTTAATAGGCATTCAGTGTTATTTGAGAATTTCAGATGTATTTAATATGAGAGGATTTGCATATCTACCACTGAGTTTTTAATCCTTGATAAATGTGTAGAATAATCAATTATTCAATGAACATACAAGAGTTGGCTGATTAAATCTCAATTATAAAGGCAAGCCTTACCCACTCTATTTATTATGACTGTTCTCTCAGCATTGCCTAATTAAGCCATATTTGATTATGGGGTGAAAAACATTTATTGCAGCTATTGTGGCTCTGTAATTGATGCTTATCTGTGGCCTGGCTGTTAAGCCCTAATAAATACATTTTAAATAGCTAATTATTTAATTAACAACACTCTTCCAAGCTCAGTGTAAAGTATTCTGCAGCCCTGCCAGGAAAGCCCTGACAGCAATGAAAGCTCTGGAAGCTGCTGCAATGTTTTCACCCCTCTCTCCATCCCACCTCTGCCTCCAGTGCTTTGAAAAGAGGCTCCACCACAAGGGTTGGGATCCATCAGTCCAAAGTGGTCTCTGCAGCGTGGACATTGACACCTGAACTGGTGTTTATCTGTCCCAGCCCAGGGAGAGGATGCTGTGTTTCTGTTTGTAGGACACATCCAGCTCCTTTTATTCATCACTTTTTTCTTTAATATTGTGCTGCCAACATCCTGCTCCTCCAGCAGCCTCACAGCACTCCCACCTTGAAGACAAGTGAAGGTCAGCAAGATGAAAGTGCAGCTCAGTGATATTACATGTTCAGTCACATCTTCTGACCTTTATTTTCTCACCCATTTCTTGAAAGGTTGACAAAACCTTCCAAGTCAAGCTATTTCCAGTCACTGCTTGGCCCAAGAGGCAGCTCTGTGCTAGTCCCCGCTTCAATTAACTCCAATTAAGAGAGGCAAAAGCACAAGAGCTTTGTAACCCTTCCATAGAAGAAGCCCTTCTGCAGGAGATTTTGGACATCACCAGGTGTCTACAGTTTAGTTTCAGCTCGCAGTTCAGCAACTGGAGATGTTCAAAAAAGAAGAGCATCACAGTGTGCCCAAGATTTGTTTAGTTTCCCTCAGTCATGAGGATTTAACTCCCCTTCCTTGCTGAGACTCTTGTACCAGAATTCACAGAATTACCAGGTTGGAAGACACCTTCAAGATCATCAAGTCCAGCCCCAACACCTCAACTGAACCCTGGCACCCAGTGCCACATCCAGTCTGTTTTGAACACACCCAGGCATGGTGACTCCACCACCTCCCCGGGCAGCCATCCCAGAACTTTATCACCTTTCTGTGAAAAACTTTTCCCTAATATCCAACCTGTATTTCCCTTGGTGCAGCGTAAGATCTACCACAGAAACAGAGAAAATGGAAAGGAAAGGGTCTGTGTGAACCCTTCCTAAATGAACACACACATCCCCAGCACCAGCTCCCAAAAATACACAGCAGGTAGGCTGGAAGGAGACGTAAGGGCATTGCTGAAGCTCAGCATCTCTGTGACTCTCTGGTGCTTTTCTGCAGGGTTTGAAGATGTGCAGTTTAGGCTACTCAGCCACTGTCTTTTCCTGTGGTTTAAAATGAGCATTGCTCTAAGTTTCCCTTTTCTTCAGATCAAATCATTCAACCTGCTCTAACTACCCAGTATTACAAGCACTTGCCCAGCTCATATTTTTTTAAATGTGTTTGCTAATTTGAAGCAAGATTTGCTAATGCAAACCTGGTGGGATGTAATTGCAGCAGACACCAACACAAGTAGAAGTGAGAAGGATTTTTGCTAAGAACTACAGAAACAATCCCAAAGCTCCTCAGAGAGCCAGCAAATCCTGCCTTTCCCAGGCAGGATTCCTCCTAGCACGGGAACTTGCAAAATACCATAATTGAATTATCCATCTGTTCATTATCGGGGAATTATCTGCTTCAGGGTTTTCTTCCTCTACAAGCCAGAAATGGTGAAAATTTGCCAAAAGAAATTAAAAATCTGAAAAGCTGAATGCAAAGCACCAGGGTCAGCCCCAGCCAAAGCCTGTTTGGGACAGAGGAAGTTTAATTGCATTTGGTCTTTAGGAAACAAACACTGACAGCCCCAATATCACACAGTGTTACCCACAGTCACTGTCCCAGCCACTCTGGTGCCTCTTGGTCTCCTTTGGGCCACCAAGGGAGCACAGGAGGCAACAACAATCTGAGCCCCTTGAACACAGGGATGCTGTGACTTCCTCTTCAAGTCAAACATCTTGGTTTATCTGTTAGTGAGGGATCCTCCTCACGAGTTCTGCATGCTCCTTTATAAGCTAATTATAAGTGAATTATAACTTAATTACAATTTGAATGTAATTTTGACTCCAAACCATTTTAAATCCCACAGAATATTAAGTACCAACTTCCATCTAACAGCCACTGGCATTTCCTTTTTACTCCAGCTATAATGAACCTCAAAATAACAACTCTGCTCTTCTCTCTCCTCAACCAGCCAGGCTGTTAAACTGGATCCAGAAGTTCCACCCACAGCACCCCAAGTATTCTCATATTCTCAATAAATTTGGAACCATCTGTTATGTGCCTCTAACCCAGGTTTGATGGCAGCAAACAGCACAGTGGCCTTGCAGAGGATGGGAAACACCCACAGTCTCTTTAAGCAGCCAGTCAGGTGCTTCAGAGTCTCTGAAAAACCAGGCAAATGTAACAAATCACACCAGAACTGTGTGTGTAAAAACCAGCACTGAATATTGATGGTTTAAAACTCAGTTCAAACCAGCTCAATAATTTGTTTTTTTACAGTGTCTCAGAAAGAATCACTTTAAGGAGAATACTCCCCAATTTTTATCTTGGAGGAGGGTGTGGAAGCTGTTTCACACTGGGGCTAAATGCAGACCCTTTGGGATAAGGCATATATTGAATAGAAATACAGCTACCTGCATCCTCTACCCACAGCTGAAGGGGAGATGGCAGGGATTCCTCTGGGATCATCTGTTTGCAGCTCTGAGCTGCTTTTTCCTGGGAGGAAGAGTCAAAGCTGAAGATTTATCATTAGGATTTTTCTTCAAAAGAATTTTAATGAAGCAGAAATCCTAAATGTAGAAAATTAAAGAGCCTCCTGTTTTATCCCTGGTATCTAAATCCTGTAGGCAACATGAAAGTCACTGAAATATTTCTAAGCCTGAATAATACAAAATATATAGATGAGACTCTTCCTCTGATGAATATTTTATAGGAATAGCCTCAGCACGGAATGTGGAGAGCACCTTCACTCCCACACACATCTGTGTGTACATGCAGAACTCAAGAGTCTAAAATGAGGAGATTTTACCATGCAAAAGCACAACCATCAGCTTCTGCGCTCTTTTGCCAGCCAGGGAGCACAAACTCCTCCTCACTGTGATGTCCATCAGCCTCTCCCTTCACCCTGTTCCCCTTTCAAGCCCCTCCACATGCAGCATTTCCAGGTTCTAGCATAAAGCATCATTCCCAAAGCAGTTCATTCAGCACAAACTGACATCAAGAATATCCCTCTCACAACAACTCTTTTGGCTAGCTGTATCAGCTTCACACCAGATTTACTGCCAGTCCCTCTCCTCGAGGTCCCTGCCCTGGGCCAAACCCCAGTGCTGGGATGAGCCAAGGACAGGGAGCTGCTTTGTTTTCCTGGCACTCCTGGGGACAGGCTGAGGTGTGAGCACAGCTCAGTATCAGCTCGGACGAGTCGCAAGGGAATTAAACTCGAGCACAGTCTGTGAGTGATGCCACCAGCAGGAGGCTTCAGGGACAGATAAGGCACACACACCACTCCTGGGATGGGCTGGACCTAGACACGGAATTATTTTATGATCTGGAGTTGTGCAAGTCCTTTCTAGACCTTGCTGGCCCTAGCCCAGTGTCGATTCTTTTGCTTCTTTTCTGCCAAGGCTGGGATTAAATATGCAATACAGTATTTCTTGTTTGGATTCAGACGTTTATTAATTCTTATCTCTTTTACAGTCTTACAAACCATGAGTTCTACAGCACTCACTCTAACAAACTAAAAATGGAGCCCAATTGCTCTCTCTACAAAGCCTTTGAAGGATAAACTGTCCAATTAAGAAATGACACCTAAATTATTGTTACTTTTAACCCCATAACCAACCACCTCTGCCTGCAATGTGGACTTTTTTATCCAATTACACAAAACCACCCAAACCCATGGAGAAGAAAGAGGAGGAGAAGGAGGACCAGCCTCTGCTCTAAAACCTCTATCTTGCTTTATATATATTGCTATATTCTAAACCCTTCCACTCTGAGTTTCCCACCCTGTAATATCACACACTTCCTATTCAAACTCCACACCCACAATCCCAGTTCTGCCATTCCATTTTGGAAGCTTCTCCACGGCCTCAGGTGAAATGCAGTGTTCTCCTGGAGGTCAGAGTCTGTCAGCACAGAAAGCCTGGAATTCTCAGTGACCAGGGTTAAAACATCCCACGACTCTGCTTTAGCATCCTTCCTGGTGCCTCTTCCCACCCTTCAGGAACAGTCTGTGACTTTCTCCATTCTCCTAAAATGGCCTGTTTTTAACAATCCAGGGAGTTCCCTCCCTCATTAATGGGTATGCCCAGAGGTGTGGCAGGTGGTGTCTAATCTAAGCATAGGAACAGATATTAATAAAAGCCTTTACACTATTGCACCATTAAACACCACTCTGTGATCACGTTTTCCTGTTAAGCATTGATGCCAACTCCTGTTGTAGTATTCACCATTAAAAATCTTTTAAATGTGCTTTCACCGATGTAAAAAAAAAAAGTTATTTGAGGTCACAGAGCATTAAGTACTGATTTCCTACTTTTAGACTGGTATTTCCTTTTTCTTTAGCTAAAAAGAGTGTCAGACTCACAACCCTTCTCCTCCTTTCCCCTCAACTGGCCGGGCTGTTTGACAGAACTAAAGGCTCTGACAGATTTAACCACAATCTGATGTACTAAACTGAAGCACCCCATTAACCAAGCTAAGAGTTAAGCACTTGTGGTTTTTGAAGACACATCCTGTTTTTGATGTAAAGGAAACAAAAAAAAAGACACAAAAACAGGGAGGAGGAGCCCAAAAAAAAAAAAAAAAAAAAAAAAAAAAAAAAAAAAAGTAGGTTCCAGTTCTTACAAACTAAACTTGCTCCTGAGGAAATACACTGCCAGCACAAATATGAAGGAAAACTTCACAATGAAGAGTTGAGTTTTTGAGGCATTGCATGTGCCTGCCTTTTTATTTAAAGACTTTCAAAGTAGATGGAAAGGCCACAGTTATCCTGGGGCTTGATTTAGGCCCCTGTTAGACAAAGGGCAGCCACAGAGACAGAAAGTGCTGCCTGGGGGTGGATGCCAGGTGATGTACCAGGTGAAACTAAACCACAGCAGAGCTGCAAAAGGTTGTGACAGCTCCCCCTTCACTTGCTGGCCTGGCTGAGAACACTTCCATGGTGCCTTGAGAAGGCTGGCCTAGAACAGAGGCTGGACAGAGCTAAAGAATAAAGCAGGGATTTGTTAAAAGGATCTCCTCAGTGGATCCACCTTGGGCAGCACCAGAGCCCAGCCAGGGCTGCACCCAAATGAACCCAAATGGTCCCAAAATGCACGAGAGCTCCCGGGGGCTCTCACTGTGATCAGCTCTGCTCCATTGGCACATTGGAGTTCATTGTCCCATTCCAGCTTTAGCCCATGCAGTCCCATCCTGCTTGTTTTTCTCTCTTCAGCCCATGTTGTTTGTGCTCTTGGGCCTGAGATTTGGATCATTTGTCCTTGGTGCCCAGCTGGAGAAGGAATTGTTTTGTCTCCCTGCTCTGTGAAGAGAGATCAGCATCCCCTGATATGAAGCTCAGACCCACACACTAAAGCAGCACAGAATCTGAAAAACATAAAGCTAAAACCTGAGGCATCATCCAGAGTGAGCACAAGGCCAGCTCAGGCTGCTGGGTGTCCTGGGGACACTGGGAACATCCAGCACCTCCTTCCCCAAAACACTGCACCTCCCTCAGAGCGGGGTTACACCTGCACTCGCTGCCTTTTGCAGGCTGTGAACATCTCCCACTCTTTCCAGGATGTCTGACAATTACAAGCAATTCACAAATTCACAGTGCACCTGCCCACAGAGCTGTGTTTCACACATTAACCACACAGGGCTGGGTTGTTTTCTTGAGACCAAGCTTCTGCTGGAGGACAGCACTGGTGCTCCATGCACCTGTATCAGCAGGGACTGCCCCAGGATCAGATCCCTCAAAACCCCAGTTGCTTTCTCTAATCTAGAGAGTGTTGTATCTGGATTTCTGTATATCAGTATTTCTAACCTAGAGCTGTAGAACCTGCAGTTTCCAGAACACACAAAACCCAACCAATATTCAATTATTCAATGAACATAAAATAGTTGGCTGATTAAATCTCAATTATAAAGGCAAGCCTTACCCACTCTATTTATTATGACTGTTCTCTCAGCATTGCCTAATTAAGCCATATTTGATTGTGGGGTGAAAAACATTTATTGCATCTATTTTGGCTCTGTAATTGATGCTTATCTGTGGCCTGACTTCTGCCTGCTAACAGCCCCTCAGCCAAGGCCAGCTGCCCTGGGGACAGCCGGGACCTGTCTCCACTGAGTGGCCACAGGCAGCTGTAGTACACAGCATGGTGTGACAGTGAGGGAACCGAGGGGCCACAGGCAGCTGTAATGATGCATTACGATTTTAGCCTTTATATTTTCCAAACCCTGTACTGCATTAGTGCATAACTCTGAACTCCATATAAAGTGTCAGCTACTGCCTTCACATTTTTGTCAGACAAAACAATCCTTCTGGGCCTGAAACTCAAAGACACCCTACAGCCTCAGGCCCCAAAAAGTACACACAAAAGTGAATTTGGGGGGCACAAACTGGGGGAATAGGACTTCATTACCTGAAGCTGTAATTGGACAACTAGCACCTGATATGTAAATGGACCAAACTTATATCTGTCTGAAAAACTGGTGACCATTGTCCATCTTGGGTGTAGCCCCTTGGGGAGGCTTGAGGCCTGCCCTCAATGTACCTCAGTAAATATATCTGCTTTTATTCTCTTAACCTTGTCTAGCCTCTGTTTCTAGGTAAGCCTGGAAAAGGCATCAGTAGCATAGAGCATGGTGTGACAGGGACAGTGAGGGAACTGAGGGGCCACAGGTGTAACACAGAGCATGGTGTGACAGTGACAGTGACAGGGAACTGAGGAGCCACAGCTGTACAGCTGTAACACAGAGCATGGTGTGACAGTGACAGTGACAGGGAACTGAGGGGTCACATCTGTACAGCTGTAACACAGAGCATGGTGTGACAGTGACAGTGACAGGGAACTGAGGGGTCACATCTGTACAGCTGTAACACAGAGCATGGTGTGACAGTGACAGTGAGGGAACTGAGGGGTCACATCTGTACAGCTGTAACACAGAGCATGGTGTGACAGGGACAGGGAACTGAGGGGCCACAGCTGTACAGCTGTAACACAGAGCATGGTGTGACAGTGACAGGGAACTGAGGGGCCACAGCTGTAACACAGAGCATGGTGTGACAGTGACAGGGAACTGAGGGGCCACAGCTGTACAGCTGTAACACAGAGCATGGTGTGACAGGGACAGGGAACTGAGGGGTCACATCTGTACAGCTGTAACACAGAGCATGGTGTGACAGTGACAGGGAACTGAGGGGCCACAGCTGTACAGCTGTAACACAGAGCATGGTGTGACAGTGACAGTGAGGGAACTGAGGGGTCACATCTGTACAGCTGTAACACAGAGCATGGTGTGACAGGGACAGGGAACTGAGGGGCCACAGCTGTAACACAGAGCATGGTGTGACAGTGACAGGGAACTGAGGGGCCACAGCTGTACAGCTGTAACACAGAGCATGGTGTGACAGGGACAGGGAACTGAGGGGTCACATCTGTACAGCTGTAACACAGAGCATGGTGTGACAGTGACAGGGAACTGAGGGGCCACAGCTGTACAGCTGTAACACAGAGCATGGTGTGACAGGGACAGGGAACTGAGGGGCCACAGCTGTACAGCTGTAACACAGAGCATGGTGTGACAGGGACAGGGAACTGAGGGGCCACAGCTGTACAGCTGTAACACAGAGCATGGTGTGGCAGTGATGGAACCCTGGGGCCACAGCTGTAACACAGAGCATGGTGTGACAGGGACAGGGAACTGAGGGGCCACAGCTGTACAGCTGTAACACAGAGCATGGTGTGGCAGTGATGGAACCCTGGGGCCACAGCTGTAACACAGAGCATGGTGTGACAGCGGCAGTGACAGCGAGGGACCCCGGGCATTGGCAGGTGGCAGCTCAGAGGACAGCCAGGCTGCTTTCGGGTGATGCTCTGCAGAAGCGCTGCCCCAGCCCTGCCGAGAGCACAGCAACCACAGGCTCCTGCCAGAACATGCTCACAGGTCTCTGTCTCAGCTTGGGGACAGGCCAGACCACAGAGCAGCCCCCTCTTAGCACTTCTGAACATAAATAACACCCCAGGCCCCTCTGCAGCAGGCAGGCTTCGCTGTCTCCACCACAAAACCATGACTTTTGTCTTGAGATGTGAGAGCAGCCCAGCTGCAGAAAACAGGTTATTAAGGGTTGTAGTTCTTTTTATTATGGGTATTTCTGCCTCTCTTTTGTTCCACCCAAGTGGTGCCCCTAGGTCTGAACATTAGGAATAAGAGGCACTGGAAGAAGTGCCCTTCTCTGCCTCCAGCCAAGCCCACTCAGACAATTTGCAAGCTCACCATGACCACCATGGTGAAATTTACTCCCAAAAGCACCAGGAGGACAACAGCCATCCTTTCAGTGATGGATCCCTCCTGGTTCACCTAATCCTAGACAAGTCTAAAAGTTGCAAAGCCTCAGTTCGGCCTGTTCATTTGAGTTTTTCTGTGAGTTCTAAACTTGCTAGGAATTCTCCTCTATTTCCTCTTTTGGCTAGGACAGAAATATAATGAGCTATTATACCATGCTACAACTTTATTTCCAGAACATCCTTGCAAGAAAGACCACATGGCTTTCTGTGTGTGCTCTGTGTGAAAGGACTGTTTTTAATTTTAGCCTTGAAAGTCATTAGGAACTGTAATTTCTTTACCTGCAGTGTGCACACACATGCTTGATTTCTTTTTTGAAATCTTGAACTGTTCAGAGTTGTTTGATTTGTTTTTTAATTAAATAAAGAGTTTTGAGTCCAAAAGGTGTTAGAGTTTAGGCACCAACAGCCATCACTTCGAGGATATTTCCTAGAGAAGCTTCCAGAGTGAGGATTAGAAAGTATGAGAGGGAGGGTAACAGAGAAATCCACAACAATGTTAGAGCTCCTTCAATAATCTCAATTCTCAGAAATCACGACCATTTGTGCAAAATGTCCTCTCTGCAATGGGACTTTAAATGTCACTCACCCACAAGCTTGCAGCCAATTTCTCTGAGCAGAGAGAATACAACACAAGTGGAAACCAGCAGCAGTAAAGTGGCTTTAGTGACTTCTTAGAAGACTTGCCCTGAGCTGTAAGGCAGTAACGTGTGGGGAAAGAGACCCCACAAACCAAGTGGGGATTTTTCTGTCCTACCAGAGCAGAGTGATAAATTCCACCATCTGAGGATGAAATTATTACTATCATTGGTAAAGCAACACTTGTACAATGACCCCGAGAATAAGCTTTCACAACTTGTGTGATTCTGCTAAGAGCAGATGGACCAAATGTCTCAGGGTGTCAGGTGCAGAGAGGGATGAACTTAAAGGCTTTCCTAGAGAGTTATTAATTACTAATTACTGATACTAATTCCTAGAGAGTTATTAATTGCTAATTACTGATACTAATTCAGTAAGAAGGAATGAGAGATCATCTTCCACTTGGCATGTGCAGTGTTCAGACATTATTCCCATTACAGACAGAAAGCACAGGAGTGTAGCAGAGTATTGCTAAAATCTCAGCTGGAAATCTCTGGGGCCATGAACTTGATCTCCAAGGAGAGTTTCAGACACGTGCCACTCAGTTGGTGCAGTCAAATACCAGCCAAAAGCAAAATAATGGTTCTTGTGAAGTAGTTACACAGGAATTAGCACCATCCAAAGAGTTCTTCCAGCCCTACCAGCAGTTAATTACACAGTGTGGAGTCACCTCCCATCCACAATTGGACAGACAATCTACTTGTACCACACAGATTGTGACAACACTGAAAAGTTTTAGTGTTAGGACAGAATGGTTTATTCCCTTTAGCCAGTATTTAGGTTGGTTGTTCTATTTCCATTTCTTAAATGAAAAAATTATGTGAGATTCTTGTAGATAAGGCAGAGTGCTCTGGCTATCTGAGAGAGTAATGTATGATGACTAATGTATTGATTTTCTAAAAAGTAAGTAAAAACCTGTTGAGACTCCAAATGAAATTGGAAAGATTTCTTGCATGTTGCACAAAGCCAGTAACCAGTCATTCCATTGTTGCACAAAGCCAGTAACCATTTCATTCAAAGGAATTGAAATAGTGTTAAAAACCATGCAAAACAACATAAATGCTGTTAAATTATACAAGCAGTAAAAGAACTCATTAACTAGTGCAGGAGCAAATTAACCAAATATGTCAGATGAAAGAAATAGCACCCATGAGGCATTTTCAGCACCTCAAAGCTGTGAGAAAACCAAATCTATGAACCAGAAAAAAAAACCCTGCGTGTTTTCAAATTGACTGTAAGCTGACTGCTAATATAATGCAAGTTAAGGGTTACAAAGCATTCAGAAAGAAAGTAAATGCTTTGGAAAACAAGTGCTTACAAAAGCTTGCATACCATGAGTGTAAATAGGTTTTTTACTAACACAGGGACTTTGAGAAATCAGCAGCCAGTAGCTTGTCCTCAGCAGAGCCAGCAGTGTTGGACATATTTTGGTCAGATCCTCTGAATTCCATAACAGGATGCCTCCTGCATGAGTTATTGGATGGAAAAGGAGTCACCAGCAAGAGACAGGTGGGAGAAACTGGCTCCAGACCACAAACCCAGCATGGGATTCAGACATGCATCATGCAGCAGTCACAGCTGCTAGGAGCACATAAACATTGGATTGCAGGAGTCAGTGGAGACATCCCAGTGTCCTGCAACATGTCACAAGCCACAAGAGCAGAACCTGCTTCTCTCCTGTCTTCTGCCCCCCCTGCAAAACGTTTTGTGGCTCAACGTGGCTTATCAGCCTCCCTGGCACCTGAGTTCAGGCACGTTCTTGTCACACACGCCTGAGTCAAGGGGTTAAAATGCTTTTCCCAGCTAAATTTCCCTGAGTCTACAGGCTCCACGAGCACTAATCCACATGTGCTGGCTGATATATTCAGTTCTGCAAATAACCAGAAGTATTCTTGATGAGCCTTCCCCTTCCCAGGCACTCAGCCCAGGCCACTCCCTGCAGACCCCTGAGTCATTTCAGACACTCTTTGTACCTTGCCTCTTGGGATTTCTGCTTCTGACCTGCTGTCCTTGCTCAGCTGCCTTGGCTTGCCCCATCCCTGTTCCTCTGACACTGGAGCTGCAGCCCTGCTTCCCACCTGAGCCTGCTGGGGCATCTCCAATACCCTGATACTGCTCTCACTGCTGCTGGTCCCATCCCAGCCTCAGAACTGCACTTCTCACCTCTCCTTGAAAACCATCTCCCTCTCCAGAGGCTGAGACAAGACAAAAAGAAGCAAGAGCAACAGAATTAGCCCAGAGCAATTGTCTGCAACTCTGGGGGTGAAAATTTCTGTTTCTCTGCTTTCCAGGGAAGATTTGAGACAACTCAGCATCTTCAGAATGCTCCAGCCCTCTTTATTTAAAATAAAATTTATTTTATTAAATCCCCAATTATTCCCTGACACTCTGGAGCTAAATTCCCCAGTAGTTCATTCACCACTGCTTGGGTTAATCGTGGTGCCCATGAAATAGCTCAGTGTGTGTAATTTTCCTCAGAAAGGTGTTACTTATTTTTTTAAAAATTTGTTTACACCAAACCACCAAAAAAAACCCCACCTCTACTACTGCTCCCTTTCACAGCTTTTTTTCTTTTTCTTCACCATTGTGGTCATGTTTGCACAACAGTGTTTCTACAGAAAGCTGATCTCAAATGTCACTTTGTTCATTGTGAACCACCCTGTGCTAGCTCTCAGGGCTTTTGCCCATTTTTGACTAAACCTGCACCTTGTTCCAAAACTGAAAATGTGGTGAAAGCTGGTTGGCTATGAACACCTCAGTTCCTAGATTGGTACCTGATTTGTTGGTTCTTTCTCAGCTCTTCCCCCACCCCTGAGCTGGGCTTTTCCAGGGACAAAGCCAGAATTGGTCCCAGCATCAAGTCTAGCAGAATTCAAGAACACTTTGGGCAATGAAACTTGGAATACACAGGGTCTGAAGGGTTCTTTTCTGTTTTATTCAATGATTGCTTTTAAAAAGAAAAACCTCACTTGCAGATTTTGTGATTAAAGTGGAAAACTGTTATTATACTGTCTAGTGGGATGCTGTTAGGGGCAGTTTATACAGAACTTTCCAAAAGACTTGAATCACTATTGAAAAAAAAACAACAAAACACAACAAACCACTAAAAGAAGCACTAGTTTATTTGCAAGATATATGAAACAAGTTTTAACATATGCATGAAAATATCGAGGTACTGTACAAAACCTCAACATAGACACAATTTATCCAGGTCTGGCCATGTGAAGACAACACCTATTTGCTCACAAGATGAACCTGCACCATCCACCCCTCACAGTGAGGGGATTTCTCCCTCAGCTCTGGTGCACAGCATTTCATGAACAATATCTGGAGGGAAATGGGCTCTCCTGAGGGGCAGGGTTGTCTTGGCAAGCTGGGATCTTGTCAGAGCTCAGCTCTGGAGAGGAATTATCCTTTGTGCCTGGCTCTGCTCCAGCTATGCACTGATCAAAGACAAATTGACCCTAATCCCTTAAAAAAAATTAAACAATTACATTGATAGAAACTCCAGTCTCAGCCTGTCCTCAGGAGCCAGAGCCCACCCCCCTCAGCTCTGCCCTGTACCAAGGCAATTCAGCATTCCCTTGTGGAAGATTGTTGACTTTCCAGAGTGGCCCCAACCCTGCAGAACCAAAACACCCTGGAGGAGGCCGAGCCCTTCCTTGGCACAGCTCCCCACAGCCACCTGTTCTAAAAGCTGTTACCAAACCAAATTTAGCCTCTTCTTGCCTGAGGTGAGTTTTGATCAATTCATTTGATAAGAAGGGGTTTTAGATCATGCCCAGATTGGAATGCAGGCATTAGCTTTACTTCACCCTGGATTATTTCACCTTGTGTTATACAGCGTGGAGTCACTGGGTTGGAGAAACTCATCCAGCACATCACAAAAATTTTTGCTGTCCCAGAGTCTTAGGTTTGAAATAGGGGTATTCTATTGCCATCTGTCAGAGGTGGGGCAGTTATCCTCTGTTCACTGGGCAGTTTGCTTTATCTCTCCCACACCCAACCCTCCCTCCAGGAGATCTCTTCTGTCCATGGCCAGTGAGTGTCCCTGCATGGCTGAGAAAATTCCATCATCCATGGGGAGAGGCTCTGCCCAGGGGAGGAGCCAAGCATTCCTACCTGGATCCAATCTGACTCCTGCAGCACCACAGCAGCCTTTGCCCACTGCATTCCCAGAGGAGCAGCTTTCTTCCCCACTGCATTCCCAGAGGAAGCCCAGGCCCATCCCCACCAGCCCTGGAGCTTCAGAGGAAAACTCCAGCCTTGTGCAGGATCCCTGCTCCAGCAGAAGCACAGCTGGCACTGCAGGAGGGCTGAGCCACCATGGGATGGGACTGCTGCCACCACCCTGACCCACAGGCTGCCAGGGCCTGCTCTCACTCTGGCAGTCGTGGGGTTTTTTTTTTTGTTTGTTTTGTTTTTGGTTTTTTTTTTTTGTTTGGTTTTTTTTTTTTTTTTGGTCTGTACTATAACATTTGTATTTTTAATTTTCCTAGTAAAGAGCTGTTATTCCTACTCCCATATCTTTGCCTGAGATCCTTTTAATGTCAAAATTATAATAATTTGGAGGAAGGGGGTTTGCATTTTCCATTTCAGGGGAGGCTCCTGCTCCTTCCTTCCTTAGCAGACACCTGTCTGTTCAAACCAAGACACCCAGGAAGCCACCAGGACCCAAGTTTAGTCACTTTGCTCGTCAGCCACATCAAGACCCCCATCAGTCACGTGAGTAGCTCTGACAGAGGCAGTGAACTAAAATCTAGACTTGATTTTGTTTTTGTGGGACCATCATGGCCTTGGAGCAGGTGAGCCCACATGGATCCAGCATTTCACGTTTCTGAAGTTTCTGCAAAATAGATTTCCCTGCTGTAACTCTTGAGTAGTTTTAGCTGCCTGAGCTCTTGGGCAAGGGTCCATGAGAGAACTGGAATACATACCTGTATGGATCCATGGCAAATTATTGATCAGACCCGTGTGGTCTTCCTGAGATTTAGCAATGCTCACAACCAGACCTCCCCATCCCAGAAAGGGTTATTTAGCAAAGAAACAAGCCCATATGTTGCATTTAGCCCCCAAATGCTGCTTTTTCACACTGAACTGCATACACGTGTCCAGGGTACCTGCATTTTTCTACATTTTCTGTACATTACTAAAAAAAAAAAGCATTTAAAAAAGTAGAAACAGCCTTGGAAATGAGGCTTTTCTTTCCACTGAAGAAGGTAGGTGACAGCAATTTCAGTTCAGGTGGTTAAAGCAGCTCTCAGAGCTGCCTGTGAGGGAATGGTCCCAGCTGGCAGAAGTTTATTCACCTCTGGAATAGGTGTTGCTTCTGACCAGTGTGCTCCGCCTGGAGTTGTAGGACATGTCTTCATATACCACATTGGGCTTTTTCTTCTGGAAATATTTCTTCACCTGCCAAACAAAGAAAACAGCCATTCAAACCAGAGCCTGGAAAGACCCCAACCAAGGAGTCATTCTCCACCTCTGGAGTCCATCTATATCATCTGTTGGAAGAGGAAACATTCTTTTAAAATTCCTCTCATGACCCAGTGATGTCTTAGAGGACCAAGTGGAAATTATCAGCTTATTTATTTAACTTTCTTTTATGAGTCTGATGCAATTTCACGAAAAGTTCCTTCGAGTTGGATGTAACTGAAGCTTTGACATCAATAATAAATGACAATAATAATAAATAAGGCACATTCTCATTCTTAGACTGTTACTGGTAACACAGGACACAAGGTCCCACTGGGCTTTGACAGAATGATGTTACACTACTGGTTTTTAGCATCGCTGAATCCACATTTGGAGAGATAAGACAGGAGCCTGTGAATCATACACTTCATTTTCAGTAATATTTATGCAGCAGAAGTATCTATCAGAGGCAATTTCTGGGCACTTTCTGCAGTATATGTATAGAAATAATCCCAGTGAAGGAAAAAAATTAATTTTTTTTTATGGAAAGGGGCCAATTTTTTTCTCCCAGCACTACTTTCAGACATCAGGCTATTTTATGAGTTTTTCTTGCCCTTATGTCCCCCCTCCAACTTACATCTCTTACAAGCTTGCTATGTACAGCTCCTGTCCCAGTTCACAAAAAAATTTTAAAAAAGCAAGCAAAGCAGAACAGTGAGGGGCTTTGTTCAGGGATAGACACACAACACATGGCTGTGTCAACCCCACAGCTCACTCGAGGTTTGTTATCAAAACACAATAAATATCTCATTTACAAAGGGTTACAGAAGTATAAGACACTGTCTTAGCTGCCAAGAGTTTACAGCTGGAAGATATTAAACCAGGGCAAATAGGAGAGCAGTAGGAAGCCACAATTCCTTAGGTTTATCAGATGTTTGCTTGACTCAGGCGCTATTTAAAAATAATATCAGTTTGCCCCAGTTCTGCTGTGGTGACTGTACTTACATCCACACGGTACAAGATGCAGCACACCAGGGCAAAGAACAGCAGAGCCACCACCGTGACCAGCGCATACAAATCCCAGGAGCTCTTCTCACATGCCTGCTCCACTTCTGCATTTAAAATTACAGCAGCATTATGATAAATACAATGAGGCAGAATTTTGTCAGATTAAGTTATTTCCTGACCCAGAGATGGGGTAACTGAGAGGTGTTTAAAAAACTTTTATTCCATTTTCAGTCTCATTTGAAGGATGAAACAGTGCAGGTGTTATAATTCACGCCATCACAATCAGGAGCCAACTATTTCCTAATTACAATTTCTTAATTACAATACACTATAAGTGTTTCTTGGGCTATCAGCTTTTGCCACACCATGCTGTAAATGCCTTAAAACCAATCATCTAAAACTACCCCTCATGGGTCTCACTACAATGCATCTTTCATAGTCCTATTTCTCCAAAGTATCCAGACTTATTTGCAAGGCCATCCTTGGAAACTTGTTTCTATTTCTATTTCTCTCTCAGCAATGTCTGTCCTATTCCATGGCATTTCTAAGTCAGCATTTCTTTTCTCTTGTCTTTCTTATCAGGTTTGCGTACAGATGCAGACTATGTGAGTTTTCTGTCAGGTTTTGAGAATTTTCAACAAATCTATTTCCCACATAATTTTATTTTTGTTCTGAAAAAAAATAATTTCACAGTTTAACCAAAAATTTGGATATGAACAGCTTCAGAGCCACATTTGTCATTCCATTAGTATTCTCACTGGCATTCCCTGTCCTCTTCCAGAGGCTGGGGGTGGCTGCAGGTGGCTCAGCAAGGAGCACTCCACAAAGGCAGGTTCCACACCACTTCCACACACTCCTAATGGGAGCAGAAAATGATTTCCTGCAGTGTCGCTGCAACCCTGAGGGCTCTGAATTATCCAGGAGCCAGGCTGGTGAGAGGTGCAGACAGAAGCAGGAGGATGCTGTGGTATGAAATGCACTGAGCAGAATAATGCTGGCGGAAAGGGTTTCAACTCTCTGAAACCTCAATTAACCCATATATGAATAACACACTAATTAATAATCTAACACACATTGATTAATTAATAATCACATCCCTGCTTTGTTGGGCTACTGCTATTTGCCCCACCTCACTTTACTGAGTTGTTGCCCCAGCTGTGGGTCGTGGCACAGAACAGGACCACAGGTGCTTTTTCAGACTGCAGGAAAATCCTTTGCAACTCTCAGGGCCTTTGTAAACCTTATTTTACAAAGCCCAGTGCACAGGGTTAAATTGCACCAGTAAGACCAAAATGAAGCACTCTCTTGCTGGCTCTGATTTCAGCTTAGCAAATGGGTACAGCACCATCCTGCAGGAAAATAAAAAACTCATCTGTGGGGCACAGAAAAGTAAAAACTCATATTTGGAGCACAGTAAAATCAGTAAAATCAAACCCCCTCTTTGGAACACAGTAAAATGAAAGCCCCTCTTTGGAACACAGTAAAATCAAGCCCCCTCTTTGCAGCGCACACTCACAGAATGTTCAGTGTGTAACAACGGTATGTGAGAACATCTCTGCTGTGGTCTGTGGTGCTTGAGGCAAATGCCTGAGGATTTTTGTGCTCCCCGGTTTGATCTATTTTTAAACACAAGACTTGCAAGAGGGAATGGTTTCTAAAAGCTGTTTATGTCACGCTAAGGTCAAAGAATTGGTGCTGAAAGTACTTATCCATATCCTAAAAGTGACAGATTGCACACAGTGAAGTGTTTGTTACCTTGTTTTGACTTTTTTTTTTCTTTTTCTAAGCTGCAGGATCATGGCAAGGTCTGAATTCCCCTCTGGTTGTACAAGGCAGGTGGAAACACAGAGTCTGTTTCTGTGTCTGAGATCAACAGGGCACAAAGGAGCCTGAGCTCACTCTCCAAACTTTCCTAGGTTTGCCTGTCCTGACTAAAGTTCCTAAAGCTTTCTGTCCACAACACAATGATAGATATTTATGATTAAACAAGCAAAAGGGTGGTACCTTTAACCAGCACCATGGTGCCTCTCGCTGAGAGCAGAGGGGAACCCTCCACATCCTGGGCACAGATGTAGATATCACTGTCCTGTTCCTGTAGCTTGTGTAGAGTTACCACAGCTCTGTTTCCTTCCCTTGAATACCCCAAGCGATTCCCAAAGCCAGGAGAAACCTCTGACACGTTGAGATGTGACACAGACAGAACTGTGCCAGGCTGCACATGAGTCCTGAGCAAGTAGAACTTCGCAGCTTCAGGTGAGCGTTTCAACACACAGGTGATGCTGACAGACTGGCCTTGCTCAGGGTTGGCATGGAGTGGTGATTGCTCTAGAGGCCTTCTGGATTTAGCTAAAAACAGAGAGATTAGTGGTTATCACAGGCTTAACATAGTGCATTTTAACTGGGTGAATTGCAGTGATAAATCAAAACATTACAATTTCGATAGATTTGTAAGATTTGGTATGTATTTACAGCGCTGGGCGCACACTAGGGTTTCCCTTCAATGGGCATGCGCCCCCCGAAAACTCTCGATATTTTTTAATACTCTAGCTAATTTACATATTCATAGCATTTTACAACAGGTTCATGCATATTCATTTGTCTGATTTTGCGTTACACTTACAGCTAGTTACACTTGTACTTAGTTTTTGTCAGAAAGTACAGAGAGAACTCTTGGGTTACTCTGCGCTGTTTGTTCCAAGGTCTGAGGAGTTTTTCTTATTTCTTATGTCTTTAGCTTGGAAATTTGCATTCTTTTTATTTAGCTGGGGCAGTTTTGCTGGTGCTGCAGTTACTTGACTAAACAGCATATTTTATTTATGTTAGCAAGCTCAAAGAGGCACATTTCACCTAAATCTAAATGGATTTCTACCCTGTTAAATTTTTACTGTCTCATTGGGAGCAAGGGAACGGAGCAGACAGAAAGAACAGACCATAGAAATGCTGATAAAAGGAATTTGTAAACATGATTTCCACAGGCTTTGAGGAGAAGGATATATTTTAGTACACCCTGGCATATCTTCCTGCCTCAGGATCTGAAAGTAGGACTGACCAACAGGTTTAGCTGTTTGTAAATGGTCTGCATCAACCTAAAAATTATAAATACTGACCTCCTCTAAGGGAATACAGCCTGATCAGCACGTCTGGAGCCATGCATCATTGCCTGCTTTCTCAAGTGAGATGAAGCCATAGAGATATCTGAATCAAATCACACAATGTGTGTCCCATCAATGTTCAAATGGTCTGTGAGAATGGAGTGGTCATTAATGACTCACTGTCCAGCTGGGAAGACATTCCACTGAGTTCTTCTAAGGACAGGACTTGTTCCTTTTAACATTATCATTAAAGTGGATAAGGAAGTGAGGACAGAATTTATCAGGTTTATAAAGGGAAGGTTGTAAGCATTTCAGAGAAGAGGATCAGAATCAAACAGAGCTATAAAGCAACTTAATAAAATAATTTGGAGAGACAATACACAATAAACAAGATGTGATGCATTTGAGAAAACACAGCAAAGAAGCTTGAAAGGAGAAGCCCAAGGGAGGAGATGATAATCCTTCATGGATATAAGTTACTATTGCTGATCAGCAATCAATTTGATTTCATATGCCTCAGGGACAGGAAAGGAAGAAAACCCTGCAAGCTTTGGGAAAAATGTCTCAGGTTAGAAGGTGTCAATGGAAGGACAAGTACATGGAGGAATAAATTGCCAAAGAATAGTGTGGACTCAACTCTCTTCTAATGAAAATCAAAAAAAAAAAAAAAAAAAAAAAAAGACAGAAAAATTATTCCCCCAACCAGAAACATCTGCCAAAAGAAGCACTTCTGCCATTCAGCAACTCCTCACTAACAAGAGAAAAAACCCTTTACTCATTCTTGCCCAGCTTGCAGACCCTGACTAACACCAGCTTCCCAATTGCTACCAATTTGTCATTTAAGACAAATTAGTAAAACCAAAAGAGATTTGCAAAAACAACTGCTACCAAAAAAAAAAAAAAATCCCTCTTTGCTCTGCTAGATGTTTAAAAAGTTTGGACAAGTTGTTTTGGAAAGAGCCGTGGGACCTCACTGTTTTCAAACAGCTGCAGCAACCTGTGACTCATGTGAAAATCTGTAGCTGGAATTAATGAGTCATAAATTAATCTCGTAGGATGGTTTGGGGTTTTTTGGGTACCATACTACCTCATGCATTTTCTTAATTGTTTCAGGGAGCAAACCCACACATTCCTTCAAATCTGTACCTGAGCAGACACAGAAAAGGTTCTGTCAGACTCACCCTCCCATTGTGCCTTCTTCCAATCTTTGATTTAAAATATAGATCTGTATTTACTAATTCATGACATAAAAGGTGGATTTGCAATACCTTGGACCACTACTATGGTTGTCTTCCTATATATCTCTTTGGGATGGTCATTGATATTTAAAAACTCGGAGCATACGTAGATTCCAGAATCAGATTCCTGTAACCTGTGCAGGGTTACCCTAAGAGTCTCCCCTTCATTTGAAGACTTGACACGATTAGCAAAGGCAGGATTGATAGATGGAGATTTCTCCTTGGGAAAATATGCCACATTGAGATTCCGTCTGATAACTCTCAAGTACATCCCCACTTGATATTGTGAACCACTCATTGGGCAAATTATGTTGATGGATTCTCCTTCCCAAGCACTGATAACATCTGTGGACTGTTCATTTCCTCCACCTAAAAATAAGAAATGCAATTGAAATTGTAATATCAGAGCTCCTCTTGGTCTGTTCACATCAAAGAAGATTTCAAATCCAACTCCTCCACCAACAGAACTGCTCTGTAAGAATCTGTAAGAATGGACCTCAGTCTCCCCATGCTGGACATGTCATTTCTTGCTGCTGGACCTCAGTCTCCCCATGCTGGACGTGTCATTTCTTGCTGCACTGGCACCTGTAGTGCCCTTGATGCCCAGTGACCTGAGCAGCTCAGCTCACACCTTCCCAAGCTTCAAAGGCCTTGGCAAAAAAGTGGCTGCTGTCACTCACACAGAAAATGTAGTTCTCTCTGTAGATTTCCAGCATGATCCTATTAGTTCTCAAAATACAAACTTCACTAAGAGTATCCTGATAATGGGTTTCAGATATAAGTCAGGAATTTAAAAGTGAGAAAAAGAGGCAGAAAATGGAAGAAAATACACTTGTCTTTTTAAAGGGGCATTTAATAACGGCAGGGAACTGGATAATACAGATTCTCAGATTCAATACAGGAAGGGGGCTGCAGAAGGTACAAGTCCAATCTGTTTAAGAAACAAAGGCATACAAATGTAGAATGAAACTCTTGGAGCTCTCCAATGACCCCCAATAGCCAAAGAAACTGAAGGGGGAGTATTTGTGCAATGAATAGTGAGGAATAAAGAGATCAAATGGGAAACACCTGAAAGAAGCTACGTCAGAAGCAAGGCAAGAAAAATTAAATAGAGAGTGCTGCATGGCTAAGGCAAACATAGTTTAGAAAAGGTTGGAAAGAAGGAAAGAAAAGATTGAAATGTAAGAAATGTAAGAGCATCGATGTTGTACATACCGTCCTGGGCAGGGAAGCATGGGAGAAGCAGGAGAAAGAGGGATGCATTTGGGAGACACAACATCCACAGCATTTTCAAAGGTTTTTTTAGTTGCTCCCTCAGTCTGACCAAGGAGTTAAAGTCCTGAGGACTGTTGCCTACCAGTTACTTGAGGTGCCTACTGAAAGAAGTCAGCAGAGTTTTGCTTTTGCTTTTGTATGACAGTGATTGTGATAGAGGAGAAAAACCATTTCTGTGGGAGGGGCACCTTGTGTTTCTTCACACCTAAAACACCCCTGTTTTCTTGCTGCCGAGCAACCCCCAGCCCCCAGGGCAGCAGTAGAAAGTTGTCATTGGGGAGCACCTACCTCCCCTCTGAAGACAACTGAGAAAAGGGAGGCTCAAATTTGCTCTTCACAGTGCCAAAGTCAGGCAGTTTTCTCCCAGTTGTGGCTTCTCTGGAAATGCAGGGGCTTGTTACCATCAGTTCAGTTTGTCAGGACTCCCACAGGCTTAGACTGGTGGCTGCAGATGCAAAAGTCTTGGCTTTGTAAGGAGAAAGGAGATGAGAGATGCTCCATTAGTTCAGGAAAACCCTCAATTCTTGTACAAGCCCTGCACACAAACCGGCAGATTTGATCTGTATTTTGACAATAATTGTGAATATTTGCCAAGCAGGAGGAGCTGGAGTTCCTTCAGCAAACACCAGCACTCACACCCAGCTTCCCCCAGGGCAGACCTGACCCACAAACCAGCCCACCTCACATCACCAGCAGGAGAAAGAGGATTTGACAGGAAATCTGTAGAAGCTTAACACGGTCTTTTGATCTTCTTGCTAAAATGATCTATTCGAGGAAACATCATTACCTGAAACTTTCAGGCTTTTCCTTCTCCCTTAACTTCATTGCAAAGCCAAGACAATAAACAATTCCAATCTTTACAGGACAATAAAGCCTTTTTCACCATAGCAAAGTGTTCTCTCCAAGTGAGAATTAAACCTTCAACCCAGAAAGCCAATTCTATTCTTAAAAAGTAGAAAGAGCAACAATTTCTAAGAGATTGGCTCTAAGACAGGAGCACTTAAAGAAGACAGTGTGAGCACCACACACGTTGTTTGTGACCAAAGAAGCCTTCGTGCCTCTTCCTTTCCCTTCTCCCAGTGCCTGTGCAGCCTTTCCAGCCCCCAGCTCCTTCATCTCCCCTTCCAGAGCCCTGACCAGCACAGGAGAAAGTCCCTTGAATCCCGGAGGAAAAAACAGGATACTGGATCCTCCCTTCTTTAAAATGTAACTAGATGTAATTAGTGCCTAATTACCTGTAATTGGATTTTTACTTTCACTTTTGGAGAGCAGGTCAGCATTGTCACTGAACAATGACACCAGGCAAGCCCGTGCTGATGTGTGGTACAGTGCAGTAGGGAAAACATGGGAAAAGCCAATCACACTCCCAAAAACGTCCCAGGAACCTGCTTAGAAGTACCTGGGCAGTCACCAGGTCCCTCTAGGTACTGCAGCAGCGATGTGAAGGGGCTGGATTTGAGATCTGCTCCCCAGTCTGGCACTACCTGGCCATGCAAGGGCCCCCAGGTTTGTTGTAAGTTCAGGGCCTGTAAGCACAGGGTACAGATGAGGGTAAGATCTGCTGCTTTCTTCTCTCTTTTTTTGGCTGGGCTTTTTTAGGGTGGCATAAGGCAAATCAAACATCAAATTAGATTTTATCTCTTAGCAAATGCAACACATGGTTACAACAGGGAAGTGATCTGGAGAGTGCCTGACCCTCCTCCTTCCCCTCTTCCCTACTACAGATATCTCCACCGATCCAGAAGATCTTTTCCTTGATTTGGCCTCTGCCAACCTTTTTTTGTCAGCCTGTGCCAGCTGTCCCCTGGCCAGTGACAAGCAGCAGTCCCAGCCCTGGGCTGCCATAAACTGCAGCTGGATCTGTGAGCAGCAATGCTGGATCTGTGAGCAGCAATGCTGGATCTGTGAGCAGCAATGCTTCCACCCAGCCCACAGCTCACCCTTTCACCACGCTGCTCTTCCACCCTGGCTCTCAGCACAGCCTTTTCAACAGGGACTTCACAGGGAGCCTCTGTTCCAAACAAACCTGTGCCAGTCTCAGCCAGTCAGGGCTGCTGCAGATTCACAGGGACTGACAGCAGACATCTCACTGCTGCTGGCTGGGCTGAGCTGCTGAGCTCACCCTGAGCTGACCCACCACCCACTGCACCTTCCCTGCCATTTGAAACAGCCTGGGATTCCTCCTGGAAAATCAGCTTGCTGCTAGAGAAGGAAAACATGTCTACAGGGCAGTCTTCAGGTCAATCCGGTCATAAAGAAACCAACAGAAACCCAGTGTGTGATGCCATCTCCCAGTGCATGGCACCAGGTAGCCTCTGACATGGAGATAAGGGAGAAAATACCAGTGCCACCCCCTGTCACAGCAGGCACAGAGGGCTGTGACAGTGACAGGAGTCACACAACCCCAGTCCAAGGTACCCAGCACACAGCACCCCTTGTAGGAGACAACACCAACCCTTTTTCTAGGGGCATCATCTGCTGGTCCTGGTTCTTCACTGCAAGTGGTCTCAAAGAAGAGGCAGAAACTGGGGAAAGGAAATGCACTGCACCCCTGTTTGTGAGCTGGACCCCTACTTTTGCAGAACAAGGAGGGAGCCCTGTTGCATTCCCATCTCAGGGATCTCCTTATGGAAACTGGAAATCCTTGTGCTGGTGCTGCAGAGCTTTCTGCATCTTTGGCTGCTCTGAGCAAGAGCAGTCCCTTGGCAGCTGTGAGGTACTCAGCAGGAACCCTTGAAGTTACTAGACAAGAATCCAAATATTTAATAGAAAAAGTGATGGTTATTTAATAAGTCCACATCTTTGCCAAATGGACCACTGAGAAAAAGAGTTGCCCAGCAATTAAATGTTCATTTCCTGAAGCATTGAGCAAGTTAGGCTGATGGAGTCTCCCTCCCAAGCACTGACAGATGTTCTCTTGACTGTTCACTTGCTTCACGTAAAAAATAAGAAATGCAATTGAAATTGTAATATCAGAGCTCCTCTTGGTCTGTTCACATCAAAGAAGGTTTCAAATCCAACTCCTCCACCAACAGAACTGCTCTGTAAGAATGGACCTCAGTCTCCCCATGCTGGACATGTCATTTCTTGGCTGCTCTGGCACCTGTAGTGCCCTTGATGCCCAGTGACCTGAGCAGCTCAGCTCACACCTTCCCAAGCTTCAAAGGCCTTGGCAAAAAAGTGGCTGCTGTCACTCACACAGAAAATGTAGTTCTCTCTGTAGATTTCCAGCATGATCCTATTAGTTTTCAAAAACAAAACTGCAGTAAACTCAGCCTGATAACTGGAGCTGGTGTCAGATCTAAATCAGGAAGGCAAAGGTAAGGAAAAGTGGCAGAGAATAGAAGAAAACACACTTTTTTTTTTTTTAATAGAAGCATTTAATAACATCAGGGGACTGGATAATACAGATTCTCTGAAAGAGGATTGCAGAAGGTGCAAGTCCAGTCTATACTGAGAAACAAAGGAATACAAATGTCTAATGACACCCTTAGAGCTCTCCAATGACCCCAATATCCAAAGAAACTGAGCAAGAAGCACTTGTGCAATGAATAGCAAGGAGCAGAAGGATCAAATGGGAAACACCTGTTCCAAGTGTTGGGAGATCTCTTAAAACATCACCAGCAAGGGGATCAGTAAAATCCAGATTTGATATTAAGCACCAGCACAACAGAGTTTGTTGCCAAGGTTCACTCTGCTACTGACTGGATGGTTAAGGCACATTGAGGAAAAAACAAGCTACAAACAAAATCCAGTCAATCAAAGCAGAAATGAACCAAGAGTTGTCCATGTCAATCAAAGCAGAAATGAACCAAGAGTTGTCCATGTGTGTGCTTGTGTTTAGCTGTGTGACAAAAGGACAGTGATTCAGCAAACATTCACGTTGCTTTAGGGATTTGCTACTCCCCTTGTGCTGCCACTGATTTTTGATCAACGGTCTTGATACTAAATTACATCCAATGCAAAAGCTGAGGATTTATTCAAATCAAGTGGGAATGGGGAATGATTTAAGGATACCAAGTACCCAATGGGATCCTGAGGGGCTGTACTCATCTCACGCTGTCTAAACTGGCCTAATTTGTCAAGAAGATTGATACCAGAGTTCTGTTCTGCCTCGGGGGGAGACCAAGGACTCTGTGACCCAATGCCATTCCTGAGGGAGCTGGACACAGCCTCCCACCCAGCCCTGCACAGGAACAAACACTCAGACATGTCCTTAGTCTGCAGGGGGGGGGGCAAAATCAAATATCTCTTCCCATCTCTTCCAGTTCAAGCTGCCAGCCAGCTTGTGGTGCAAAAGCTTTGGTGAATGCAGAGATGACCTGAGAATTAAAACAATACAGGCACCTGGGTGCTGCTGTGGCATTCCCATGTGAAAGGCATGCAGAGGGCATGGGAAAAGTTTCAGAGCTGTTCCCACTTTGTGACAGAGAGAATTCAGCTGCTTCCAGTCTGTGCTGCTGAGTCAGCCCCACACCCTGGGGTGCCTGCTGTCTGCAGCCAAGCACCAGGAGAGGATGGGGGTCCTGGTGCTGCCTTTGCTGCTCACAAAGGCCTGGAGCTGGACAAGAGTCACCGTGTTCAGGGAAGGTGTGGGTGTGGTGAAGTTACATTTGTGAAAACAGGACTCTTTGGGAATACAAGGGCAGGAGTTCTCATGGAAAATCAGTCTGTGTTCCGCTGGTTGCTGTACATCGTGAGAGAGGAGGAGGATGCTGCTGGCAGAGAGGTTTTCTCCCTTGCAGATGGTTATCATGAATGTGTGAGCTTTTCTCTGTCAGAAGCCTGTCTTGCTTAAAAGCTGCAGAATTGAAAAAAAAAAAAAAAAGATAAAATCTGTGAGACCACCAAAGAAACTGGTAGATTCCAGTTAGAATTATGAACAAAATGCCTGTATTTGTGAAGTCCTCCAAACATCTCCCCTCTCCCATCTGCTACTGGGCCACCCTTATTCCACAAAGGGGACAGCTTCAAGGCTCTGCTGTGACCCTGCCCTGGTGCTGTGACCCATCAACTTCTGCCTTAGAGGGGCTCTAGGACAGACCTGAGACATCACTGGACATTGTACCCCAGGGCAGGACCTCAGGGCAGTCATTACTGGTAAATTTTTTACCCCTCACACTGATATATCCATTAATCTATTGATGTAACAACAGTGAGACTGGTTTTGTGCTGCCTTTGCTGGGCTGTGCAAGCACTTGTGCAACTCCTCCTGCAGCAAATTCAGACTTGGAAATTTAATCCTTTGGCTCTCAGAAAGAAACAACCAGCATCAGGGGATGGACTAGTTCAGGAACTGAGAGGAGGCTCAGCCTCAGGCATACACAAGGTGCTAAAAACACTGGAGCCAAGTGGACAGAGGATGGAGGGGGAAAGCCATTATGGCAGGTTCAGGAAGTGTCCGCAGAGCCCATCCCACCTCTCTCCTTTCATACTGGTTTGCTAAACAAACTTCCCTCCTGGATGCCTTTAGGAAATACTTGTTCTTAAAATAAAGCTGGCTCTGGAGTGGGCAGGGCTGGGAGAGGGAACCACTCTCCTGAAGGCCCTGTCAGCCCATGCCTGGATGTCCTGGCTGGGACACATCCCTGCCAGGGAAACTGCACAGCAATGCTGCAGTCTGGGACTGCTCCAAGGAGCAGGATCTCATGGAAGGAAGGCTGAACCCTGTGATTCCATGGCCCTGCCAGTGCTTCCCTCATGTTTCAGGAGGAAGCAGTGAGGAAATTCCTTCTATGCTTATTTTTCACAACAAAGCCACCGGACGGGCACTGTCATGGCAGCCACGGAAGGAGAGTTAATCCCAGCTGCCAGCCCAGTGAACATCATTAAGAACTGCAGGAACAACACAATGGAGAGGAGATCCAGGAGGAAAACCCTTTAAGCTTTTCCCACTTCCAGGTGTGGGACCCACAGGCAGCACAAAATTTGTCAGACTGTACCTTGGCGACGCCGCAGCCGCAAGAAGTAAAACATGGTACCCCATCCTGTGCAAACCCCAACAAACAGGAATGCCAACAAGATGCCAAGGCTGCTCTTTTTGCTGGTGAGAAATTCAGGATTACCTGCAGAGTAGAAGAAAACAGAGCATCCAAGTGAAGCTAGCAGGAGGCCTAAGCCATGAGCTGCCTCGTAAGCACCACACAAAGGAACTGGCCCCATCTGATAGAGAGAGAAGGAACTGATGAATGAGAGAACAAAGAGCCTCTGGCTCATCATGTCTTACAGAAGATGGCATAATGCTCACTTTATCAACATTCAAAGCAAATTCTTGTCACCCCAGCACAACAGATACCTTTGAACATCAATCTTATCTGAAATAACCAACAACAAGTGGTGAGACCCATCCTTGATGAAGTGTTCAAATAAGGAAATCCACTTTGACTGGTTTTTAAAAACCCTTTTGTCCATGACCTTAGGAAGACGACAGGATTTCTACCATGAAGAAATCCGAATATATAAATGTCACCTTTAGTTGACAAATGTCCTCTTAGTCTGAAGGCAAAGTCTCATTTAGCACTTACAGATAAAGTCAATTCTTGGGAACTTGTTGCACACACATCATGTACCCCCTTCCCTCAGCATCTCTGTGTCTGTCACTATGTAATTACAGAAACCTGAGCCTGTGGACATCTCTGTCCAGGACTGGCCATGTCCACTTGCCAAGGCAAAGTCTCTGAGACTGGTTGGCTGCAGCATGTGTGGATTCAAATTATGAATGTACAGGACATCTCCCTGCCCATGTAACACTCTGTTCACATTAATCTGTCTGGACAAACCCTTCTCAAAGCAAAAGGTAAAAAAACACGAGAAGAGATTAACCTAGAATTCCCTCACCAGGAATGGCAACTGGCAGTGCAGTGGGTTTTGGATGTGACTTTTGAATGTAGCACTTCAGGTGAGGGTTGTGATTCCAGACAACTGCCTCTGCTTCACAGCAAACATTCTTCTCCTCAGTACTGATGTTACCTCCTCCATTTTCTGAGAAAGATGAAAGGTAAAAAAGTTTTGATTATAAATATGGATCATGTAGAAGATCTTGGGTGAAGGGCTGAAGATGTTGAAGAGGTTAATAGATTTAAAAAGTGGATAATGTTGCACAAAATGTTGAAGATTGCTATGATTGCTACAAGTTGGAGATGTTTCATTCCCTAACAGTCCAAATCAACCATTGTCATTAGATTTCCCTCTCACCAAAGCTGATGAGCTGTTCTGGGAATCAAGAGTGGAAATATTTGAAGAAGGTAAGAAAGCTTTCACATGCGGTTAAGAATAACAAAACATCTGTAAAAAGCTTATAATTACCTTTATGCAAGAAAAAAACTATTCAAAAATTTTGCAGCTGCCTTTTACCCATAGGAACCAAAGAAGAGGAACAAGCAAGTAGCTTGTTGTAAATATCTAGTAGTAGCTGAGAAAATCTCTACTCAGCACCCTGGAGTGCATCTCCTACCAACCCTGCATCCCACTGTGCCATTATAGAGCTTATTCTTCTTCTGAGAATCTGGAGAACTCCCTCCTACCTTCGCCTTTACATCCATCCCTTCCCCTCTCAGGGGATACAGGCATCCCTGTCTACAGCAATTTCCAGATTTCGCTGTGAATGTTTCAGTGTCACCAGTGTTTTACACCATAGTGACAGCATGCAGATGTTTTGCAGAGCATAAATATAGGAGAGAAATGGTTTATGGTGGCCAGAAATTAAATACAGGTGGAATAGTTAGGCTAAATAAAATCATACAAAGGGGAGAACACTTTTTCTTCTCTTCTTCAGCAAGAAAATTAGAAAGGATGCTCTAACTCCAATAGGAGAGGTGCTAAAAGCTGCTCTCAGAAAACCAACTACAGATAGAAATGTCACTGACTTGGATGGAGCTCAACTAAGTCACATCCCTGCAACCTAACCCACCAGGAAGTTTTGCCCTTGTGAAGCCACTTGCTCCATGTACTGACAGGTGCCTGAATTCCTGATTTTGGCAGTTTTGTGAGGAAGCTGGAAAGATGCTCCTGGGTGTTTATTGAATTGGACAGAAGAGCAGCACAGAGTAGCTCTTGAGGCCGGCCCTAGGTCTGGGTGTGCTCTGGCTGAAGCAGGTGGGATTCACACATTGCAACATGGCACAGAATTTCATTATGGGAATTGCTATTGCTAAAAAAAACCTAAAATAAAACTGTATATTTATAAATCAGAGTAACATGTGTTTATCTGAATCTCTCCTAGTGTAGTTTTAAGCAATGTTTAACCTGAAAGAACTGAATTTACTTTTGTGAATTACTTTATGACTTTTTTTTCACAGAAGAAACCAAATCATTCCAGTTTATTCACCCATAAGCCTTGCTGTCTGCCTAAATAGAGAACAGTTCAGTTTCCTACCCAGAAGTATGTTTTCCATCCGTTAATAACCAGGTTCCCAGCACAGCATACCTCCAGAATTCAGGATGCCACACCAGATTTTTGGTTGACCAGTTTCGTCTGAGGAGAGGCCATAAATTCCTTCAAGAGAGGAATTTGCTTGCTTAAAGCAAACAGTGATGTGTGATTTGTTGGTCACCAACTCAACTGTTACACCTGAAATAGTATTTATCTTGTTTTGTATTTCAGCAATTCTTGTAAAGTTTTTAAAATCGTTTTGCTCTTTCTTGCATGCACAGTTTTTATAGTCCTTGCAGTAGTAGACTGTCGTATTTCTGCTGCCTTGTGTCCTGTTAGCAGGGCCAGCATTGGACACGGCAATACCTAAATCAGAAAAAAAAAAAAGAAAAACAATTTCCACAGGTTTTCTCCCTGGATGTTTAGTGTTTGAGAACAAGATGGGTCTTGGTGGACAAGCTTCGTCATGGCTTTGGAGACATTGTCTGCCAATGGGCAAATTTTATACAGTATTGGGGCCAGTTCCCAGGATAACTTTTGGGGGTGGAAACATGATAGAATTCCCCCACTACTTCCACTGTGTTTTTAACTGGCAGCCTGGGAGGCGAGTTGAAAGATGTTTCTCTTGCTGAGCTCATCTGTTCTTGTCCTCTTTCCTTCCCAAACTCCTTGGCACAATCCCACCAGGTGTCCCTCCAACACACTGCCAGATCCCTGAAGACCACTGAAGCTCAGAGCTGAGCTGCCACACTGCCCAGTCTGGGTGCAGTGTCCCAGGTTTCCTCCCTCAGACCCTCCCAGGAAAGAGTCAGTCCTTTGGGGCAGGACTCACCTCATCTGACATCAGACAGACCCAAACGGTCACCCCTCCCAAAAGAAGAGATTGTGACAGGTCAGACACATCAAACTTCACCTCCTTAATTTCTCTTCTCACCTTAGAGGCTTTGTGGTCTTGCTTTTAACTGGGCACAGCTGAGTTTCTCTTAACACTTCAGAGGTTTTGAGCTATGGAAGTGCAAGGAAAAGCACCGAGGTCAAACACAGAGACTCACTTGGACAGGGAGCAGCAAGAGCCAGGAGCAGGAAACCCATGTGCAGGAGGTGGGGAGAGTCCATGGGGCTGCCCAGAGGGCTCAGCTCCAGCAGGGCTGGAGCTCTCCCAGATCCTCCACAGTGCCAGGGCAGGCTTCTCCCTCAGTCTTCTCCCTGTGGGGAATTAAAGGCAGTGCTTAGCACCCAGTGCCTCTGTTCCCGTTGTCCAGAAAAAAAGATAACAGCTCACAGACCAAATGCCAGGCAGCTGCTTCCAGCCCAGGTCACGGGATGGGAGCAAGGCAGAGGAACCCTCACACTGCTCACACAGCTGCTACCGCACGCTACAAGGGCCAGACTCACAGCCCTTTCCACCTCTGGCTCATCCACAGCAGCAGGAGACACGAGGTCGTTCTGCAGGGAGAGGGAAATCCTTCCAGAGCCTGCTGGGCAGGAGGCTCCATGTCCACGTGTTCCTCCAGGCAGGGACCCTGCACACACCCCTCAGTAGGAGCAGCAAATAACAGCTTGATTTGCTGTGAAATTTTCCAAAGCCGAGTTTCCAAGTTCCAAAATTTTCTCAAGTTTTCCAAAACACACCAGAAAATTAACTAAGGAAGATGGATTATGCTGAATGAATGTTTCACTTGGCCTAAGATGAAATATTTATTGTCAAACTGAATTATATTTTTAGCTTAGGAGATCTGATGGGAAATATCTGTTCATGTCAAATGAACAAACAAACAACAACTTGGTATTTCTTTTCAAAACATCCTTGGATTTAGTCAGAAGTTAGTTTTCATTTAAATAAAACTGTCACGACTTTGTGATGTATGTTTTAGTAAAATACTGCCAAATAAGAAAAAAATTATAGAAAATTCACCTAACTTTCCTCACCAGACTAGCTCTGGAAAGCACAAACTGCTTTATCCTGGGAGTTTTTCATCAAAAGCTTTTTTTTTTTTTTTTTTTTTTTTTTTGCTGCCACTATCTGAGAAGTACCTTGAGGAACTTTTCAAATACATTATACAATAATTCCTAATTATACATTCAACAGAAGTTAATAAATTCTTCTCTCTTATGGTCTGTGCTGATCTCGATCTGCTGAGAGTTCTACCCCATTTCCCAGAAACAGGTGAGCCAGGAGAAAGGAGAAATACAACCCAAGGACACGTCCTCACACAGTCAGGTGCTCATCCCATCCTTGAGACTAGCTGCAAAATTTCCTGTGGAATAAAACCTGGCACACCTCGGGCTCTCGACAGCCCTGAGCAGGATGCAAATCCAGGGAATGCTGGGCAGAGCCAGGCCCCTGGCACTGCACCCTCCAAGGAGTGATCCGTCCTCTTCCAGCACCTCTGTGAGCTCCTGCTCACCTGGACAGTCCTGCAGGGTTTTCCTCTGGCCCCACCAAGTATTAACAACAATCTCTTCTCTTACATAAAAAATGCATACATAAAAAATTCATACATAAAAAATTCACCTGCCTCTTCCCATACATAAAAAATTCATCCTGTCTTTTTAATTATTTTTTTCTGATCGTTCATATTTCACACATTACTTCATCCCATTTCCTGATTTGCAAAGCACAGTTAACATTGCCTGGCCCTCCTACCCTGCAGATAAGCAGAGTTCCAAGGGATTGACATCAATCTTGGATTCACACAATCATAAGTTTGGAAAAGACCCTCGAGTCCAGGTGTTAACACGGCACTGCCGAATCCACCATTTATGTGGCCCCTCGGTGCCACGTCTTCTTGCCTTTTAAATGCCTCCAGAGGATTTGTACCCAGGGAGTGTTTGCTGCACAGAACAGCTGCAGCACATCTGGCAGAGTTATTTGCCCAGAGGTTAAGATTTGGGTTTTGCCCAGTAGTTTTCAGTGTGAGATCTGTATCTTGTATCCTCATTTATTTGGTCCTCTCTTGTGTAGTCTTCTTGCCCCTCTCCTTATTCTGGTCAAAGGTCCCTTTCTCTTCTCTCTGGTGACATTCCCCCCTTCTCCCCCTCTTCTCTTCAGTTTCAGCCAGAACACCATCCACCAAATCTCTGTTTGCCCCCACTGATCTGTCTTAAAATCTGGAGACTCTCCAGCTCTCTTGGCCATGTCCTGTCATCAGTATTAAACTTACTTCAATAAAACACTCAAATCTAAAGTGAAACACATTCTTTGGATAGAAAATGTTTTCCATCCATTTTTTTTTGCCCGTTTCTCTTTCTTTTTCAAAGTAATAGAAACTTAGGGCTTCTGAAGTTTCCTGCAGAGCTGTAACAGAGTAAAGTCAGACCCTAAAAGCAGATCAGGAGCAAGCAGTAGGTGAATAAAGGAACAAACAGGAAGAGCTGGAGTTCCTTCAGCAAACTCACACCCAGCTTCGCCCCAGGGCAGACCTGACCCACAAACCAGCCCACCTCACATCACCAGCAAGAGAAACAGGATTTGACAGGAAATCTGCAGAGCCCTAACAAGGTCCTTTGGTTTTGGTTTCAAAAGGATCTATTTGGGGAAACATCACTACGTGAAACTCTCAGGCTTTTGCTTCTCCCCATAGCATCATAACAAACACAAGACAATAAATAACTCCAGTGTTTGCCAAGAGAAGGAGAAAATTCAGTCTCCAATGCAATAACATTATTTTCAGCAGAGCAAAGGTTCTCTCTCCAAGTTAGTCTGATGACCTGGAATACTTTGACCCATGTTTCCTCCTACTCCAGCACAAGATCACTGCCTTTCCAGTGTGTGTCCTCAGGCTTTCTGCCTCTGGCACAGTTCAGTGGAGACCCCCAAAGTGACCAAAGCAGAGTCCCCCCAACACCCCCAGGAGCCAGCAGAGCAGAGCTGCTGCCCCAGGGTTCACATGTCCTCCCCTCTCCAAACAACCATTAAGAACAGTCATGGACACAAAAAATCCAGCTGTAAACACTGCATTTTCTCACCCGTCTTCCCTCTTCCAGCCACATACTCTGGGCTCTATAGCTTTAGGAGCAATTTAGTCTGTGGGTTTTATGGTCAGAACCAGCTTGGTGGAACAAGACACCAGAATTTCTAAAAGATTTATCTGGCACCCTAAGGGTCCCGTGGGAAAGGCTTCAGTTGTAATCAGTTTGGAGAAAATAGTACTATTGAAGGAAATAAGGCAGCAACATTGCCTTAATAAAACTCAAGGAACTTCAGAAGATCCTACAGATTTTATTTTCTACTCTAAGTTCATTCCCAGAAAAGGAGAAGTATTTACATAAGAGAATTTCAGTATCACTTTCCTTATCACTTTTCCCTCACGTTTCCGTATCACGGTCTGCTGTATACCACTAACAACAAGCCTTTGCAATAAAGACAAATTAAAAAAACAATACAAAATCATGTGAGGGGATAAAGCAGCTCTTTCCTGAGTGAGCATTTGACTGCAGTTGTTATCTACAGCTCTAACAAGCTATAGCAGACAGAGCAATCAGCAGGACATTGTGGTTGAGCTGAGAAATCTCTGCAAAAAATCATAAGTGTAAAGCATACTTTGGCTTTCCTCCACCTGCTCTGAAACAAAATTTCCGCAGCATTATAAAACATAGGTAAATTTTTTTTTACTGCCTGCAGTACATTAAGTAGAATGAAGTGTTTCACTGGTTTAACTTCTTCTATTTTAAAACCACTAATGCTTTGTGTTTTGGTTCTGTTTTGTTTCACTCTGAACCCAGAGCTGACAGGCTGGATTGTTCATTAGGTTGGAATTCGGGAACTGCACAATCAGCTCCTTGGAAAGAGAAGCTTCAGGGATTTCTCCTGCAACCCTTCTGACAAATACCTTATTTGCAAACATGACAGGATGGAAACTTTTGGAAAAGAAGAACTTTTGGAAAAGAAGATATTTGCAAGACATGCTGAGGAGCTATGAGGAAAAAAAGAAGATTAATGGATACGGAAAAATTACTCAGGAATTACGTGAACAGGAAAATGCTGTTAATACATTTATTCTATTATTTCTGAGGTCACTCACACTTTTATATAAATGCACTAAGAGGAAGCTGTTGGGTTTCTGCATTCCCACAATCAGTGTGAGTTCACACTGAGCTCTTTGGAAGTTGCCAGTCTGGGCTACAGACGTGGTATTATTTAGTTACAAAAATCACCAGCACCAGCAGCACATGTTCTTCCCTATGGAGAAAATGTGCAGCACACTGAAAATTTCCCTCCTGCCACACATATTTCAGTGCCTGCTTCTGAATGCCTACTTCAAAACAAGAAAGCAAGAATTTGTAAGAGAACAGGGTGGAAGACAGGACCCTCTAAAGAAGAAGACAGTACCTCAGAAGCTGTTTGTATCCAAGGAAGCCTTCATGCCTCTTCCCTTCTCCAAGCGCCTGTGCAGCTTTTCCCGATCCCAAATCATTCAGCTAATCTTCCAGAGGAAATGAGAAATCAATGGGATTCAGAGAAAAAGCCATTTCACTGGCTCCTCCCATTTAAATGCAACCTGGCGTCATAAGAAACTGCATTTTCACTTTCAGTTCAGCAGTGTCACAGAGCAATGCAAACTAGGTAAATCTGTGCTGCTGTAAGTGCAGGAAATGCTGCAACTTGCAGGAATTTAGCAAGATCTCATAATTGCAATGCTTTCTCCCAGTCCACAGTTCACTCTTTCACCATGGTGCTCTTTTATTGCACTTCGTCCCTATTTTTATCACATGATCCTCAACCCAGAAAGTTCAAACAAAGAGCTGCTGCTTGCAAATTTTGCTCTGGGAGAAAAGGATTGTTTCTGGAAGGATTCACGTGCTTGGTTTATGCTGAGCACTGCAGCACCTGTGCCCTTGTAGTGGAAGACGTGGAGGCTGACCCTCAGGGAAACTCAGTTTCAGGGGTTTATTTAGCAGACATCATACAGAGCTGATCAGCCTTCAATTTGATCACTGTGCTGTGTACCCACACTGCCCCTCCAGTGAATTTGGGATTCGCTCTCAAAGTCCCAGCTCAGGGCAGCAGCTGCGTGTTTAAAAAATGCTCCAAAACTGGGACATTAGTCCACCATTTCACTCTCATGTTTCAGGCTCAGGACATTAAATTGGAGACATTTTCTCAAAGAGAAACCCAAGCCACCTCTACAACAAACACAACCAAAACCAAACAAGCCAACAACAAAACCCACAACAAAACCCCTTGTTTCCCTCGTCCTGTGCCCTCGTTACTCTGCCCTGGCCCAGAAGGATCACCTGCACCATACAGATAAGGTTTCTATATCTCTAGAGAAGTTGAATATTGGCAAAAGTAGCTCACGAGGTGAGTAATCATTACCAGGAATGACCCCCACAAGGTGGTGCAGTCACTCTCGCACTAAGTCCCAGGTCTGCAGTGTTTTTCCCTCCAGCCCCCTGCCCTGGCACTCAGCACAGTCTGGCAGTGACTTCACAGCAGGGTCATGGTCCAAACAAACACGTTGTGCCAGTCCCAAAGCCACCTGACACTGAATTCATATCCTAAAACAACCCCTGGCAGCAGGGTCTCGCTGGGTGCCACGGGCTGGGCTGGGCTGAGCTGCTCAGCCAGGACTGCCTTAATATGTTGTAACATGGGATGTGAATTACAACAAGGAAACAAGCTGCAGTTATGAAATGTAGCAGAAAAAACACAATTTGGGGGGTTTTGGGGTTTCTAGAAGATTGCTTGGTTTGAGGAATTGCTAACAGAACTGAACCCTTCACTCAAACCCAACCAAACCAAATAGCAGCTGTTCTAGTGCAAGCTGGCACCACTGACGAAAGCAATATTCTGGGAATATGACTCAAAATTTTAATTTTTCTTTTGTCTTGATTCATTTTTACAGAAAGATTTAGTCTTCAAGAACAGGATTTGGTACTACCAAACCGCACAAGAGTTGTTTCTGATTCACCTCTTCCTTAGAGACACAACATTGAGTTCCCCTGGCACTGCCATAATGTGATTTTTCCATTTTCAGTGTTCCTTCTGAGTGATACCAAGTTCCTCAAACATCTGCTTTCTGCAAGCATAGGGCAGATCAGGAACAGGCAAAGATCATCTGTACCCAAAACCTGCTGGGAGAAGTTTTAGTTTGTACAGAGTTTTCACTGCATCCTTTGACTATAAACTTTGTGATAAATAGAAAAAAAAAAAGTAATTCATGTCTTCAGTAAGGAGCTTCTCCTTGTTAATTAAATTGTATTTATATTGCAATAATCCCACAAACTCCGCTCCTGAACAAGGCTTTATTTCGACTTCCAAGAGAGAGAACCTCCAACATGAACCTTCTTGTAAGGCCAAGGAGTCTTATACTTTGATCCATCCTGACAACACAAAATCCCTCTTAGCTGAATCCAGAATTATTGGCCCAGAATACCAATGTTAACTTTAACCAAAATTTTACCCAGAAACTCAACATGATAAATGAACCAGAAGATATGAAAGTTAAATACTATGAACATAGAATAACCTTAGTTTTTCTTAGCTATATGCATGATTACAAGAAGTGTTTTGGGCTTCTATAACTTTTTGTTTCAAGGAACTGTAACATCTTGTATATCTTATTTCATGTTCTGGGAAATTGAAAGTAATACGGCAGCACAGGGATCTTTCCCAGGTCTCAGCATTAACAGTCTTTGTCCCAACAGACTGTTGGTCTCAGTGTGCTTTGTCCATGATTTTGGCTTCCAAATCTCACTTATCTCCACTTTCATGGCGTTGAGAAATTCCCCTGCTCATGTGGTACATTAAGAATACAGAGCATAAGGTAAGGCATGGCTGGAACATAAAAAGGATAAGCCCAGTGTTTTATGACAGCCATTTTAGGGTCATAAAATGTTTTTATATAGCCAAGCCATTCACCAGTCTGGCACCACAAGAAAAACTAAAGCTGTTTTCTGGGAAGGTCCCTCTCCATCTCCCTTGTGGGCTCCCCATAGGTCTGTAATCCTCAGCCTCGTTAGTTCCCAGGGCTGCAGGGCAGCTGTGCTGGGCAGGACCCCATTGCCAGGGCACAAACTTTCCACCAGCTTTTCTTCTGATGAGCATGGAAATGGTCTGATGTCCCCCATGTGCTGTCCCCTGCTCCAGAAATCCGCAGGGTGCTGGATGAGCCAGCATCATCTCGACACCATAACACTTCCTCCAGCAAAAATACCTGACAGCACAATTAAATGGAGGGTGGATGGATGGATCCATGGATGGATGGATCCATGGATGGAGGGAGGGAGCAAATTAAGGTGATCTTGAACATCGGCCCAACCCAGGAGCTGCCTACCAGGCCTGTGCTGTGGCACACAGAGCAGCCCCTGCTGCCAGGAGCTTGTGCCAGGCCCAGCAGCTGTGTAGCCACCCAAAACCACCTCATTCATTCACTGCAGGATGATCCAAGCACCTTCCCAAGTATTAGGCATCTTATCTTATGTTTTTTTTTTTAATTGAAGTGGTTGGGAGAGTTATTTTGAAGCCTGTCAAGAAGCTGCTCTCCCTACAAGACAAGATCATGAACTATTTGTGCTTGTGCTCTGTTTCACTCTCGACACGTTTAGAGCCGCAGATATTGGCTGAATCACCCTGAAACAGTGATCTTGTCTGGGGAGACAGCAAGTGTGAATAAAACACTTCTCTTCCTTCCATAGCTGAGTCTTGGTTTTGTTTTTCCAACCTCCAATACCAGAGTTTGGAAAATTACTGTATGGAATGCAACCAACCATTGTCGTGCAAGAAATACACATTGGAAGCTTAAGTGTCTGTGGCAATGCTCCAAAGCCTCAGCAAAAGCTGGAAATGAGCTTCCTCTAAAAGGCAGGCATTTCCAAGAACACTCTTCCAAGAGTGCCAAACCAGAACTTTATCTGCTGTTGTGACCCTCTGACCTCAAAATGCTTTGATGTCTTTTTAGGAGAAACGGTCCCCTTTTCCAAGCATTTGTGCACCCTCTGTGCGTATGCAAGGGAGCTGGTTTTGACTGCTATGGCACAGTCAGTACCCAACAGCATCCCAGAGAGCAGAATGCACAGAAGCAGAGATCCAAAACCCTTCCAATTTGCAGAGACACAACCTGAGATCAGCTGAGTTGTCAGAGCAGGTGCTAATAATGCCAAGGTTTTGGGTTTGATCCCAAATGGGCTATTCACTGAAGAGTCCCTTCCAACTCAGACTATTCTGTGATTCTGTGAACCAACAGTATTTTGGACAAAGCAGTTCCATCACAGTTCAAAACAAGATTCAAAGCCTTCTGTGATAGGAAACTAAAACAATTTATCAGAATAAGTTGTTTATTTCCTGTGTAATACCAAAGCCAGCTGTTACAACTGATCTTTAAATAAAAGAAAATAAGGACCATAAAAGAGAAAGCTGTAAATTAAATCCAGAATGGGACCCACATTTTCTTTAATTATCTTTGAAAAATAAACCTGTGGTGACCTTAACGAATCTTTGTTTCCCTACAGATAAAGAGGACATAAGGAAATTTCTATTCTCCTGAAATACCAGGTGTCTGAGCCCATGAGACAAAGCAAATAAGTTATGTAGTGTTTGGTTTCCAAATCTCACCTGTAGAACCTCCACTTTCATGTTTGGAAGGGACTCCCTTGCTATTCTGGTAGTCATTAAAATAGTGCATAGAGTAATTTATGGCTGAAATGTAACGAGGGCCATACATTTTTATGGCAATGAAGGCAATATCACAAAAGTGATCTTTATAATTCAAGTGATCAAATAATTCACTAGTCAAATACCTGTGTACCATTAGACAGCTGCTCACACAAGGGAGCTGTTGTCAGGCTTGGTTTTCCCAGATGCACCAAGTGCAGTTCCCTGAGGTTTCTAGATCACCAGAGCAGAAATTTGGCTGCAGAGTTCAGGGCTCTTAGAGAGATGCTCCAGCCAACACCAGGACATTTAGCTGCCATTACACTCGTGTGCCAGGCTCAGGACATGAAAACCAGAATGGTTGAGACCCCAGGTAATGATCACATTCAGAATTGAATTAACATCACTCCCCAGTACATTCTCACATCTACTTCCCCCCACCTAGCCTGAGCTTTACTCCAGGTGCTGCCTCCTTTCTAACATTCCTAGAGGTTTTGGCTCAGGCTTTTCTACTTTCTACTCCATCCCCTTTCCTTTCAGATCAAAAATCAGATGAGCATGACCCAAAGGCAGGTGGAGGAAGCTGCCTTATGCAAATGGATGCTGGATAATTATAAATTTTCTAGGGTAGCTGTTGAGTTTTTTCTTCTTTTTGCCATGGTTGGGATTAAATGTGTAAGACGGAATTTCTTGTTTTGACTCAGATGTTTGTTAGTTCTTATCTATGTTACAGTCTCACAAACCGTGAGTTCTACAGCACTTCACTCTAACAAACTAAGAATGGAGCCCAATCTCTCTTTCTACATGGCCTATTAAGGATAAACTGTCCAATTAAGGAATGGCACCTCAATTATTTTTACTTTTAACCCAATAACCAACCACCCATGCCCCATAATGTGGACTTTTTTATCCAATTACACAAACCCCCCCAAGCCCAAGGAGAAGAAGGTGAAGAAGATGAAGAAGAAGGTGAAGAAGAAGGACCAGCCTCCACCCTAAAACCTCCATCTTGCTTTATATATATCACTATATTCTAAACCCTTCAACTCTAAGTTTCCCACCCTGTGATATCACACACTTCTATTCAAACTCCACACCTCTAATCTTAGTTCTGCCATTCCATTTTGGAAGCTTCTCCACGGCCTCAGGTCAATGCAGTGTTCTCCTGGGGGTCAGTGCCTGTCAGCACAGAAAGTCTGGAATTCTCTGCAGCATCCCATGGATAGGCAGAGCACACTGCATCCTCCCCCAGCCTTCTCCAGCCAGGGATCCCCACTGTGTGGCAGATGTGGTACCCAGGGATTCTGACCGACAGACAAATGTCTAACCCTTCTCTAAGTTTCCTTTAAAGTAACAGCTTGGCGTTCTTATAAATGTTCTTCAGTGGTGACATAAATTTATAAGTTTTAATGGATCATTTCCTGCCCTTTCCCCTAACCCCTAGAAAAGCTGTGGTTTAATATCTTATAAACCCCTGTGGCATATTGAGATATACAGTGGGCTGTAAAACACCTCCTCAGCTGAAAAACTGGTGTTGTATTAAATTTTTCAGCTGCCAGAACTCTGATTTCTTTATAACAACACAATGACATGCCTTGTCATGCATTAATTAATCACCTACAGTGTTAAGCTGTGCCAAGGGAAATATAGGTTGGATATCAGGAAAATATTTTTACAGAAAGGATGATAAAGTGCCTGGGGAGGTGGTGGAGTCCCCATCCCCGGGTGTGTTTAAAATAGACTGGATGTGGCACTGGGTGCCAGGGTTGAGTGGAGGTGTTGGGGCTGGGTTGGACTCGATGATCTTGAAGGTCTCTTCCAACCCAGAGATTCTGTGTGTGTGATCTTAAGACTTTAAAAAGAGTCCTCTGAGCAACCCATAAAAGGAGACACACAGATTCTTTCAAAATCATCTTGAAGAAATTTGATATTTCCCTGGCCATCTTGTCCTAAGACACAGGGATTTGTAGAGGGGCCTAATGCCCTTTGGGATAATCTACTCCTACTTGCAGATTTGCCCTACAGCCAGCAAGTCCACAAGGGTTTATGCACTGGAGCCCAAAGCAGCCATCCTGCAGTGCAGTCAGACAGACTCATGGACAGACACACAGACAGAGAGGCAGCCTACCCACAGGCTCATTGGAACTCACAAGTCCATGGCCAAGGCCAGAATTGACACCGTGCCAGGCAGAGATGGCACCAAGCTGCTGCTAAATGGCACCACTGGGGCACCCCAGCCCAGCCCTCTGACTCCCTCGGGGCCAAGGAGCTCCAGAAAAAAACAATTAATTTTCTCTTCCTCTTCAAGCAGTCCATTTGTTTTTCTCCTCAGTTTTTGCTTTCTGTTGCAACATAAGCACAAGTTTATCTTTGAGTTTATGGCTGCAGAGGAGATTTACAGCCTGGGTCATTGCCACATGATCTGATTGTGAGGACATATCTCTCTCCTTGTGCCCAGTACCAGGAGCTATGTCTTGGCCATCCCGACTCACCCCTTTCCAATGCACCCTGCCCACTCAGTTCTATGATTTTATTTCCAATTTTTCAGTCTCCGGGAAAGTTGAGGTTGCATATTTGGGACCATAATCAAAAGCACTTCCAGCTTGAAGTGAGTTACAAGCAGCTGTCTGGGAGAAACAACAATGAGCAAATCCTTTCAGTTTTCCAAAGCAGAAGCCTTTACAATGTGAGACAGGATGGGGCAGCTCTGAATGACTGATACCCCAGCTTTAGATTTAGCTCTTTTAGAACCCCATCATCTGGCTTCTGTAGGAGACTGGATCTCACCAAAAGATTCACAGGTCTGAGAAAACAGTGCTGCAGTCCTTTCAGCCCCAGCACAAAGGGATTCATTCACCTTCTGCCAGCTAAAATGCAGCTTTTCTGCGCATCCCTGCCCTGCCAGAGGCCAAGCAAACACAGTGCTGCCTGCAGCAGCAGGATGGCATCTTCCTTTTGCAAGGGGAAATACTCAAGTAGAGCAAAATCAGCTTTAAGCTGTCAAGCTTTCCCCATTTGTCTTTCCTCAAACAAAGAACGTAACTCAGAAGAGGAACAGCAGCAACAGCTCTGCTGGCTCCCAGGCCACATATTTCAGTCTTATTCCCTTCCTCCTAGTCCAGACCTGGGAAATAACCAGCTACAAGTTCCCTTGGGACCACTTATTGAACAGTGAAGGGTTGGTAGACTGGGAAATTTGTATATTTACTTGTGGTTGTATGTCCTTTTTTTTTGAATCTGCAACACCCAAGAGGCCTGCAAGCCTAAAAGCCAAGATCACCCAGTGGCACATCCCAGCTCCCAGGTGGTCACTCAGTGGGATCTGGAGCATCCTGCCCTTCCTGTATTCCAGGAAGGGCTAAAGCAAAACCAGCTTTGGGATTCAGAGGGGAAAGCTGCCACCAGGATAGTTACTAAGTGCTCCGACCTGCTCCTAGGTCAGTGTGCCTGACAGGTACTTCACTGCCTCCTCAGCCACCTTCCTTCTAGAAGACAAGTAACTTGCTCACATTCATGTCTCCATCTGTAGGATGCACATTCTATGGATTTGGACATTCCTGTCTCAAAACAGAACCAAAGGAATTGCAGAGCATGTCCACTGATGCAGACACAAACAGTTGTGTTATTGCCCTAAAGCAAAGAGCACAAGTGGAAACTCAAAAGGCAACTTACCTGACATGTTCCCTGGTATCTCAGGGCAGCTCATATGCCCTCTGAGCAATTTAAATCCAGGGGTTGCCCAGAGAATAACAAAATCCAAAAGGCAACAAAAACGTGGTAGGAGATGTCTTTCCCAGCCACATCTGGTAAAATCTGGGGAGCAGATTGCTTGCTGAGGGGAGGGAGCACTGCTCAAATAGCAAACCAGGAAAACCAGCTCAAGACCCCATACAGAGTTTTAGTCCTGTTGTCCCTGATATTCAGTCTTAGTCCCAGCACTACAGATCTCCCAGCAACAGCTCAGAAGCCAAAGCCACAGCCCCAGGATGTGTGAAATAAGTTGTTAATCCATTTCTCCCAACACAAAACCCAGGAGTTTTTACACCCCTACTCCCTTGCAGGTGTTCTACTGCAGGCTAGCAAAAAGCCAAGTGTGCTGCTCAGCAGCACCAAGCAAACCTGCCAGTGGGAATTAAAGTCTGCAAAATTAAGCCGGAGCAGTAGAAGGCAATCACAGCATCACAGACAGCAGAGGAGAAGTTTGCAAGACCTCATGAGGCTGAACCAGACTGTTCACAGTCTACTATGTTCACATAGTCTACTGCCCTGTGCAAAACCAAGAAGAATATACACAGATGGTCAGGGAAGAGGGAAAAGAAATTAACAGTGCAAAGTTACCTCCTTCAGAATTCTTCCTTGTATGATTCAGGCTTTGCATGTAACTCTACTGCCCTTAATTTGGCCATTTATAACAAGGTTGATTCATGATGGGGATGTTGTTCTCAGAGGAAATTATTTCAGCCCTGGCAAGAGAGACCAGGGAAATGACATCTATTTCCTATCTCACATGAGAGTTTTGTGACACAGGGGACTTTCATAAGATTAATGCTTCCAGCTGGAAAAGAACAACCAGTGTTTCACTTTTCATATGGGTGTTCCAAAGGATAAATATATGTGGGGTTTAATGCTATTGACATCTGACACCTTGACACCACTGGGCCTGTCTTGTGCTCCCCTACTGTCCAGGAATCTGGAGATTTTGAACCCTTTTTCCTTCTCCAGAAGGAGAAGGCTGGTGACTTTATTATATTTCCTGCACACTGAGGAGATAGAAGGTGTTAACCTCACTGCAGCCCAAGGCTTTTGGTGGCTGTTGCAGATGGAGGATCAGGTGGGGAGCACCCAACAATGCAGGACAGTTGTGAGTTCTCTGCAGTGCAGTTCCCCTACAGACACTCTGCAGCAAGGCTCATTGGTTCCACTGCTTGAGGCAAGGCAATAAAACCAAGAGGAAATTCCCTTTGCAGCTCTGTTTCCCTCTCTGCTGTGCTCACCCCCAGCCCTCCCTCCTGGACCACACTGCTGTTGAGGTCTCCATTCCAGCTAGGGAGCAATTTCAGCTCGTGGTGTAAAAGGATCTTGCAGATAGCAACATCATTTCTGAAACACCAGTGGGTTTTTCAGTTTGCAACCAAGGACTTCCTTATGTGAGCACAGCTTCTCTTTCCCACCCAGCACAAAGATGACTTGAAGCTATTTATCCAAACAAATTCTAGTTGTTGTAAACTAACTCTTTCATACCAAAGTCTGACTCTTCCCTATGGCAGAGTTTTATTAAATTTTCCAACTCCATTTGATGTAACTGGTGCTCTCTGAGGACTCATACCATTTCCTCCAGCACTGACTTTCAGTCTTCTCTAAAGATGTTTTTCTTCCATGAGGCACAGCCAGATGCTGGCAGGCTACAGGCCAGTCACACAGAATACTCATTTATTGATGCACCACAGATATTTCTCATTACTGCTAGCATTTTGCAGTTGAAGCCTTGTCAGTTGTGCAACACAGAAAAGATCTGTTTCAGAGAGAAACATGACTTCAGGGACTACAACCCTGGCAACTCACAGCTTTGTTAATCCCCAAGACTGCTTATCCAGCAGGGACTGTACAAACTAAATTGGGGGAAAAATTAAGCCTTTCACATTTTCGTTCCCATTTAGAAATAGACATAGAAATACAGCAGTCTTTACTGGGTTTTTTTCCTTCTATTAACATGGTAGTAAATTAATTATCCAGATATAAAGGCACAAGCAGGAAGGGAGTTTTGCCTTATGGGAACTGAATTGAGGAAGTGTGGTCAATCAGCTCAGTGTCTGACCACCACAGCACTGAACTCACAATCAATTCTTCAAGACAGAGACATCAGGATAATGGCACATGTGCCAAAAATAGCTCAGTGCTACCTGCAGTTATCATGGAATCCCAAAATCATTTCAGTTGGAAAAGACCTGGATCATTGAGTCCAACCTGTGTCCAACGCCCACATTGTCACCAAGCCCAGAGCAATTCCTTGGACACCTCCAGGGATGGGACTCTACCACCTCCCAAAGACTGACAATCCTTTCAATGGTCAAATTCTTTCAGATGTCAAAATTAAACATCCCTTGGTACAGCTTGAGGCCATTTCCTCGTGTTCTGTCAAAGTGAAAATATCAGAAAGTGTTAGGAAGGAAACACAGATAAAAACAACTAAAGCCACAGCATATCCACATGCCATTAACTCATATTCCAATAATATAAACTAGATCTGAAAAATACACAAATGCGGGAAATGGGCAATGTGGGAAATATGGACTGCAGGGGCACAGGAGACAACAGAGATGTGAAAGAGATGGCCATGAAGATGTAAATGACCCTGAGAAACAAGGAATGTCACCTCCCCTGTCCTTGCAGGACAAGAAAGTGGGGTTCACAAAAGCCATCACTGTGGTCTGTGCTTAAAACAATTGAGAGAAGGACTCTTTGCTGCAGGACAAGGTGCCAGCCCAGAAACTCTCAGTACATCTGGGATTAGACAGATCCATGGGAGGAAGGTGCAGCAACCAGGGCTCTTCAGCACTTTGGCTCTGATGTGAACTCCAGCTCAGGGAGTCTCCAGCACCTTCCTGCTCAGCAGGTCCATGCCAAGGGAACACCAGCTACTTGCAAGTCGCTGTCATCCTTAGAGATGGGATGTTGGGATCCAGCCCAGGCCAGCAGAGCTGGTTTGCCCTCCACAAGTGTCAAGATGTTCTCTGCCTCTGAAATATACAGAAGTATAAGAGGGCCTGAAGTTTTAACTTGGTTCCTTTTTCTGCTCAGGAGAGCATGAGGCAAAGTGGCTGAAACAGTCAAGGCAGCAGGTGTTGAATCCAAACAGCTCTGAGTTTCTAAAAGATTATGGATGGAACAGAATGGGGTTTGGATTTTTCCATCCATAAACATATGTAAAAATAATTGTTAAATTAAAAATATTTGTGAAACATCCAAATCACATGCAGAGTACATTTATTTCAACACAACGCTAGTGCAAATCCAAATCACTGAAACTTGTAACACAAAATTGCAGCAAAACACTGGCAAGAGACATTCAGTCAGGAGCTGCATCGGGACCTCACACCCCACAGTTCCTCTAGATTAATTCCCAGAAAGGTTATGAGTTTTTCTATCAGACCATGCTCAGTTCTCCTCAGGGTTTATTTACACCATCCCTTCCATTTGCACAACTCTGACTTGCTGCACACATTCCCAAACAAGATCTGCTTTTACACAGATGCTCCAAGGAAGGAAAGATCTAAGAAATAATTTCATAACAAGACATTCTTATCCTTTTCATGCTAAAATACTCCCCTACTCCACCAGGAATAATACCACTTTTTCTCACCAGTCTGTGACCTACTGTCCCTTGCAAGGGTAACCAAGCTTGTGAAGACCTGGAGGGATGGACGGTGGCACCAAGCACTGCTTCAGGTGATCAGGAAATCATCCCTTTGCAATTGCTGAGAACCAATCCAGAGGTGAGCACCACAAACTGGAGCACAGCTGCAAAGAATTAAAGCTCCCAGGATGAAAAGCACTGAGTCTCAGCCATCAGCATGGCTCTCGAGCAAGTTACATCTGACTGTAGATGGCCACAGAACTGTTCTGCAACAGCTCAAACTGGCCCTTGCAACAAAGAAATATCATTGTTTTCTTTTGCTTAAAGATTTCAATTTTTATTAAAAAATATAACTTTAAAATGATAAATTTTAAAATTTATAAAAATTTAATTTAAAATTTTAAATTTCCCTGGACTGGGGGAGAAAAAAAAAATCGAGCAGCCAAAAAAACCCCATCAAGTCCAAAATGTTCAGTACCTGTTTTCAGGCATGTAGCTTCACCTGGGAGAGCTCTGGTCCCTGCTGAGGAAGATGATTGTTTTCTAGCAATGAAATAGGAAACCCGTGGAATAGATTAGATAGATAGATAGATAGATAGATAGATAGATATAGATAGATGACATAACCTCAGCATGAACACATCTTGTTGATGCCATTAATGTTAAAATAATAAAAGCAGAGAGAAATCAAACATGTTGACATGAAATAGTGAGAAAACATTTTTGACATGATGTAATAAGATCTTAAAATAGCAAGTGAGAATGCAGCTCCCTGAATCTTTAAGGGATGCTTTCCTTTTGCTCTATTATGTCAGGAATTAGGCTGATTTCCCATAAAAAGCCTGGACCTTTCACTCTTCCACTACTGCAGCTCCAGGAAGAGAAACTGGGGTAAAAGTTCCATGGTTGGATCTGCTCCCAGAGCCTGAGCCCACAGATAAGAGGAATGAAGGGAAGAGGTTATAGTGCAGGATGAAGCACCAAGGACAGCCGAGGGAGAAGTCACTGCTGTCCATCCAGAGCTGAGTTTCAGGTTTCTCTCATACGTGTTTAGGGTATTCACCTGGTCTCCTCAATCTGCAGCCATTTAACTCACACTTCTTAAACTTCCATTTCCTTCTATTGTGCTGACTTATAGGCAGACAAAAGCTCTACAAGGATGTTTATTTTCAGTGAGTACAAAATAATCTACAATTACCATCCTGCTGCAGAATCGATATATCCTCCAAAAACAACTTCTTCAAGTGTTTTGTTTACTATTTTAAAACAATGTTTAGTTATGCATTTAACTATGTTAAAACAAGCTCCTGCTCTAAGAGAAAAACTCATTAACGACCCTAACAGCACATGCACTGAAGTTTTTTAAATCTGAAGGGTTGCCTTCTAAAAGCAATCTCCAATGTGGGCATCTCTGCCCCAGAATTCCAGTTGTAATTACAGCAGAGCAGGAAAATTTCAAAACCCTGCATGTGCCAGATCCCCAGAGGGGTCCAGGCCTGGTATGAGCCCATGTGTCACTGTCACACAGAGAGAGGCTGAGCTTGGGGCTGTCACTTGCAACCAACCACAGAGGGAGGGCAGTGGAGATGGGGCTGCTCCACAAAGCCCTGGAAAGAGCTCCACCAACAGATCCCAGCTTATCAGGCAGACAAGAGACATGACAAGTGCTTTGGAAAATATTGGGGATCTTTAATTGCCTCATTGGTGGGCTACAGAGGATCTCAGGATTGTGTCACATCTGTCACCAGCTTCCCTCTGGGAAAATGGATCAATGACTGGGACCTTTCTCCCTGTGCTCAACAGGATGCTGCTGGGAGCTGCACACAGTCCTGCTGTGCAGGTCACAGGAATTTCCAGTCCCATTTCATATTTTAGGTTTCAAATCAGCTCCCTGCTCCAGCTGAGCCAAAAGACCTCTGTGAACAGCACGGGCCAGTGAGGCACAGGCTCCAGCACCCTGAAGGATCTGGCACTGCCACCCAGGTGGGATCCATTGTGCCAGGGTAATTAAAGACCCTTGGGATTCAAACTGGCCTTCCCTATCTTTGTGTTTTCAAAACTGCTTCGAAGAGCAGGCAGGTGAGCCCAGGGAGGTGCAGAAGGACAAAGCTGCAGGTCCCACTGCTGGAGGGGAAGGATGTGCAGTTTACACTCAGCCATCAGTAAAGGTCACATCACAGGTTGCCATCAGCACTGGGAACCCCCTCCTGAAGCTTTTGCAGCTATGAAGTTCCCACACCTGCTTTAAGAGCTATTACAAGAGCCCACACGTACAAGAACAATTACTTCCTTTGCTTGTTACCTTATAAAGTTGGAAATGACACCACTTATCTTTATCAATTTTTGGCAGAGCTGATGCAAATGAACTCAGGTCAGGGTCAGTGACACACAGCCACAGTCACCACCACAGACAATAGTTGAAATAATAGGTCTATTTCCTATGTCTAGAGTTTTTTAAATATGTCAAGAGTTTTTTGCCTCCAGAGCAAAAATCTTACAGTCCACCCATCAAATCCATCTGTGTCCAATTTAGAGTCACTCCAGGGTGAAGCATCCCTAGCAGCAGGTGTACAGGAGATCTTTGGAGAACTCTGTGTTTGCTCCCACTTGCAGGTTATTTTTTAGTGTTGCTCTCTGACAGCTGCTTTCCTGCAAGCCTGGAGAAGCCTGGAGGGCAAAGCATCAAGCTCCATTAGCGTGGGATTTGGTTTGGGGTTTTTTTAAAGATTAAAATGTGGTCTCTTTTCTCACAGAAAACAATAAACTGGAGCAAACTCAGTGCACAGCTCTGTGTCCAGGCATGTGTCCACTGGAATGGCTGGGCCCTGTGTCACAGCTGGCACAGAGAATGAGGTTCCCTGAGTGGCAGAGGAGCCATGGCAGAGCTGCTGGGCACTCCTTGCCTGCCAAATGCATGCCTGGTGTTCTGCCACCTCACACAGATCATTTATTGGTCACAGAGCCTTGGGCAGAGAGTCAGGACATGCATATTCCCAGGGGCTGGCAAGAGAATAAATCCACATATTTCAAAATCATAGCAAATTAGGACCATCTGCAGCCTTGCAGTGCCTTCAGAGCCCAAGCATCGCAGCCTGTGGGTCTGTGTTTCTCATCCTGGCAGGAAACAATGCTTCTTCTGAGCCCAGATCAGCACGAGAAGGTGTCCTTGTCACCAGTGTGGAGCAGACTCTCCTGCAGGACCAGCAGAATGCCCGTGGCTGTCTGCAGCTTTTGGGTACCCTCACCCCCAGCAGCCCACGGGAATAATTTACTCACCAAGTGAGTAAATTGTTTTTTTTTTACTCACTTCACTCACCTGTCAGATTTGCCCTGGTGATTGACAACATGAGGTGACAACAGGAAAAGAAAAAGCAAAGCAGGTAAGTCCATCTAGCAGAGAAAAAACAGGACCCACATTCCACTGTTTCTCTTTTCTCACTTATTTGTTTTTTTCTAGAACAAAATTAAATAGACAAATGCCTGTTTCCTGCAGAGTAAGAGAATATAACTCATAAAAAACAACATCAACTTTCATCAAGAGCCTAGGGTGTCTGTACAATGCCTGACATTCCCAGAGAGAGTCTGTAAATTGATTGTTTTAGAGAAATGAAAAGCAAAGCTTGTGTTTTCCTTCCCAGGGACCAAGTGACCTTCACAATGCTTTTGTCACAAGAGCAGTTTCTTTAATGGAAACAGAAGCAGCAACATTTCCAAAGCTGAGAAACAAGGACTGAAAGACTAAAATAAAACCTCCCAGCCCTGAAACGTCAGAGCTGCTGACCAAGTCCTCAGACAGGACCATTTCTATTCTTTATAGAGACAGCCCAGAGCCTAAGAATCAGAACATGCTCATGTCCCAGGTCCAAACACCTAATTCAGGCAAAGCAGGAGCAAAGCTGTGGCTTTGGACTTCAACCATCTCTAGAAACTCACTTTAAAACCCTCCCCCTACTATTTTTCTCCACCCCAAGCCATCAGGGCTGCTCCAGCTCCTTCCCAAAGTCAGGCAGCATCTCCCAAGCCATTGTAGCTGCAACGTATAGACCAAAATTCCATAGAATATTTGTAGTGGATTGATTTACAAAAATATCTGAAGTAATCAACTCTATGAAGCGAAAACTCACCAAGTTTGTTATTAATCAAAAGGACAAGTTCAGTTACAAAATCTTAATTCATTCTGGGGGTGAGTAAACTCTTTAGGGTTTGCCCTTTTAGCATTATTTTAGCCATGCTACTTGAATTCCTGTGCAATTATAAACCACATTTTGTCAACAGCAGATAGTTTCAGATCATTAAGTTTTCATTAATAGCATAGACTTATTCACAACGGCCAAGCACAGGAGACGAAAATCCAGAGGAACCCTCAGCTACTGATCAGAGTTTGGCCCAGTGATCGGGGTAGAAGCAGCCCTTTGCTCTCCTGCCACTCCCTACAGAGCAGGTCTGGGATGTTGCATGCTCTCCTGGAGCAGCTCGGGATAAAAAGCTCCTGTGCCAGTCCCAGCACCAGCCACTTGATGGCCATCCTGCTCTGCAGGAGAGGGACACCGGGGACAGGGCAGGGCGCGGGGCTGGGGACCTGCCAGGGACCCCTGAGCTGAGCAGCCGGGAGCAGAGGGGTCCCCTGACACCGCCGAGCAGCTGCCCCACGGTGCTGCCCCTCACCTGGGTGCTATGAACGAGAGATTTGAGATCACCTGAAAAACCACTGGCAAGGCTATGAGCTAAAGTCAGATTTAATATTAAGTGACAAAGCGTGACTGTGGCAAGCACATTCTTCTCTCTCTCTCTCTCAGGATTTTTCATAGAGGTGCACAGAGAGAAAGAAAGAGAAAATTTCTATTTCTGCTCCTTGTTTTTCCCGTGTGGAATGTGTTTGGAGAATTGTTTACCTGGGGTGATTGCTTGGTTGGATTCAGGTGAAGATTGTTTGAGCTGATGGCCAATCCAGTCCTGGACTCTGGACTCTCAGAGAGGATCACGAGTTGTGAGTGAGTTAGATATGGTAGTTAGAACAAGTAGCTGTGTAGTTTTAGTATCTTTCTTTATATAGTATATGAATGTATTATAGCATAGTTATAATATATTATAGCATATTTATTATAGCATAGTTATAATATATTATAGCATAGTTATAATATGTATTATAGCATAGTTGTGAGTGAGTTAGATATGGTAGTTAGAACAAGTAGCTGTGTAGTTTTAGTATCTTTCTTTAAATAGTATATTAATGTATTATAGCATAGTTATAATAAAGAAATCATTCAGCCTTCTGAACTGGAGTTGGATATCAGCATTTCTTCCCACTGGGTTCACCTGCATTTACAATACGTGACAACTCCACTACTTACAGGACAGCTGAGGCACAGCAAGGAAAAACAACCAACTAGAAGATACAGAGGAGATGAAGGCCTCGAAAGCTGGAGAGTCCCCATCCAAGAAAAAGAGGATAAAAGGATGAAAACAGGTGTTGGAAAGTGGCATGAAGAGTGAGAAATCAATAACCAGCAGAGGATAGAATACAAATTAATTAAGTGAATGATGTGACTTAGAACCAATACATGGAATTATTTGTTTATTAAAAATGTATAAATAAGTAGAAAAGTTCTGTATTGGCATCAGTGCAGAGGCCAGAACTTGTCAGCCACCCCTGTTGGCCAAAAATAAAACAATGCCTTACTCTCTAACGCTCAGACAGCATTAGAGGGAGTCTTTATCCTGACGATTTGGGAGGTTTTTGGTAACAGCAGCACTGCTGAAAAGACCCCAGACCCCGCAGCCTGCACATGTTCTGCCCCTCTGAACAAAACCAGGGCAGGGGTACGCTGGTTCCTCCCCCGGCTGCCCATCCCTTCTCACTCTTCTTCTCCTCTGCTGTTTTTCCCAGCGCCTGGGGATGGCATCACCTGCTCATCATTCGGAATGTGTGGTGGGGAGCTGGAGGCTTTCCTCAGAGCGTGTGGATGAGGCTTGTTTTGGTGGAAAACAGAGAGATGGCACATTTAAAACAGAGTGCTTCACTCCTTTCCAGCTTCAAGCCCCTGGCACTCCCCAGGGAGCTCAGGGATCCCCTGAGGTCCACCCAGGGCTGAGCATTCCCTCCTGATTCCATACCTAGTGGGGCTGCCAGAGACCGTTTGGGGCCCCACAGCTGCACTCCAGGACTCAGTGGGGCATTCTGAAATACATGGAATGGAATTTGGAGTCTGCCAAGGACACTGTGGGGCTCTGCAGATACAGTTCAAGGTCCGCGGGAACATTCTGGGGTACCAGGGATGCAATTTGAGACCCTCTGCACAAAATCTGGGGCCCTGTGCCTGCAATTTTGGGGCCAAGTGGGACATTTTGAGATGGCAGGGGTGTGAGGAGGAAGCCTCCCACTGCCTCCTCCTTGGGGCAGGCCAAGATGGACACAGTCTGCTCAGCACACTCAGGGCACTACACAGCTGAAGGATACCAAGGGCTTGGATGTGTTTCTCCACCTTTATTAATCCACAGAAAGCTGCAGCTCTGCCGAGCTCACCGGCACCAGCAGCACAGCATTTGTAGAATGATCCATGATCTTCTCTGCACCCTTGGAGCTCTCAGGATCAAGCCAGTGTGGGCTGCCATGGAGCTGATTGAGATATCCCTGTCTCTCTCTAAGGGCTGAAGGGCTGTGACCCAAAGAAACAGAGCCAAGATGAAGCCGCGTGTCTGCACAGCCGCCCCGGATTCCCCACAGACCACTCACCGCTGAGGATGTGAGCCTGAGTCTCCAAATCCTGCTCCCTCAAGTGCCTCGCGGCGCACCCTGGGCACAGAGCTCTGTCATACCCTGCTCCCAGTGTGCTCCCAGCAGGCTGAGCCCCAGCCCTGCCATCCTCCCCTTCCACAGGGTTGACCCTGGGGCCACCAGCAGGGGACTGGGCAAGGTGGCCACCAAGCCCAGCTTGTGGCAGGGGGCAGAGGGAGGCTGAGGCTCTGCACGGGGTGGTTGGGGTAGCCACAGGGCTGCTGCCAGTGCAGTACAGGGAGGTGGCCAGGTTGGCCCAAAAGGGGCCAGGGGCTGTGACTCACTGATGAACCTGACGGCCGCCAGGCGCACCGAGGACTGAGGGTCCCTCAGGTAGGGCAGGCTCTGATGCATGAACTCTTCAGCCCTGTTCCTCCTCCTCATTAGCTGCAGGGAGCACCAGGGATGTCTCCAGGCTTGTCACAGAGTCCCCCAGCTGGCTGGAGCGGTCCCTCCTGCCAGCATCCCTCATTGCTGAGCCCTCCCTCCTGCTGGACACAGCAAGGCAAGAGGGGCCTGGAGAGGAGCCTCTGGGGCTCTGTTCTCGAGGACAGGAACAAGATCCTCCAGGTCCTGCCCAGCCCTGCCAGCAGCACTTGGAGCAGCCTCTGCTCCCCTGGGCTCTCATGGGGACAGACACAGGGCAGGGACAGCCCTCACCCAGCCTGGGCCCTGTGGCTTGTCCTTACCAAGCATTCTCCAAGCTCCCACATCCGCTCTTTCTGCAGCAGGTGCTTGAGCTGCTTCCAGTTGAAAAGCTCTGCAGCAGCAAAAAGGGCTTCCCTGGAAGCCTGCAGAACAGCATTAGCTCAGAGGTGGCACAAGGCCTGGGGAAAGAGACCTCTTGGCTTTATTCCTGCGGTGATCCCACCCTTAGGAAGCTGTGACTTGTCCTAACCCGAATGTCTTGGAGTCTTGGGGCCAGCCCTGGGTGACTGACTGAGGCTTGAAGCCCTGGCCCCTGACACTTGTGGGGAAGCTGAGAAACCTCTGGGCTTCTGGAGCTCACATGTTCAGGCCTTGGGTGCTGCCTCAGTGGCCACAGGCTGCTGCCAAGCCCTGCTGGAGCAGGCAGGACAGGTGTTGAAAATGGCTGAGCCACCTTGTCCACCCCTGCTTGTGCTGCTTCCTCTTCCCAGGGGCTGCACTGGGGGAATCCTGCCCAATGTGAGCAGCCCTTGCCCCAGTGCCCAGAACACCTGGGAAGTGTCAATCCCCCCGTATCATTGCTCAACCTCCAAATCCATACCTTGGCCACGCTAGGGAGCTGGTCGTTCACACGGAAGAGGAGCGGGATCAGTGCACCCTGCATCTGCCTCCTCATCTTCTTCTCATCCCTACTCACCACGCACCTCAGCAGGTCTCTGAGGAGCCAGAGGGAGAGCTCTCGCAGCCGGCCGTGCTCCTGCGAGGAGGGAGGAAAGGCGAGCCCTGAAGCAGCAGCAGCTCCCTGCCCGTGCCTGCGCCGAGGGCCGTGCTCCGGGGTCACATTCCAGAGCGGGCACAAGCAGCGTTGGGCTGCAAAGCCCAGAACCCATTCCTGGAGGGCTGAGCCTGCTCCAAGTGCTGCTTTCATGAGGGGCAGTGCCTGTCTGCAGGGCTCGGGCTCCCACATCAGCCTCACCGAGTCAAAGAGGGGCAGGATCTTCCCCACCAGTGCCACAGCGACGGAGCTGGCCTTTGACTTTTTCAGCTGACCCAGTACATTTCGGAAGACCTCGATGATCTTCAGCTTCTCATCTTCACTGCCAACTTCCAGTATCTTCATCATGCTTGGCAGGAAGGCTTCAAATTTTATTGACTTTATGAAGAAGAGAGTTTCCATTTCTTGAAAGGTCTGGAGACCTCCCAGGGCAGCCACCCCGGGCCCCACCATGGCAGGGATGGTTTTTGGAGCAGTCAGCCCACATCCTGACTCCCAGCCCAGGCCAAGCCACTGCCTTGCACTCAGCCCCAGGCCCTGGCTGCCCCAATACCACCCTGCTCACCACTTCAATTCTCTCTGACAGCCCAACGAGGACTTCCAGCAGCAGGAAGGCCATCATCACATCGGGACGCCCCTGATCGCCCCACATGTCGGGCTCGTCACCCAACTCCTCCAAGTCAATCTGCCCCAAGGATGGCTGGAGGAACAAACAGCCATGAGATGCTGCCAGAGGGCTCACAGAAAGGGGCTGGGGCCTTTTCTGGTAACTCACAGCTCTGTGAGAGGTGTGGGTGCCTTCTCTGGGAGGGCTGCACCACTGGTTCCGCAGCAAGGTAGCAAACTCGGTTAGGACCTTGTCCAAAATGGCAGGCGTGGAGGACAGAATGTCGCACAGCTCCTGGAAAGTGCTGGAAGCCAGGGGCCTGCCTCAGCCACAGCGCCATGGCCAGGACCAGCCGCACAGAGCAGAGCCCATTCTTGGGGTCCCCAGGGGCCCTGCAGGAGGCAGGTCAGGGCTGAGGGGGAGTTCTCTGTGGGGCTGGGAGCTCCAAGCTGGCTCTGAAGTGGTTTGGCTGGTTTTGGCTGCTGCGAGCCCGGCCGGTGTGCCAGAGAGCTGGAAAGGTTTGTGAGATGGGGAGCCTGGCTCCGTGGGATGTCCTGCAGCATTCCTTGGATCTGGCAGCCACAGAGTCTCAGGGTCCCTCTCTCCACATGGAGCAAGCCCCTCAGATTGTCAGGGCCAGTACCTGTCTCCCTGGAGAGCTATCTTGCACAGGCTGATGATCACTGCTGAGGAGTACTCGCTGGCCATGAGGAGAAACAGTGACTGCACTTTCAGACGGCCTGACTCTGTGGTGATGCATAGCAGGTTCTCAAGAATGCAGTTCACTATCTTGGGCACCTGGAAAGGATACAGGTGAGGATGGCACTGCCACTGGAGTGCAGCCATGTCCTCAGTTGTCCTTGCCATTCCTCTCTGCCACCTTTGGATGGCTTCAGGTGCCCAAGACACCTGGATTTGTGAGGAAGGGATCGAGGGAGGAACAAGGCCTGACAGGGCTGAAGATCAGGGCAATCCAGCCCCAGGGCACTTACATCTGTCAGCCAGAAGTCTGGGTCTTTCATGACCACATCCAGCATGCTGCTGGGCACCTCCTTGTCAAGGATGCTGGCATCTCTCATCGCCTTGACAGCCTCGAGGATGACATCTGTCCTCTCACTAGAGTGGAGGTATTTTCCAAAGGTCTACGGCAGGAAGGAAGACACGTGCCACTGAGTGCCCTGATGGTGCTGCTTGGCTGGCAGAGGTTCCACCTCTGACACCCCACAGGAAAGCTGGCAGCAGTGCCTGCAGTCCCTGCATGGGAGAGGGTGAGGAGAGAGGGCCCTCCATGTCAGGGAGGAGGCCCTACAGAGAACTAGGGGCTTGCTGGGGGCCAGGAGGGCTGGAGCTGCTGCCAGGACACCAGAGTGCAGCCCATGTGTTGTCCCTGCTCAGGGATGGCAGGAACTTTCTTGCCAGGGCAGTGAGGCCCCACCGGCCCCACTGATTCTGGGCCCCTTTGCTCACACAAGTGCACTGCTGATGCCATGGACAGGAGTCCCAGCAAGGAGGGGGATTGTTACCTGGGTACACTCTGCAATGCTCAGGTAACACAGCGAGGAGGTGCTCACAGCTTCCCAACAGAACTCGTCTGACCCATCCCTTGGCCTTGACTTGTCTAAACAGCAGGGTGAACACAGAAGAGTCAGTAGGACAAAGCTGCTTTGCCAGCAAGGTCATCAAACCACCCTGAGATCTGCTTGCAAGACAGCAGGACAGAATCAGTCAAGATTTCTGGGGGCCATCAGGAAGAGCTTCTTGCTATAGGCAAGAGGCACCAGCCAGGGTGGTGGATTTGCTCCTCTCTAACGGGGAAGACTGGGCTTTGGGACCTGGGAGTCAACTGGGCTTTGGCTGTGGAGGGCACAAACCAGTGGGGTTCAAGATCCTGAAAGGAAGCGGGGAAGGAGAGCAGTAACAAACAGGTCCTGGACTGGAGGTGAGCACTCAGCTTGCACAGCAAAGTGACAGCTGGGATGCTATGGGCAGCAGCTGGGAGGGGCAGAGGAGGTCAGGAAGCAGGTCTGTAAAGAGAGGTCTGTGTGCACAGGGATGCAGGCCACAGCTGCTCTTGCTTTTTTACTTACAGAGGAATTCAGCGAGGGAAGAGAGAGCATGGAAAGCTGTATATCTTGTTTGTTCCTTGGAATATCGGAAAAGAATGAGACGTCCCACCAGCCTTCCCATGGCTGGGACTGAGATGTCTTCAGGGCACACAGGTCCAGAACTGTCTCTTCCAAAGTTGACAGAGGGCTGGATGAGGGAGGCATGAGAAGAAGGGCTAAGAGAAGGATGTTGGTGCTGAACGTGTACCCAAGAGTGTGCCCAGGGCTGGATTCCTGGTGAATCCAGGCTTTGCAGGGCTCCGTGGCCCCATCTCTTGGAGCAAGCAGCTGGGCAGCAGCCCTGGCATGGCAAGTGGCAGGGAGGGGGGCATGGGCTGGCTGGAGGGTGTGTGGTCCTTACCTTCAGAGTGGAATAGCTGGACAACAAACTGGTCAGGACACAAATCCTCCCCACAGCCCTCTCCCTCACAACTTCTCTCTCGGATCTGGTGTAGTCCAGCAGCAACTGGGGTGAGAGAAGCCGCTGGTGAGCACCAAGAGCAAACACAGCTCTACTCCTGGACCAGACTTGTACCATCCCTCACGGCTTCCTCTAACCTCACACAAAGCCTGCAGTGGGGTGCCTGTCCCTGGGGTCCCTCACAAGCCTGGACAAAGGTCCCAGGACAACTTTTTGGCCAGGCAGGTGCCACCTTCTGCAGCCACTGTGCTTCAGAGGAGTCTGATGCCAGCCCCTCCTTCCTCACAGGAGGTGAACACCCTCCCCACACCATGCTCTGCACTGGACTGGGCAACTCCTCCCCTCCAGGGTGAGGAACAGCCCCAGGACCCCCACTCTGCTTGTGCCACACCTCAAAAATGTCCTGCAGCTCCTTGCTGACGCTGGAGGCAGGAAAGCTGAGCACCACTGTCCTCAGCATTGTGTCCATGGCTTTCAGGGTCTGCAGACACAACAGAGAACAGTGCCTGTTGTGGCAGCAGCTCTCTGGCCACAGAGAGCAGGCACAGACTGTCCCAGGCATTGTCCTGGGGAAGGCTGTGAGAAGATCAGAGAAAAGAATGAGAAACAATTCTTATCTTCACTCGCTGCTCCTGTTGTTGTGAACATGTGGAATGTGTTATGGAGATTATTTTTTTACCAAAGGCTGGTTTCTTAATTGGTCACTGGTGATGGGGTTTGGATGGCAGGACCAATTGGGTCCACCTGTATCGTGACTGTTGGTAAGGGCGATGGGTTTCTTAATAAATATAGGAGAATAAAGTGATTGATCAGCCTTCTGGAATCATGGAGTCAATGCTAATTATTACCTGTCAATGTTAATTATTACAGGCTGGGGGCCTGTGGTGACAGCCTGTCATTCTGCTGTTCTTTCCCCCACACCCAGGAGACTGATCTGAACTCTCAGTGCCTGAGGAGGACACCTGAACTGCCCAGGAGAGACACAGGGATATACAAAGTGCTGGGGACAGAGCAGCCAGGCTCATGGGAAGGGGACAGAGCCACCAGGGTGGGAAAGCAACAGCAAGACCTCAGCCTGCCTCAGATCTCTGGTCATGGGGCAGCACAGGGTGAGCAGGAAGCAGCCCAGAGGGACTGGAGGCTCCCGGAGCTCAGCCAGCACTCACCTTGATGTAGAGGGAAGTGCTCTGGTGTGGCATTTCCCTTTCTGAGGGAAGCAAGAGGACACTTGAGAAACATGAAGAGAGGAGGCTTTTGGTTTTGCCCTCCAGCACATTCTCTACCAAGCTGCAAGGACAGAGGAGGGCCAGTTGGACACTGGTGCTGGGAGGCCTCGTGCAGGTGGCCTCAGAGCTCTGGGGCAGGGGCCCACCTTAATTCTTCGATGGTAATCATGGCGAGATACCGGATCTGTGAGGACAGCCAGTCCCTTGGCTCCTTTTCCAGGAGGTCCTGCAGAGCACAACCAGGATGGGACCTGGCAGCACCCAGTCCCTGACCCACCCAAGCACTGTCCACACAGGGTGCCAGTGCCAGGGGTGCTTGTGCCCATCCCCAGAACACCAGATGGGATGTGCCCAGCCCCTCACCTTGATATTCTCTACTACTTTACATGTTTCGCAGAATAAATCCAGGCCCTGGGTCAAGCCATGTTTCAAGGCAGTTTTGCACATGACGTAGGTGCTCTTCAGAAATGTGAACTTGTGGGTGTCCTGGCAGAGACACAAACAGGGAGTGTGGGAGGATGGACACAGCCAGTGGGACTGGAGCACTGGGAGTGCAGTGCCCTGTGAGAAAGGCAGCTCTGCCCAGCCAGCACCACTGCACAGCCCAGCAGTGGTGGGCCCCTGGCAGCAAATGCCAGCACAGCCACTGTCCAGCCTGCCACCGTTACCTTGTCAAGGCTGCTGACAAAGGCCAGGATGAAATCCACAGCGTCCTCTGATTCTTTGTATACAGGCAACCAGCTGGCATCTGCCAGAGAGGAAGAGCAGGAGGGGCTGTAGAGGCTCTGGGCACAGGACAGAGCCAAGGGCACCTACCCTGCAGCCAGCCCTGTGCCCACACCCCTGGCACAGCCTTTTCCCTGAGCAGCTGGTGGCTGGAGGTGACGGGCAGAGGAGCTGCTCTGCTGGAGCTGGGAAAGCCCCAGGAAGGAACACACTGGGATATGGGCAGGAAAGGTCCAGAGTCCCACTGCTTCTCACTGCCCATGCCCTGGAGCCCCTCTGCTCTGTTTTTTTTTTCTCGGGAGAGGCTCTGCTGGGGCTGGCATCCAGCCCCAAGCCACCCTGGCATTCAGGTGACATCCTGCCTGGACTGGTGACATCCCCAGGACTGCTGCTGCCATTGTGCCAGGAAAACATGACCCTGGCATCGTGCAGGGTGTGCTGCTGGGCCCCAGCCCTGCCCAGCCCCACGGGGCCCCTCGCTCACCAAGCTGCAGTGGCTGCATCGTGGTTGTGTCATAGAAGGAGACAATCTGTGAAAAGTTGCTCCCCTGGGAAGAGCTGTCCTCCTCCCAGGCCTCCCTGGGGGTGGCAAGGGGTGTCTTCTCCATCCTGTGGGATAGGCAGTATGGGGGATCTTGGGCTGGTGTCGTGGGAAGCTTTGGCAAAACACTTCAGCCCCACAGGGCTGCCAGGGGTGGTGGGGCAAGACATGGGCTGCACTCGGGGGCTCCGTGTCACTTCCAGGCTCCTGCCTGTCACCATGCACTGTGGGCAGCAGCCATGCTGACCACACGTGCTGCAGAGGGGCGTCACAAAGAGCCCCACTGTGACACAGCACCTGCTTCTAGTCCCAGTGCTTGTTGACATGGGACCTGCCTCCAGCAACAGGTCCCAGTGGCCCACCCAGACAGGGAAGGGCTGGGTATCCCCCAGGGCACAGGCTGGCATAGCCCTGGGCACCTGGGTGCTCTCAGGGTGCCTCCAGGTGCCACTTTACCCCCATGTTCCCACGGGACATCCCTGGTGCCCTGCAGTGCATCCCAGAGCCCCATGTTCAGACATTCTGCCATGCCTTCCCTTGCAGGGTACTGCAGAGCCCAACCCCTGCAGGAGTGATGGGGGAGGATGGCAACCACCAGGCTAAAGCTCTAAGGGCCCTTAGACTGGAGGGACTGGAGCTCAGCCAGCACTCACCTTGATGTAGAGGGAAGTGCTCCGGTGTGGCATTTCCCTTTCTGAGGGAAGCACGAGGACACTTGAGAAACATGAAGAGAGGAGGCTTTTGGTTTTGCCCTCCAGCACATTCTCTACCAAGCTGCAAGGACAGAGAAGGGCCAGTTGGACACTGGTGCTGGGAGCAGCCCCCGAGGTCTTGTGCAGGGAACCCATAAGGGATGAGCAGATTTGCCCCCAGAGCACGGGGTGTCCCCTCATCTTGATTTTCTCTACCAGCTTGTGTGTGTGGCAGAATAAATCCAGGCCCTGGGATGAGGCACAGTCCCAGGTGGTTCTCCCCAGGAGGGTTTTCTGGCTGCTCTGAGCTGGGGGTCCCCAAGGCTGCAGGAGCAGCAGTTCATGGGGCAGCTACAGGGTGGCAGGAAAGGCTCCCCTTGGGCACCACAGCTGCTTTCAGCCCCCTTGGTCAGGGACAGGGACATCTGCCCCTGGAGGGACCTTTTTTCATACAGAATTATTTACATATCAAAAAAAAAAAAAAAAAAACCCAAAACCAAAAAAAAAAAAAACTGGGGGAGAAAAGCACCTTTTGCTCTCAACCCCTCTCAATCCCATTGCCTGCTCCTGGAGAGGTTTGGATACTTAATAGTGATGATCTCATGTGCATCATCAACTGCTGCTCCATTCCAAAGCCAGATTGAGCTGTAGGGCTGATTTACTCAGGGGGAGGTTGGGCAGCAGAATCTGTGGTACCTCTGCATGAGAGCATTAAAATCAGGCTGTGATTCAGGGGTCAGAAAAGCCACAGCTCACTTTAGGGTCTTGACCCAGACATGGGAGGGGGCATATACATAGAGGAGAAAATTTTACTGCTACCATTAATGATAGCAGCTTTACTAAACCCATAAAAACCAGTTACTGGTAGAGCTGGAAAATAATGAAGTAGGGAAATAATTTACAGGGAGGGGGAGAGGGGCTGTTTAAAACCCAATAAACTGTGACTGCTCTGAAGCAGCCCCCAGAGCCTGCAGCGGTCTTCAGTTAGGTGCACATTATTTAATTGGTTTCAAGTGATTTTCTGGACTGCTAATCACCAAGATGTAATTAAAAACCTAGGCAGCATGTTGAGTGCTATAGCACATTGGAGATGTTAAACTCCTGAGAGTTCCTGTGCTAGGGATGGCTGCTACCCTTGCCTGGAGTGTGAAACACCCAGAGAGGAGATGTTTGCAGGTGGGTGAAACAGAGGAATGCAGGGCAAGAGGCCACCAGTAACTGCTGAGGAGTCAAGGTGAAATATTCATACACATTTGGAAAAATATCCACTGCTCATGAAAATACAGATACAGGCTTTTGAAAAGCCATTGAATTTTGAAAAGCCATTTTGAATTTTGGAAGGGACAGAAGTTCTCCTTCTTACTGGCATAGGTTGTCTTGCTAAAAAGAAGGGGGGAAAAGAAAATTGAAGTTTTGCTTCACAGTTTGAGTCTTTTAACTACTCATGAAATAGTTTGTGGTCTGCAGGATCCTCGTGGTGTAATGAATCTTTTTTGTGTTTCTCAGGACCAGCTGAGAGCAGCTGAATAAAGCCCAGCCATGCTTTCACCCCTGTGTGTACAGGGCAGTGGGGGGAGAAAAGGGAACTAAAAGAAAGGGGGCCAGTAACTCGGCATGAAGAAGGGATAGAGATTGCAAGCTCTGATGGAGGCTGGAGAACAGCTCTTCCCTGGAAAGGCACCATCAAAGCAGCTCCATCTGCTTAAAGACTTCCTGCAACATGATTCTAAAACCACAGCAATTCCTCCCATGGCTTTCTGCTGCACAGCTCATTTTCCACAAAGCTCCAGCTGACTGGGCTGCAGCCCATCTATGAAGGAATTTCAGATACATCCTATTTTTGTTGTTTATTTCACTTTCCTTTTTATCCTGGTGTTGATACAGCTAAGCCTCAGCGGCAGGGCTGTGTCGGGTTTCTTGCAGAACCACTGATGTTTGTTTAAACATCTTCTGCAGCAGGTGTATCTAGCATTGCTGTGAGGGGCTAACACAGAGCACTCAACCAGCTAAAGCTGCTCTTTGTGCAGTGAGTGTGAGAAGATCACGGGGGAACTTGAACATTTCCTCACTCCACAGCAGAGGTTCATGTAATACAATCACTCCGTTTGCAGTGTGGAAGGCAGAGGGGATAATTCCACAGGAAAAAAAGCAATTTTAAAATAGGAGCATACTCCCAAATCAATGGGCTCCAGGGAGGAATTGCCACCTCTGCTGACCACCAGAACCATCACCTTTGTGTCTCCACAGGCTCTGTTCTCCAGCAAGGGCAGTGGGGACATCTGGCTCATGGGGCTCACCTCCATCTCAGACATCCTGCAAAGGACAGGCCAAAGCCCTCCAGCTCCTCCAGAGCACCCTGAGATAGTGGAAGATGTCCCTGCCCATGGCAGGGGGTGGAACTGGATGCGCTTTAATGTCCCTTCCAACCCAAGCCTTTCTAATATTAATCACACCCTGAAATGCAGGGGAACCACCTGTGTTTGCAATTCTTTATAACAGAGCATCATCATGTCTATACTGACTCATGTACAAGGAAAAAAATAAAAACTATTCAGCACATTAGTCACTAGAGACCAAAATCACTTCCTCACATTACAACTTTGTAAGCATTTATCTGCAAGTGTTCATCAAGGTATGAGGTAATTATTACCCCAAAGAAAAAAATACTCTTTATCAGATCACTTTCAATAACATAGTAATAGAAGACTCACAACTTCAGTCCTTAGCAAGTAAACAGGAGCAAAGGTCATGAAAACAGCAATCACAATGTAGGCAGAACAATCATTTCACTTCCCAGAACCTGCTCCCATTTTCTGCTAGGTTTTTGTTCAGCCACGTCCAATCACAGGGATAAGACTCTTCCAGCAGACTTCACCCTATTTGGCCCTTCCCAACAAAATCACCTCTCCCTGGTCACGGACCCTTTTCATCTGGGAAAAACAGGGTGACATGCTCTGAGGATGGAGTAATGAATCCAAAAGGATAACAAGAATAACACATCCTCTCAGGATCGAGCTGATGACGTTCTCACTGATGACCTCACTTCATCAGGCCACCAGGGCTTCTGTAAAAGGTAAGAATGCATCTGATCTCTCCTCAAAATTTAAGCAGATGCTCAGGTTGATGACTCAAATGTGAGTCACAGGGGCACAAACCACCAAAGGATTTTTCACACATACCAACTCAGAGCTGCACAAGCCTTTGTAGAAATACTAGTAATGGATGAGCAGCATTTCAAGCACTCTAAATCTTGAGTGGTCCTCAAAAATGTTTCAAGAATTGCAGTTGATGTATCTTGAACATGGACACTTTTATCTTCTCCAGCCAAATGTAGTGTTCCCTCCATGATAAACGCAATTTATTTTTACATTACAGCTATTTTAGTAACCTGCACTCATAATCATTGCAATCACAGATCAGGATTGCTGTACTTCACAGTAGAAGACCCAAATGCCTTGCAATTAATTTTGTGTTTTTATTCTCCAGCAGACATTTCCTTCAGGCCTACAGAAATACTTCAGTATTTCCCCAAATGTGAAAATGATGTTTACACCACTCTGCTAATGAAATCACTTCCTTTATTCACATCACTGCTGAATAACTTTCTCCTGGCCCGTGCACACACTCCTACCCATGTACTAATTCACTCTGGAATATTAATGCCATGACTCAGAGGGATGTTGAGTCACCAGTAATGCAAGACTTGTCCCCACTGCCCAGCTCATAACCCATAAGCAGGAGCAAACAGAAATTCAGAGCCGCCATACAAGGAGCAGGGACAGATGTGGCCCTTTAGAGACATCTCTCCAGCCCTCCCTGTGCTCTTGCAGTGCCACAGAAACCAAAGGGAGACAGGACCTGTGCAGAATCTTTGCTTCCTTTTTTTGCCAGGGTCAGGATTAAATGCTCGAGATGGAATTTCTTCTTTGGACTCATATGTTTATTAGTTCTTTTCTATGTTACAGTCTCACAAACCATGAGTTCTACAGCACTTCACTCTAACAAACTAAGAATGAAGCCCTATCTCTCTCTCTACAAGGCCTTTTAAAGATAAACAGTCCAATTAAGAAATGACATCTCAATTGTTTTTACTTTTAACCCAATAACCAGCCACCCGTGCCTGCTATGTGGACTTTTTTATCCACTGACACAAAACCACCCAAACCCATGGAGAAGAAGGTGAAGAAGGAGAAGAAGGACCAGCCTGCACCCTAAAACTTCCATCTTGCTTCATATATATTACTATATTCTAAAACCTTCAACTCTAAGTTTCCCACTATGTGATATTACACACTTCTATTCAAACTCCACAGCCACAATCCCCGTTCTATAATTTAATTTTGGAAGCCTTCTCCATGGCCTCAGGTCAATGCAGTGTTCTCCTGGGGGTCAGTGCCTGTCAGCACAGAAAATCTCAAATTCTCAGTGACCGGGGTTCCAACAGACCTGGGCCCTGTGCAGGGGAAGGTCTGGTTGCTCTGCAGAGGGCAAGGAAAGGACAGATTTATTTGTGGCCTCAATAGTGTTTAAGGAAAATCACCCCATTTCCAGATACCCCCATTACTACCTCCACACTGCAGGCAGTGCCTTCTCTTCCTTCCTGCTCTTTTCCAGGGTGATAAGAATCTAATGACTCCTGTGGGGACAGGCTTCCAGGTGTCCCCATCTCACTGGGAATTCACCCACATGCAGAGTGCAGCCCAGAGGGAGCTGCAGATAAGGAGATGACTCAAACCCTGGCAGAGACCCTGTTCCTTCCTCCAGGAACCAGCAGATACAGGAAGAGCCTCAAGCAGCATCATCACACAATCTGGACTTTCCTTCCCTTCCCCTTTGGAAGCTCTTGGGAAGACTGACAGCCCACTTGGCTCACTTCAGCCTCAGCCTTTGTCTCAAAGTTCTCGTCCCTTGTTCACAGTGAGAGCTGCAGAGAGGGCATCAGAACTGCTCCTCCTTCCCCCTTGAGATGAGCAGTGCTGCTCTGGGGATTCCCCTCAGCTGAGGGAAACTCCAAGTACCCAAAAGGCTCCTGCAGGGCCCCAGTGAACAGACAAGGACTTTGCCAGGGAGGAGGAATTAAAGTAGTCCTCACCTTTCTGGGAAAGGGAAATGCAAACCTGTAAAGTTTATTCCCTGAGCAGATTGGATTTCTTCTTGCTGAGAAGGTCATCACTCCAATTCCCACGAGTTTTTATTTATTGCTGCAGCTTCCTTACTGAATGTCACAATTTAAACTCGTGTTTAAGCACTCACCCAGTTCCCCAGTGACTCTGCCTCAGCTCAGCTGCCAGACAAAGCAGCCACCTCTTCAAACAACACCCCTAAAACAGAAACCATCACCATGGGGGTAAACCAGAGCTTTTGGGGGGCTGCAGACAGGGGAACAGCTATGTCAGGACTGAAGAGTGAATCACCACCCCAGAGTGACCCTTTTCCCAGGGAGATGCATTCCTCATGGAATGCTTGGCTGCCTCCCAGCCACGTATTTGCAGCCTGACACTTTTAAAACCAAGAGCTCCCTACTTTGCTCAATTAGGTGTTAAACTCTCCTCTCTCTGCAGATCCGCTCACAAAGCTCCAGCTCGATCTGGAGCTTTTGCAAAAGCAATTTAAAGGAGCTGAATCCTTTTCAATAAGGCTTACAGAAGGATTAAGGGAGCTGGAAGCTGAACACAGACCTCCCGAGTCTCAACTCGGTGCCTCATTCACAACGTCAGCCTCTTGAGTTCTCCGCAGCAAGTAAAATCATCATAAAAAAAGAAAAAGTAAAAATAGTAATATCAACAGCGCCAGCATCCTGAATGCAGAACTAATCCAGAGGGATTTTGTATGGATTATTTGCCATTGTCACCTCACTGTCGAGCAACAGTTAAGAAATTTTTGTCAATCAAATTAAACCCATTTTAGCAGATGGAAACATTAACAATATTCCATGGGAAACATTGAATTTGAGGGTTTATTTCACCACTGCACATAAATTGCCCCCTGCAAGAGAAAAAACAGTCCCTCCTGAACAAGTGTTTTCTATATTAAAAAAAAATAAAATAAGATAATTCAGTTTTAAAATTTCCCCTCCCTCCCGGATGCTGGGTTAATTGATAGAAGAGACTGCAAGAGAGGCAGGGTTAGAGCAACAGAGCACCACTGAGACCAGGAGCACTGAAATTGAGCTCAAGCAGGGTAGGGCTGCTGGATGGAGCAAACCAAAATTGGCACAGTCATTAATCAAATCACCTTCATCTCTGTCTATTTAGGAATATCACAGAAACACAGAAGGTTTGGGGTTAGAAGGGACCTTAAAGCTCATCCAGTGCTACCCCCTGCCATGGGCAGGGACATATCCTACTGCCCCAGGTGGCTCCAAGCCCTGTCCAGCCTGGCCTTGGACATTCCAGGGATGGGCCAGCCACAGCTGCTCTGGGCACCCTGTGCCAGGGCCTCCCCACCCTCACAGGGAAGAATTTTTTCCCTAATATCCTATCTATACATAACTATTGCTGTTACAGCACCCAGAGTTGCTGTTGAGGTAAATCCCCACCACCCAAGAGTTGCCTGCCTGTGTCTGAGCCTCTATTCCCACAGAATCTCAGCCGGAGATTCCAGAGCACCAGCTTCAGACTGAGCTGGGAGTTGTGATCCATCCAAAACTGTGGCACCCAAACCTCCTGCCTGGAGCACAGCACACCCCATGCCCCAGTAGATGGATGTGCAGGAGGCAGGGACAGCCCTGCCCTTTCCCTACAGCCCTCAAATCCCCCACCTTACAACCAGGGTCCTACAAAGGACCCTTAGGAGTGTGGAAGAGGTTTTACAGCAACTTCTGTGAGCCAGAGAGAAGTTTGATAAGAGGATCCATGTTCACCCCTGAGAGAATTTTCTACCAAGGTTGCTGACATAGTGTCCCAGACTGAGAAGCAAGATGTATTCCATTTCCCATCTGTATGGCAGTTGTCTTCTGTTAAGTGAGCAGTTTTCCTTATCTCTTCCACAACCAGTCCTCTCTCAGGGGAGACACCTGCTGATAACGGGCTATTGAATGTCACTGTGTGACTGATAAGAACTGTAACATCCCATTGTGAGATGCTCCGCTCACAGGGAGGAGCCAAGCATTCCTACCTGGATATAATCTGGGTTTTGGGGACATCAGAGCCAGCCTTCCCACAGGTTCCCAAGAGGAACAGCTGGGGTTTTCCACTGGACCTTCAGAGGAAGACTACACCCTTCTACAGGATCACTGCTCCCACAGAAGCACATCTGCCACTCCAGGAGGGCTGCAGCCACTCCAATTTGGACTGCTACCCACACCCTGACCAAAGGGGTATCAGCTTGTATTCTGACTCTGTCCGTGGTTTTTCTTTTGTATTATTGCATGTATTTTGTTTCTTTTCCCTTTTCCCAATAAATTGTATTTCTGACTTGGAGTCTCTCACTGGTTTTGCTTTCAAACTAGAACGCATAAAAACCAAGAAAGAAAGAAGGATAAATAAGAGAAACCTGCAGCTGTCTATTCCAATGAGCACTTTGTTTGTCTTTCCTGACCAATGAGTAAAGTGTAAACTTATGAGTTTGGTAAGAATATATAAAAAGCATACATGCTAGAATAAAAAGTTTGAAGCCTTCTGAAAATGGAGTGTGCTCCTTTGGATTGTCTCCATCTCAACTATGACATAGGAGGACCTACAAAGGACCCTTAGGAGGACCTGCAAAGGACCCTTAGGGTCCTACAATCTCAGTGAGCAGCAGCCACTGTGAAGCACTAAAAAATATCCAAATAAAGCAAATCCTTGAAAAACTAGAGGACCAGTTTTGATCCCTCCTTGCAATCCTTGGCTAGTCAAAGTCACAGAGCCTTGGCCAACAATGCAGCACCCCAAGGGTGGCTGTAGCACACACAGCCCCATGGGGTCATTGCCTTTATCCCACAAACCTTTGCCCAGGTGACATGAAGTACCACAGCCTGTTCCCTGGGATCTGCCTGGGTAAATTAACATAACCCACAAACACAACTTATATAAAATTAAAAAAAAAATCACAATTGCTAATTTCCCCAAACAACTACTGTTCATAAAAAAATTAAAAACCACAAAATAACTATTTTACTTAAAAAAAGTCTCCATAGCATGATCAAAAAAGACTTATCTCCCTAAATAAACTAAAAAAAACTATTCTAAAAGTAGTAAACTAACTAAAATTTTAAGTTTTCTTTACATTATCAATGAAAAAAGTTATAAAGATAAAAGAAGTATTCTAAAAGTTTTATTTTAATTCTTATTACTCTTTATTTTAATTACTATTAATAAATTTTTCTTGATACCCTTTTAAAATTTTAAACCTACTTTACCTTTCTCCTAATCCTACCTCACAACAAGAAGTGAATACACTAATAACCAACAACAGACCCACCACACTCATTAATACATTAAACAAGAAATCTCAAAATTAACAAAATCTCAAATGAACAAACCAAAACCACTACACTGGGGGATGGTTTCAGGCTGGCAGCAGAGCATCTGTGCCTCTTGATGCTCACAAGCATTTAAAAAGAGCGGACTGGTTTGCATTTCTTGAGGTTGCTGACAACCAATGCATAACTGCATGGAAATTGGGGGATTAATGTCTTGGTGCCTTCAGTCTGCTGCTTCAAATTCAGCACCTTCCAAAGTGAAACTGGCTATAACATGCTCTCAATGCTTTTTAAAGCAGAGTCAGTTCTACCAAAGAGGGGTTAAAAAAAATTAGTGTAAATCCTGACCTTGGAAGAGGTGGCAGAGATAAATAAAGAATTGATTATCCCATAATCCTGACTAGCAGGTCCACCAATATAAAGGATGATTTTATTCACTGCTGCTGCCTCTCATCCTTCAGAGGAAACATCAAATGGCAGCATTGAGATGCTGGGCAGGTTTACACCAGAAGGAATGAGGAAATTATAGCTGCTCAAGCAAGTACCACTGCTAGGCGTGTGCTGATAACACAGAAAAGCCTGGGGGAGAAAAAACCAAACAAAAAGCCGAGCCCATCAAACAAACCCCAAAGTCCCCCACCTCCACATTCCTCTCCCTGCCACACTCCTCTGGCCTGTTGGATTAAGGTTTTCCAGTTTAGGAAAGGAATTGCTCAGTCAAATGTGCCAAGATTCAGAGGCAGAGATGAGCTCCAGATGAGGAGATATCTCCAAACCCTTCTGGAGCTATGAGGAAGGAGCAATCACAGATGTTGCAGCCAGTGCCAGGACTGGGTCTGGCTCTGGGCACTGCTGCTCCTCTTGGGATGGCAGTTGCAGGGCAGGGAAGTGATCTGTGGTGTGACACAGGGCAGGGGCACCAAGCCCAGGCTGCTCCCGTTTGCAGCCCTGTGGTTCCTCCCAGCCAGGAGCACTCCCTGACCCAAACCAATCCTGGGATCTGCAGTAGGAAAATGCAGCAGCTTCTCCAGAAGTTACTCATGGAGTGAAGCATCCCAGCCCAGATGCTGCCTGCAGAGATAAGGAGCTCACAGCCCCTGCTTAGCCCAGAGCTGCCCTTGGGAGCCGCTGGTGAGCCAGGACACATCACCTGACACACCTGCAAGGACCTGGCAGACACCTCTGGCCAAGACAAAGCCCCCTTGGTAGGCAAATGTGGGAAATGGATTTGCAGAGAATTCTCAAAACCTGACAGAAGGCCCACACAGTGCGCATCTTGTGTATGCAAACCTTGAGATAAATGTTGACTTGGAAATGCCATGGAATAGGACAGACATGGTTGAGAGAGAAATGGAACTAGAAACAAGTTTCCAAGGATGGCCATACAAATAAGACTGGATACTTTAGAGAAACAGAATTATGAAAGATTGTAGTAGGACCCATGAGGGGTAATTTTTGATGATTGACTTTAAAGCATTTACAGCTTGGTGTGGCAAAAGCTGATAGGCCAAGAAATGCTTATAGTGTGTTGTAATTAAGAAATAGTTGGCTTCTGATTGTGATGGCGTGAATTATAACATCTGTATTGTTTCACCTTTCAAATGAGACTGAAAATGGAATGAAAGTTTTTAAAACACCTCTCAATTGCCCATCGCTGGGTCAGAAAATGGTTTAATCCAACAGGCAATCCCACACAGCAGGTGTGCTGCAGTGGGAATACCAAGCCACACAACTGCTGCTGTAAATCCATCAACCCCAGTCACTGGCACAACTCCCCTTGGTCCCTCCAGCCTCCTCTGGGCAGTGCTCTGGGGGCAGGAATGTCCCAGGGACCCTTAAACTGTCACCTACTCATCCATTTATCAACTAACGCAGTCTGCTTGTTCATATTTCTCCATCCCTTGCCTTCATCTCCCAACAGCTCCCAGCCCTCCTTCCAGTCGCCGCTCCACAGGCAGGACAAACACAGGGAGACTTCCCTAATCCCCTCAAGGGAGATGGTCACGCTCCCCCCTCCCTCCACCTGCTCAGATTGCAGATTCTCACTCTAAATACTTGTTCTGGGGTGACTTTATGATGCTCATATCCCCATCCTGTTTAGCCCAGAAATAAGTTTTGCACCTTTAAGACTGGTTCTGAGAGGAAAGAAGGGGAGAGAAGCGTGCAGCTCTCATTCCCAAAATCATTTAAGACGCAGCTGCAGCTAAACCCCCAGCCTAATATTAAAAAATCTTTGTCTTTTCCAAGTAAAAGAGACATCCTCTATTCAAGAGCTTTCCAGGAAGAGGCAGAACAGAGAATATTTCCAGGTCCTTCACCCTGAGGAGGTTTCAGTGAGCCAGTTCAGGGTTCAGAGATTTCCATTTCCTTTCTGATTCTGCAGTCAGGAGAAATGAGGGCTGGCTTTGTAGTAATCTCCTCTCCTGTCTCTGCATTCAAATGAAGTGTGAAATTGGAAAGGAGGGAGTCTGAGCATCCTCACCTGTGCCTGGCTCCTGAGCCAGCCTTGCAGCCACCTCAGCAGCAGGAACAGCTGCCACACATGATGCTCAACCTCTCCCCAGCTACTCCTTTCTCTGCCAGCCCAAGTGTCATGAGAAATGGAAAACAGAAAAAAATAAACTAAAGCAAAGCCCATCTTCCTTTTCCCTGGTTATTCCCATTAGAACAAGAAACTCAAATCCCAGCAGCTGGTACCAGAGCTGACAGGTCTGCAAGGGAACTGTGAGGAAAGAGCACTGCCCTTGCAATGCAGTGTGGCCCTTTTGGAGAGGACAAATTTGCCTCATGAGAAACCCCATGAGGTGCTGCTGTTGGAGTGATGCAAGTTAGCGACGAGTCTGTTTTGAAAGGCTGTTGAGAGAGATGATGAAATTTGACTTCTGGGCTGCTTGCTGTGAGGCAAAGAGGATGCACATCCCTTAGTGTCACAGCCTGACTGCCCTCTGGCATTGCCACCTGCACTGACACCCAGGAAAAGCCTTTGGGAAGCTGCCAGGGCTGCTCCCCAGGGCACTGTCAGCAGCTGGCCCAAGCTGCAGAACCACAGCCCTCCGATCTCCTGCCTTCCCAGCTCCTGGGCAAGCAGGGCAACACCTCCAGAAGGGAAAGACAAAATGCTTCACCCTCAGAGTGCAAGCACAGGTAAAAGTCTTGGCTGTTCAAAGCAGCTGCAGTTTCCAAAACATGGACACAGAGACAGGATCAACAGGGGGAGTTGAACAATGCAGAAATTTGAAACTTTTGTCAGACAACAATTCTTCATGAATTGCTCTAAGCAACAGCAAAGTCCAAAAGGTGTTAATTCCCTAAAGCAGAAAATTATAGTGGGAGAAATTTTAAGTCTCATTTTTCCCTTCTTTCTCTTCTAGCAGGACCCTGGAGAGTACAAACTTTTGTCATCTCTCCACGGATATGAATCAGTGCAGAGATGTTTTCCTCATGGGAGCCAGACAAAACCTCACTTGTCACGGTCTCATCTCTGCTTCAAAGAGAAAAGTAGCTGTACAGAGCCCAGCCCAACGCAGCAGAGTGGCCAGAGAGCCCATCCAGCTGCCAGAAAAAAATCACCCAACAGATACACAGAGCAAACGAGAGACTCAGAGCCCCTGGGTCCAGGGAGCTGTTCCCAGAAGTGAGGTCCCCACAGTGCCAGTTTGCTTTGATGGGCTGACGATGCCTCCAGGAATGGAATGAGATGCTGAGAGCTGGGAAGAGAGAATTCCTGAAGGGAAAAGGGATCATGCCTGCAGATCTGAATTCAATCCCAGGGGACTGCATTGCTGCCAGTGCTGCCACAGACAGGCTCTGACTGCAGACCACAGCTATTTTCCAGCATTTCAGGTACCATCAATTGTTGGAACCCCGGTCACTGAGAATTTCAGACTTTCTGTGCTGAAAGGCACTGACCCCCAGGAGAACACTGCATTGACCTGAGGCCATGGAGAAGGCTTCCAAAATCAAATTATAGAACTGGGATTGTGGCTGTGGAGTTTGAATAGAAGTGTGTGATATCACAGGGTGGAAAACGTAGAGTTTAAGGGTTTAGAATATAGCAATATATATAAAGCGAAATGGAGGTTTTAGGGCAGAAGCTGGGCCTTCTTCACCTCCTTCTTCTTCACCTTCTTCTCCATGGGCTTGGGTGGTTTTGTGTAAGTGGATAAAAAAGTCCACATAGCAGGCACGGGTGGCTGGTTATTGGGTTAAAAGTAAAAACAATTGAGATGTCATTTCTTAATTGGACTGTTTATCTTTAAAAGGCCTTGTAGAGAGAGAGATAGGGCTCCATTTTTAGTTTGTTAGAGTGAAGTGCTGTAGAACTCATGGTTTGTGAGACTGTAACATAGAAAAAAATTCATCAACATCTGAGTCCAAAGAAGAAATTCCATCTTGTACATTTAATCCCAACCTTGGCTGAAAAGAAGCAAAGACTCCACAATCAATCAGCCAGACTCCACGTGGAGAGGGAAGAGGAAAGCTGTGTTTGACAGCATTTGTATTTGTCTCTCTACACATAAAAATATTATTAAGGCTATTAAATAAACCAATTTGTTTTTATGAGATTGTTTCCCTACTTAGAGATAATGCTGAGAAAACCACAAGCCTCACAATCCCCACTGGGAAGCATGAGGCAGAAGCTGGTGCTGGGTGAAATTAAAGCTGCATAGGGTAAAAGGAAGAGCATTAATTTTCTTGTGGATGCTGAATTTCTTTAGATTAAGGAAATGCTTGCACGCATTCATCAGTAAAAACCTAGCAGAAGAGAGAATAGAAAACTTTTATAAGGAAAATCATCACTTAGCCCCAAAAAGGAATTTAAACCAGGAATTTAGACATTTGAAATTACTTTCAATTCCAATCAAGAATGGGAAGCTGAAATGCTGAGGTCTCTTGTGAGCTGGAAAATGAGACATTAGGAAGCCCTGGATTAGAAAATTTGAAACTAAATGTTTCTTTTCAACAGAATCACAGTATTTTGCTAAATACTACTACCCTTAGGCTTGAGGTGAAGCAATAAGAAAAAACATTTTGAAAGTTCTTGTCTCAATGAATATTTACCATGGTAAATATCAGTGGAAGCATATTTTTTAATTACAGAAGTGTCTTTTCTCTAACATTACTCATCTGTGGTTTTAAGAGGCTTTGAAGAAGGCTGGGATTTTGGAATAGGGTTATGAATTACTGATTAACTCCACAGGAGAGCTCTGAGCAGTGAAATCTCAAGGCTGGAAAGCAACATTTCAACAGGGCACTTGTGTCATCTTTACATCATCTGAAGGCAGGAATTACAGCAAGAGGGCAAGTTGAGATGTGTGGACTGCTCTGCTGACAGGATTTCAGTGCAGCCACAGGAAGGGTTTCAGACTGAGGGAACATCGACAGCACAGGTAGCTGTGAGTTGCTAAGTCAATACCAGTGGGACAAGGGCTTGTCTTTCTGAAGTCAAAGTCTTATTGGCTACATTGTTAGCTCATTTTTTTTTTCTTTGGCCTTTTTTATTTTTTTAGCTAACTTTACTGGAAAGAGGAGATGGAAAAAAGAGATACCTGAGTCCAGGCTGCTGCCAGGCACAAGTATGACAGGCTGACAGGCAAGTGTCCATATGTTCCCCTCATGGACAGTGTGCTACTCCTCTTCCATAAATAATGCAAGAGAACTGGCTGCAAAGAATTGGCCTGTGGTTATTCTGTTATTCAGTGCACACAGAGCTGAGACCTGAGCTCATTAACCTGAGCAATGGGAGAATGAGGTGTGGGATGTCAGCACAGCTGTCACTGCCACGGCGTGGCCAAGGGAGGTGGCAGGAGGATTTGGGCAAATTACGCTGCCCACAGCTGGGCTGAGAACACCAGTTTGGAGCGACACCGAGCTGTGGGATGAAGGGACAGGCCAGCTCCTAATTTACAGTGCACAAGCTGTCATTGCCAAGGCATCACATTGTCCAGCCTGTCTGCTTTTCCCTCCTTGGGAAGCCTGCCCATCCCAGCAGCACAGCACCATGTTCTGAGCAGCTCCAGGGTGTCAGATTAGGCCCTTTTCCAGGGCAACTGAGAGGTGTTTTAAAAGCTTTTATTCCATTTTCAGTCTCATGAAGAGTGAGACAATACAGATGTTATAATTCACGCCACCACAATCAGAAGCCAACTACTTCCTAATTACACTATGAGTGTTTCTTAACCTATTAACTTTTACCACACTTCATGGGTCCTGATACAGCGCATCTTTCATAGTTCTATTTCTCCATATATACCTGTGTATATATCTGTAATTATTTCTTAATTACAATACACTGTAAGTGTTTCTTGGCCTATCAGCTTTTGCCACACCATGCTGTAGATGCCTTTAAGCCAATCATCTAAAATTACCTCAAGGGTCCTACTCCAATGCATCTTTCATGGTTCTATTTCTCCAAAGTATCCAGTCTTATTTGCAAGGCCATCCTTGGAAACTTGTTTCTATTTCTATTTCTCTCTCAGCAATGTCTGTCCTATTCCATGGCATTTCTAAGTCAGCATTTCTTATCTCAAGGTTTGCATACACATGAAGACTGTGTAAGCCTTCTGTCAGGTTTTGAGAATTCTCTACAAATCCATTTCCCACACCAGGGCAGTTTTGGGACACATCTGTCCGATGCTGCTTCATCTCTCCACACAAAGAGCATCAAACCCAACCACTGCTCGCCCCAAGGGACTGCTCCAAGGGGTCCTTTCCTTTCCATCTCCCCCTCCTGCAGTTCCCCTCTCGTTTCTGTACATAAAGCCCCCAGACCCTCCCTGCTCAGTGCTGTAATGCCACGCTGAGCACACGAGCCAGCCTGGGGACCAGAAGCAGCATAATTACATCAGCACAGGCCTGCGCCCAAATGAAGCAGTTATAGGGATTAGCAGGGCTAATTGGCATCACACAGAGCTGCTGTGCCTGCCCTGCCTCAGGGGCTGGAGCCTGGCACAGTCAGACACAGCTCAGAGCTCCCTGCTGCTGCTCCTCATGCCCTGGAGCCACGCCAAGGGCAGAGATGCATCCCACAGACACTTCTGGAAAAAACAGCAGAGAATTTCCCTCCCTGGCACCCCCCTGCAGGAACAGCCCAGGACAGACACTGACTGGCCCAGCTGGTTCAGACAAGGGTCTCTTCTCCTCCCCTCAAGCTGGAAGCTCAAGGTGTGTCTGGGTGACCCCAACGCCAGGCTCCAGGGTCCCCATGCTCTAAAGCTGCTCATCCAAGTCATCCTCAGCTGTGTGAGCAGAACATTTCAAGGTTTCACCAAGGTCTAGGTGGGCTTTAGTGAACTTTAAAGATGCATTTGAGCAACTTGAGTAACCTTTTGGGAAGCCAGCAGACACTTGAGCAGCTCTCTGAACTGCAGCAACCCAAAGAAGAACCCACCGGATTTTCTCCTTCCCCTGTCACTCCTCACTGCATTGTTGCTGCAGGCCCCCAGCTGGGTAATAATTAGTATAGACTCCATGATTGCAGAAGGCTGATTAACTGCTTTATTATATTATTTTATACTATATTATACTACACTTAAGAGACTGAGTAACCCTTACAGCCAGTCCAATCCAGCTTTGACCTAACTGGTCAATCAATCTAAACATTATCTAGAGTCTAATTAAGAAATCACCCTTTGGTAAACAAATCTCCATGACAACAGCAGGTGCAACAAGTGGAGATCGGAATTGTTTCTCATTCTTTTCTCTGATCTTCTCACAGCCTTCCCCAGGAAAATGCCTGGGACAGTCTGTGCCTGCTCTCTGTGGCCAGAGAGCTGCTGCCACAGTTGCATAACTTCATGGTTCCTCTTCACTCTCATTTTTTGTCCGTGCTCTCCCACAAGCCATTCAGTCCTGCTTCCCATCTACCAAAGCACCAGATTTTTGCTGCTACCTGAGGTGTCACAGACACGGTGACCATTAGATCAGCACAGGTTTTCTCAGCTATGCAGGGACACTCACTGGCCAAGAACAGAAGAGATCTCCTGGAGGGAGGGTTGGGTGTGGGAGAGATAAAGAAAACTGCCCAAGGAACAGAACAGAACTGCCCCACCTCTAACTGATGGGAATAGAATACACACCCCCATTTCCAGCCTAAGACAATGACAAATGCAGACCATCTAAAGCAGAAGGATGACTCAAAAGGGAGAGGCTGAAGCACTTCAGCATTCAGAAGGCTGCACGTAATCACCTGGAAACAGGTGGAGACTGCAAGTAAAAAGAGGATTGCTTCTTTGTGCAAAACTGAGTTTCCCTGCAGGGACACAAAGAAGAAGAAAGGATTTCCCAGCACAGGGACCTGCTGAAGGACCGGGCTGGAGCTGCAGACACCTGCCTCCCATCCAGCTGCATGCTGCTAAAGAGGAGAGAAGGGGCAGCTGGGGGGACACTGGATGCCCTTAGCTCTGAGCAAACAGCTCCCCAAGCTCCCTCAACTTAAACACATCCATTTGCATAAACACACCCCACGGGGACTTATTTTTCAGGCTCATTTGTGCAAAAGTGACAGAAAATGCCTCTGAAAACACTGAAACACTCAGATTCACAACAAGATCTCCGATCAGAGGGAGCTGTGAAGGCAGCCAATAGTGAGAGCCTGGACACAACCAGCCCTTGCATGGAAGAATTTGTTCTGTGCCATAGAAAGATAATTTTTATTATTATTTTTCTTCTTGATCATTGTTCCTTTTCTTTCTAAATCCCTCCAGAAAACACCAGGGGTTGTATACTAAGGGCTGCAGATGTCAAAGAATGCTCTCTGGGGCATTTAACAGCTTCTTTATCACTTCTGAAAGGACCTGGGGTCAGCAGTCCAGACTTGATACCTTCAAATGGTTTTTTAAAAGCAACATTTTCAGTCCAAGTATTCTTAACTCAGTGTAAGCACCACATGCCTTAAAGCATAGATTTTTTTTTTATACAGTGAGTTAAAAGCCAAAAAATCAATGAAATAAAATAAAAACACCTGACTATGATCTCCCCTGCTGTATGAGCTTATTTCAAGGATGCCAGAACTGTATTCATCCAAAAGCTCTGAAGAAGCCCAGGGATGAAACAGCTTCAGCTTTAACTCTGGAGTGTTGTTTCTTGCTTCAGGTTCTGTGTAGTGAAGAATTAGAAGGAGGTGAATGTGATGCCAGTGTTCCAAAGAAGGTTCCAGTGATGAGTAGGGGGACTGTGGAGGAGTAGGGATGGTGGAACAGGCACTTGAGTAAGCAGAGTGGGGAAAAGGCAGCTCTGGGTCTTGAAGGAGAAGCTCTGCCTCAGGAATAGATTGGAGCTCTCTCATGGTATAGAAATAAAATTCCATCAGTTTGTTTGGATTATCAGAAAGCAGTGAGCAAGGTCCTCCAACAGCTAATCTTCCACAAGCCCAGAGCAGAGGTCATCAGACAAATATATAATTGATTAAAATAAAGAAAGAAAGTGTGGGGGTGAATAGCCAATTTTCAGAGGACACAATCACCCGTGGTGTCCAACCATCCAGCAGCTTCCTAAGTGAGCAGGGGAACAAGGAGTGATGGGGAAAATAACAAAGCTTGATGATGATGCAGAGAGATTCTGGAGAGTAAAGTCCAACAGAAACATTAAACTTGTTTGCTTTTGATCCTGTTAATATCTGAGTCTCCCAGCTAGGGCTGCACTCCCAGCAGCAAATGCTCCTCTGTGCTCACACAGACCATGACAAGCCCTTGCAATGTAATAAATGTGCTTCCAAAGGCCGTGCCAAGCCCTTGCCATGTAATCAGTTGGCATCCAACAGCCAAGTGGGTCCCTGCACTGTGCCCTGGGCATGGCAGTGGGGCTGCCAAGGCACAGCCATGCCAGGAGCAACTCGTGGGAAGGTCTGGCAAGGAAGGTTTGAAGGGAAAATGCTTCAGACTGTTGGGCAGAGGTGGCACAGGTAGCAAAGGCAAAAATCTGCCTTTCCCTTCTGCCTCAGTGAAGTTCTGGCAGCTCCCACTGCTTCCTATGCACAACCGAGGGATTTCTGTTTGCTGTGCTGAGAGGAGGAGGCACAGCCAGATGTTGCACTGGCACAGAGTCCTGGACCATCACTTGGATAATGTCCCAAGCAGACAGGAACTCAGCCAAGGCCAGCACAGGTCACCCAGAGCCTCTTTGCAGAGTTGTGAGATATCTAATTGCAGTGATTAGCAAATTGAGTCACACGCTGCTAATGCAGGCTGGCAAAAGGAGCTTCAAGCCACCAAAATCCTGGAATGTTTTGCTTGCACTTAACACTGGAGGTGTTTAAAGGCTCTCAAGAGCCATCCTCCCCTGCAGCAAGTGCCCAGCCTCTCTCATTTGGGTGGAACGCAGCAAACTTGCAAAGTGGGAAGAGCTTCAAGGCCCCCTGCCAGCCCAGCCCCTGAGCCTGGCTGTTTCTCACCCTCAGTGCCCCAGCCTGGAGAATCATCTTATTCTAAAATCCCTGCTAAAGACAGTGCTGGCTTTTCAGCCCTGCTAAAAAGAGTGCTGGCAACATGGGAATAGCCAGGGTGTGGGCCAGCATTGAACTGTGGAGATTGGGGTGGCAGGGATGGGACAGGCTCCCCTCTGCCAGGGGCTCAGGAGGGGACCAGAGCAGCCTGAAGTGCTCTGAGCCCAGAAGATGCTTGGGAAACCTCCCTGCAGCTCTGAGCACACGCTTCAGAGGCAATATTACACATGGTGTGTAGGAATGTTCCCCCTGTTGACGGAGTAAAAAAGTTTCCCTTTGTCTACTTAAAAGGAGAAAAAGCCCAAAAGTTTCTCTCCTCAATTTGGTTACAAGACACCTCATAGGACCTTGGAGACTTCACCTCAAACCTAAGGATAGCCAATGGCACAGAAGGCAAAAAGTCCCCCTAAGAAATTCACCAGAAAATAAGAGAACAATAGAAGTAAATCGCTTTTGTGAAGTGTTTTAGCGGGAGCAAGAACCTCTTGCCCTGGCTCGGTTTTTCTCTGTAAAGAGCTTTTTTATTTTGCCTTTTATTAAAACTTTTTTGTTTCCAACACTGTCACAGGAGCCATCCTGCTACTCTTATGCCACCTGAGGTAGCTGAGCTATCAAGGGCATAATGCTTATCTCTGAGAGCTTATGAGACCTGGCTGGAATAGACAAAGCATTAATGGTGGAGTCAGGGTGGCTTTGAGCACAGCCATGGGGTGTAAGCATGTGAAAGGATGCGCTTCATTTCACCTGAATCTCTTCATCTGCACAGCTCCGGGGTGCTGCAGCATGAGACAAGATGCAAAACAGGAGGATTAAACAGCAGAAAGCCAGTACAGCTGGAGCAGCCACTTCCAGAGACAACAGCCCAATCATGGGGGCAAGAACTGCATCCCACAGCACCCTGAAGGGAAAGGAGAGGTGCTCAGGGTCTGGAGACACACAAGAGAATTTCAAACTACTGCTGACTTTTGCACTGAGTGGGGCTTTTTATAGCCTTTGGGGTGTTTTTTCATTATACAGGTGTTTGTACATTTTGACCAGTCTGGAAAACAAGGGATGATGTTCCCTTTGTCTCAGCAATAAAACAGCTTTGATACCCCTCCCAAAACCCAAACCCAAACCCCTCCCCATCTTCAGCCATATGAAGCACCCAAAGGCAGTTCCCAGCCCACTAGGAACAATCTGTTTTAAATTTAAAGACCTCCAATGTTGCAGCACTGGTACAATAAAAATGCACCACCAGGGTATTTTGTGCTGCAGCTTCGTGTTGCTTTCATGCCATGTCTTCGTGCTGATTTCTTTGTGGCTGCTGCCACAAGTTTTTCAGTGCCTTGCCTGGGAAATCAGCAGAGAGAATTAAATATTTGCAGCGAGTCCAACAAGGTGCTGTGTCCACACACAGAGTGAGGTGAGAGGAACTTTGAACCACACCAAGTGCTCGAGGAATAAGAGGGAAATGATCTCAGGGCACTGTCAGAGCAGCTCAGCATGGATGAGAGCGGGAAGGAAGGCAGGCTGGGAGCAACACAGGGCAGGTCAGGGTTTCCCTTGGTGTGGCCTCGGCCACCACAGTGATGCAAACTCAAAATAAACTGAGTTGCACCAGAGCAGTCAGTCTAACAGGGGCACAAGGGCATTGCCTGGGCTGCAGATGGGCAGTTCTGTGGTATTCACACGTCCTCTGGACAGAGAGAGACTTAGCTTTCTCAGGATTTCTCCCGAGAGAAGCTGTGAGAGAAGCACAGAGAATCAAAACAATTCTTATCTCATTTGCTGCTCTCTCGGGGTCTGGATTCTACTTTTATCACCCTGTGTTAATTCAACTACCACACTACTCAAACCCTTGTGGCTTGTAATTCCTCATACAGAGTTGGCAGTTTTTTCCATGGGCTAAAATCAAAGCCACAGGTGTTTTTGACTTGGTGCCAAGGTCTCCGAGCCCCCTGCCAGGGTTTGGAGACAGCCAGGGCAGCCAGAGGGATGCACTGGGTTCCCACACTGCTCCTGTGTTTGTGCCCATGTGGAATGTGGTATGGAGAGGGTTTACCCAAGGTGATTGCTTGATTGGATTCTGGTGATGGTGTTTTGGCTTGATTGGCCAATTGGGTCACAGCTGTGTCAGGACTCTCAGCAGAGAGTCACAGGTTTTTTAGTTAGTTAGTTACTTCTTGTTAGTGTAATATAGTGTAATATAGTTTTAGTATAATGTAATATAATAAAGTAATTCATTAGCCTGCTGACATTATGGAGTTCTGCACATCATTCTTCCTGTCAGTCGGGCATCGTAGCACCAGCACAGTTCCATGGGCTTGTCTGCACCCCCTTCTCACACCAGTGCTGGAGGGAGCCCTCAGCCCTCACCCCATCTGCTGTGGGCAGACCCTTCCATTGAGTGGAGCAGCACCTGGAAACAAAAAAGCCTCCATCAGGTAAAGTGTTACTTTGGTGCAAAGCAAGGCAAAGAAAAGCATTTTGAGACAATCAAGCATGCTTTCCAGCTGAGGAACCAGGCACCTGCTCAGTCTCCCCACTGCTTTTGACCAGGGAATTTAGCTATTTATTCTACATTAGAGCCATTTCCAGAGGAATTTCCCTCTGACACAAAATGCCAGCAGCCACTTCCCCCTGAAGGAGGGTTTTGAAAATGCAGGAGCAAACAATGGTGGGAAGGGCCAGTGGGCAGGGGAGAGCTGCACCCTGAGAGAAGGGAAGTGAAAGAAGGAACCACAAGAGAGTGTGGCACTGGTGGAGTGCCACATCCACTGCTCACTTCAGCCAACACCCTCCAGCCTGTTCCTACATCAAAAATTCCAGCAGAGGAACAAACACTGCACAGCCACCCCCCCTGTGCCCAGCAGGGTCCTCTGCTGCTGCCCAGACCTTGTGCTGGTGACACAGATGTCCCTGCAGAGAGGGACTGGCACAGAGTCGGCATCTGCTCCCTGTTCTTCATCCCAGGAAGCAAACCATGGAGGGCAAAATTATTTATTTAAAAACTGGTACATACTTTCGAGTCTTTTAACTAGCACCTGTCATTTTTGGCAGTGCTTTTAGCTGCAAGTCTTTCTTTTTCAAGGCCCCTGCATGGAGCTGTTCCCACCTGCCTCAGCAGGGAGCTCACAGCAGTGCACGGGGCACAGGAGGTTCATGCACAAGTCCCTGAGGAGAGAGACTCAGCTGCTGGATTTTGAGGAGAGGAAATGTCACATTAGGCCCTTTTCTGACTCAGAGATGGGGTAACTGAAAGCTGTTTTAAAAACTTTTATTCTGTTTTCAGTGTTATGTGAAGGGTGAGACAATACAGATGTTATCATTCATGTTATCATAATTATTAAGCCAACTATTTCCTAATTATAATACATTCTGTTTCTTAACTTATTAGCTTTTACTACACTATACTATAAAAACCTTAAAATTATACTATAAATACCTTAATTTAGTAAGTACAGTTAGCATAGTATAGTAATATATATAGTATAGTATAAGTATAATATACCACACTGTACTATAAATACCTTAAACTAATAATCTAAAATTACTCCTCGTAAGTCCTACTACAACACATCTTTCATAGTTCTATTTCTCCAAAGTATTTTGTTTTATTTATAAAACCATCCTTTAAAACTTATTTCTAGTTCCATTTCTCTCTCAGTAATGTCTGTCCTATTCCATAACATTTCTAAGTCAGCATTTCTTATCTCAAAGTTTACATACAAATACATACTATGTAAACCTTCTATCAAACTTTAAAAAAATTTGTACAAATCCATTTCCCACAAGGAAAGAGTTTATCTCACTCAAATCACCCAGGCAGTGGGTGACCCAGCCTGCCCTGCAGCCCTCTCTCAGCACAGATATTGTCAATGCAGGTGAACCCGGTGGGAAGAAATGCTGATGTCCAACTCCAGCTCAGAAGGCTGAATGATTTCTTTATTATAACTATGCTATAATACATTAATATACTATTTAAAGGAGATACTAAAACTACAAACCTACTTTTCTAACTGCCATCTCTAACCCACTCACAACTCGTGCCCCTCTCTGAGAGTGCAGCCACAGGTGGATTGGATTGGATTGGATTGGATTGGATTGGATTGGATTGGATTGGATTGGATTGGATTGACCATCACCTCAAACAATGCTCACCAGAATCCAACCAAGCAATCACCCCAGGTAAACAATTCTCCAAACACACTCCACACAGGAAAAACAAGGAGCAGAAATAGAAATTGTTTTCTCTTTCTTCTCTCTGTGCTCCTCTATGAAAAAATCCTGAGAGAGAGAAGAATGTGCCTGCCACACACAGACTGGTACCCAGTGCCACCAGCATGGCAGGAACACCTCCATCAACTCAGCCTTGAGAGGACATGACTGAGGGCACCTGGGAACCTCATTCCTGTCTGTCAGTGTCTGCAGGGAGGGCTCAGACAGGGACCAGGCTCTGCTGGGTTGGTGTCACGATCCGCTCAGAGGAGCGTGCTGTCGTTATGGTTCATTTACCCATCCCAAAAGTGCAATAAGGCAAACAGCAGGGGACCATCAGTTTAATCACAACAAATGCACCTTTATTAAGGGCCAACAGCAAATGCAATAGAGGGATCAGAAAAGGAGATAAAAGATAGAAAGAGAGAGAAAGAGGGGGAAAGGGTATAGCTACCAACACAGACAAAATCCTCACTGGTCCGGACAATGGAGATCTGTCTTGTCACGTCGGGGAGACTCTAGAGGTCTTGGTTACCTCAGGGGTCTTTTATAGTCCTTCACTGAGGGGGAGAACAGGCAAAAGACAATGAAAGTCTATTGAAATCGTTGAGGGGGAACAGGTACAATGAAGAATAAGTCCATTGAAGCCACCGAGGGGGAACAGGTCATGTTATCAGCAGTGAGCGAGAGCCATTGTCTTCTTGGTCCATCGACCACACCTGGGCAAACATCTCACATCGATCAGGCCAGCCCTCCTCCCTGTGGTAGGGGTCTCAGTCTCAGTCCTTGGGAGGGGGCTTCAATCTCCATCTGTCACAGGAGTCATGAGGCAGATGAGGGGTCTTCCGTGGGAGATCACCAGAGTTACCCCAGAAAGTTCATTTGGCCAAGAGGTGGGAAAATTTGTGGGTTATCCTGAAGCAGGTGTAAGCGTGTAGAACAAGCTGCTCCTTGCCAGGCCCTGCTCGAAGCAGTGGTCCATGATTTGCAGCAAACACACCTGCAAAAACAATCATCCACCTTTCCAAGCTGGAACTCCAATTGGGGTCTCCAGGATCTCAGTCTCTGCCATTGCAGCAAACGTGAGGCAAAAATGAAGGGGAACTTGGGACTGGCTCTTACATTGGGCACAGCAATGGCACCAGAGGAACGGGCAGAAACCTCACTTGGACATGAGGAAGAACTTCCTGTGCAGTGACCGAGCACTGGATCGGGGACAGATGTCCCCACTGGTGGGGACAGACAGTGGAAGAGTGGAGAGAACCACTAGGGACCAGCTGGGAATTTGAGTATCACATTTGCATGTGTCCATGACCATGAGTGTTGGAACAGAGGGATTTAAATGCAACTTTCCTTGGAACAAGAGATGACCAGGGGACTGCCAGGTCTCACCAATACTCTTCCTCAGGAGCTGCTGCCATTCCTGGATGTTCCTGGCCACCAGCAGAGCTTCAGGAGGACTTGAGCTCAGCACAACATTGCAAATCCCTGCTCTCCTCTGGGCTGACCCCAAAGTCAGGGCAGATTCTCAAGAGCTAATTGGAATTTATGTGTGACCACGAGAACACTGGCAGTTCTGTACTGGATTGCACGGACAGGGTGTGGGGTCTACCTCCCTGGAGAAATTCCAGAACCTGGACACAGTCCTGGGCCCTGAGCTCTGGGGTGGCCCTGCTGGAGCAGGGAGGTGGCACCAGATGAGCCACAGTTGTCCCTTCCAGCCTGACCCAGCCTGTGTGACTGCAATGGCCCCACACGCCACACCCTGAGCCACGGGGACAAAGCCCTGGCCAGGGGACAGGCAGCTGGGTCAGCTGGGGCTGCCCGTGGCCTGGGGCATCCACTCTGTACAGTCCAGCCACACTGGGATGGCTTTTGGAGGGGGCACAGCCCTACCCCTGCTCAGTGACCCCCAAACTGCCCCTGGCAGGGGCTGGATACTTCTGGTGCCCTGCAAGACTCAGGGGAACAGGACGCAGAGCAGAGAGGGGCTGCAGCCCCAGAGGGGCTGACAGCATCAGGAAGACTCAGGCTCAGTTTGATAGTGCCACAAGGGAGAAAAAAGAACTTTATTGTCTCCTTTACTGTCTCCTCTGGGAAGTGAAGACAGGCACTGGAAGTCAGCACTGAGCCACAACCACTGGGAATGGAAGTTACCCATCAGACTAAGCAAGGGCAGAAATTATGTGGGAATGTGATTTCTTGTAGAAAAGCAGCTTTTTAAAGGAGCATTTGAATCAGCATCTGCTGCTCCAGAGAGGTGACCCACAGCAGCACCAGCTGCCACCATCCCCAGCTCCAGCCCACTGTGTGCAGGACGGCAAATGCCACCACCGAGTCCACAGTGGCACGAACTCAGTGTGGTGACATTTGCTGTTCTTTATGCACTGCCAGACAACTTTTCACACTTCATCTCTTGTCTCCTGTGAGAGGGTTTTGAGAGCTGTAGCAGAAATCTTTGCTGCCAGGCTGAGGATGTGTGCTGCCCTCCATGCTGAGAAAACACCTGCGATCAGCAGCAGGAGCTTCAGCTGGAAATTATGGAGCCTGACTTTTTCCTAGCAGGTTTCTGGCCTCAGAGCACCTTCCTAAATCTTCTAATTCCCAGCTGTGAGGGCTGAGGAATACAGAATGGTGCCCCAGGAGGGAACAGGGCAAGTGTTCAGCTGAACAGAGGAGGAGAGGCTGAGGACATGGAACCAAACTGCAAAGGAATGGTGTGGTCAGCACCAGGCAGAGCAGAGCACAGAGGTGCTGCACAGGATATTTGGGATAGAAAATAATGGCAAAGAGGCTTTTGTCTCTAGTGTAGCAACAGCTTCTGGCCCATGGAAGGTGTGTCTCTTTGTGTCTGTGACCATTACCCCAGCTCTCAAAACTGTTGACAAAGACATGATCAGGTTTTAACTGGCAGAGAGGAAAATGTGACATATTACCCAGACCAAATCCTGTCCCTGAAGATCTTCTCCAACAGACACTTGTGAGGGAAGCTTTTCTCAGCATATGAAGGGAAGCAATGACCTCTTCTGCCTCCCACAGCTTGCTGCTTTCCCCCTGATGATTACACTCACTGCAGCTATTCCAGGAACTAAAGAGAAGGTGAGGAGTTCAAAGGATGAAGATCAAATAGCACATCTCAGACCTTGCAAATAAAAGTGTAAATGGGGCTGTGTAGACTGAGAGGGCAACTGTCTCCACAAAATCGTGGAGATGGCTTGATTTAAAGTTTAAAGAGGCAGCTGTGTCATGTTGGCCCCAGTGTGAGATGGTAAAGGCTGCCAGAAAGCCACCAGTGTATGTGAATTAGCAGCACCCAGCTATAAGCACTGCCCAAAGAGCTTTAGCCCTGCTCAAATCTCTCCTAGGAAGAATGGCCTCCCTGCTCCTGCTGGCCACACCATTCCTGATCCAGGAAGTTGGATCTTCCTCAGAAGACAGCCTGAGAAGCAGCTCCCATCCCATGCTTCTCCAAAGATTTCTAGGGGCCAAACACAAAAAGCAAAGTCAGAGCAAAACATGCACATTTGAGTGTTCAGGCCAGAGTTTCTCAGCCAGCTCTTGCTAGAGCTGCTAACATAAGATCTTTTTTTTACTGTAAAATCCAGCTTCCACATGAATTTGTTCTTAAGCCAAGATCTCAAAAGGCTGTCCCTGAGCAGAGCCCAGCTGCCCCACTGTGGGGACAGGCACAGCCAGAGCTCACCAAGCTGTCCAGGTGCTGCCACAGCTGTCCTGGGCAGCTGGAGCCAAACTGGGCTCCCACTGACCTTAGACACAAGATGCACCTCAAGGCACCCAGAGGGCAGAAGGTTGAGTATGGCAGTAACTCTCTGGCCACAGAGAGCAGGCACAGACTTTCCCAGGCATTTTCCCAAGAGGAGCAGAGAAAAGAATGATCAAAACAATTCCTATCTCACCTGCTGCTGCTCGGTGTTTGTGCCCATGTGGAATGTGTTCTGGAGATTGTTTACCCAAGGTGATTGCTTGATTGGATTCTGGTGATGGTGTTTTGGATTCATGGACCAATTGGATCCACAGCTGTGTTGGGACTCTCAGCAGAGAGTCATGGGTTTTCTAGTGAGTGATAGTTCTTGTTAGTGTAATAGAGTGTAATATAAGTATGGAATAATATAGTATATGATGAGATAATAATAAAGCAATTGATAAGCCTTCTGCAATCATGGAGTCAATGCTAATTATTACCTGGCTGGGGGCCTGTGGTGATAGTTGAGAACACAGAAGAAATTATCTGAGTATCCATGGAAAGAGGCAGAGGAGGGAACAGCACTCAGGATGGATGTGCCAGGCCAGCTGCTGTGCCAGGTGCTGGTTTCTCCCAGGAGCCCAGGGCTGGGAAGCGTCACCTGCCCACTGTGGGTGCCCAGTGAAGCAGGCAATGGGCCTGCCAGCATCTCCCACACACCCGTGTCCTGCAGGAGACACCTGGGAGAGGTGAGTGCTCCTCACCTCCCCCTGGCACAGATCAGGAGTGATTCCCTACAGTCCACAGAGACAAAGCAGCAAACTGGGAGCAAGAGCAATCCCACTGTGTGCAAGCAACCAGCACAACGTCCAGCTGCTCACAAAACAATCCAGAGTTTAGCTTCAGCATCTCCCAGCACCAGCCCCATCCAAACGCTGCTCTGTTTCAAGGTGCTGGGCTGATCTCTGTGTTTGAGTGTGTGATAAATGAGTAATGAAATCACTGACTCACAATTAAAGGGCAAGTATCATGTATATATGTGAAGATAAGTTTTATAGATTTATAGTTGTGTTTTACCCCCCTTGTGTTGTTATCATGGGGTGGCCTGGGTATTTGGGACATTTGGGAGGGTCGGCTTGTCACCGTGGCAGCACCTGACCTCCAATCAAGATGTAAGGAAGTGATCTCCACCACTGGACAGAGAAGGAGTCGATGGACAGAACTTTGGGAGGGTCTAAAGGGTTAAAAGGTGGAATATCCATTGTGTGAATGAGCACATGGTGGGGAAAATCCTTTGCTCCCGGCGCCGTGTTTATTTTCTCTATTCAGTCTTCTGTTGTAATTTTTGACAAGGTTTTGATAAACCTTTTCAAACATTTTGATAGTGAGTATCATTTCTCACAAGTATCACTGGGGAAAGGGAACCACCCGGCCCCTGAACAACTTCGGCAATATTTTGTTACTGCCAGCCTGAAGCGTCTCGGATGCCGCGGTGTGTGACCCCACTGCACAGATTCATCTGTTGGTACGCCATCCAACCCAAATAAACTTCAGCTTCGCTTTGGAATGGATCTCCAAATCAAGGAGCTCTGCTGCTTCCCTGGACAGCCCACCCTCCGGCAGGAATGTGACCCTCCCGCAGGATTTTAACCCTCCCTGGCCCACTCTCCTTCCCCAGCCGTGCTGGCTTTGCTCGGGCAGCGTCGGGAATTCGGGAATTCGGGAATTCGCCCTCTCAGTGTGCTGTCCAGCGGGTTCTTTGCCTTCCACCGCTCCTGGGATGGAACAACCCGAGCCCCTCTCATCCCCAGAGCGGGGCAGGGGGAGGCAGCTGAGCGAGCCATGGTTATCAAACCCTGCTGCTTTAAACAGGCTCTTCGCTGGCTGCAGCAAAGCCACGCTATGCCTAACGTCACCGGGGAGCAAAAATAGCCGGCACGAGTGGAGGGAGGGGAATGAGAGAATTAAGAGCGCCCAGATTTCAAACATACTTGGCTGGCAGCACGCTCCCTTCCTGCCCCTGCCGCTCCAGATGCGACAGAGCACTGGGATCTCTCACTCTCTGCCCATGAAGAAGGATTCTCTTCTTTCTATTTTCTTCCTCTTTTTCCATTTTTCATTAAGTTCCAGCTTTGATACTACTAGATAGATTTTTTTTTAAATTATTATTATTATTTTCTTTCTTGTAGGAAACTTCATCTGCCGGATTTAAAAGCAAGGTTTGAGCAGGAGAAATTAATTTCTGTTTACAGCTGTAAATATGCATGGTACTCCTGTGGGATGGTATCGTAGAGGGAAAGGCAAGATTGGCTGGGAAAATCGCCTGGACCGTAAGATGCTTGAATGTCTGCTTGGAATAACAAGCTCTCTGCTGTGTGTGCATGTGAGTGTGTGTTTGTGTATGAGAGCAGCACCGATGGGAACTTTAAAATGATGCAAGGGCTCTCCATTTGGCTTAATTTTCCTCTTCTAGCTCTGTCTGGAGATGGGCGAAGTGTCTGAATGGAATTAGTGCTGTAGGAATTTTATGAATGGAGCAGAAAGCAGGTTCAGCAGAAGAGGAGCAGAGCAGGGAGATGCAGTGGGCTCGGCTCTCTCCAGCAGGAGCTGTCACTCCAGGGAACTGCAAAGACAGGCACCAGCATGGCACAAATCTGCTACAAGTCCCCGGGACACCAAATGAGGTAGCACCTGAGCCATGGAAATATATTCCTGAAAATGAGCTATCACCAGCACGTCGAGCAAAGAGCTGTGTGTGGGACCAGCTCCGGGCTCAGCTGGAGCATCCCATGCAGAGCTGTTAATTTCTGTGCCCTCCTGCTGGTTGTGAGGCAGAGGAGCAGCCACAGATCCCGGAGCAGCTGTGTCTCCTTCATGGGAGTCACTTTCACTGCCAGCTTGGACACCAACATCGATAAAAGGAACAACAAGGGAGTGGGACAGACTGGCTACACCTGCCCTACAGCAGGAGAGCATTGCACAGCACAGCAGGAGCAGGACGAGGCAGATTTGGGGTTGCAAGGTCCAAGAAATGGATCTTGATGCTGGTGAAGCTGTGGAGACCAGCCCAGAGCAGCACTGTCCTGAAGGAGAACTGACCACTGCAGAACCACGCTCATCTCCCACCTGCACTCGAGGGACTGGGGTGGGAGATGGGCTCTGTGTGTTTCTCTGGTTTTTTGTAATTTTATCCCAATTGCTAATTGAGGGAAAATCTCCCTCTGCACTGGGTTGTCCTCTCTTATCCAGAGTTTTTTATGACATCTCTGTAGCACCCGCCATCCTCAGCAGGTAATGGGGAGAAGGTGAGGGCAAGTCATGAAGATGAAAATTGTCCATCCTCAAGGGCCACAGAAGTCACTGACAGGGTGACACAAGGGCAGCAGGGGAGGGCCTGGGACTGTAATCCTCCTGCCAAGGAGACAGTGGGAGAAAAGAGGCAGAGGAGTCAGATCTGGTGAGGAGGGAAAGGGACATCTAACTCACTGGGAAACGCTGCAAATTCCCAGGATTAAACAAATCCAGCCTGCCCAGTGGAACAAGGCAGAGGGGAGTTTTTGCCTGCTGAGCCTTACAAGGACAAGGCAGTCCAGCACCCCTCCTCCTCAGCATTTTCCAAAGAGAAAGAGACAGTCTGAGTGCTGTAAAACACACAGTGCAAATGCACTTCTGTATGCAGTGACCTTTAGGATGGCACAGGCTTATGGTATGCCTTAAAATCTGGGCATTTTAGCTACTTCTTCAGCATTTCTCTGAGGAAGGTTTGCTCTCCTTTTGCCTACACCTAGAATGAATTCAGAGCAACATAGTCCTGATTTGTGCAGCACTGAGTCTGAGCTAAGCAGAGGCTCCCACCTACAGAGTTGCCTCACGTGTTGTCTCACACCTCTCTGCTCAAGGCTGTTCAGGCAGGCTCACACCCAGCTCTGGCTGAAACAGATCTGTTTTACAGACACATGGACATCTCTGGTGTCACACTGGACAGAGAGAGTGAAAAACCCTGTGTTTACAGACACAGAAATCCCACAGGGAAGCTGCACTTTGCTTTATGAAGTGCCTTTTTCTCCATCGCTCGAATGCTGTTTGAAACTGCAGGGCAGAGGAGGAGCTTCTCATTCAAGGGAAGCTGCTCTGTGAAAACACTGCAAGAATGCTGGACAGGACTTTGAATGCATCACTAACTCAGAACAGACAATTTGGCCACTAATGATAAATCTAAAGTTTGTTTTCCCGTTTAAGGGGTCTTCTGCTCCTTCAGAGTTAAGAATGTGGCAAAGAGGTTTGAACATTGTTATAAATTTAGGAAGTATGTTTTTTTCCTCCAACCCCAAACTAAGGACTGCAGTAAGTGGTTCCAGTGATCCACACAACCTTTTTTGTCTCTTTTCCATGGACACAACTCACAGCTGGGCTCTTGCAATGAGAGCACCAGCCCTACAAGAGTGGCCTCAGTGCCAAAGACCTTTGGTACATTCAGGCAGTGCAGATACGTGCTCAGGGACAGGTAGCTCCTAAATGAACTTTTGTGTTGCTCTGGCAGATTTCTAATATGTTGTTTTTGATGTCTTTCCTCTAGTGGAGAATGCAGATGGTCCTTGGATGAAGCACTGCTAGGAAATGGTTCTACAGCTCCCAGCAGCCGCGTTTGTCGGAGCAGAGAACCCCCTCAGACCCCTGTGACATGAGCAAAGCTTCTGGCATTTAAACCCAGGAGAATGTCCCTAAGTGACGAGCTGGAGAGCCACTTCTCCGCCACCCCCTACATGGTGACAGACACAAGTGAGGACAGCGTGTTCAGAATCAGGCCTAACGTCTCCGCCAATGCCACCGGGGACGGCGCGTGGGCCGCTGGCTCCACGGAGGACATGATTGCCATCTGCACCATCGGGGCCATCCTGTCGCTCATGTGCGTGGTTGGGGTGACAGGCAACGTCTACACCCTGCTGGTGATGTGCCACTACCTGCGATCCTCTGCCTCCATGTACATCTACATCATCAACCTGGCGCTGGCCGACCTGCTCTACCTCCTCACCATCCCCTTCATCGTCGGGACCTACTTCATTCAGAAGTGGTACTTTGGGGACATTGGCTGTCGCATCCTGTTCAGCCTGGATTTCCTCACCATGCACGCCAGCATCTTCACCCTCACAGTCATGAGCACGGAGCGCTACTTTGCCGTGCTGAAGCCCCTGGACACGGTGAAGAGGTCCAAGAGCTACCGCAAGGCCATTGCTGTGGTGATCTGGCTGGTGTCACTGCTGCTCACCCTCCCCATGCTCATCATGATCCAGCTGGTGCAAAGGGACAACAAAAGCATCTGCCTGCCCACCTGGAGCAAGCTGTCCTACAAAGTCTATCTCACCATCCTTTTTGGCACCAGCATCGTGGGCCCGGGGGTGGTCATTGGCTACCTTTACATCCGCCTGGCTAAGATTTACTGGGTGTCCCAGACTGCTTCCTTCAAGCAGACCAAGAGGCTGCCCAACCAGAAGGTGCTCTATTTAATCTTCACCATAGTGCTGGTCTTCTGGGCTTGCTTCTTGCCTTTCTGGATATGGCAGCTCCTCTTCCAGTATTATGAATCCTTCCCTTTATCTCCCAAGGTGATGAAGAACATTAATTACTTGACAACCTGCCTGACCTACAGCAACAGCTGCATCAACCCCTTCCTCTACACCCTGCTCACCAAAAACTACCGGGAGTACCTGAAGAACAGGCAGCGGTCCCTCAGCAGCAGCAGTGGGTACTTCCAGAGGAGGAATCGTTTTCAGAGGATTTCAGGGAGATCCCTGTCCACAAGCAGCCAGCACTGCACAGAGACTTACGTCCTTGCTCATGCTCCTTTGGGAAACAGCAGTGCCTGAAGGTAAAATCTATCTCCAAGAACAATCAATACTGACTTCAATGTTGCTTTGATTTAAAGTGTACGTTGTGCAGGCGAAGCCCGGGCAGAGCCAGAGTGTGCACACATTTAGTCCAGAGGCTGTGCCGTGTGTCTGTTCTCATCTCTCCAGTGCCACTGATTTGATGCTCGCAGCACTCAGCTGAACATCTATCTAAATAGCCTTTCACTTTTTATCTTTATATTTTATAGTGTATGTCTCCTCAAGTAGCCATCAATAATGAAAGCCCATAACAGGGCCATGATTTTTAATAGTATCAGCTGTCTCACAACATTTTAAATTATGTTACCCCATGAATGGCTGTAGTTTGCTCTTTTTTTCTTTAGCAGTAGTGCTAAATTTGTAGTTGTATGAGGACTGAAGACAATGAAATAAAGAAAAAGCAGCTGATGTTTGTGACACACCATGCAGTTTTGCATTTGGGGTAGGACTGGACAATGTGGATGAGACATATCCAGGGTTGCTAGTCTCGTTTGGGTGATACTCACACTTATTCTGTCTCCTGTCTATGCACTGGGCTGGATTCTCCAGTCAAACAGGTGTGTGCAATGGAGTGGAGTTACAGTGGAGTTACACCATGGTCCTTGTCAGCAGCACAGGCTTCCCATGACAGTGCCACAGGCAGGGAACACTCAGCATCTCCTACTGCACTGACCCTAAACACGCATGAGAAGCAGCATCATCTGTCCTGGGCAAGCATTTCCACCCTCTGCCCTCCTCCAAGGAGGAGTTGGGAACCTCTGATGTGGCTGTCCACAGGGCCTCTGCTGGCAAACTGCAACATCCAGCCTGGAGCACCACCAAGTCCAGGAGGAAAGGACAGAGGGAGAGGAGGGGGTTGAGGAGATGTGATTTTCCTGGGCAAATCAGTGTTCTCCGCAGTGCTTAATACTCCCAGTTATAAAAGTGCTGGCTCTTGGTTAGGGAGACAACTTGTTCCCTTCACTGGAAGTGATTTTGCCTTTCTGCTACAAAAACATAATCCTGCCTACACCAAGAATACGCTGCCTGTCCTGGCTTTCCCCAGTGATAAGACATGATTAGTATAAATACATAATCTGTGATGTCTGGAACTTCCCCAGTGAGTCTAAAATACCTTCTCTGGGATGCTGCCAACATCCCTACAGGAGTCCTCTGCTTGCAGCAGCCCTGCTTCCTCATTAGCAGGGATATGAGGATGCAATGCCAACACAGCCAAGGTACAGAATTAGAACCAAATGAATGCTGAGCAGCAAACTCAGAACTGCAGTGTGAAATCCCTCTGGCAGTGAGCTCTGTTTGCTTAGACTGAGCCTGAATTCAGGATTTAACCATCTTTATTTTTCTATTTATATTAATTTATATTTATATAAATAAATAAATATATTTATATTTATTTATATTTATTATAACACCCTTCAGGGTGTTGAAATGGTCACTGCTCATGGGCACAGGGCAAGATCTGCACGCAGCCTCCCTGGGGAATACACTTGGAGAAGTCATTGTCTCTTCCATGCGTGGGCTTGAAGTTTGTTATGAATGGGGGAAGATTCACACATGAGAGAGGGCTCTGGTGCATGTAGTTCTGCTGCTGAACCGCTGCAGGAGCTGGAAGGGCCTTGCTGTGTTCCCAGCCCCATCAGCAGTGCTCCTGGGGTCAGGGGGCTTTACCTACAGCCTGCTTGCTGTGCAGCGTGCCAGCAGCTCCCACTTCAGGATCAGCCCCTTCCTGATCCCAGAGACTTCACAGAATTCACAGAATCACAGAATGACCGGGTTGGAAGAGACCTTCAGGATCATCGAGTCCAGCCCAGCCCCAACACCTCAACTGAACCCTGGCACCCAGTGCCACATCCAGTCTGTTTTAAACACACCCAGGGATGGTGACTCCACCACCTCCCCAAGCAGCCATTCCAGAACTTTATCACCTTTCTGTAAAAAACCTTTTCCTAATATCCAGCCTGTATTTCCCTTGGTGCAGCTTGAGCCTGTGTCTCTTGAGGGGCAGGAATACCACAGATTTGGCCATTCCTGTGCTGGCAGTACTTGTTAGCTTTCTGCCCCTCTGGGCTTGGAGAGACATTAGTGAGAGCCCATTAGAGAGAGTAAAGCACCTTCAGCCCTCTGTGAGGAAGTGGGAGCCCATGGATGGGGTGAAGAGGCTTGTTATGGAATCACAAAGATTGGAAGAGACCTTCAGGACCGAGCCCAGCCATTACCATTAACCATTACCATTAACCATTGCTATTACCAGCACCACCTCGTACACCACGTGTCCCCCAGTGCCACGTACACTGTACACATTTTGAACACTTCCAAGGATCCAAGGATGGTGATTCCACACCTCCTTGGGCAGCCTGTTCCAATGCCTGACCAGCCCTTCATGGAAGAATTTTTCCTAATATCCAATCTCATTTCCTGAACCCATTTTCCACTTGTATAGTCAGGGGTTTATCATGAGTCAGAACGTAAAGTTTAGCCTTATTTTTTTTCTCTCAAATGGCGTTTTTAGCTTCTCCTTGCCCAGGAAGAAGCAGACAGGCTCAGGATGAGCAGTTCCCATGGTTGTGAAGGAAAGCTACTGCAGCCTGAGCCTTTAGAAAGCACTGTCCATCTTGCCTAAAATCAGACAGTCAAAGTGACAGAGGGTTTGCAAATCTCATCTCATCCAGGCCTTGCCCACCCATGCAGACAGTGCAGAAGCTACTGAAAGGTATTGGAGCAGATCTGCCTTCAATTTTTCAGTCTGACCCCTTCACCCTCAGCAGCTCTGCTCCGATTCTCTTCTCCAAACCCTCCCCAAGAAATCCATCTCACAGAAAAGCTTTGCAAAACGCCCTTCATGGCTCTGTCAGTGCAGGGAGCACCCTGAAAGCAGCCTGAGCAGCGTGTTGAAGGCACAAGGCCATGCCAGATATCCAGGGAAAGGAGCTGGGATTTGTCGCTATTGGACAAGAAATGGGTACACAGGAGCTTGGTAAGTTCAAAAGAGAAAAAGACTAAGTTTTATTCAAACATCTGGTATTTATAGAATTCTAAAGGTGACCGTGGATTGGAGGATGGAATTACCACCTCTCCAACCACACTGGTCCAAAGATCAATCAATCATTTCTCTCCACCCACAGAGAAATATGTAAACTATTCTATTTATACATGAAATTGTGTGTGAACTCTGACTCTCAAATATGTAAACATTATCCGAAGGCTAAAGAAGTTTTGTGATAATTTTAAAACTTTCAAAAGAACTATAAAAGAAAACTTAACACTTTTAAAAATCAGGGCAAAAGGGATTCCCTGTTTCCCTGGCAGGACACACAGCCTCAGCCCTCCCTGTTTGAAGCTTGTGCTGTCTCAGAAGGGGCTGGTGATGCGTTTGTCAAATCAGCACAACAAAGCCAAGAGAAAAGGCACCCCCAGGTCAGGGACTGGCTGTGGGCCACGCTCCTGTCAGTACTGGGTCATCTCTGAATGATGAGATTTTCATTCAAGCCTTTCCCTTCTCACCCTAGGCTGGAGTTGGTTTTTTCTCCTTCAAACACTCACATCTGTCAGCACTCAGCTCAGGCAGCAGTGAGGGAATATCATGCCAAGCCTGCAGGTACCAGCAAGGCTCTGAGCACTTCCCAAGCAGCTGAGTCCCAGCCCTGCATCCGAAACTAACTTAACAGGGCACCAGCCATGCTCAGATAACACCAGGGAGCTGTTCTCTGCCTGAAACCAGGGAACAGCTCAGCCCCCAGAGCCTGCTGAATATTAATAGGGGAGCAGGAGCAGCAGAGAGAGCCAAGGAAGGAACTGCCTCCTCCAAGACATAGATTAATTGTGTGCTTAATGATAGCTACAAAATTAGTGTGCCCTACTTATTCCTCCTTGCACAAACCCACCATCAGTTAAAGACCCAAGAGCAGCCCCCTGCATAAATTAAATCTGAAATTGGTGTGAAATACAAGTGTGTACACATGTGGCTGTGGGCTTGCATAGCCCACACCTGGCTCTGTTTGTTCATTTTCCCCTGTGGGGTAAGGCCAGGAGTTCTTCCATGATCCCAGATCCTTAAGTCCCCCCATCTCTGAGGTGTTTGATGCCCCACAGACTGGAATCATCAGCTTCCAGACAGCAGAAGCCAAAACACCAAATTTTTTGCCCATTTAAGCCAGGAAGCATTAACAATGTCTCAAAATTCAGAAAGTGTGGTTGTAAATACTCCAAAGTTTTCCAAAAGGGCCAGGGCAAGGATCAGTGCTCCTACAGCTAGGAAAGGCCAGGTACCCACTCTGGTGGCTGAAACAGGCAGCAAAATACAGCTGGGGCCAGGCAGTGTTCTCAGTTTGGTCTTTGACAGAAAAGGATGACGTCTGTGTTTACCCAAACGATTTGCAAATCCACCCAGAAATTTGAGAATCCTTCGGGAAATTGTTTTATTCCTTCTTTTTCCAAATTCTGAATTGTCTCGTTTCAGCCTTTAGGAGGCAAAACAGCACAATTTCTCACCTCAAGATGAAGCTTTAGCCATCAGTTTGCTTACACTTAATTTTAAAAAGCTTTTTTTCCATTTTGTTCAGACCACAGGACTTTTGTAAGAGTCCAAGCAGGAAAGCAGAGAGTAGCTGTGCATCCCTCTGCCCAAACCCTGCCTGGACAGGGTGGTCCCCACCAAACTGCCACCCCTGCCCAATTCCCATGTGCCACAGCAATCACAGGCACAAACCTCCCTCCTCACCTGCTGATGGAGCCTGATTTAAGCTCACTTTGAGCCCCCTCTTTGTTCCTGCAGCCCAGTGAGTGCAAGGCCACCCTCTCCTGCTGTGAGTGTCCCACCTCCCCTGCTGGGACAGCCAGTGCAGGAGCTCTTCAGCCTCCAAGAACCCAGGAAAACCTCAGCACAAGCTCCCAGACAGGATCTGGGCAATATTTTGCACATTTTGGTTCACTTGCAGCTCAGGATGGGCCAGGCTGGCTGGGTGAGAGGTGGATTTATGGAGCACTGTAGCTCTTGGTCACTAGCTCAGTGATTACCCCGCAGGGCCAGGGGGTGAGGGCTGGCATGTGTGACCATCTCCAGATTGGATTAGCCCCTTTTCTGACTTAGAGATGGGCAATTGAGAGGTGTTTTATAAAGTTTTATTGCATTTTTGGCATTATGTGAAGGGTGAGAGAATACAGATGTTGTAATTCATGACATCACAATCAAAAGCCAACTATTTCTTCATTACAATACAAGTGTTTCTTAACCCATCAGTTTTAACCACACCATGTTATAAACACTTTAAAACCAATCATCTAAAATTACTCCTCATAAATCTTACTACAATACATAAAGATGTATTGTATTAGTTCTATTTCTCCAAAGTATCTAGCCTTATTTACAAGACCATCTTTGTAAAACTATTTCTAATAGGTTATTTCTATATTTATTTTAAATTCTAATTTCATTTCTCTCTCAACAATGTCTATCCTACTCTATAATGTTTCTAAATCAACATTTCTTATCCCAAAATTTACATACAGTTACATACTATATAAACCTCCTATCAAGCTTTAAAAATTCTCTACAAACTCATTTCCCACATCAGGTGACTCCTTTCATTTCTCTGGGGTGTGTGATCAGAAACTTCTCAATTCAGTGTTGGCTTCAAGACATTAAAAAGAGAGGCTGAGCAGAGCTTGGAGAGCAAATCCACGCCTTGGCAGAGCTGCCTAGAAAAAAACATTCCTCCTGCCAGTGCTGCCCCACGGGCATCTGCTGTGGCTGCCACACCAGGATGTCTCCACCGAAATGATCTGCCCCAGCCACGTCTGAGCAGCACACTGGCTGGTCTGGGGACCAAACCAGCTGGTCTGGGGACTTTTCTTTCTCAAAATGCATAATTAAATCCTGAGACCTCCACGCAGCCACTGCTCCTTCTCCAGATCAAGCTCCAGCTGTCTGTCCAGGGCAACAGTGAAGAATTCATTGAAAGAAAAATATCAGACCTTGTCTTGTGCTTGGCAGCTTTGCTTTAAAGTGACATTTGGGCACACTGGATATTGTCCTGTGCAGCCCTGGACCCAGGCCAGCTCTGCATGGGGATCTTTACCATTTATTTACTGCATGAGCTGCCATATCCCGGGAAGCAGTGGCAGTTTTAAATCATTCTGACCACATTTGCACCTCCAAAATCAGCATCTTATCTGCAAGTCCTGCTTAGACCTGATTTTCAGCTGAGGATGCAGATCCAAGCACATTAGAAGTGTGGTGGAATCAAGTTAATCAAGGAGACAGAGCAAGAGCAGAGAATGAATTATGCTGCCAGAATATGGAGGGTTATTTGAAAGTGGGCTGGAAATGGCAAGGCAGAGGAAAGCAGGTGATTTTTTGCTGACTCCCAGTTTTTCAGAGTAGTAAAAATGAAAATTCACTACAAACATTGCAGAAAAATAAAATCCCCCATCTCTGAGTGAAAGCTGTGCAGCAGATAAATCCAAAGCAGCAGATAAATCCAAAGCAGCTCACTTTCATTCTGGCTTCCCAGGAATAAACACCCCACCAACATACTCAAAGATCAGGGAATCCACCTGTCAAAAAGTCAGAGTTTTCTCTGCACACTGAAGGCTTGCTGTTAAATTAACTTTTCCCAAACATTTATCACCTGTGAAGCCATCTGTCTATAAGAAAAGCACATGTTTTTGCCAAAAGAGAAAGTGTAAATATCACAATTTGTGTTTCAAAGACCAAACCACTCAAGCATGCATAATTTCAACTGTTATTAGCTTTAATTACATGTCAAGTAGCTGCTGTTATTGGTTCAACGCTGTCTAGGAAGATGAAAAAATAGCACAATAAGTGCAAATATATGACAAAAATCAGTGAAATAATCTGTCTCAGTGATAGAGTGGAACATCCCCTGGCACAGGAGCAGACAGGACAGGATTTGCCACACCAGTTCTGACTGTTGGAACCATCCCTGGCCAATTCTGGCATCTCCTTTCCACAGACATCCTGGAAGTCCCATAGCAGAGTTAATTCATTGGCATCAACTGCAATTCCAGCCACAAAACATCAAAGACCTATTTTTTTTTTTCAGGTGTGCCAAAGGCAGCACGAGAGGTGCACCCACCAATGGACAGATCCTCAAAATGAATTAATCCTTGTGGGAAAGAAAGGCAATGCCAGGACTGAGGTGTGAGCATCAGTAAGGAAGTTCTTGGAGCCCTATGAACATGAGAATCAAATATTATGACAAAGGCTTCTAATTCATCATCCCTATTTCACAAAGGGGAAAAAATCTTAAAAGGAGGGAGGTTTCATCCATACCCCAGTGGCAATAGGCACCCACATGCTTTGGGAGTTAAAGTAGCAATACTCCTTCCAAGGATTTCCTTTCCGTGCTGAATTTGGTGCCCAAATCTGAGCACACTGTGCAGCAGAAGTGCACTTTGACTTTTTCTGTGTTTGTGTTTATTTGAAACACAACAGGAAACACAGGCAGCAAAGCCTCCTGCTGATTGCTTAGTTCAGGTCATGGCTTGCTGCTCAGAGAAGAGTGTAACATAATTAATTAATTAACTGCAAACATTCTACAAACAGAATCGCTCCATGTTTATGTGAACTGCAAACTGTTTATGTGAATCTGTGTTTATGTGAAGCATTCTGGTCCTCTCTGGTATCCTCAGAAGAGAACTTCCTGCAGGATCCAGAACAGGGACTGTAAAGAGCTCAGTTCTGAGCACAAGGCACAGGGTGCCACTGATGCCTCAGGTTTTAGCTTTTTTATTTTTCTGTGATGCTTTAATGTGTAGTTCTGAGCTTCATATAGGGATGGTGAGCTCTCTTCACAGAGCAGGGAGACAAAACAATTCCTTCTCCAGCTGGGCACCAAGGACAAATGATCCAAATCTCAGGCCCAAGAGCACAAACAACGTGGGCTGAAGAGAGAAAAACAAGCAGGATGGGACTGCATGGGCTAAAGCTGGAATGGGACAATGAACTCCAATGTGCCAATGGAGCAGAGCTGATCACAGTGAGAGCCCCCGGGAGCGCTCGTGCATTTTGGGACCATTTGGGTTCATCTTGGGTGCAGCCCTGGCTGGGCTCTGGTGCTGCCCAAGGTGGATCCATGGAGGAAATCCTTTCAATAAATCCCTGCTTTATTCTTTAGCTCTGTCCAGCCTCTGCTCTAGGCCAGCCTTCACAAGGCTTCACCACCAGCCCCAGCAGGCTCTGACCCAGCTGCCCTCCCAGGACACCCTCCCTGGGGTCACAATTCTCCATTCCAGCCACTCCACCTGGGAGATGCTGGATCCTCCTCAGAGCAGCATCTCCACTGAAGTCCAGTGAGGAAAACATTCTCAGGTAGTTTGGGAGCACTTTGCAAAACCTGGAGAGGAGCAAGGCAGGGGCAGAGCAGCAGGTGGGGCCCACCTGGCATTGGCTGAAATGTGCAGGGAGCCCAAGGGAAAGAAAGTCTGAACATGAGGAATATGGGCCAAACCACACAGGGAGCCCAGGACTGACACATTCAGGCTGAGATTTCTGGAAGAAATACATGTTTAATTTTGCACAGAGACTGCCTAACCTATGCTTTCAGCTGAAGTTATTAATTTCTTATTTCATGCCAATTAAGCTTTCCAAGGAAAAGCTACAAGCCTCTAAACAATAAAAGCAGGTTTGTTTCCACTGGAGTCAATGCAGTTGTACCAGTTTATACTAAAAACAAACCCTGAAATCAAAACCAAAAACACCCCAAACATTTTTTATCCTCTGAGTCCAGGAAATCTGCATTTCAGCTGCCCACATGAGTAACAGTGAAGACATCAAGTGATTCCATGAATGACAAGGCACTCCATTTACTAGGACTTGAAGTATTCAAAAGTGAGACCTACCCCATCACACCAGAATCTGTGCAAAACCACGTGAAATGAGGTGGAATTTCCAAAGTTTCCCAGTCCTTGGAGTATGAGAGAATGGTAAATTTCCTCTCTTGAAGGGCAGCCTGTGCTGTTCCAGCCTCCTCCTCCTCCATGGCTGGGTTTCAGTAAGCAGCTTTGGCCATCTGGCTTCATTAGACCATCATCCCTGGCTTCTTTGTGATGGACCAAAAATAGTAAAAGCAGTTTCCCTTTTGGAATTTATCAAACCAACTGGTGGGTTGATTAAGATTTAGTTTAGCTAATTAAGGAAGAAAACATCTTTGTAAGCTGCTTGGTTTGTTTTCTGCTGCCTAAAACTTCTTCCTTGCTTTGAAACCTGTGTCTGGAAAGATCTGCCGTTGGGCAAGCCTGCACCAGAACAAACCCTGAGGCAAACACCAAATGCTGCCACACTCCTGCATTGCAGCAAGGAAGGAGCTTTAATTTATGCCATCCCTGATCAATGGATGGAGCTGAAACTTAATTACCCCTTTGAGAAAACAATCAGAACAACCAGAACCAGCAGGATTTTGGACACTTATGCAGACCCCACTGAGGTTGTTCTTTATGGTTATCTTGCCCAGGGAGGTTGGGCATGTCTGTGCCCAGCTGGGCTCCATCCCACCCATGGAGCTCCCACCCTCAGACTCCCTGCCCAGGTTAAAGGAAAAAATTACTGCAGTGCATGGAGCAGCTGTGATCAGCCAGCAGAGGCCCAAAAGCTCTTTTCCCCACTCTGCAGGAACACCAGAATACTAAAATCCTTTAACCAAAAAGAGAAACCCACAGGCTCACAAATCCAGGTTTGCAGTGATTGAGGATGATCTTGCATAGCTTAAGAATCACAAATACCTGCTTTAAACATTTCTCTGGAGGAAAAGAACCTTCTCAAATGTTCTTTTGATGAAATGCAAAATATTAACTTATTTCCCAACACCTGAAGAACAAAACACCCTTCCCAGGAGCAGGAAGTGGTTATTGAACCTTTCCCACTTGAAGAATTCACAGAATCACAGAACGACCAGGTTGGAAGAGACCTTCAAGATCATCAAGTCCAGCCCAGCCCCAACACCTCAACTCAATCCTTGCACCCAGTGCCACATCCAGTCTGTTTTAAACACACCCAGGGATGGTGACTCCACCACCTCCCCGGGCAGCCATTCCAGAACTTTATCACCTTTCTGTGAAAAACTTCTTCCTAATATCCAACCTATATTTCCCTTGGTGCAGCTTGAGACTGTGTCCTCTGAAATGCCCATCCCCACGGCATGGAGGGGAGCAATGGAGATGTGCTGAAGACATGTGGCTGAAACAGAAGGAATTTTGGTGAAACTGGCTCCAAACACAGCCTTTCAGGTGAACCCAGGCCAGTCACTCAACTTTTCTGTGTTTGGGATTCTCATCACTTGTGACATTCCCATTCTCTGGACAGAGAGACACAATTCTGTCTCTCAGGAATGCACAGAGAGAAGAAGATAAAGCAATCTTTCTCTCTGCCCCTTTGTTTTGCCCATGTGGAATGTGGTGTGGAGATTGTTCACCTGCAGTGATGGCTGGGTTGGATCCTGGTGAAGTTGTTTGGGGTCAGTGACCAGTGGGATCCAGCTGTGGCTCGGGCTCTCAGCAGAGTCACGAGTGTGAGTTAGACAGGTAAGTAAGAAGTCAGTATGTAGAATAGGATAGTATCTCTTTAAATAGTATATTAATGTAATATAGCATAGTTTTAATAAAGCTATCCTTCAGCCTTCTGATCTGGAGCAGACATTATCATTTCTTCCCACATCCAAAATCACCTTAATTTTTACTATAATCACTAACTTGCCTTTTCTCTCCTCCAGTTCTGTCCCGCTCCTCTATTTAGGACACAAATTCCTCAGGACACTGAGTACTTCTTGCAGAGCCTGTGCAGAAGATGCTCAGTACAGTGGGGCCACAAATGACAGCAGTGACTTCAAAAGCAGTGTGACACAACCAGCAGATTTCAGCTGCTAGTGGTAAAAACAAAGGTATTTTCTAGAGAGAGGCTTTAATCCTGTACAAAGCTGTCCACAGCACCCACCATCCCTGCTCCTGAGCAAGGAAGGGACAGGACATGTCTCTGCAGCACAGCAGACTGTTGGATTAAGGGTTTTTTTTTATTTAGAGATGGGGTAATTGACAGGTGTTTTAAAAACTTTTATTTTATTTTTAGTTTTATGTGAAGGGTGAGACAATATAGATGTTATAATTTACATTATTACAATTAGAAGTTAACTATTTTTAAATTATAATACATTATAAGTGGTTTTCAGTTTATTAGGTTTTGTTATACTATGCTGTAAATGCTTTAAAACTAATTATTTAATTTTTTTTGTGGGTTTTACTACAATGTATTTTTATCATTTTATTTTTTTTAACATCTAGTTTTATTTTTAAGGTTATTTTTTGAAATTTGTTTTTAGTTTTATTTTTCTTTTAAAAATGTTTGGTTTATTTTATGGTATTTTTAAGTTAGTATTTTTTATCTTACAGTTTGTATATAGATGTACATTATGTAAGTTTTTTGTTAGGTTTTAAGAATTTTCTACAAATTCATTTCCCACATAGACCTCACCCTGTGCTTGTTATCACCTCTGTGAGATAGCTCTGCCCTTCCTGAGCCAGGTTATGCCTCCAGAGCCATTGCAGCAAATATCCTTAATTTTTTTCCCTTTTTTTTTTTTTTTCCATTGAGTAATAAAGCAGCTTTTCTGCCCTGCTGTGAAAAGAATGGATATCTCTGGATATGTGCTTATGGAAGAGCTGCACTGGCATATTTAGAGCATCTCTGACTGGTCAGGTAAATCCATCAGTGACATGTAAAAATGCTGCCCAAAAGGATCAGTTTGCAGGAAAGGCATAAGTCAGGAAAGCAAGCTGCTCAGATGGGCCAGGATTAGTTAAATGCAGTTTTTTCTCCTTAGAGAAGCTGCTGAATTTGCAGCTTTGGGAGCTTGAGTTATGCACAGCACATCCCAGAGCTGCACTGACACCCAGTGCAGCAGCCTGTCCACCTGAAAAATGGTTTTGTGTGGTTAAAAAACCCTAGAAATTGTCTTTTCTGGGGCTTGTCCACACAAGTCTGGGAGCTCCTGGGTGTGTTGTGCTGAAGCTCAGCAAATGGCAAAATATCTGGGAACCTGAGAGCAACCAAATGTCCCCACACAGCTGAGAAACAGAGGAACAAGTTGGTGTGCACAGAGGAGAAGTTTTACAGCTTGGGATAAGAGTCTGCCAGACCAGGATGGAGAAGGGCTGTGGATGTGTCCCCTGGGGGTTGAAAACTCCTCCAGAACAGCTCCTCTCTCCAACTGCTCAGCTCCACACACGAGGAGCTGTGTGGCAGGGTGTCCCCTCTGCCTTCCCTGAGAGGAGGTGAGCTCCACTCCCAGGTCTGGGCCTTGAACCAGTACTGCTGCATTCCTGTTGACAAAGAAAAGCTCAAAAAAAAAGTTTATTTTCCATCCTGAAGTCCTTTGAGATCAATGCATGAAACGACAGTATGCCCTATACCTCTTGGATCTTCTCCTTGGTGCGAACACATAGCTCTGTGTTTTCCTTACTTCTGAGCAAAATAATTTCCAAGAAGAGAGAGGATCTGCCAGGTTGATTGGGAAAGGGAGCAAAAAACTCTTGGGTGCTAGCAGAGAGACCTCAGAGCTCTGCCCAAGGCCACGACCCAAAATCATCTGCCTGGAAAAGTGCACGAGAGCTTCATCCCCCAGAGATTTGGCTTCTCCTGGCTGTGGGGCATGGGCGAGGCTGAGGAAAAGCCTGTCCTGGGAGGAGAGCTGAAATGGGAGCTGAAAATGGGAAATGAGAGAGAAAGAAAGCTGCTGAAATGGGAAAGCTGCAGAAATGGGAATGCTGATAAAATGGGAACGCTGATAAAATGGGAACGTTGATAAAATGGGAATGCTGCTGAAATGGGAATGCTGCTGAAATGGGAATGCTGATAAAATGGGAATGCTGATAAAATGGGAATGCTGCTGAATTGGGAATGCTGCTGAAATGGGAACCCTGCTCAGCCCTCTGCTGCTCCCGACAGTGCTGAGTTATCCTTGGCACATCTCCCCCGAGCTGGAGCGATATTTATAAGGGTGCTCTTTTAAATGGAAGAAAAATAGACCCCAGCTGAATTAAATGGCAGACATTTCTTCAGAGAAAAGTTTGGCAGGGGATGCAGAACAGGATTGTTCTGGCACCGTCCGAGGCAGCTCCACTCTTGGGGAGGTTTCTCTGTCTCCGTTCCATTTATTTATTAACTCCTTGCGAACGTGTATCTCTCATTCAGGGCTTGGCATGGCATAGGGTGAAAGGGCTCCCAGTGCCCACTGAGGGGGATTTAAAACTCTCTGTGGGACAGCAGAGTAACCTCGTGGGAGAGCAGATGCAGAGCTGTGGGCTCTGTGGTCGTGTCAGCACGGAGGTGCTTGGAAGAGCAACTGGATGGTCCTTTCATGCTTGAAAGAGGCAGATGAGTGGAGTGATTGTGGCTGTGCATGTGAGCAAAAGCACTAGATTCTTCCTAATCCACTGTGCTAACATTCCTGATGGATCAGCCGCTAACTGATTTATTAAAAAAAAATCAAATAATAAAATTAAATAAAATAGTAATAAAAATTTATATTATAATTATAATAAATATCTAAAAATAAAAATATTTTAATTTTTCACTTATATTTAATTTAATAACTGTATTATTATACATAAAATTATATATAAATATAATTTAAATAATAATTTTTAACATATATATTTCACAAAAGCAAAAACTAAAATATAATAATGTTACATTAAAAATATTTTAAAAAATAATAAAAAACTTCCAACCACTAAAAAACTAAACACACCTCTATAAAAAACACATATTAAAAACAAAAAAACCCCTAAAAACTTCCTCTTTTCCTTCCAGCTTAAAAACAACTAACAAAACCAAGAGATAACAGAGCTGTCTTTCAGTCCTGGAAAGCCTAAGTGTATTCTTTGGGTAAAGGGTCACTGGAGACATTCAAACCCCACCAGCCCTGACTTTCACTCAGAGAATTTTCCAAGACTTTCCCAGAGATCTGTATCACATCTGCTTAGCACCACCTCCACACCTCTAAGCACCTCCTGTGCCAAACCAGCTCAGCCAAGCCAGGAGAACACAAGAGCCTGGTAATTACAGCACCTAAAACCCCCAGAGGGAGGAACAATTTGCCCTTCATCACCCCAAAACAGAAAGATGTATTGGGCTACAGTGAATTTCTATTTTCGCTGCACCCGTCTGATTGGAAAAACCTCAACAGCAGCAGTTTGTCAGGAGCACATCGCCGCCAGCCAACCCAGCTCGAGCAAGAAGGGGACAAGGCCAGGGTTCTGCACACTCTGGGGGAAAGCAGCTCTTGCAAGCACTTTATTACATCTATAATGCACAAATGGATGTAAAGACTGCCCAGGGACAGATCCAGTGTGGCCCAGAAGCTCTCACCAGCCAGACACCCCATCCCAGCTTCAAACAGCGACTATTGTAAACGCAGGTGAACCCGGTGGGAAGAAATGATGGTGTCTGACTCCAGCTCAGGAGGCTGAATGATTTCTTTATTATAACTATACTATAATACATTTATATACTATTTAAAGGAGATATTAAATCTACCAACCTACTTGTTCTAACTAACAAACAACTCATGCCCCTCTCTGAGAGTCCAGCCACAGGTGGGTTGGATTGGCCATCAGCTCAAACAATCCTCACCAGAATCCAATCAAGTAATCATCCTAGGTAAACAATTCTCCAAACACATTCCACACAGGAAAAACAAGGAGAAATAGAAATTGTTTTCTCTTTCTTCTCTCTGTGCTCCTCTATGAAAAAATCCTGAGAGAGAGAAGAATGTGCCGGTCACATGTGACCTCAGTGTCCATCCCCTCCTATGGCCCCCACATGTCTCCCCATCCCAGGAGGATTTCCCTCTCAGCTGGGGCTAGACTTAAAGGGAATCCCCACCCAGAGCTCTGGGCTAGATCTGCATCCCATCAGAGCATCAACACATCTGAGCCTTCCACTTGATTCATGATTTTGTGGCTAGCACAGAGTCACAGAAGATGTGGCTGGCTCTGCAGAGCAGCATTGCAGGAGCTCCCACACCCTCTGTGACTGGAGGGGCCTGAATGCTGTTAGTCACTGTGGGACAGCAGCAGAAAATCAGTGCAATTGGCACTGTAAGGCATGTGGTTATCCTGCAGAAAATTGTACCTTGCTGGACCAAACCACAATCAAAGAGCTTCCCGTAACTCTGCAGTTGAGTGCTCTGAGGCCCTACAGCAAATCCCTGTAATTTGGAGTTCTATAAACATGGCACCAGCTCAAAGGCTGCTGCAGATGGGCACGAGCACCCTGCTGACCTCTGCTGCTCCCGTGGCACTGAGCTCTGCTGCCTCCAGCAGCACATGGGCACATCCCTCAGAGCCCCACTCCAAGTGGGGGTGAAATGACTGCTGCCCATTCCGGCACAGATACCAGCAGGGAAAGCAGGACACAGCACACAGCAGGGAGCAAACCTTTCTTTTTCCTTTTTCTTCTCCCCTGTCCTGAATTACTGGTGGTTTTGTTAGAATCCCCGTGGCATTCAGTACATGGGAAATTAAAGCTGCTACAGGGAGAAAGATCAGGTGTGCACATGGGTAGGAAAGCTTTCAAATAAGCACTTTAAAATCAGTTATTAGGTAACAATGTGGTATCTGAAGCTATGTAGATAATGGCACATTAATAGCAGGACTGACAGTGTTTTCTGCTCACACAGGCACAACAGAAATATTTGCTTTATCTCAAAGCCATGACGGGTGTAAAGCAAATTTCTCTTAGGATTTTGACTCTCCCCCAGAGCACACTGAAAGTCCAGAGATCAGTTTGCTCCATTATACACCCAGCTCCTCCCTCTTCCTCAGTTTGGGCAAAAATTTGGGGTACATCACCACAAATGTGCTTCTTTATTTGCAGTCCCACACACATTCACTCACCTGCCTAATTCCCAGCCCTTTACTCTTCTCATTAAACCAAGGTATTTGCCTGCACATGTTTGCCTCAAAGGACAGCAGAAAGAACTGCCTCATGCTCAAGATATTGATGCCTTGTGAAGGCTGACCTAGAGCAGAGGCTGGACAGAGCTAAAGAATAAAGCAGGGATTTATTCAAAGGATCTCCTCAGTGGATCCACCTTGGGCAGCACCAGAGCCCAGCCAGGGCTGCACCCAAGATGAACCCAAATGGTCCCAAAATGCACGAGCGCTCCCGGGGGCTCTCCCTGTGATCAGCTCTGCTCCATTGGCACACTGGAGTTCATTGTCCCATTCCAGCTTTAGCCCATGCAGTCCCATCCTGCTTGTGTTTCTCTCTCCAGCCCACGTTGTTTGTGCTCTTGGGCCTGAGATTTGGATCATTTGTCCTTGGTGCCCAGCTGGAGAAGGAATTGTTTTGTCTCCCTGCTCTGTGAAGAGAGCTCACCATGCTCAGACCCACACACTAAAGCAGCACAGAATCTGAAAAATATAAAAGCTAAAACCTGGGGCATCAATATGGAAGCACATGCCAAAAATGAGAAGTTAACCTCTAATTTTTAAAACTGCAAGTTAATTCCAAATTTTTTCAAATTTCAAAGGAAATAGAAGAGAATTGGCTCCCACTTCCTTGGGCAGCTGCATTGACATGAAAAGTGACCTTAAAAATGACCACCAATCAGTGAAATTCCTATAATCACTTCAAGGAAAGGCTTTCTACAGAGTTGGGGCTGTGACAGAAGGCTCAGATACCCACCACAGCACTGGACTAGACACAGGAGAAATGCAGTCCACACTGCTGCCAGCAGGACTCGCTGGCCAGGACACTGGGGTGAGGAAAGCATCCAGGTCCTGCCTTTTTTGGGGCCTGAGGAGCAAATGGCCAATTCAAGGCATGGTGTCAAGAGATGGAGAGCAAACACTTTGGCTCCTGGTGCTACTACAGTAATGACAAGAAATGAAATAGACAGATGTTTAGAAATCAAGCCCATACACATCAGGCAAGAAAGGCATCTGCATCCTTCCCTAGAGGAACAGATTTTATCATCACTGATTTATTAGCTGGGAGTCATCCTGCAATGCCACATTTCACAGAAATTACACATTTCACATTACCTTGGCATCCAATATGGGGCCTTTTCAGAAGGGCTTGGTAGTATAAACTTTCTCACAAGTGGACACTTTTCCACCTTATGAAGTCACCAGTGTTTTTAATTTCTCTCTCTGTCCAAGAGAGAGCAGAGACTGAAACCCCTGTGAGGAGGAGGGCTTGGCCCAGCACTGAGACTGGGAGAAACCCATACTCACACAGTACCTGCTCTGGAGAGGGCTCATGGTCTCATCTCCTACAGGCACTGAAATTTATCCCAGGCTTTTGTTTTCTTTCTTTTTTTCCTCTTTTTCCTCTAAGTAATCCTAAGTCTCTGATGGGACTCTGCATTGTGTTTATTCCAATCAGCAACAACTCTAGTGGCTTTTGGACTGCAAAAGGCAGAGTGAAAAAGCAGAGAGTGGTGGGAGAGAGAACACGCACACATCTTAGTGCCAGCACTGATGTCATGCTGAATGGACTTCTGAAAGAATTTAATGGCTCAGTATCATTTGCTCCCAGAAGGAGCAGCTATCCAAAACACTCCAGCATGATTTGCATCCAGGAATTCTGATCTCTACGTGCCCAACAAGGAGAACAAACTCTGGTTTGTATCTCACGTTGCAGGGTCAGGATGGTTAAAGCTCCCTTGACTTCTGGTGCCCAGCTGTTTTATGGCAATTTAAAAATCATCTTTCCTGTCTTGAATGTGGCAGTCCCCCTCCCCAGGAGGTGACCTGAATCGAAGGGCAGGACTTCATGGGGTGACACTGAATGGGACCCTCTGTGTCTCTGCAGAGCTTTGGGCTCACTCAGGTTCCCTCCTTCCTCAGGGCCATGGTCTGCTGGCACTGAGGGGCTGGCAAGTCTGAGCTCCCCAGTAAAGGGCAGGGATGTGCTACAGGTCCAGCAGAAAATGAGAATATCAAAAGGCAGATGTGGCGCTGGGAGGTGCTGGCCCTACATCATCTTCATCAGTCAGACCCCACCCCAGCAGAATCAGGGGTATGCTGCAGAGATCAGGGATGGAGCCAGGGGCAGCAGGGACCTGATGACATCAGCCCTGAGCCCCCTCAGTGCCCTGCCCCAGCCCAGCCCGTGCAGTGCCCAGTGCAGCTGGACAGGAGCAGTCTGAGCAGAGAGAGCCCCGATGCTCCTGCTGTGGGAAGGGCTGGGGCCATCACCAGCAGCAGGTGATGCCCCAGGTTTTAGATTTTATATTTTTCAGATTCTGTGCTGCTTTAGTGTGTGGGTCTGGGCTTCATATCAGGGGATGGTGGGCTCTCTTCATAGAGCAGGGAGACAAAACAATTCCTTCTCCAGCTGGGCACCAAGGACAAATGATCCAAATCTCAGGCCCAAGAGCACAAACAGCATGCACTGAAGAGAGAAAAACAAGCAGGATGGGACTGCATGGGCTAAAGCTGGATTGGGACAATGAACTCCAATGTGCCAATGGAGCAGAGCTGATCACAGTGAGAGCCCCCGGGAGCGCTCGTGCATTTTGGGACCATTTTGGTTCATCTTGGGTGCAGCCCTGGCTGGGCTCTGGTGCTGCCCAAGGTGGATCCACTGAGGAGATCCTTTTAACAAATCCCTGCTTTATTCTTTAGCTCTGTCCAGCCTCTGCTCTAGGCCAGCCTGCACAAGGCATCACAGGAAGCTCAGCCCAGCCAGGAGCTGTGGCCTGTGGTGCTGCCCACACCATGGGGCACACGGGCACCATGCTGCCCTTGCACAAGCCACTGCCAGCATTGCTGCTGCCAGCAGGATGGCACACTGCAGAGACTGACTTTGCTTTTCTCCACCACGAGATCTGCTTTTAATTGATGGAGTGGGACCACTGACAGGGCTGGGGATGCTGGGAGAGAGTATCCTGCAGGATAAGAGCACTCCTGCTCAGCTTTGTGCAGTGCAGAAGCCTTGTTCTTCTCAGCAGGTAAAACAACCTGCGCTGACAGCAGGCAAAAGGTATCTGAATCACAGCCTGCAAAAGGAGCAAATGAAACCTGGAGCAAAAGCTCTGCACATTCTGCCTGCAACCTGTCCTGGGATATTCAACAGGCACACACCTCATAGCAGGTTTCCTAAAGGCATATGCCACTGGTCTCAGTCTAGTGCCACAGGTTTGGAATAGGTAAATTGCTAAAGTCATAAATCTGAAGGGAGAACAGGGAAAATCCTGTGGCCAAAACCAAAATAAAGAAGGAGAGTGTATTGGAGAAACCTTTGGTGGGAAGTTAGGGATCCATATTTTGTGGCTGCCCCAGCCAAACCCAGACATGCGGTCATTCCAAATCATTCCCTCCATGTATGTGAATGACTTGGAAAGCACACACACCACCCCCCAAGCTGCAGTACATAAATACAAACAGGAGCATCTATATTCTTTTATCCACTACTTATTTACTAATATTTATTTATTACCCAGCTATTTATTTCTTAAAGATCAGATTTTCCTCCGCTGGTACCAGTTGAAATTGATCAAACAGTTTCATAGGAATGAGTAACTCTGGAGATAATCCAAACATAAAGAGAAACCAGCAGCTGTGTTTCTCACTATAATCTTAGCTGCCTGGCTGTGGGATTTACTTCCCTTGGATAGATAAAATGAATTGTACTTTATGCTGAAGCATTAAAGCCACAGGTACACTTTTCCCTCTCTAAATCAGTCATTCTGCACTATGGAACAGAAGCCAAAAACCCATTAAACTACAAGCATAATGTATTTGCCCCACATCACTTTTTGACCCTCAGTTAATGAGTATGGGGAAGAAAAAAAGGGGAAATATGGGAACAGTCTGCAGGCACCACTATGGATACAGCAATCACCTTCATGCTTTGGGCAACTGATGCATTAACAGTGTATTACAAGTGACAAGTTCCAAGGATTCATGCAATGGAGATGGTCCTCATTTGCCATGATAAAACAGACCATGAAAGTGCCTGTCATGATGCCACTAACTGGTTCCTGAGCCCAATTGTGCATCCTGTGACATGGCTTCTTTGCATCTCTTTGTAGAGAGATGCTTTACACTCCCTTGATGCCCACATAACTAATCAACAAGTGCAAGGTGGCCAGAGCCATGTCTCAGAGTGAAGAAAAGACAATAATTTCTTGTATTTTCCTTCTTCGCCTCTCATGATTTAAAAAGAACCCATTATCATTTGCTGGATTCATTTCCTGCAGGTATTTCTTCAGAGAATGCTCTGATTTTTGTCACTCAGTTTGGATTGGATACCAGTGTCAGATGAGATTTCAACAGAATCACAGACCTGGATTTCTGATGAAAATTTTCACACTTGCAAATTGATACATTTGCTTCCTGCAAATCACTCACAGTGACTTTTCCCAAAGGCATTCCTGACAGCAAATGCATTAGCTCAGGTATTTGAGGATTTCACCACAAACAAGGGTACAAAAACCAGCAGAAGCAAATGCAACATTTAATTTGACAAATATTTACCCAAAAAAAACCCCAGCACCCAGCCCCTGTGGCAACCATCCCACAGAAATTATACTGCCTGTCCAATTTAGAAAGCCTGAATGAAAGGAAATCATCAGTATTCTTTGAGGGAAACTAAATTTACCTTGAGTAAAGCGTAGCTTATGCAACCAGCCACCAAAAGCCATGCCAAACTCCCAGGCAGGCCTTAAGGACAAATTTTGCCAGCTGTAGGCTACAGAAGTCTGTGTTTAATAAATGTTGACCCCTCAGTAAGTCCCTGGCAGCAGCCTGAAGGGAGAGCGTGGCAGGTTTTGAAAGGCACCAGGCTGAGAGAGCTCACAGATTTACTCGTCACAGATGACAGTGAGAAACCTCTCAAAGGGAAGATGGAGAAAATTGGTTTATGGAATTACAGAGATTTATGTCTGTTACAGTTCCAGAAGTTTCACTGTATCCTGGGGATCTTGGCACGCAGGAGTCAAAAAAAGAGAAATGGATGGAGATTGTCTTTGGATGGAGGTTGTAGGATCAACACCCACGGGGTAAATGAAGTGTTTGGTTAGGATGGAACACAGCAATCCCTCCCTTGGAGGAGACAAAAGCCACATTTTGATTTATTTCCATGGGGCAGAGAGAAGCACCTCATTATCAAAGGCACTGGGTGTTCCAGTGATGCCTTGTGCAGGCTGCCCTAGAGCAGAGGCTGGACAGAGCTAAAGAAAAAAGCAGGGATTTATTAAAAGGATCTCCTCCATGGATCCACCTTGGGCAGCACCAGAGCCCAGCCAGGGCTGCACCCAAGATGAACCCAAATGCTCCCAAAATGCACGAGCGCTCCCGGGGGCTCTCCCTGTGATCAGCTCTGCTCCATTGGCACATTGCAGTTCATTGTCCCATTCCAGCTTTAGCCCATGCAGTCCCATCCTGATTGTTTTTCTCTCTTCAGCCCACGTTGTTTGTGCTCTTGGGCCTGAGATTTGGATCATTTGTCCTTGGTGCCCAGCTGGAGAAGGAATTGTTTTGTCTCCCTGCTCTATGAAGAGAGCCCACCATCCCCTCATATGAAGCCCAGACCCACACACTAAAGCAGCACAGAATCTGAAAAATAGAAAAGCCAAAACCTGAGGCATCACCAGGACTCCTCACTGGCAGTGCACAGTTGTGTGGTCAGCCTGTGATGATTTTCAGGGCTGGAATGTGCTAAAGTCAGAGTGTTGAGGTCTCATTTAGGGGTAGGATGTCTAGAGTAAACACCTACAGCTCTAAACCACAAGAGTCTTTGCCACAGTCCTGAATTTCCCCATTTTTGTATAACAGTAAATTCACCACTTAAATAGCACCAGATTTCAATGAACCAAATATATGAGAAATAAATGTCCAAGCCCATGTATGTTTTTCAGTGTACATACAAAGCAGAAATAATGACTCCACAGAGATGGAAATCAAGGACTTTTAAAACCAGATTTGTCATTGCCCTATCAAGCTTACAACAGGACATTGTGCCACCAGCTCCAACAGTTTTCTATGAAGTCTCAGATGTAAAGTGATTTTTTTTAACTCTCTGGTTCCTGAAATCCCTGAATTGTTGGAAAACATGGCCTTACTTTAAAAAAATACATACAGTTTAGTTTCTAGCCCCTCAGATTAGCTCACAGGTGTGACAAAGAAGATCAAGAGAAACCCTGGTCTATTTTCTCATACTGTCCTGTGCTTCCTAAGTCAGTCCCAGCTGGAATTCTGGCTCAGCTCAAGGCTGATGCTCCTGCTGCCCAGCACCCATGGATTCACTGCCCTGACCTGGCACATACACCCTAGGAAAGCCTTGTGCCAAAGACAAGGGCAGGATAAAGATAGTGAAGAACAACAAACTCAAAAGGCTTTTTGGGGTCTTCCTGATGCAGCATTTCCTCGGGCAGAATTTCTAGAGGAAAGACCACCCAGAGGTCTTTCCCTCTGGGAAAAGGACCCAAACCAAAGGACCCAAACCAAAACCTTGTGATGGGAGGCTCGCAGGCTGCAAGGAATTTGGAAAGTTGGCTTTTGACTGCATTTATATGTTGATGACAACATATTGGTACAAAGCTTTGGATGAATAACTTTGAATTTAATGCCTGAGCTCCTGGCCAGGGCAGCAGCCCCTTCCCAGGACAGGAAGGCTCTCTCTGGCCACGGACCCTGCTTGCTGAGGCAGAGGACAGGAAAGGCTTCACGTCAGCACAGTGCTGAGGTTTTCTCTGACTGGAAGCATTCCTGCTGTTATTCTGAACAGTCTGTCCACACTTCACAGCATAAACTGCTTTAGAAATTACAGCCTGGAATGTAAACCCCGGCCGGGCTGGCTGCGTGCCCTGGCTGCTCCTCCAGGCCTCTCTGCCAAGGGGTGTCTGGTGTCAGCTAGAGGGACAGAAGCATAAAAAAGCAAACACCTGGCTCCAGCAGCCTTCCACCCTACTAACCAGCACTGTTTGCTTTGTGCCACAAGAGAGGGGAGAATAGAAGCCACATTTTGGACTGTTGACAGCCAAAACCAGCACGTGGACCAAACACGTCCTCCAGCAGTTACACTCCCCTCAGGTTTCCATCCACATCTGGATTTTGCCCCAACACCACACAACTGAGCCTCTTGAAATGGCTGCTTGAGCCACCAGCACCGGTGTGGAGAGCAAGCAAGGAGTGTTTTGGGTGATAAATGCTCAGAACTGCCTCTCTGAGTGGTTTGGGGAAGGCTCCCCAGTAGCTGAGGGCAGGAATACATGGGCCATGAGTGTGCCTGCCCCAGCCCCAGCTGCAGGAACCAGCAGGATACGTGTCCATCCATCCCAAACACAGCCAGGGCTTGGGAATGCAGCCAAGGGGAGCAGTCTGGTCCAAGGTCCAGATGTTGCCAGATAAGATAAACAGCTTTGCACCATAGCAATCAGACTTTCCCTCCCCTCTGTTAACTCCTAACTTATCGAGAGGGCTGAAGTTCACACACGTTAATGAGGTTCAGACAGAGTGATCCACTCCGTATTAAAGCAAAAACCCCCAAAGCACAGCCCAACTAAATCATGCTAAAGGGTTGCATTCCTCAGGCCCTGTGATGGCTTCTGTTTTATCAACATAGCAGCCAGAAAAGGGTTTCTGCCGCAGATGATGTGCAATAATTATATCTTTATAGCAGGAGTTGAAGGACACATCTTCTCCATTACTCCTGTGTTTTTAATGTTAAACTCTCTACCACCATATTTAAGACCAAAGAGGGTTTACAGGGCAAAAGCCAAATATGTCAAGAAGGTCTCATCACATGAAATTGCATCTTAGGCACCAAAGAGAGCAAATGAGAAGCTGGGTGAAGGCAGAAGGCAGAGTGATGAAGCTAATGCTGGAACTCTTTATCTCACAGAAAAATGGCTGGCTAGCTGCTCATTTGATGTGCAGCAATTAAAGACTAATTTACACAGTGCCACTTAGTGACAAGTATAATTATGTCCTACTCAGGGTACATATCTGATAATAATTGCCTCCAGCTGAGCTGAAGGTTGTAACCCACTAAAAGGGACTTTAATGATGTGACCAAAGATGGATTTCAGCTGGAAAGTTTATGACTGGCCAGAAGAGCACAGGAGCTGCTCACAGCTTTTTTAGGAAAACTGCAATAGAAGCCTGATCTCCTCTATCTAAAGAATTGCACTGATCTATGCATAGATATATAACAAAGATAAGAAGGTACAAAACAAAATAAATGTCTAGGGCAGATCATACAGGAATTTATTCAATTCACAGGGCTCTGGTGCCAAAAGCTTTTTAAAAAGTACTCTGCAGAGTCTTATCTGGCTCCAAAAGACATCAACTACCACTCCCAGGATGCTGCTGAAATTAACTTTTAATATCCCCATTGAAATAAAAACCCCAAAGAACACAAATAAGCCTGGCTTGTAACACTTGCATAAAAAATGAAGTCTCAAATTGTGGACAGACTGGAGTTCTTCCACAGAGCAGAAGTGCTCAGCTGCACACTGTGGAAGAGATATTCTGAATGTGTCCCCAGACCTCCTCAAGGAGAAGGAGGAATTTACATGATGGTGCTTTTGAGCATGTACTCAGTATTTTTCTCCCCACACTTCATTGGTTTTCCCAGCCTCCAGGTGAGGACTGCAAAGGGAGAGGGGCTGGGATGAGGGTGTGGGAGCAGAGATGGGATTAGAGCAGCATCAGTAAAAGCCAGGTTGGTTTCAGAAGGCTTTGGGATGCTGTGACTCCACACCAAGAATCCAGCTCTGCTTGTCATAGCAATATTGATAAATTCCCACCATTTGGGGTGGACTTCTGTTGGCAGCTGCGCTGCACTGAGCAGCAAGGAGCACGAAAATAAAGCAGGACAGGTCATAAAAACTGAGCTCAGTAATAATTTGTGCTGTAAAGTAAGCAGCCTTAGGGCTTCTCAGAGATTTTATCAGCCTGTTCAGGGGAACAGCATTAGTAGTAGAGGTAGTTTTGATTAACTGACATAACATGATTCAAATGTGCAAGTTGTAGAAATGCATCAGAGTGGGATGTCAGCTCAGTGGAACAATCAAAGTCACTTCAAATGAAAGCTCAAGGCATTTTCTCACATGTATTTGTCTTCCTCCTCCTCCTCTGACGGGACAAGAGATATGAGCCAAATTTTATCTCTACTGCTAGCACTGGTTTCTAACTGGAAAAGGATTCTCAAACAAATTCATTAAACAGGTAAAGTGCCTCAAGAGTTTACCCTGAGTAGTTACACCACTCTCACACTCACCATGACCATCCCACAGAGGAGACACAGCACGACCTGGGGCTGTAACTCCTCATGACTGCCCCCTGAGCAGGGTCCTTGTCCAGGACTGCCGGGGACTCCCCCATTCTGTGACATTCACATTCTCTGGACAGAGAGACACAATTCTGTCTCTCAGGATTTCTTGAAGAAGCACAGAGAGAGGAAGAGAAAACAATCTTTCTCTCTGCCCCTTTGTTTTCCCCATGTGGAATGTGGTGTGGAGATTGTTCACCTGCAGTGATGGCTGGGTTGGATCCTGGTGAAGGTTGTTTGGGGTCAGTGACCAGTGGGATCCAGCTGTGGCTCGGGCTCTCAGCAGAGTCACGAGTTTGAGTTAGACAGGTAAGTAAGAAGTCAGTATGTAGAATAGGATAGTATCTCTTTAAATAGTATATTAATGTAATATAGTATAGTTTTAATAAAGCTATCCTTCAGCCTTCTGATCTGGAGCCAGACATCATCATTTCTTCCCTGAGCCGGGGTTCGATGCTTTTTACTATACCCATTCCTCACCCTGCTGGGTGGCAGCTCCTGACAGTCTCACAGGCTCCGCAGGCAGGGCCTGGCTGAGCCACAGCAGTTAGAACCTGGATATTAGGAAAAAGTTTTTTACAGAAAGGGTGATAAAGTTCTGGAATGGCTGCCCGGGGAGGTGGTGGAGTCCCCATCCCTGGGTGTGTTTAAAACAGCCTGGATGTGGCACTGGGTGCCAGGGTTCAGTTGAGGTGTTGGGGCTGGGTTGGACTCGATGATCCTGAAGGTCTCTTCCAACCCAGAGATTCTGTGAATTCTGTGAACCTCTGGGCCAGGCCCTGGTCCTGCACAGCACCCAGATGCCACAGCAGGCCTTGGGAAACTCCCTCAGGCTGCAGTGGGTACCAAGACCTGAGGTTTCAGCTGGCAATGAAACTTCACTTGTCCTTGGAAGTAAAGGTCTGCTGAGGTTAGCCTGGGGTGAGGGATTCCTGTGTGATGATCACCATGATTTTGGGAGGAGGCCAATGACTGTGATCATTAGACCAAAATTGGCTTAGCAAGGCTGGGTGTAATGTCCTATGACCCTTTGTGCACTGTTCCCACTGTAAAAATAACCTCACATGGGATCATCCTTCCAGGCAGCAGCACGGGTGACACGCACAGCTCAGACAGCCCTGTCCCCAAACTCAGCAGGGATGAACACCCTGTTCCTGCTGTCCACCATCCTTTCTGCTCTCCCTGCTCCCCTCACCCACTGGATTCTCTCTCAGCTATTGGGAGATAACCAGGATTCCCAGGCCATCTCTGCTGGCCTCCCCTGACACAGCCCCAACAGCCATCCCCCAGCCAAACCCTTCAGCACACACCATCTCAGATTTTATGGCAATTCTCTCTGGATTAGGGAGTTAGCAGCACCCAAGATCCCATCTTAGGCTCTGGGATGGGTGTGTTTGCACACAGACATACCCAGATAAGGCACCTTATTACTGTGTTGATAATGAACCAAGAGGTAATCTGGGCTGTCTCCACAGAGCTTTGGTAATTAATGCCTTGCACTTCCCAAGCTTCACAGAAAGCATTTATAATTAACCTCTTCTTCTTTCCTGCCATATGGTGCAAAAAGCAACTGTTACTCTATCAAAAGCTCAGGAATATCTATTAAGCCATCTCAGTCAAATCAGGGCAGAAGCAATTTAAAAGACAATTACAGGCAGGAGATGTGAACTCCATTCTCTGCTCCAGACACAGCACTGAAGAATAAAATGCCTCAGCTCCCAGGCTCTGTGCCAAGGGCAAGCAGCATGAGAAAACATCTCCAGCCCACAGCACCACTCAGAAGGCCTCAAATTGAAGAGGATGGAGCACAACCACAGAAACCCCCAATTATCTAGGACTGATTGTTCTTATAATTGCTTGTTTCCAGGTTTACAGCAAAAGCATCAGGTTCTTCACGTTTTAATCTTGGTAACTAAAGTCTGAGCTTGTTCTCCTGTGAACCTCATCTCACATTTAGGAATACCTAACGAGTCAAGGCAGGATTGCTGAGGTGCTGAGCACCATCTCAGGACAATGGGAAGCACAAGGATAATGGGAAGTGCTGCTGGAAAGCAGCACTGGCTACAGCAGGGTCTGCACATGGGGCTGCAAAAACACCATTGCCAGCCTGAGAAAGTTCTGACTGTCTGTAAAGCTCTGAGGGGGAATGAGTGTGACCTGCAGCACACACACAAAACGCTTCTCCTGGAGGGGATGTGGCAATGAAGCTATTCCCACATCCAGCACTGACTCCTGGGTGATCACAGGAGGATATGGCAGAGCAGACATCTGCAGCAGGCAAGAAAACACACTGTACTTCCAGCTAAATCACAAGGTAAGGACATACAGCAGCAGGGTCAATACTGGCCGAAAGTCATGTGGAGAAACCCCCGAGCAAACCAATGCACTCAATCAGTAACAGCACTAACATTTGAAACCAAAAATTACCAGCATGCTCAGCAAACAGCACATCTCCAGCTGCAGGGGATTGCATCTCAACCCTTGTTCCAATTGTACCAAAAAAAAAAAAAAAAAAAAAAAGGATATTTTTTAGTAATTCTGCTTCTTCTAATTGATTCAAAATTGCATGTTCATTTTCAAAGCTGCCAGCCAACACCCCACAACAAAAAAGGTAGTGTGATGTTGCTCCAGGTATTGCTGAACTCTCTGCTGGCACTTGCTGATTTTCCATGGTCTTATGGAATATGAAAAGGTCCAGCAACTCCTTGATTCATACACACTGTCTTCTTTTATGTCTTACAAAGGGGGAATGTTTTATTCAGAAAGAATTTAGGAATTAAAGAAAATATTACTGTGGTACTGAAGCTGTTAATCACACAGAAAGGTGCACTGAAGGAAACTCTGAAAATAATCAGGAAAAGTGAGGCTGCCTTGCTGTCTCAGGATGGGCTTTGTCATCCTACACCACAGGTTTTCTTGGCTGCCTCTGACTTGATGCTCATTCCTCAGGGCCCTCCTCCCACTCTGAAATCAGGCCCTTTGCATATTCCAGTCTACCAGAGGAAGAAAACAAATCCAAACACCAGAAAACAGGAGTGACAGCAAAAAGAACAATGAAACCAGCAGAAATATTTCCCCAGATGAAGCTGCAGTAGCTCCCAGCAACACTGAGGATGTGTCCAGAGCCAGAGCTGGGAATAACCACGTACAGAGGTCTCTGCATGTGTTCCCAGAGCAAAACTTTGCTGTGTTTCCATCCCAAACCCCCGAGTTCTGGCCCAGCACTCCAGATACCAAGCCACATATTCATCCAGATGTCAGCAGGAACAGCCAGCACCGGATGGGAGGGGAAGAGCATTGAGTGGCAAAAGGGTTCAATATTTCATTATCACATCATTCCCCACCACCTCTAATGTTAAATTAATCCCTGTCTGTCCAGATCAGCTAAACTCATCCTCGAGATAAATTAGGTCAGCAGTAGCCTGAATTTTAAAAGGAAAAAAAAAATCTGATTGAATGTTGCAAGTTTTTTCCATGCCTGATTTCCCATGAATTATTCATCCCAGCAGCAGCTCCGCATTGCTCAACAGAAACATTCCTATAGTCAAGAAAGCACTTCACCAGCAGGGCAGGGCAAAATAAACCAAATTCCCCCAAAATATGGTGTCAGGGCACACCCTAGCCCACTGTAAATCATCCTTCATGGAGCTGCATCCCTACCCACCACTTTTGCCTTCCTTGCTCAGCAAGCACAAAATCATTTGCTTTTGAAGATTTGGCCTCAGGGCCAAAAAAAAGCCAAGAAAATCCACTGGGGTATTCTTTTTTTTCACCATGCCAAGAGCAGATTGCTGCAGCAGTCATTGATAAAGTGACTCAGAGCCTCTGTGAGCTACAGAAGAAAAATGGAACAGTAAAACTTCGGCTATTCCAAAGCCGTTGCAAAAACCTGTGTCAAATCATTTATTGGCTGTACCTACACACATTCTAGTTGGTTCTACCAGACTTTAAATGCCTCCTTATATAGCAATAGCCCAGATTACCTTTTTAACTTATATAAATGAATTTAAATGTATTTCAGATGGATAAAAAAAATCTCTGCTTGCAAGAGAATGTGCTTCTATCACGGAGAAACCTGAAAATGTTCTCTAACATTAAAAATCACCTCTTCTGAATAACACAGACCTGGTTGTTTTAGAGCTGTGCAGCTTTTACTTTAAGCATTAAATTATTCTCCAGGGCTTAAACCCCACAAGTTTTAAGATAAAAGATGCTCTCAAAGATCTGTTTAATTGTTATTAGATGGAAGAATTTAAGATACTGGATGGGAGATAAGCCTGTACAGAGACAGAAGCTGTTTTCTAGTTCTAGGAGACAATAAATCATGCTATTGGTCTGTCTCTGGCCTTGGCTGGTAATAGATCACAGACATTTTCATACCCAAGTTCAAAAAAGACACAGAAAACCGGCCACAAAATAGTCACACTGCCAAAACACATCTTAAATAACACACAAAAAACTGGCCACAAACCAGTCAGGGCGCCAAAACGTATCGAATGTTAAGCAGCCTGTGGTCTTCAGGATGTCAGGGTGAGACAGGCTGGTTGATGATGGCTTCTCAAGACAAATTTTGGGGGTTTGCAGCCCATTCCTGATGAGGTCATGCCACCACAAAAGGAAAACAGCACTGGGTTGTTAGAGATCATGATTTGTGGAGCCATTTTATGAAACTCCCTCTGAGATGGATGTCTTAGAAAGGGTGGAAAGTGGTGTAAAATATTCAGAGTTGTTAACATCTCAAAGACAAAGAGTACAAACAAAAGGCCGCACGAAGCAGAAGGTGGCTTCAGCTGCTGCCCAGACCTCTCCTCGTGGGGACAATGGGGACAAGGGACATCAGGAGGAGCCACAGTAAAAAAAGGAAGAGGGAGAAAATGGTGAAAATTAGCATGGTGGGATTAAGAATTCAGCACCTCTGGGCTGACAGCCAGCTCTTCAGGCAAGGAAAACAGAGAAGGGAGGTGGTGTCATGGTCAGGACTCGGGGAAATGTGGCCATGAGGAGCATGATGGGGACATCCTCTCACCTTGGGATAAACACCAGAGAGTGGACTTGAGCTGCTCCTCAGGGCACCCCTCACCCCAAAGCAAACTCTTTGCCCTCATGAGTGTAAAACTGCAGCACTCCCAGGGTGGCACCCAACAGGAAAGCCACCACACGGTCACCAGGCCACGCACATGTCACCAGTGTCACCCCACCAGGGCACACACGTGGTCATTCTGTAAGCACAGAAGGGAAAGGTGCATGAGGAAGGTGTCTTCTGGAAGATAATTCAAAGGAAGGCAGCACGATCCAGCTTCAAAGAACACCAGTGAGCCAACCTTCCAGGAAGGGAGCCGGTGGCTCCTGGGAGCCGCCTCAGCCGAGCCATCAGTGGTGACTGCAGCTGAGAGAAAGGGAACTGGGCTGGCATCACAGTGCTGACCTTTGTGACAATTGTGATGCAGACAGAGCTGAGGGAACAGTCTGTGCCTTCACCCGCTAATTCCAGCCTTTCTACAGCTCCAGAGCAGGAACTTGGTACCCAGCCCACGAGCCCATGCTGGCACTCGGAAGGACTCATGTTACTGTAATTCTTCTGTGTTGAGAAGAGATGGAAAACAAAACTCCATTTTTGTGAAATGATCCTCACTCTCCATGCTCGCGCGGTATCCGTGGCATGTGGGCACCACACCAGCTCCAGGGGCGTCAGGGATATGGACACAGCCTTCAGGAGCCTTTCCCCGCTCCTGCTAAATCCATCCAGCTTGGCCTGCTAGGAGCAATGAGCAGGCACAAACTCCCTGAGCACAGAGGGGTGGGGGTGAGGGCAGACAGGAGATCAGACACAGACTGCTGCCCACAGCCCGGATGCACCAGCAGGCGCCAGATGCTGTCCCATCACTTTGTATTTTTTCCTCTGTCATACCTGGAATTTCTCAGCAAAGCAGGAAGGAGGAAAGCAGCAGTCCAGGGATCCCTCTGCTGGCCTCTGCTGCTTAGACCTACCGCGGTGTGCTCCTCTGCACATCCCTCCTGCTCAAATGAGCATCCCCTTTGGAAATTCAGGCTTCATTAAACGCAGCAGGCAGTATGCAATCATCAATCCTGCTTTAACGTGGATGCTCAGTAACAAATGTGCTGTAACTGTCATGTGCTGTATTCCTCAGCTCTGTTTTCAGTCCTCATCTCCAAGTTTAATGCTCTCTGGAATTAGTAAACTCTGAAAAATATCACTCCTCATAGGCTGTGGTTGAGGACTGGGAGTAGGATTAGCTGACTTCTCTCAGAAGGTGCCAAGCACCATGGAATTGATGTGACAAATCGCTGGACAGGGTGGCTGACATAGAGCTACAGCACAAGCATGACACTGAGATGAGAGAGAAAAAGAGCAAGATTAAAATGGAGAAAACATGAGACAGTCAGAGGGCAAGGAAAATATAAAGAAGACAATGCCCTCAAAAGTGACCAAAAATAAGGGTCCCTTACCCCATGACCAACTCTCAGAGGCTGCTGCAGCCCTGCCGTGAAGGGAAACAGCAGGAATGGAGTTGGTCCTGTACATTTACAGCCGCCTTTTACTTCATGTTTCCAGGTTTCTAATTCCACTAATCTAAAGGTCACAGCTATGCTGTATATTGAACTTCTGCTGCAGAGATCTCCACAGGCACAACTCTGAACTGCCAGTCTGAACTGGGACAAGTCTCTGTGACGTACTAATATTCAGAATAACAAAACCAAGGAAACAATCCAAACAATCAAACAAAACCTCAAGGTTAATCCCATCCTTTATTGGCTGCTTTGTGATTCATTCAGGTTATGGCTGAACATTTGCAAACAGAAATGAATTGACAAAATTAAACTCTCAGCTTGTCATTGTGACAAGTAGTTGTACCTATCCCAGGTCACAGATGCAGTTGGCTGCAAAGGATACCAGCTGAACAGCCTGCCTGGTTGGCATGTGGATGAAGATACTTGAATTCAAGTGCCCCTGTACCCTCCTACAGGGTTGAGGAGAGGGCTTCTTCATCCTCTAAAGAAAAAAAACAAGACCTTCCTGAAGTATTCACTTCTTTGTTTTATTGTCTCCAACATAAAGCTTAAGCAAAATAATTTAAAATTTGCTTCATTGCCAGTATGGGCTCCAGCTCCAGGGGAAGCTCCTCACCTGCTTCCCTCCCTACCAAAAGGACATCCAGCCCTTTTTCCCCTCAGTCTCCAGAGCTGCTGCAATAGCACAGCTCCCTCGAGTCCCAGGCTGGTTTTATGAAATGCCACATAATTGAAAAACCTTCACCTCAGACCTTGGTGCTCTCCCCATGGAAGAGAAGCTGCTCACAAAGACCCACCCCAGGTAACACTGCAGGGACAGTAAGACCTGTGCCACCTTGGTGACTCTCAGTCAAAGCCCAAATCTTCTCATAGCACCAGGAATCCTGCTGCAAGCTACACCTGAGGGTTCAGCCTCAGTGAATTTCTGAGACTTTTCTCCCCCAAGCTTTGGTCTTGCTGCTGTCTGTGCTGGCCCAGGGCTTGTGCTGCCCTCTCATGCACTATTTCTTAGCCAGCAGCCATTCCTTTTCTAGCCCAGGCTCTCCAAGGTAGCAAGATTCCATATTTATTCATAAAGGCAAATCACATTTCCCTGTGTGGAGCAGGTGTTCCCATGGAAACTATTCAGACACATTTATATGAATGGGCAATTTTACGAACTGCACAAAAATCCTTGACATCATCAGAGACTGGGGGACTAAACAAAGTTCTTAAACCTCAGCAGCAGCTGTGTGGAGATAAATAGCCATGCAGCAGTGGCAGGCAGACACAACAGAGCTGGAATTTCCACTAATGCTGACTTTGAGCAGTGGGATACAGCAGGCAAGAGTAGCATAAGCAGATGGTGCCTGAAGAACTTCTTTGCCAATAGTTTCTTCCACCAGGTAGAAGATACCAGGTTCTACCTGGTATTTCTGATACCAGATTTTGGACTGATACCAGGTTTTGTACTCATATAAGTTGTAGGAAAGTCTACCCCAAGACAGACCCACACTCCCCCAAGAGAAGGTTCTCCAGCACCATGAACACTTGCACCAGGGAACAGGGGACTGTGGAGCTGGTTTTCTTTATGGAGCTGCAGAACCCTCATGAGGAACCAAACCAGAGAGCAAACCACAGGCCAGCAAGGGCTCGCAGTGCCCAAGGCTGCTTCAACAGAACCACTGCTGTGCACAGGGAAGCCTTTGGCCTTCACCTGGGCTGAATCCAAAAACAAACCTGGGGGTTAAGATTTTGCCTGGTCCGCAAAGAAATTGAGGATAAACGAGCCAGTACACGTTCATCAGCACATATTGCTTGGTCACCCTAAGAGTTTTTACTGGGACAGCAGGAACAGGGGACAGTGGCCTCAGTGCTGGCTGGTGGCTCCCAGGAGTGTTGGCTCTGAGGCAATGCTCACATCATTTCTAGTAATTTTTCAGCCACCTTAAACTGGAGTGCAGTCTCCAGTGGCCCCTCAGTGTGAGGTGAGTCACCCAGCCTTGTGTTAGATCTGCAGGGAAAGGAGGAAAAGCCTCTCTTCACAGGCTCAGGTGTCCCAGCTGCCCCACTGACTACCTAGCTGTCTTTCCAGTGCTGGATTAGGAGGGGAGAATCTCCCCCCCAGCTCTCAGCAGAGCAAACACTACTGAAATCCTGTGGCTGGGAATGACAAGAGAGGCACAGGCAAGTCCAGAGACAACTGCTCAGAGACCCCCACAGCATGACACCTGCTTTCCTCTGCCACAGGCTCCCAGTGCTGCAGAAGGGGCAGTAAAAACCATTCTTCTGAAAAAACAGGTTCTGGTCTGGTCCTACAGCTCCAGCTGTAACTCACTGCAGCTTTCGTGGCCACCACCATCACACGTGTGGTGGCCCTGCCAGATGGGCCGCAGTTGCCATGAAAGTGTTCACCAGGCACATCCAAAGATCCCAGTTCCCACTGACCCCATTCAAAATCCCTCCTGCTTTGCAAAGCTACTTTGCAGGCCAGGAGTTTGGGCTGAAGTAACCAGGCCTCATTTCAATCTGCCAGCTGTTTTCCTGCTCTCGTTGAGTTTTAGTGGGCAGTGGAGTGATGAGACTGTGACTTCCTTCAGCCGGGATTTCAACAGCAGCTCTGCAAATTTCATCTTACAAAACAGAGAATCACAGAGAAGCCACACACTGCCAAGGTTATCAGATTTGGGCAGCACTTGCCAAGTAACACAAGCAGGGCTTGGAGATGAGATTGTTCTAAGTGACAAAACAAGTTTCAATTCCTCAGTGGAAAGGAAAAGTCCTTTCTATGAGAGATAATTTCTTTATTTGCATATCAACTAATGATCTTTTGACATTCACGTTAAAGCTGCTCTGGAAAACTCTTTCTGCTGTAAAAAGTTTGAACTGGTCACACTCCAAACTGCACAAAGAGCAGGCTGTGCCTGCAGTGCCAGCACTAATCACCAGGGATCCAAGCTCAGCTTTTCCATATGTGCTCCTGCACTGGTTGCTCCAATTTACAAACCAGAAGTTATTTTGTGAATGTCTTTAAATTATATGCAAGTGTCAGAACTACTTTAAATTATATATGTGTGTCATGAAACTTTAAACTGCTCATGGATAATTCACTGCAATTGGGAGAAACTCATCATATAAATTTTTGGCCAAAGCAATTGCTTCCATGGCTTTGCAAACATATCAGAAGTCAAGAAATTTACCAAATATGGGGCAAATTTCCACTCTGGGTTAGTTCCAGCTTCACCCATGGTATTGGTTGTGGCTACAGCAGTGGGAACCTCTTATATAAACATGAAGGACAATGAATACCCAAACACTTCTGGCCAGAGAACTACCCCCAGAAGCTGTCACAGATCAAGCACCGGGCAGGTCTGCAGCCTCCTTTCCAGGATGTCCAAAACCACTTGGGGTCAACAGTTTGGAAACCACTTGTTTGTAACAGAAAAGCTTTTTCCTCCTTGAAATCAAGGTAAGATGAGCTGCTGGTGTCTTGCAGTGTCTGCTGGTGAGGTTTGGTGCTCATTCCCACTGCAGGGTACCAAGGGTTGCTGGATCTCCTCACCACTGTGCTTTATCATCACCCCCTTTCTGTTCTTTCCCACTAGACCAGCCCTTAGAGCAACTGTTCCTAATTTGTGGGGAGGAAAATTGGGATTAAGCCAAGGCTTTAATGTAGGACGATAATCATTATCAAAATGCTATAACTAATAAACAACCCTCCAGCGACAAGTTTGATCTGTGACTCCTGAGCAGTTTGCCAACTTGGATTTCTGAATTTGCATTGATTGCTCTTTGCATACACCCAGAGACTCCTTCAACCTCACAGCTGCTGACACATCAATTCCCATCTCCAACCCTCCTGAGGCTGCAGAGTTTTAAGGAAGCAGGGCTTGCAGGGTTTTTACAGGTAAGATCCTGTCACCTGCTGAGGAAGGAAGGAATCCCTGCAGCCACACCAGAGCCCAGCTCGCTGCTTGAGGACAAGGAGTCATCATCTACATTTATTTGAAGGAAAAAATGATGAAACTACTGACATGACTCAAACCCCCAAACCAGCATGAGATCTCAGAGGGGAGGAATGCAGAGATTAAAAGCTTTCCCCTGAAGACAGTAGTTAGAACAGGGGTGGTTTCCTTCCAAATTGGGTCACTAGTCCCATTTTTCAGACTACTACTTTGGATCTAGTCCACCTGATAGGCCAATTCTTCCACTCGATCACATCCCTCAGGGAAGTCATAACCCTCCTGTCCGCACTTTTCCTGTTTGCTTCCCTGGGAACAACATCAGCTACAAACCCAGATTTATGGCTTGGCTGAGAGAGGAGAGTTGAGGGAAGAAGAGAGGGAACAGTTCAGTCAAACAAGACACGGCTGTGATCAGCAGGAGAAGTGCCAAGGGAAACACTGGAGGAGGGGAGAGAGGTCTGAACGTGCTCTGCTCAAAGATGTGCAACGCTGTGGGAGCCCTGGAGAAACAAAGACACATCCAGTGAGCTGCCCTGGCCCAGCCCAATGACCCCAAAGGCCAGGAGGAAACATTGATGCCTCAGGTTTAGCTTTTCTATTTTTCAGATTCTGTGCTGCTTTAGTCTGTGGGTCTGGGCTTCATATGAGGGATGGTGAGCTCTCTGCACAGAGCAGGGAGACAAAACAATTCCTTCTCCAGCTGGGCACGAAGGACAAATGATCCAAATCTCAGGCCCAAGAGCACAAACAACGTGGGCTGAAGAGAGAAACACAAGCAGGATGGGACTGCATGGGCTAAAGCTGGAATGGGACAATGAACTGCAATGTGCCAATGGAGCAGAGCTGATCACAGTGAGAGCCCCCGGGAGCGCTCGTGCATTTTGGGACCATTTGGGTTCATCTTGGGTGCAGCCCTGGCTGGGCTCTGGTGCTGCCCAAGGTGGATCCATGGAGGAGATCCTTTTAATAAATCCCTGCTTTATTCTATACCTCTTTCCAGCCTCTGCTCTAGGGCAGCCTTCACAAGGCATCAACATGACAGTTTAGGGCACGTGATACACATCCAGTCTGCAGCACCAAACACTGTTTCAGGCCTGGGAAGTTTCATTGCTTTTGGAGTTTTCCCAAAGCCATTCTGGCTGGTCATCCCTTGGTGGGACTTCCTACATCACAGTCTCCTCTTTCCTTGCTATCCCAAATAGCAGTGGTAGGAATACCAATCTCCCCCAGCACTGAAGAAACACACCCAAGTCTCAGCAGCCACAGTTCAGTAAAGCTTTTCTTTAAAAAAATATATATATATTAATAAAAATATATATTTCAGGGAACAGTGTTCTCCCATGAGCTCTGTAGCTGTCAGGAAATTGCATTTATATTTGTTTCCACTGGCATCTTTTTCCCTCATCTCCCTGTAAACACCAAACACTCCCTAGCAGCTCTATTCTTTTGACACTTCTCTGGAATATCACTAAGGAAAGCACTTAATTCTCCATGTTTTACAGGCAGGCCCACACTCCCACACACAGCACAGACCCACAGAACTGCACAGACGCTGGTGATGTTTTGCCACCAAGGCACCACTTCAGGCAGACAGAACCGCCCACTTTCAAAATCCACTCTGCCAAAGAGCCTACAGAGCATCTGCATTTGCCTTTAATTAGGTGGATGTCCACGACATGAGATGGTATCTAATGTTTTAAAAATCCATATATTATTTTACATTTCCTCCAATATTTTTCCTCTCAAACTCCTGTCTAAAGGGACATGATATCTCAGGCTGTAGCTCCCGTTCTAGATGAGTTAAAACTCACTCTTTTGGCCAATACATCATTCTTGGTTTGACAAGACAGGTGTCTGCTAAGGAAGGCAGGAGCCTTCCTTGAAATGGAAAATGTAAACCCTCTCCTTCTGAATTATTACAATTTTGAAATTAAGGGGCTCTCAGGCAAAGATATGGGAATTGGAATAACAGTTCTTTACTAGGAAAATTTAAAAAATACAAATGCAATAGTACAAAAGAGAAAACAAGCCACTGCCAGAGTCAGAGCAGGCCCTGGCAGCCTGTGGGTCAGGGTGGTGGCAGCAGTCCCATCCCATGGTGGCTCAGCCCTCCTGCAGTGCCAGCTGTGCTTCTGCTGGAGCAGGGATCCTGCACAAGGCTGGAGTTTTCCTCTGAAGCTCCAGGGCTGCTGGGGATGGGCCTGGGCTTCCTCTGGGAATGCAGTGGGGAAGAAAGCTGCTCCTCTGGGAATGCAGTGGGCAAAGGCTGCTGTGGTGCTGCAGGAGTCAGATTGGATCCAGGTAGGAATGCTTGGCTCCTCCCCTGGGCAGAGCCTCTCCCCATGGATGATGGAATTTTCTCAGCCATGCAGGGACACTCACTGGCCATGGACAGAAGAGATCTCCTGGAGGGAGGGTTGGGTGTGGGAGAGATAAAGCAAACTGCCCAGTGAACAGACAGAACTGCCCCACCTCTGACAGATGGCAATAGAATACACACCCAGCTACACCTTTCAGCCTGGGACAACATCTCAGTTCTGCTTTCTGCCTGTGTGCTGAGCAGGTCTGCATTCACCCTGCCCAGCTCTGAGATCCAGGCTACAGCACTGAGCCTTGGATCACAGCCACTGGGACTCACCTCAAGAAATTCAGTGCTAATAAGTCAAACCTTAGGGTGATGTATCATCTGAAAGTGCTTGTCTCTCCTTTCTTTGACCAGACACCAAGCAGGAGGTTCAGATGCTGAAATGAAGTCCAGGCTGCCGAGGGCATTTGGACCCCAGGTAAAAATGGATCCAGCACCTTCTGGTTGGTGACTTTGGCCACCACACTTCACAAAGTTAAGGCAAAAAAGCCACAGCTTTTCAACATTTTCACACAGGAATGGTGGAGGACGCCACAGGCACATTTCATCTTGTTTAGCAGCATGATTCAAACCTCATCTCTGGCTCACACAAAATGGCTGGAAACTCTTCCTGACCCCAGTTGACATCTCTTGATTAACAGCCTCTGTCACTTTTATTTTGGTTACTCTGAACACAGTTACTATTCTCTGCCCTGATGCAACATCACCAAGATCCAAGGAATCAAACCAGCCTGGGAAGTGGTGTAAAAAAAAAAAAAAAAACAAAAAACAAAAAAAAACAAAAAAAAAAAAAAAAAAAAAAAAAACAAAAAAAAAAAAACAAAAAAAGTTTATGACTAGTCAGATGAAAAATAGAAAAGGCTGAAAAACAGTTTGGTGGCACTTTGAAGAGTGGGGATGAACAGTGTCATAACTCATGACATAACTAAAACTCCAGACAGGGCAGAATTAGCTCCCTGAAAGCTCAAATGAAATCTCCTCTCTATAAGCCCTGGAGGTGCCAGGGAAGCAGCAGCCTATGCCCACCAGCCCCTCAGCACTGCACAGCCCCAGGCTGGCAGCCACAGCCTCTTCTGTCTCCAAATAGCTCCCAGAGGGAGCATTCCCAGAAAACAAGGAGATAGAGTGCAAAGATAAAATGTGACATTGGACCAGATCCCAGGTATCTTCTCAGTTCTGTGATTATTTATCCCGCTGGGAAATTAATCACATCTGAAATTAATGATGGGTTTTCCCCAGAGCATAAAAACCTTGTCCCTTTCCCGTACCACACACACATTCAAAACCAGGACAGAGCCAGAGCTCCCCACCTTAGACTGGCGTTTTGTGGACACTTTGTGTGAACATGGAGTCACAGGGCTAATCCATGGAAATAATTCAGCCACTGACCAGACTGCAGAGGGAAATGGTGCTGGAGGAGCCTGGGCAGACCCAGAGGTTCCCCCACTGTGGGACACCACTGCCCCAGCAGCAGGACATGGGCACAGCAGCTTTAGGTGCCACATGCCAGGCTGAGATGGCCACAGCAGCGTGGGCTGCAGGGTAAGGCAGGAAATGAAAAGGAAAACAGAGTGTGATGCATCAACCCAGAACATTTCAGGGGGAGAGGGGAGCTCCAGCCAAGCCAAACCATATTTGCATTCCTGCACGACAGCTTAGATACAGGGTGTTGAGACCAAAGACAACCAATAAAGGATAATTATTCTGGAGATTGGCTAAAATAGAACCACCTGTGCCCAAGCTCTGATTAAGCACAGCCTTCCAAACTAATCTCCAATGGAGTGCTAGTGGTTTGGGCTTGGACTCAGCCTCTTCTGGCCAAGGTCTGATGAATCAGAGACAAGTCACAGCCAAGTCCCAAAGCCCTTCTGACATGTTACCAGTGCAGGAGGGGAGCAGGCCGAATGTAGCAATGTGGTTTGGGGATTTCACCTGGATTCTTCCCAACTGTTTAATTACAAGAGGAACTGATGGAGAGGGAATTTCATTTTCACTGCAGCAGTTTCAGTGAGGAAGCCCAGTGAAGATCCCTTACAGGGACAGAGGCTGACAAGGAACATTTCTTGGGCATTTTGCTTCAATCTTCTACCTATCTGTTGCTTTCTACCTTTTCTGCTTTATGCTTCTTGCCTTGCTCTTCCTTTGTCTTGGAGTGACTCATCAGGTGTCTCTTTGGCTCCAGTTCTTGGCTCAGATTTAATGAGGCTGTTCCAGCTCTGCAGCAGCTCTCTGCAGCACTGCTCTCAGTCAATGCCACGCAGACAGAAGAGCCCTGACCACAGAGATGCTGCTGTTGAATTCTTCTCAGCATCAAAGCTGAGAGTTTGTGCCCATTCCTCACCAGCCCTGGAGACACCTTTCATCTTTGTACACCTCTGACCTTCAGAACCATGTCACAGAGGGGTGGCTTCAGACCAGCATGACCTGTGGGAACTCAGGACATCCCTCTGGCTGCCCTGGCTGTCTCCAGACCCTGGCAGGGGCTTGGAGACCTTGGCACCAAGTCAAAAACCCCTGTGGCTTCAATTTTAGCCTGTGGAAAAAACTGCCAACTTTGTATGAGGAATGACAAGCCACAAGGGTTTGAGTAGTGTGGTAGTTGAGTTAACACAGGGTGAAAAAGTAGAATTTTGGGGCTTTTTAGAATGAAGTTCGAGGGGACAAGATGGAGGGATTTGGGCATGTCCTGACCTTCTTCTCCTCCTTCTTGTCCTCCATGTCTTGCTGTGATGGTGACACTTTTCTATTGGTTTAAGGTACAGACACACTGTCCAACAGAAATGACAGATATTGGCACGTTATTTTAAAGATAGCACACATAGTTTTTGGTATAAAATGTGAACACTGCCCTGGGGGCAGACAGAATGCCATGGCCGACCTGCTGGACAGAGCTCAGCAGGGCAGAGAGAGAATGTTCTAGACAAGGGAAAATAAACAACCTTGAGAAGCCGACCCTGCACATTCTGACTCTTTCTTTGGCTGCATGGGCTGGGAAACAAAGACTTTTACACTCTCGGGGTCAACTCGACCGTCAGACCCTGAGAACGACCTTTCCATGCTCATCCACCTTGGAGCTGCATTAGGCCCACGTGATGGAGCACAGCCTGTCCACAGCAGCTGCTCCACACCCACAGATCCTCTCTTCCTTCCCTTTCTTGCTCAGGATTTGACCCCTTCCTTGCAACAACACAATTGGCACTCCCACCCCTCCCAAGGAAAGCAGGGAGGGCTTTGGCAGGAGCTCTGCACCTTCCTCGTGCCTCTCCCCACAGGCACAGTATGGCTTTGCTGGCCCCACATTGGGCTTCTCCCTGGGGGCTCCCCTGTCTGGGGAAGTCCTCCTGGAGCAGTTCTGTGTCAGGAATGAGAGATGCATTGGACTTCTTCAGTCTTCAGCTTCTGTTTATTGTTATGCTACCAAAACTGCTGCACACCGTCTGCACCAGACTCTGCATGCAGGAAAAACAGCACAAAAATGGCCCCAGATGTACAGTTTTAAGGGTTTTCAAGGCTGAACTAAAACTAAACTACCCAATTAAGAAATGACACCTAGATTATTTTCCCTTTTAACCCAATAACTGATCCCTCAAGAGCTGCAATGCAGACTTTTCTGTCCAATTGCAAGATACCACCCAAGCCCATGAAGAAGAAGGAATAAGAAGGTGAAGAACAACTTGCCTCCACACTAAAACTTCCATCATGATTCATATTTATTTCTATATTCTAAAAACCTAAACTCTAAGTTTTCCACCCTGTGATATTACACACTTCTAACCACCTCCACACCCATAATCCCAGTGCTATCAATCAATTTTGGAAGTCTTCTCCACAGCCTCAGGTCAAATGCAGTGTTCTCTTTTGGGTCTGTGCCTTTCAGCACAGAAAGTTTAAAATTCTCATCATCCAGGGTTCCAACAGCACAGCCCAGCCTCAGTCTTTCCCTCAGCTCGTTTGCTTTGGAGCCCAGGCTTATTTTTGAAAATCCCTGCCCTAAGAACATATTTCTAGTGGATCAATTAAGGGCCTGGCATTTTCCCTGCCCAGATGACCTGCTGTCTGTTTGTTCACCTCCCAAAGCCCAGCTTGGGACCCCCCCTTCACACACTCTGTCCAGTTCAGCAGTTTATTTGGTAAAAGTTATGGTCAGCACCTCGACTGACCCATCACAGCTCGCAGCACTCGATCTCTTCTTCCTGAAAAAGTGGCACGAGCCAGCTATGCAAGAGATTGTTTAACCAAGTAACTGGAGCCATGTCCTCAGCAGGGGCAGCCTGGCAGAGAAAAGAGTATTTTCCTTGGTAAAAAGCACCTGGCAGGCAAATCAGCTCCACCTAACAGCTCTGTCTTGCCTCCCTTACTGTCAGAAGCATCTGCTTTGTGCAAAATTATCAGAACACGACCCTGTGCACTTCCCATTCCTGACCTTTTCTTCTCATTTACATCTAAAAGACTCATGGTATGTGAGATTTATACTTTTTGCAATATTTGGTGTTGACAGCTCATCCTTTGCATTGACAGCAGGCTGCACCATCTGAAGTACACAATCACTTTCATAGTCCATTTCTTGGTAAGCACTGCAAATAAAGTACAGAGCTGATTTTTCAGTCTATTCCTGTCTGCTGCTTTTTGCCCATAGATGCCAAGCACTTCAGGAGCCAACAATACATAGCAGGCAGCAGGCTTCTATGGCTGGGGCCAATAAAACCAAAACAGGGGCAAAGTGGCTTGGGGATTTTCAGGGCCTGAGAAGCCCTGTGTGCTGAGGCTGCATAAAGTGGTTTGTCATTAAATGCTACATTAAATAGACTATCAAGCAAAGCACTGCAGTCTGCCACCACAGGAACACAGCTGGAGCTCCCTTCTGTCTTCACCTCCATGCAGGGGGGACTGGTGACCCCCAGTGTCCTGTCTCGAGAGACCCCCAGTAATTCCATAGATTAAACAGCTCAGATCCCATGCAATTCCCAAAATCTAGGTGGCTCATGAACACTGTAACACTACATCAGCACTTAAAAATCTATTCTGACCCTCTTCTTCATGTTTTGTGTCTTCCCCAAAACCTCCTGAGCCAAAGCCCACATAACCATCTCCTCTTGATTTGCTGGACCTGACCTGCTTTGGAGCAAATTTCAGCCTCTTGCATTCATGAACCAGCTGCTTACATCCCCTCCAGAACCTTCCATTATTAATGGCTTTGCTTTTTTTTTTTTTTTTTTTGGGTCTGCAAGTTTCTCTATTCCTCATTATTTTTGGGATTTTTCCATTTCTCTTCCCTGGAGGCTGGTATATTTCTCCCACTCCTCCTTGAAGATCCTGTTGCAATTCACAGGACTAATGATTCAAAAAATCAAAACACACCCTTTTTCTTACAGTACTATGGATGATCCCCAGTATTTATAAGCATTTTTTCCTCCAAGGAGGTGCACAAATACAGAAAATCTAAACACAATGAGCTCTGCAAGGGAGGAAATCCATCACAGCTCAGAAAATGTACAAGTCTATTTCTGCACAGAACAGTTATCCATGTTCCTAATTGAACTTAATGTTTATAATCACTCAGTTCATGTTGAAGAGCCTTGTTGACTCACCAGAGAACAATTATGCCAAGTCACCTTCATATTTCTCATTTAACATATTCCAAGAGATAACCAAAGGAATTAGGGAAAAGATAATTACAAAGGACAATAAGGAAGCTGCAGACAGGCAACTGAGTTGGTGGCAGAGATCCAGAGCTGCCAGATGTCCTCCTGCACAGGGAGGGTTGGGAAAGGTCTGGCAGCAGGGCTGAAGTGTCACTCCCAGTGCCAAGGAGGACAGCAGACAAGCCCCGGCCCACAGTGAAATCCAACCAGAAGATTTTTCAGCTGGGATCCTCAGGCAGGGCTGCTCCCTGCTCAGACACTTGCCAGCTGGTTTGAACGGGGCTGTTTGCTCAGCTTTGGAGCATCTTGTGCTGGTAATTTCACACAGAGAGATGATATAGAAGCTTGGGGACCAGGTAAAGAGTTTACCCAGCTGAGCTGAGCAGGGAGAGGGACAAAACACTACACTTAAAAACAGATAATCTGAGCAAAGCGCATTTACATGCAGAATCCACAACTCCCTCTAGGGATTCATTAGAGAAGGAAAGGAAATTTGCTTCTGTTTGTTTGGAACACAGAATTATTAATGGCCGTGAAAAAGTTAGCACTTGCCAGCATTTCCCCAGATAATTTCTTGCAGACCAAGTCTAGGTGAAAGGGCAATGAGCAGTTCACAGTTCAAAGTGAGAAAAGGATGAGCCAAGATTCAGGCTGGCCCTGATGTTAATTTGAAAGGGACCATAGGCCACTGCAAGACATTACCATCACTGTTAAGGGGAGTTGCATCATCTGCAGTGTGTTTTCTAACCAAAATATGCTTGAACTCTGACTCCTGGAGTGCACTCCAGTTCTGGATGGGAATTTCCAAAGATCCTGAGTGGTTCTAAATTCCTCCAAGAGAGGAACATTTAAGCCAATCCTCACTTTCCTACATACTGAGATTAGATTTGATCCACGCCTTGGGCTTCATGTCCCCCAGGCCCTTGGCACAGCGGTACCTTTTCTCTGCAATTGTTTTTATTTAGTGCTATTGCAGTTGCTTATTCTTGGGACAAGAAAAGCAGGATTCTCAGCCTCTGATTCTGGCACTTGCTCCATATCATGTGTGCTCTCCTCCCCTCACTGAAGGGCCTCAAGTCACCTTGGTGCCTCAGCACTCCCTAGCCTTTCCCATGAGGAGTTCCCCAGAAGCTTTAAAACTTTCCTTTTCCAAAAAACCTGACTGTCTTTAGGACACCTAAACTGTTAATCAGAGTAAGCATCCTGCTTTTTCTTCCTTTTTTTTTTTTTGCGTGTAGTATTAAAGATTTTCATGTAAATCCTCTCCACAAGTACAGCACAAGTCCCAGGTGTTGTGCTCCATGTACAACAGCAGCTGTGATGCCAGCCTGTGCTCACACACAGGAATGGACAAACAATAACACCCAGCACTTAACCCATAATTACTTTCCTCAAAGGAGACCCAGGGGAATATTTACTCAAGGTTTTTTGACCATTTGGAAAACATAAATGAGCTATTTAATAAGAAATGCTTTCTTTCCACTGTCTCATCAGTATCAAATGTCTCATTGTCATTAGATCAGCCTGACTAATGGGATCTTAAATTCTCATTAGGGTCTCTAAATGTGACTTTCATACAATATAATTATAAAACAAATATTAGTCAAAAAGACATGAAAGTGCATTTCATTGGAAAGTGCCATTCTTTCCAAACTCATGTCAGAAATTTTTCAGAAGGAAATTGTGTCCTAGAGCCTCAAACCCTCAAAAAAATTTGGTATTTTTCTTTCTGAACCAGAAGCTCTTTGCTGTTGTTATTTCTGTATTTGTATAGCCGAGGTAGATCAATTGCATCCTATTTAAAATTCCAAAGAACTTGGCTGGGCACCTGGGGCAGTGTAGCCACTTGCCAATGACAACCCTGAATTGTTCCAATTCACTCATCAAGTTATTGAGGACTCCACGTGTTCCAGGGCAGGAACCTTTCAGTGCCCCAGGAGAGAGCCGGCAGAGAGGATGAACCTCACAGCCCTGGAACATCTGATTCTCTAAACGGGGATGGGTCTCTCTTCACAACAGGCCAGGAAACTTCTGCCAGAGGGCAATATTTCCTATTTCCAGATGTGCATCCAACCTGTTTCTCTCTGGACCCACAGCTCCCTCCATTACTGCTGTTACAGGACACTGTACCAATCAATTAATATTTTGGAGCTTGAATTAATTATTCCACTTACTAATATGTGCAGAGTTAATGCTTCACTGGTTTTGACTCGTTGCTAATAAATAAGTTTGTTCCTGATCAGAGGAGTTTCCAGCAGTGCAATTACCTGTGAGAAGCCAAAAAAGGCCATTGCTATAATGAATTTATAAATTAAAGTTTGCTTTGCCCTTGAGTCAGAGCAATTAGCATCACACAGCTTCCCCCCCAGGGCAATGATGTGAGATTTCTCAGAAGCTGCTTATTGTTGCTGCAGTCAATATCTTGCTCTGGGGAGTCCATTGTGCACCACAAGCAGTTCAGATAAACTCCAGCACAGGCTGATAAAAGCAGCCTCAGGTTAACCTGGCTGCCAGCTCTGACAGAAGCATCAATTAACAGCCTCAAAACCCAGAGCAAGGACACGGTGGGAAGTGCCGTAGGGCAGAGCTGTGAGCAGGGACAGATTTGGGGCAGAAGAGCCCCAATCCCAACACCCACCTGCACAGCCCAGGCTGCTCTTCCCACATCCATCTCTAAACTGCCCAAGTGCCATCGCTCCAGCTCTGAGCGCGCCCATACGTCACCATTAGCACAAGAAGTGACAAGACAAGTCAAACCCAGGCATCCTAATTCAGGGGTTTGTGGAGAGGTCTGACAACATCCTCCTCCTCCCCTGCTCATCAACAGCTGACAGTAAAGGCGCCCTAATCAACCCCCATCCAGTCTGTTTCCCTTCATTTCTTTCACAATCTATATTTTTTCTTTAAGTCACAAACACAGGGCCTTGTTCTGGGAAATTCATTGTGCTGCTATGCATCCAGTTTTCCTGGGCAAACTGAGGACAAACAGGTATTCTCCTAACCCAAAGAGGACTTATTGCACCAACAAAAAATAGCAAAGAACAGAAAACGTTCTAGGTATAGATATATTGCACCCTGCCTGGGGCCATGGAGACAGATCTGGGGATGGAGATAAAGCCTGAGACCAACAAAGAAGGAAAAAGGTGTAATGAAATAAATTGCTTTAAGACTAGAAATAAAATTATTTTTATTTTTAAAATAATAATTACTTAGTATTATTATTTTTAAAATAATTAATTATATTTCCTTTGCTGATAAACTTCATTATGTTGTTTTGACACATTGTTTGGTATGACCACCACCCTAAAAAACCAGAAAAAATAGATTTCTTGTTTCAGATTTGATGCGAAAAAAGCCCCCAAAGTCCAAACCTTCCCATTGCAACACAATCCAGAACACACCTCCAACATCCACCATCATTTCCCAGGCTCAGCATGACAAAAACAATTAATGTTTTTTGAAGCTCACAAGCTTCACCCAGTTATTTTACAGTGAGAAAAGACTGCAGTGAAAACATTTTACCTCTGAAGGTCAGCAGGACACAGGGACTTTTCCTGAAAAATCCATGTTGTGGGGACACACAAGCTTCGAGGACTTGCTGGAGTCTGAACTACTGCAAGGTGAAAACTGTACAGTCCTGCAAGTGAGTAAACTCTGAGAGATGAAGAAAGATGGAAAGAGAGAGAAGAAAATACTGAAAATTCTGAGACTGGAGTGGAGGGTCACTGGAGCATTGAAGCTTTAATTAATGGTCTTTTCCTGGCAGAGCTGCAAAGAGGAAAAAAAAACAGCTATAGCACAGCAGTGGCACAGTCGTTTGCAAGACTGCACTTCTGATTACCATACAATAGCCAGGGCTAATTACAAAGTTCCCACATTTATTATAACTTTGGGATACACTCACCTTGCTGTGCTGCTTTAAAGCACACTGCTCAAAGTACTCTTCTTTGTCAGCACCACCTGCAGGACTTAAAAGCTAATTTTATCTTTCAAGTTTGGCCTTTTTCTTCACAGTTAGATATGATTTTTTGTCATGGTAAGAGGCAAGAGCTGTCTCCCAGAATTCTAGAAAAATCAGCAGTGTTGGAGAATTCCTAACTGGTGATGACAAAGCACAGCTTGGAGTGTGGGGGTTTTCTCTTCCATGGACAATGCCCACAGTACACATGGACACACTCAGCAGGCACCACGTGGGGGGAAATGCTTTCAGAATCATTTCCAGGCCTTTTATTGGACAAGTGGTGCCTGACTGAAGTTGATGCAGAATAGGACTCAGCAACCTTTCAAGCCTCAGCATGAAATAGTCACCAAGAAATGTATTTATAATGACAGCCAGCAACTGCAATCTATGTCCAAAAGGGTCCTCATCTTCCTTTGAACATGAAATGACAAAAAATGAGAACTAGGGTAGCATAGTAATTGGTTCAGGGTTTGCTCTATTTGATTCTCCTTCATCTCACACCCAAATTATTGTAAAAACTCATCAGGATGTCCCCAAAGGGTATCAGATCAAGTGATGCTCATAGTTCAAATGGAAGTCACCTGTGCAAGAGTCTTAGGGCTGAAGGAATAAAGCTAAACTGAAAAGGGAGATATGAATTAAATAAAAAAATTCTCCCCTCAGCTTGCATCAGCTTTATTCTATCTAAGAGCAGGACACAGCTTGGATGTGAAAAGATTTATTAAATTACCTCATGGTCTCTGTAGGTTAATGAAATATTTCTACCAAATATAGAACCTCTAATAAGTTTTTAAAATATTATCTTTCTTTTTGTTGTTGTTGTTGTTTTCATCCAATCCAAGCCATAAGTGCCACTCAGGGTTTATGAATAATTAATGCAACTATCCCATTTGATCCTTTGGAGCAAAGCATTTCCTGAAATTTACCTGTCAAAAATTTTGCCCATCTGATATGTTTTCTAACATCAGAAACCAGGAAAAAAAAAAAAAAAAAAAAAAAAAAAAAAAAAAAAAAACCAAAAAAAAACCCAGAAATGTTTTGGCTGCATTGCTTTGACTTTTGAAATAAGACCATTAGCTTAGTTTTCAAAATGTCCATGTTTTTGCCTTCACAACAGCCTTTAAGAGGAGGGTTCTTTTGTGTCTCCATGGTACTAGCTCTTTTTCAACCTCTTCTAGTCAAAAGCAAAAGAATCCAGGTTTCATCTGCTTTTATATGCTTTTGATTGCAGATAAATATGGGCTACAACTTTTAGAGATTTCATAGTCTGTGTTGCAAAAACAGAGCACTCAAAGGAAGTCTATCAAATATGTTCAGGAAAAGAAAAAAAAAAAACATAGAAAGAAAATTAACTCTAAGCAAGTTCCCCACTGAGAAATGGGGAACCACTTCCAAGTTCTTGAAATTAAACTGAAATGTTCCCTTTTTAAGAAGGGGTGCTTTTGAGCAGGAGACTTGTGAGAACTTCCCTACGAGAGAGACAAGAGGAACCCCAAGGAGCTGAAACTCCATTTTTAGGATGAGATTAACACCACGAGCCTTGAATTATTTTCATTCTGATGGAGTCAGAGGAGAAGGACGAAGAAAGGTACATTTAAAGAAAGCTTCCAAGGTCACTTGAGGTTGGTTGTCAGTGGAATGATCTGTTTGTTCACTAAGCATCCAAGAAAACTTCCAAAACTAATAAAGCCGTACCTATGTGAGAACACGCACAGAATGAGGCTGTTTGTGCTCCCAAAACCAGCTCCATTTCAGCTGGGCTTTTCAGGACAGCTGAAAAAATCTCAGAGCCTAAATCCCACAGGGGCCAACCTTTATTAGCTTGTGCTCTTAGAAATAGCCTGTGCTTCTTGCAGCAACATGTATCCCTTCTAGGCTCGTGCCTTTCCAAGGAAAATTCAATCTTTGTGCCCCCATTCGGAAAGATTCTTGAAATGCTGAACAGAGAGCTCCGTTCTGCTTTTCCAGAATAAAACCAAGCTCCAAACCAGGCTCTGTTTGGCCTGAGTGAGCACGGCAGGAGCACCTCATGATGTTCAGTGCTGTCAGAGCTGAAAGCAGATCCATCCCTCTCTCTAATAAAATCCCAATTTAGCAACAAGTGTATAAATATCTATCCAGATACCAGGGGCTTTTTCCCCACACCACTTTTCACCCACACAAGAATCCCCACATAAGCTGTGTAATTGCTGCCCAAAATGGCAACACATGCTCTGCAATTATCATTAGAGTTAATTAAAACCTCTGAGCAGTAGGCAGCTTGAATTGCTGTTTACTCTCAAGTCTCTGAAAATGCTGCAGGTAATTGAAAGAGAAGCATCAACCCAATATTGCTGATTTTCTTATTGGCAAGGCTTTGATAATTGGATTTTGGTCATCAGACAGTTCTAAAAATAAAAAATTAATTTTCTCTGAAGGCCTGACTGTCCCCTGCAGCACACTCCACTGAGGTATTTTCATATTTCTGGGGCCTTTGCTGTACTGAATCATGGAAGCTCTAAGATAATCAGGTCAAAGAGGAGATTATCTAGAAAATAATCTTGTGTAGAGGAGGGAAAAGTCCTTTCTGCATGTTAGAGCACTAGGCCAGATGTTTGTACCCCAGGATGTCAGTCAGAATGGGAGGGAGGCACAGGGTTTGAAAGGTCACTGTGGATAATGAACTGGAGGCAATCAGTGTTTTTAAGACCTGAATATCCTCAGTACCCATTTGAGTACAGAGGAAAAATAAATACTCAACAACTCTATCCATCAGGGAAAAATATTTACAAAATGGACACTTAGAGCAGCAAGATGTGCCTAAAAGCACAATTTCCATCCCACAGCAGCGACTGATGGCTCTGGTTTCTGATCTAGCCCTGACACCAGCCCCAGATCTCCATTCTGCTTCCCAGGCCATGTGCTCAGGACTCTGCTCCATGAAAATTGGGGGTCTGGAGCACAGGGTGACCCAGGCTGGAGCAGGAAAACCCAAGTAATTTCATATCTGTGAATTAACCCTTCCTCTAAGTCATGCTGATAACTCCACACAGATGCCACGCTAGCCAGATCAGACATTTTGTGCCTCCCTTTCTCCAGGAAATGCTGTTCTCTTGTCTCCTGGTAAAGCAGCAGAAAGATTGTGGTTGCACCAATATTTTGCTACCAGTGCTGGAAACCCAAGCAGGTTCTACAAAAACACCCAAGGTCAGTTGCTGGCAATGAACTTCTGTTGGCTCCTGGACATTTTAAAACACTTTGAAGGCTGCTGATGCCAACGTGCTGCTGAGCATGGAGCTATTCTGGGGCTGAAAGGGGCCCTGCCAAAGGAGAACGGTGGTCACTTAAAAAACACAGACTCCTCCATCTCTCCCAGACAGTCTTCCTGCCCTAACCCCCTTAAAATTCAAGCAGATAAGTGCACAAAAAATTCACCCAGCTTTTTCTGCTTGAGATAGAAGGAGAAAAACTCTGCCTTAACTCTGCCTCAGCCATTAAGAAAAATGTTCTCTGTGTCTGTATTAATTTCCTCCTCAGCCACAAAGCTGATTTCCAACAAGAAGCTACAGGGAGTGACATAAAAATAAATTGGTTTGTAAAAAGCCCAGATGAAACATTACCTGGACACAGGAAAGCACTCCTCCAGGAAGATCAAACCCCAAATGCTGCTGAAAACAAAATGGGTTTTAATGAATGGCAGATCTTAGGTCAGCAATAGACAGAGAGATTAGTGGAAACCTGATTAGATCAAAGTCTCTGAACGTGGCTTAGAGACCACCACATCTGGGCATGGTCACTGAAACCTGAAGGCTGAATTCTGTGTTAAGAGGAATCTTTTTTTGTGTGTGCCTTTAATCAGAGGAAGAAGAAAAGCTGTTTGAAAAGTGCTTTGACAGGTGTGAGGAAGATAAGCTGGAAGCAGATCAGAAAGACAACAGTGTTTGATAAAGAGTAGACTGGGGATTATCACCACAAATATGCATAAGCTCCATTCTGTATAGTAAAGCATGACATTATTAATAGTACTACTTATCCCTCTTAAAGCATTTTAAGCTTTCAAGTGCTACCCAAATACTAATCACTAAGCAAAGGTGCCAAAGAATCCTTCCCATATCCTGCTGATTGCACAGACTGAAAGCACAGTAAGTACAGCGTGTACAATGGCAAACACAGGCCTGAACAATCACCGTGCTTCGTCATATTACAAAAGAGATTGTGCTCCAAAAGGAAAGATATTAACGTGCATCCATTAGGAAACTGCTCCTACCTGCTGCTGGGGGGTTGGGAACTGCAGATTTGCTGTTGGTGCTGCTGGGAGGGAGCTGGAGCACAGAGGGGAAATGGAAACTTTCCATCTATAACATCATCTATAGGAGATGAGGGCAAAACCTCCTCAGAGGAGGAAACCCGGGGGAACTTTGCAGCAAAAGGTAAAGGTGGGACAAAGATTCAAGAGCAAAAGTAAAGCCATTAAATTAGCCAAGAAGGAAGGTCTTAGCTTCTTTTTGCCAGGGTCATGATTAAATGCACAAGACAGTATTTCTTGTTGGGACTGAGATGTTTATTAGTTCTTTTCTATGTTACAATCTCACAAACAGTGAGTTCTACAGCACTTCACTCTAACAAGCCAAAAATGGAGCCCTATCTCTCTCTCTCTACAAAGCCTTTGAAGGATAAACTGTCCAATTAAGAAATGACACCTAAATTATTTTCACTTTTAATCCCATAACCAACCACCTGTGCCCCACAATGTGGACTTTTTTATCCGATTACACAAAACCACCCAAACCCATGGAGAAGGTGAAGAAGAAGGAGAGGAGAAGGAGAGGAGAAGGAGGTGAAGAAGGTGGTGAAGAAGAAGGAGCAGCCTCTGCCCTTAAACCTCCATCTTGCTTTATATATATTGCTATATTCTAAACCCTTAAATTCTGATTTTTCCACGCTGTGATATCACACACTTCTATTCAAACTCCACACCCACAATCCCAGTTCTATCATTCCATTTTGGAAGCTTCTCCATGGCCTCAGGTCAAATGCAGTGTTCTCTTGGGGGTCAGAGTCTATCAGCACAGAAAGTCTCAAATTCTCAACAACTAGGGTTCCAACAGGAAGGTGCTGGATCTTGGCAGTTTCACTTGATCAGAAAAGGGGGGAAACAAAAAAAAGGACTGTCAATCAGAAGGGCTGATCAGTTAATTCCTTGGCAATGGGAATGAGGAACAAATTATATTAATTTCAGGTAATGATGGGACACTGTTGCCAATTTTGGTGAATACTAGTGAGAAAGCTCACATGAATGAATTCTTTCTAGTCGTTGAGTCCTCGGGCTGCCCAGCAGCTCGTTCTGCAGGAGTGCTCAAACAGAATACACAAAAAGCCAGAGTCTGTCATTGCAGAGAGTCATCCTTCTCACAGCTACACAGAGAATAACCAGAATTCCCACTGCTCAGATGTTAATCACTGCAGCTGCTGACCCTCCCAGGAAGAGCTGTAGGATGCCAGCAGCCTGTTCAGGGGCACAATGTGGTTTTTGGTTTGAGTGCTCTGCACCAAGGTGGGCTGTCTCCTAAGCACCCATCTGCAACCAGTGCTAGTAAAAAACACTTTTCAGCTTAAACCATCTCTCCTACTAAGTAGATAACATAAACCTGAGCTTTTAGCCTCAGCTCTTAGTCAAACATGAACAGAAAAATCAGTTACTGGCAAACATGTCCACATTTATGATGTGGGAAGAACAGAGCGAGCCCCTGCTCTGATCCTAAACCAGAAGATGCACAAGCTGCTGGAAAGGTGCAGAACAAACCCAAGTGCACTTTTCAGGCAAATCCCATTCACATCCTTCCAGAAAAGGGCTGTGTTGTCTCCAAGGCAACAGGGAGGCAGACCTCAGGCCTCAGGAGTAAATGAAATTATCTCATTAACATTTGTTCCCTTAGCTCATGTTTCATCGGTTAATACAGAAGGTGCTACAGGTACCACAAAAAGACTCTTCCATGCAGAATGAGGAAACACAAGCAGCAGTGGAGATTTCCCAACCTTTTTTCCCTGAAGCTTCTTGGCCTTCAGGGAGGAAAGATTAATACTTTATGCATTAAAAATGATAGGGCACAATTCATGATAAGGTATCAAGGTTTTTATACCTGTTTAGTGATTCCCAGTGCTTTCAACTTGTAAATACTCACATGGGTGGTTTAATTAGTTTGACTTGTAAAAACATCCTGAGGTTAAGGGTCTTCAGTGTTTCCCATCTCATGCACACCCAAAAGGGTAAAGCATAATGTCATTTGTATCTATGGCTCCTTCTGAAAGTTTTGACTCTTTTTTCCCCCATTTTGCTGAGCAAACTACAGATCTTAGCAAGAGGGAGAAGAAAAGAACTGGTGGATGACAGAGAAACAGCTCTTTGGAGATGCTGAAGTCTCGCCCCTTGTTTTCTGCCTGCTGTCAGGGATTCAGCCCCATGCCATGAATACACACCAATATCTCCAAAATACCACATTTGAGTTTGGGTTGTCAAAAAATCAGGTTTCACTTACTGAATCTCCAACTGACAAGTTCCTCATTCATGTTGCTGTTTTGATGTCAAAGGTTTGCTATGGGGTTCAAGTCCAACAGGCATCAATGCCACTGGGAACAGCTGTGTGATCACCCACAGGGTCTGATTATACTTCAGCTCCTTTTCCCACATCACACTGGAAATTGTCAGTGCATGGCAGGACCAGCTCATCCTGTGAAGGAAAGTCAAAGCAAAATAATCCGTATTTTTCTGTTTTATCTCCTTTGCTCCTAGTTGCCCTTTCTGGTAATTCACTGCTTGTAGTTTTCATTCATAAATCTGATAATATTTCCCAAATCCCTTCTCATCAGAGAGCTGCCATCTACATGCTATAGAATGTCTTCCCTGGGATTGCAGAAATCCTTTCCCCTTCCAAAAAAGCTCAGCACTTTTTAGCAACAGACAGCAATACTACTGAATTCCCCCAGTGCCCTTGGATGTGTTTTGGATGTTTAAAATTCAAGGGAACAGCTGTCAAGTGAGATGATAATTGTGCTGTCAGTGTACCGAAAAAGAATTAGGGAAATTATCCTCCAAAGAAAAAAAAATAGGTTTCCTTATCACACAGAAAGGGAGAGGTCTGAAATAAGAAACACTCCTCTGAAATCAATGCTATCTGAAAGATGAAGTGAACCACATGCATTGCTGGAAGCTGTGAGAGAAAAGACAAAGGAGAGGCCAGCTGAGAGCCATGGCAGCACAGGAGCATCACTGCCAGCCTCCAGAGCTTTTGAGAAAGACTCCAGGCAGCAGCTGCACTGCTGGGACCCTCCAGAGAGCCTGTGGCACTGAAAATCCCTACATGTTACATCAGTGCCCCTTACTTCAGTATGGCATTGCAGAGGCATCTAAAGAACCTCCACATCTGCTCAGCTGAGAGCTGGGTGCTGTTAGACTCTCATTCCCTTATTTTCTGATCCAAGTGACTTGGTACAAAGCCATCCTGGCCCCTAAAAGGTGATACCATAACACAGAAAGGAATTCAGACCCCTCTGTTGCCATTGAATGTTCCAGGACTGGTCTCTCCTGCAAAATTTCAAAGCTTCCGCTTTTAGGAAAATCCCGAAGAGCTGTAGCAGACACAAACAGGGAATTCCTCAGTTCCCACAAGGTGGATATGGCACTGAGCCAGGGCAGTTGAAATAAGATAAGGATCACAGCAACTCCTTAAAAGACAAACTGCTCAAATAGGCAAGCAAGAGAGTCCAGTTTCAATTAAGTGATTTACCATCTCCAGCTGAAAAAATCAACAGCAATTTTCCCATTTGGGGGAAAATCTTAATCAGGCAGAAATGAGAAAAATATGAAAATTGGGAAATGATTTGTGAAATAGCTGCACTTCTCCTGTGGATTTTCCAACAGCATTTGTACAGAGCCAAATGCTCCCATTGCCCCCCTAGGACCAAAGACTCCCAGGCTCCAAGGCAGTTTTCACACTGAAATATTCCTCATTATTTCTCATAATGCAGAGGCAGAAACCAAAACCCTCCCTTTCAGTTATTAAAGAATAATTAATTGTGATTTCTGCTGCATTTGTATTACTCCCAATCCCAATGAAAGCACTGACCTGAAGAGAGGTTTTGTCTCTCCATCACATCTCCTCTGTGATGGGACAAGATCTTACCAGAAGCTTCAAAGACTTCAACACTTTCTCAAGATTCACAAGGACTCTGAAATTAATATAAAAAGGTCTCATGAATGCATGCTAGACATAGGGACTTGAAAGTGGAGAGAAACACAGTTTTCCATGGATAGGCACAGACTGGCCTTTGGGACAAGGGCACACATTGAAAATTGGAAAGCAGAGCCAGGATGAGAAGCAGCAGAACTTGACAGAATTGTTCATTCTGGTTAAAGCTAACTATGAACAAAACACACCTAAATCAGTGCTAAAGGGAGAGGCAGTAGCTGTATTCATTTTAGGCAGAAAAAAAGAATTCTTCATCTGAAAGATTTTGGCAGGTGACAGCCAATGTCAGAGCACACTTTGAAAAGCAGAGTCAGAACAAGGAGCCTTACAGAGTCCACATGTCACTGTCCCTGCTTAGTCAAAATTTCCATCACATTCAGAGATTTTTGTCCAGAATTAGATACCAGGCTTTAGGTCAATATAAGAGCCTTCATTTCTCACTATGAATATAAAGTTGCCCCATTTTTAGCAAAACTACCTTCAGCGAAGAAGCTGGACTTGAATCTGCTCCATTTTTTCTCTCTCCACAAAAACGCTGCACTTAGTTGAAAAAACTGTGGTTTCTTCTTGTGTTTTTTGGAAGAAGTTAATGCTTTCTGCTGGGAAAAGGGTGAGGAGGGAGAAAAAGATGAAAGAAATAATCACTTTCCTACCAGAAGCTCCTGGTTAGGTCAGTGTCTGCATTCAAGGAAAAAAGGGGCAGACATCAGAGAACCATCCCCAAAGACAGCTCTACCAAAAACTTCTCCAGCTGCTTCTCTGCTTTGTTCTCCAACTCCCTTTTGGCGAGGGAACTTGCTTCACCTCACCCCCTGCACACAGTGTGATGCTCCACCATGAATAACTGAGTTCTTATATCAGCTCAGTTGTCTGTTGCCAGTCTCTTCTGCTGCCTTATGATTTTTTTTTTCCCAACAGGGTTTTTCATTCAGTAGAAATCTATTTGAAAGGGTTTCACAAAAATACTTTGAACTTTCAGATGTTGAAGAATGGAAATTATGTCACCTTTGCAAGACTGATCTCTTACCAAAAAGCACCTTGCAGACAAAAGACAGAAAGCAGACAGAGAGATGAATAAACTACAAAGGACAAGGAAAATGTGCCTGCTGGTGTACCCTATCCTTAAGCAAAAAATCCTTTAGAACTCAGCCATGTTAATTATCCATTGTATTCATCAATGTCTTTCCATTCATATTTACAGGCTCCCTGTAGAAGACAGCTCTTATAAAAACCTGTGTGGAAAAAAAAAAAAAAAAACACAAAAAAAAAAAAAAAAAACCACAGTTTTAAGCTGCCCCCTTTATTGCCATTTCCATGGAAGAAGAGAAAGGAGAACAGAGAGGTCAGGCACAGACCACAAGAATGCTGTGGTAAAGCAGCTGCTGAAAGCCATTCCAGGAAGCCAAATAACCAAATTAACTGACATATTCAGGCACATGGGAGGCCAGAAGATTTGCTGAAGTGCCTACACAGACTGAACTCTTCTAAACCCCAAAAAGGTCTTTTTCCACCTTTGGAGGTGCCTCACACCCCTCATCTCCATCAGACCCAGATGTTGGGGGCAAGGCTGCAGAGCGGCATGAGGCATCATCCAGACCCTCAGCAGAAAAGGAATAATAAGAACAAATCAGTTTCCAAATGTGTTTGGAGCAGCAGGTGCTGATGGTCCCACACCAGCAAGGGGAAACCAGTTTCTGGGTCTGGATTCCTTCTCAGCCAGAGTTATGGAGCTTGTGAGACTCATACTACTGAAAGGAACATGTTGCTCTAATTCAGCTGACTCTTTCCTCAGAAAGATTGGGCTGGGTTTTCTTGAAATCATCATTCCACTCTCAATTTTCCTCTTCCTTATTGGAGCTCACTATTCTCAGCAAGTGCATTAGAGATCAGGCTTGCAGCCCCTCACCTACACGGATTCCTGGCCAGGGAAAAGCAATCTTAGAGGGATTTATTATTCCTGTCCCTTATCAGTGGAAAGCAGGTGCAAGGGAAGCATCCATAAACCCAGAGGGACTTTCCACTTGGCAAACTTCCCCTGCTCTCACAGCACAACTGACAAGCCTTTTGTCTTAGATTTGGTTACTGAAACTACTCAAATACATTTTGGGTGTTTTAGCCACACAAAAGCAGAAAATGTCTATGTGTGTGTCCATCTGCACATCTGTGGGTGGTCATATATTATATATACATTTCCTCTGGAAATTTCTAGGCTGAGCATTAGTTCTGTATATATAATTGAGATTTTCATTTGTTATAACCAGCCCACAATGTAAAGAAATATATTTATGACTGTCTGAAATATATGTGGAAGATGACCAGCCCTGCAAGAGTCGTTGGAGCTGTTGAACTACTTTTACCAGGAAAATCCTCCCTAAAGCCATCAGAGACCTCCCACCCCAAAACTTGCTGAGAACAGGCAGGATGAAATCAGAGGGAGATAAGAATGGCTGGCTCTCACAGGGACCTTTTCCCAGTGCCTGATGAGATACAGAAACACCTCAGACAGCTCTGTACTTTTAACAAGATGGTGCCATAAGGTTCTTCCCAACCTCAAAGCCGTGCCCATTTTCTTCCCGACATCTTTTTTAAATTATTCCCATTTGTAATTGTTCTTTGCCATCTCATCCAGTAGGAAATACTGACAAAACATTTCCTATTATGCAGAAGCTGATGATATTAAAAACTACATGGCACAGTCTTAAACCTTCACAAGCCCTCACTGTCAGATGGATCTTGATTTCCTATCAATAAATGCAAAGTAGTGCCTTGTCAAATCAATCTTTTTCCTCACGTTCTCTCTTCCCCTATGCAAATTTGGAGAGGAAGCCACAGGCTGCAGCTGGCACCAGTCCTTAGCAAGGAAAAGAGAGATTCATGTAAAGTAAACAAATCACTATCAACATCTTTCTCAATAGGTCCTAAAGGTCCTCATTGTCAGACACCCTCAAAAACACTCCCAGTCCTGTTCCCCAGGAGCTGGAGTCCCAGTTTAATTGAACACAGCCCACAATCAGAATAATCTTTCATCATCCTCCCATGCCCAATTCCTTTTCCGTGTGATTTGCATTTCCTGTGTTTTGCCCCATTACCATTTAGTTGTGGAGCACAGAGAGCTGTGTTTGAGCCAGACAAAAACCCCTTGTGCATTCCAGCCAGAGGAGATGGATCACACTTCAGCACAAGGAACTGCATAACCACAATATGATTCCATTTAAATACCCATCTTATTATTTGAAAAAGTCTTTGGTTGGCCAGCAGAGGTTCTCCAGCTTTGGCTGGGAGCACAGAGAGCTGCACATCACAGGCAGGAGCACAGGAACCACCTGGCACCTGAAGCAGCTGCTCCTGTAGAGCTGCAGAACAAAGGGGAGGAAGAAATACTCACCACCTTTATTGTTATTCCCTGGTAGCCACAAAAAAAATCCTGTTCTCTAATGAGCAGAATATTCAACCTCCATAAAGCACAACCTAACCTTCAAATAGCTGCTTCTTGTTCTCCCAGCAGGGAGCCTCCAGGGATTGTGCATTAGAGATAAAGGGGGGGAAATTATGCAGGAGATACAGAAAATTGAAGGAACAGAGACTAAAGACCTAACCTGACAGAAAAAAAAATATGGCAGAGATAAGGCATAGGTTTGAAAAGGAAAGTCAAGTGTTTAGGTGGCAGGGGAGCTTAAGAAAATAGATATTCCTTTTGGGAACATGAGTTTTAGCCTGATAGATAAAACACCTTACATACAGGTCCATTAAAGCCAGAACCGAGCCTTAGAGGAATAAAGGAAATCAAAATATTTCATAGCAAACCAACAAAGCAACAAACTACAAGAAAACCTTATTTGTTTTTCAGTCCCTGCTGACTTTCCAGAGTATCTCCAGAGGAAACTCCTCATTCCATTTGAGTCAACCAGACACTTTCAATACGCATCACAAGGCCCTCTGGGCACTCAGCTTTGGGACCCAGGTAATCAAGATAAAGGCCACAGCCACTTGATATATCTGTAAATTGCTGCCATCAGGGAAATAAGGACATTTGGTTCTGGCAGCAAGCAGGATCAATTTTGCAGTGGTGAACCCCAACTGGAAGAAAGTGGTAAAGGGTTGTTTTTTACTGAAATCTGCAGAAAGGAGTCACTCTACAGAATGTTACCACAGGAATGAAAAGTAAAAACAAAGTGTCCTCCACACCCTAGAGTTAATTTAATGGTGAAAGGTTTAGGAAAATATTACAATGTATACGGAAAAAAGGACTGAAAAAAAAATTCCACTGCAGATTTAGCACCAATGCACAAAAAGAAATACGCTGACAATGCCAGAAACCCCAATATTAACCAGCATTAATGAGCTATTCCATTCTTGGAAGAGCCCAAATTCGAAGCAGTCTGCAGACCTCATGAAATCCAACCAACAAAACAACCACGTGCAGCCACCCCCAGAGTTCCTTTCTAGCATGTTCAGATGGCTCCCACCACATTCCAACATCTGGTGGCACAAGAATATTTCTGAGCCACCAGAAATACACATATACTTATTGAACAAATTTATGACACAGTGACTTAATCAGCATCATATTATAACCCTCATAGGAAATATCACCCAAACTCCACAGATTTACCCTGTAATTTTATATATTCTCCCTGCAGAATATGGAGAAAATAAGAACTTTAAAGCCTATCTTGAGCTGTTATGGACCACAGGCAAAGACCCAATTTACAACCCCTATTCTCATTGCGCCCTTCACAGCATATTTTGTTGCCCAAGGAGTGAAACCACAGACTCAGGAAGGGGACCAGTGCCTGGGAGAGCGTCCTGGATTGCAAGGCAAGATGTATTCCATTGCCATCTGTTAGAGGTATGGCAGTTATCCTGTCTTAATTGGGCAGTTTTCTTTATCTCTTCCACAACCAGTCCTCTCTCAGGGGAGACACCTGCTGATAACGGGCTATTGAATGTCCCTGTGTGACTGATAAGAACTGTAACAGCCCACTGTGAGATGCTCCGCCCAGAGGGAGGAGCCAAGCATTCCTACCTGGATACAATCTTGAGTTCCTGGAACACCAGCACGGCTTTTCCTGCGCTGGATTTCCTAGAAGAACAGCTTCCTCTTCTGCTGCAGGAAGACTACACCCTTTTCTACAGAATCCCTGCTCCAACAGAACCACACCTGACACTCCAGGAGGACTGCAGCCACAATGCCCAATTGAACAGTGGCCAACAACCTGTCCAACAGGGTGTCACGTTGTATTCTGACTCTGTCAGTGTTGTTTTGGTTCACTGCATTGTTTATTTTATATTTTTATTTTCTTCCCTAATAAAGAACTGTTATTCCTGCTCCCATATTTTTGCCTGAGAGCCCCCCTTAATTTCAAATTTATAACAATTTGGAGGGGAGCGGTCTACATTTTTTCCATTTCAGGGTAGGCTCCCGCCTTCCTTAGCAGACACCTGTCTTTCCAAACCAAGACAGAGACCCTTCAGAGGACCTGAAGAGCCAGCGAAGGGAGGAGCAGAGCCCTGGGATAAATAACAGCTTTATCAATTGAGCTAAGCCTTCCTTCTTCATCCTCCCCCCTTAAAACCAGTGGGGTGAGGGATTCAGACCCAGCCCATCTGTGGGGCAGAGGGAGGTGGTGCTGACAAAAAGCAACAACTCTATTTTTATTTCAGATCCTCTTACCCATGAGAGATGTGTGCTCATCCTGGTAGTGTCGACACCGTGCTGTTCAGGTTATTTACTGCACAAAATTGCTCCCAAGATTTGGGCTTCATTTCCCTGTTCATTATTGCTGGGCTCCTCAGAAACACCAGGCTGCTGGCAGCACTTTTTATTGTTAAGAGCAAGAACCACATCATTTATTTTAGAAGAACAAAACATTGTCACAGAGTTTTGTTTGGTTTTTTTCCCCCACAATAGCTGCCCAGAAAGCTGTCAGAAGAAACCTTTTGTCTCCTAGTTAATCTGCACAGGGAAATGATGAAGTGATGAACTTGCTGCTAATAAATAGATGAGCATCTGCCCCTCTGCAGCTGAGAAATCCTTCCCACCACCATGTGCAGCCCAGGGCAGCGTGCTGGGCCTGATTAACACCACCCCAGTGCTGCAGGTGCCTCACACTGGGATTAATCAGGCAGACACAGGTTGAACTCCTGGTGTACACTGGAGAGGGCATTAGCTGACATCAGCTGGCATGTTCTCTGCTGGGTCCCTGCTTCCAAATAGAGCCTCTTCTCTTCTTAACAGCCCAGCTATTAGCAATCAGAAGATGCAGTAATTGTTTAGAGTCCGATCAGCAGGAAATTTCATTAGCTGCATAGATGAAGCCTGTGCTTTTTACAGAGGCCAGGAGGAAAAAAAATCCCCAGGTTTATTTAAGGAATATCTTAATGTTTCTCAGACACCTCTCTGAGTGGCCTTTCTAGCCATGCTCTGTGATTCACAGACATTAAGATCATTAATTCCTTCCCAAAAAGGCTTCTCATAAATAGATACCACAGGAACTTTGCGTCATTAATTAAAGTTTTTTTTCCTGAGACGCTGCAAGAGGAGCCTTTGGGCTCCTGATTGCTTCTGCACAGGAGCAGGGGAGAGGAAAAGAAGGGTTTTAGGTGATGAATGCCTCCCAGGGCATTCATGGCCAGTGGGTAGAGCCACGAGCTGTTTGCAAGTGAGCAGAGTGCAGCCAGAAGACCTCGTGTCCTGTAGCTCCCAGATCTCAGTGCAGAGCCTGCAGTTGAGGGGCTCTGTGCCTCAGTTTCCTTAATTTCTAAAGCAGAACTAAATATACTTTCCTGCATTCAGAAATTTTGCTGATACCCCTAAGAAAAGAGGTTTTTAACTTAAGGGGATGCACCTCTCCTGAAGCTCGTCTCATATTCTGGTAGAGTATTTGGAAGCATTTCCATCTCCTACAAAAACTGGCTCTTTATAACTAGGTAAGACACCTTCCCACATGTCAAACTCTTCTGCTCTGCCACATCTCTTATTTTTCTATGCATTAAAAATAAGATTTTCTGCGTTTCATCTGCCTAATCCTGTTCTCTGAACAAGAAACAGGACTTCAGCAATCCCTTTGAATGTATTAGTTTCATTTAACTCTCCTACTCTGCTCAAGGAGTGCTGGGGTCACTTGGAGCTTTTAACCTCTCCTCCCTTGTTCCAGCCTGGCACTGACAGGTGTCATTCCCAAACTTGCCTTTTCTTCTTCTCAGACTCACCCAGCAGCTCAAAAACCTGCTCTTATTGCAGTTATAAGTGCTAGGTCCACAATTTTATTTGCTCAGTGGCCCAGAAGCTGCAGCTGGATCCATTTTTTGTGTGGTGTGAGACCCCTCATGGAAGCTCCTGCTCCTTTCTCCAGCTGCTTTAAAGATGCACAACAAAACACTGCTGGGCAGGGAGCAGCCCAAATTTGGAAGATTTCTTGCCCTTTACCATCCTGACTGCTTGTCACTGTTAGGCTCATTAGCAGATTTTTGCAAAGCTTTTTAAAATAACATCAAGGCACTTTATGAGGAGATGTGTCATTTTTGACTCTTAAGCTTTTTATTACCTATAAGCTGCTGAAGTAATGAAGTCACACAAGTACCTTAAAGGGTTTTAAATAATGAAAATTTAACAAGAGAAGAAAGCAAGCCAATTTGAATTATTAGGATTGCTTTTTCACAGACCAGTTGGATCCCCAGCATGTCAAGTCATGCTCAGACTGATTTCAGGCCTGGAATTCAGCACAACGAACCAACTAGACTGTCTGGAGGCATCCAAACCTTGGGAGTGGATTGTATTTCAAAAAAAACTTTTAAATAGTGACAAATTAAGTACAGCAAGACAAATTCTCTTGCAGAACAGCTCATTTGAAGGCAAAGCCAATTTACAGGAAGCAAAAATATGGCTCATTGTGTTCTCCAGTTCATGCCTTCATCCTTTACTCTCCTCAGACTTAGACTAATTATTCTGTCCAGCAGGTTGTCAAAACCCTTCTGATTTCCTGTAGCAATTACTGTGGTATGCTTTAATACCTATTTCTCCTGTATATTTTAATAACTCTCTCTTCTGAGAAAATTGGAGGCCTTGGGCTACTTTTGCCTTGACGGTTTGCAAGTTCCACGTGGGAACAGGACTTGTAACTCAGAGTTAAGTCCTAACAGCAAAGCTGGGGATTGTATGAGCCTGTCCCTCAATTTGTGTGACAAAGGGTCTTGTTTGAAAAAGACAGGTGTCTGCTAAGGCAGGAGCCTCTCCTGAAAGGGAAAATGTAAACCTCCTCCCTCTGAATTATTACATTTTTGAAATTAAAAGGCTCTCGGGCAAAGATATGGGAATGGGAATAACAGTTCTTTACTAGGAAAATTAAAAATATAAATGTAATAGTACAAAGGAAAAAAAAAACAAAACATTGACAGAGTCAGAATAGGACCTGACCCCCTTCATCCTCATACAAAGGTCACCCAAACACAATTTCATAAAGAAGGAACCAAGTGCCAAGTCCTAAACTGTGACATGTTTCATTTCATTAAGTGGAATGGATTTACTTTGGGGTTTTGTGGGTTTTCTTGTGAGCCATGACAGAAATTCATCCAAATAAAAAATAGACAAAATGTAATAAGCCCTTCTTTAAAGTTAATTGATGTGTTCACCTCAAAATTTTATACATCAGCTTACAGGAGGAGCTTTCTACAGAATGAGTCATATTAATTAAGGATATTAATTGCAGTACTCTTATTGAATGGATATTTTCCTTTTTCCCACTAAGAAATGCACTTCTTTTAGCAGGAACAGCTGGGTGACAGCCTTTGTCCAACATTTCCCATCCAGGACATTTCTGACTATGCATTGGAGACAAATTTGAACAGCAGCTGCTCAGGAGGCCATGGGGAGATATCAAATTTGGTCTCACTCACCATAAATCACCTTTTACATCTGGTTCCCAGACACCTTTCCTAGAGTCAAACATGGCTGATTTCAGTGGCTGCAAAAATAATCCCCATTTTTTTTTTATTGTTTCTGTCCTGAGTCTGGTCCTGCCCAGAGACATCTGATGAGGGATGGAAGATCCCACGGAAAAATCCCTGATCATTCCTGGGGCAGGGAGTTAAGCAGTGAACCAAGCAGTCATCCCTAAAAATTAGATAAAGCAATATCAGGGCTTCAGGAGCATTTGGGGAGGAAAATGAGAAAAGGTAAAGATTAGTGACAGGTAACAAGGAGAAATGATCAACAGTGAATTAAGAATAAACAAAAGCATCATCCTCATCACCACCTCCAAAATTCAGGGAAAGCACAAAGGATCAAAGAACTTTTGATTCCTTGAAAGCACAAGGATTATTTTCTTCCAAACCAGGAATTTCTAGGAAAGATGAACATTGAGTGACATTTTAGAATAGACATATTCTAAATATTTTCTTTTCACAGAAAACAAGATATTCAAACTAAGGAGTGATGCTGATTTGGGGTCAGATGATGTATTTTTATACCACTACACTAAAGTGTAGTCTTTCCAAATAGCTCTATTTAACTTATTTTAATTTTTTTTTCTGAGTGCAAGCAGGTCAGCAGACACAAGCAGCATGGCATCAAGAGCTGGGGACAGAGGGAGCATTTAAATACTTTAATTTGTTATGAATAAAAATAAAAACAAGCATTGATGAGAAAATACATCACTTTTACTATGTTTTCAGTGCTCTCTTCCTCTCCTGTGCTAATGCCCATGGCACTCAGCCTCCATGTGGGCTTTCCCAGGCTCTGTCACCCTGGTGTGATGCTCATGCTGCTCTTGCCTGGAACAGGGAAAGGTCTCTCTGCAGCTTGTATTGATTGAATCTGCTCAAGGGCCACTGGGGTAGAGCAGTTCTCACCCAGTGGGCAGGGAACTGTTCCCAGAGTGGAGCAATAACACGCCTGAATTCCCAGAGGGCTCTGAATAATCACCAGTCAAAGCAGGGCTGAATTACATCTTCAGCCATGAGAAGTGATTTTGAGCTAAAGCAAAACAAACAAACAAACAAACCCCCCCACTTTTATAGCAAAGCCATTTGGGCAGAAAATTTGCACTTGAGAGCACTTAAAATGCACCAGAGATCCCAGAAATCCCTCTCCAGCCTGAGCTGCCCACTTTAAGTAGCTTTGAGGCCAAAAAAGTGGTGTTTTCATGGCAGCACAACTGCTGGGCAATAGGAATCTTGCTGTTAAATCCTAGTGGAGTGAAGGCAGCTGGGGAAGGTTTCCTCTCCTGCTTTGCCAGTAAAACACCAGTATCTAATTTCAAATAATAGAGGGGTTTAAGACAGATTTTGCCCTTCTGCAAAGGAAAGAGCCTGGTTTTATCAGTGTTGAAGGTAACCCTGCAGAGCAACTGCTTGTTAAGGTGTAGAACAAAGATGTAAGAATAAGATGATTTTAAGAAGAATGGAAGTAACAGTGCTCACTCAGAAAGTCCAGCACCAAATGCCTTCCTACCTGTGAGTGTCCTTCTCCCAGCCCAATTCCCATTCCTCCTTTGCTTTTGCTACCATTGAAGGCAATATTATTAATGGGAGGGCTAATGCAGGCTGCACTTTAAGCCCAAACTCCCAAAAATAGAGTCCCTCTCTTAGTTCCAGCATTGGCAACGTTGATAAAGGTGAGTTTACCCTGCACAGCAAATAGTCCATAGTATGGCATTAGAATTTCAAGGATTTGACCCTACAAAAAATACAGGAATAATATTAAATTTGAAGTCAATATACAAGGAACACCCTGCTCACAATAACAGGCATAGCCATAAAGAAAAGTGGCAATACTTGCAGGTAATAAAACTCACTATTTGAAAACAGCTGCACAAAGCACTCTTTGAAATATTTCTATCCAAGCATATTTCCTTCTGTGGAAATAATCTTGCTTCAGGTGGCAATGGGCTCTACCAGATGATGGCATCTGAAGGCTTTGGGAGCTGAGAGAGGCACCAGCCCTTCTCCCTCACCCACTGCACCAGGCAGGGCCCCACAGGGGACACCAGGGTGGAAAAGTGTTGGGTTTCACCCCACAGGACACAGGAGACTCCAGTGGGCACAAGACCACTGGAAGAAGGGAAGAATGTTCAGGAACATTCTGAATGTTCAAGAAGGGGGCACAGAGAAATATCAGAAGTGCCATCAGTTTTGGGGAGAACTCAGAGGCCTGGGTTGGGTGGGAGACAAGCAGAGACAACACGGAGCAACCTCAGACACCCAGCTGAGAGGGTGCCAGAAATTCCCAGCATTAATCTCAACACAGCCAAGGTGTCCCTGTTCCCACAACAACATGGCAGCATTTTTGGCAAGTCTGTGCCATTCCCAGCTCCAGCTTGCTGGTGAACACACAGCACTTGTGAGGGAAATTCACCTTGACATTCACCAAACCATGTCAGTGGTGGCCATGCCCTCCCAGACTCCCCACACAGATTCATCTCCCCAGCTTCCACAAATAAAAATTTTTCTCATCACCCCATTTCTCCTGAGTTAACAATGACACTCAGTGGTCAGGAGGTTTCCCTGCAGTCTACAAACGTGCTCCAGCACCCAACAGTTAATACTCATTACATATTGCCCACAGCAAATGTCTTCTGTGAGCTTCAGGATCCTAAGAGAGGGTCCCAATGATACAGAAAGATCATGGAAGGAAAGGCTTAAGAAAAAGGTGGAACCAAACCATAATCTCTTTTCCAATTTGTGCAGTGACCTGGAAAAAATTTCCATCAATCCACATCCAGCCTATAAATAAGAGCAGCCCAGAGGAGGCAAAGGCAGCTCTAGATCAAACTGTTAAACAGAGAACACGTAGTTAGAGCAAGTCCCACTGCTACCACAGAGATCAAACCACAAGTGAAGTTAGTTATTATAATGTGAAACTTCTGCTTTGTCCTCCTCTTCCACCCTAAGGATGGGTGAAAAACAGCTGCACAGCTCCAAGCTCTGACTCTGGAGCTTGGTTCTGTTGCTTTCTTGCCACAACAGAATTTCTACCTGTGCTCCACATCCAGAAAATCACAGTGTGATGTAAAACCAGAAGAGGATTAAAAGAAAATTCTGTTGTTTGTGGGCAAATACGTGGTGAATAATTCAAGTCTATTTCCAAACAGCATTTAATCAGCAGTTTGAAGGATTCCTCCATGTCTCCAGCACCACAAATCACACTGGGATGATGCCTTGCAGTTTTGACCTAGACACAACAGAGCTTTGCAATGAATTAAGTTTGATTTACAACGTTCCTGCGCTGAAAGAAAAAACAAGCAATTAAATATCACACTTCAGCACTGTAAATTATGTAGATCCCAGATTCTCAAAATAATTCTCCACCTCCCTTAAGTGCTGAGCTTATTATTTTTCAGGAAACAGTTTGATAGTCATTATTTTTTCTTCAATATATCTGGGCTATATCTTAGGCAAATGCACGCAAAGCAGGAATTATTCTTTTAAATTATTTTGCAATGTAAAGCACAAACAATTTGAAGTCTATTCATACACTGACAGAATATTAAACCATGAATTTTACTCCTTCTAACAAGAATAATTCTGTTCGTCCAAGATTGCTCGTTTCCCTTTAGAGTACAACAGTGACACACCAGAAAGAAAAAGGGTTTCCACCCTATTTATTTGCAAAGAGAATTTGTTGCAATCTTACCCAGGATTCTGGTTTTTTCCTTACCATAGTGGCATAACTGTGTTTTCCACCAACCCAGTGAGAGCATCACTAAGATATACCTTATTATTAAACATTATCACAGCTGCCAAATCGAGCATTTAAAAGACAGGAAATGCAAGAATTCACGTTTGGCTCCTAGCACGTCTACATGCAGTAGGACTTTATAATAAGATCTGCCCCCTAGTTGTCAATATTTTCTGCTCAGAACTGCACCCACTGAGCAGTTTAGGCTCCCTAAAGGCACCCCTGGCAACGCCCACATCTCTCCAGTGCCCACAGGTGTGCTCAGGGTGTCACCCAGCTGCTGGAAGTATTTGGGAATGCCCACCATGAACTATGGCTGCAGGAACACCAGCTAATAGACACCAGAATATCAAACAGATAGTATTTTGTTGCCCTGATTTTTAAAAGTGTTTTCTTTTATAGTTCTTTTGGAAGTTTTAAAGTTCTCATAAAACTTCTTTAGCCTTCTAATAATGTTTAGATATTTCTACTAGAGTTCTCACACACTGCTCATGTAAATAATGATTGTTTTACATTCTTCTTTGTAAAAAGAGAGAATTAATAAACTGTTAGTTTGACCAATGTAGTTAGAAAAGTAGCAATTTCATCCTCCAATCCACTGGCACTTTCAGAATTCTATATATTGCAAAGTCAAAAATAAAATTAACTCTTTTTCTCTCTTGAACTCACCAAACTTCTGTGTGCTCATTTCATGTCCAATAGTGGCAGTATTTAAAATAAGGAACAGAAAACCATTAGAGAAAGCCATCATTTAAGCAACTCAAAGTCATTTTAAATCAGTGGAATTTGGAGGGGACCTGGACTGGCGCAGGGGCTCCCTGTGATGAAGCACCCTCAGGTCACCAGGCAGGGAGCCCCTGTGCCATCCAGCCCGAGGTAGGAGCTACAGGACACTCAGACACACTTAAGGACAGAATTTTTGGAGCATTCAAAGTTAAGGCTGAGGAAGTCTCATGTGGGTTGCACGTAGGCAGAATAAACGAGCACAGTTCAGCACTGATGAGCAAATTGCACTGGGCCTTCCTAGTGCTAAAGGCATTTCATAATTAGCTCCATCTCTTTAAGATGAATAGCAGCCTAGAAAATAACATCCTGAAGCCATGCCCTTCCTCCTTGTTTACCATTCCAATGATGGAAGGGTGAATTAAAATGCTACAGCATAAAGAAGCATGAGAGAAACGGAAGATTTTATCTCCCATAAAATTTTAATCAGATTCACTGAGGAAAAAAAAAAAGAAATTCTGATTATTAAACTGATATTTAAATTACAATTCCAAAGGACTTCAGCTGCCAAAAAAAGAGAACTCAGTCTTGCAGTCTTGCAAAGCCCTGACACATTAACATAAATCCCAGCCAGATTAATCAGCTCAGAAAGCCAGCAAAGTGACCCAAATTGTGACTTTTGCCCAGAGAACTCAGCTCCCCTTGTAAGACTCCTGCAGGACTGACACCAGTCAGGGATTCAGCCTGTGACAAAGATTCCGAGTTGGAATGCACTGCACGTGAGACCCTGCCCCAGAGACACACGACACATCAGCCAGGAAGGTCACTTTATTTACAGGGCAAGTGCTGAGCATTTAATTTCACACCAAGAGCATCCTGAGCAGGTAATTACAGGCCACCTGCCAACTCATTATTTCTTCCTTTCCCCATCCTCAAGCCTGCAGCTGCTCCATAACAGTGATCACACTCTGACTTTATTCAAACCTTCAATAAACACCCAGTTAACCAAGAAGTCTATTTCAAAAATAATAGCTGTTGTTAATATTAATGGCAGCTCCATTTGCATATTGCTGGGGAAATTATTTACTTCCTAAGGCCTGGGGGGGCTGTTGGGAAGCAAATGAAGGTCAGTCAGAGATTAAACTTGCCCCAGGCCTTGTTTAGCTTGGGTAACCCAACAAATGCCCGGCTCTAGTGCAGGTATTCCACAATGAAACTACACCTCAAAAACTTTCAGAACAAGAGCAGAGGGAATTCTCCTAAATATCTTGATCTCTTCCCCACCAGCCCTGATGGACGACAGAGCTTTTATCCAAAGTCCAGGCACTCCATAAACCAGGATGTGGAGGGAAATTCCCTCCTTTCCAGCAGCATCTTTCAAAGGCCATGCTCATGCCCTGAAAATATATCAATTTAATCCTCTCTCTTCTGAATTCTTTTTCAAAACTGGACCTTGGGATCTTGCATAACATCTGAATAAAAATAAAGGAGAAGCAGAAAACAGATCATCACAATAGGATCTCTCGGTGCTGCAGAGGTAAGAAAGACAAATTGTGTAGCAAGATAATAAGAAGAATTTATTCCTGGCTTTTTAACTGTAGGAAACAAAGCGTTTCACAATGGTGAAACATAATAAACAATATAAACATTATCATCTGCTTACAGCAGAGAGACTGAGGCACAGCAAAGAATTTATTCAAAACCCCACAAACAAGTAACAGCATCAAGAGTTGCACCAACCTCCCAGCAGCAGCTTCAGTCCCTCGTGTCCCTGCACCACCCAAGGACATCCAACAGCTGACAGGCGACTGGGCAAACTGAAACACAGACAAGGAAGAGGCACAAAAGGGAGATTTGTATTGTTCAGTTACCGTGTATGACGTGCCCTTCTCCAGGATTTAAATAACTGCAGAACACACGTCTTCATCAGCCTTATTCAGAAGGGGATGGATCAAGTCCCAAAAGTGGCTTTTTTGCTGCCTTTGTTTTCAGTGCAAGCCACCTGAGCACTCACACTGATGCACACACTGCCACTGCAAGTGCTGGAACTTCTCTGGCTGAGCTTGGTGCCAAAGCTCTGTGGTTTTCTCCTGCAATGATTATACCAAGACAATGACTGCACCTCTGAAAGTCACCACTATTGAGACAGAGAACTGGGCAAGAGCTTGTCCAAACTTTAACCCTTAGATCCAGCAGGTATCTTTGTCATGTGACACTTCATCCCTATAGAAGGGGAAAAAAAATCTAATTTTTCTGCTTTCTATCAACCAAGATAGAAATAAAGCATTGAAAACAGACACTTTTCAGTGAAACCTTACAAAAATTCGTGTTCAGCCAAGAGCACCCTGCTCTCAGCTAGCTGAGAAGTTACAGGGGTTAGAAGTCTTAAAGGTGCAAAACTTATTTCTGGGCTAAACAGAAGAATGGGGATACAAGCATCGTAAAATCACCCCAGGACATTGATATAGATTGCTTTTAAAAATAAAAACAACAGCCCAAATTCAGGTGAGTCTGTGCCACGTGCAGAGTACTGGAAGGAAAGAGGGTCAAAGATGGCCTGGAGGTGGCTGCAGGTAGGCAGGACATCAGCTGCCTGGTGCCAGAGAACATCCTTAGCTGCAAAGCAACTTCACCAACTCCTTCTCCATTGGCAACAATCTGCCCTTCAGCCTCTCTTTTTGGTGCTGCAGCAGGGACATTAAAAAAAAAAAAAAAAAAAAAACCCAAACAAACAAAAAAAACCAGAAATAACAAAAATGAAACAAAACAAAAAAAAAAAAAAAGAAACAAAACACAAAGACACAAAGAAAGTAAAACACAACAACAAAAAAAAAAGTACAAAAGGCCCTTTAACAATTAAAATCTCTTTGTTTTGTCATGCAAACACAGAGTTCTGTGCAGCACTGCAGGATTCCACCTCCCCCTGGTCCCAGCCACCCTGGGGCAGGTCGGGGGTGTCCTGCCAGCCAGTGCCACCAGCAGTCAGGGACAATGCCACCCTCACAACCCCTCATCTCCTGAGCAGCACTGAGCTTCAGTTGCTCCAGCACCAGCAGCACAGAGTGCCAGAATATGTGAACTGGCTCCACACAAAGATGATTTCAAGGCACTTCTGAGCTGTCCAAGGCTGCTTTCACGCCCAGAGACGCAGAGCAAGCTCCATAAAGAATCCCTTGGCTTTCTCCTTGTTGATCAGGCTGTTTAAGCCCACTGAAGGAAAAAGCTGCTCACACACATGGCTGCAGCTGTAGCAGCTGCCTGGGTGATTATTTCAGTGGGGCAGGGAGGACATCTGGGTGCTGGAGATGTGGTCCAGGCTGACCCAAATTCAGCCAGCTGCCACAAACCTTTCCCAGCTCAGCTTCCTCAAAACACTGGCAGCATCCCCATGATTTAACCAGCACCGGATATGTGCTGAGCATTCCTGAACACACTTTCCTTATCACACAAGTCTTTTTACAATTTGCAGAAAATTCCATAGTGGGATTGCAGGAATTCGAGGCTACAAATATAAATTGAGTTAAAGCTCAGTGGGAAGCTCACCCTGGATGCAGCTTTATGGCCAAAACAGCAACTTTTGCTGTGGAGCAACCATTGAGCACAGAAAGACTTAAATACAGCTAAGCTAACTCACTCCTCCAGACCTGTAAAGTAAATAAGTAACAGATTTTCTAGGCTGAGGCATCTCCTGTTATCAGCCTGGGGGGATTTTATATCCACGAGTTAAGCCATAAGAAGACATGCTTATGTAACAGAACAGTTTACAGGGCACCAAAGAGCTCCAGGCACTGCTTTAATGCCTCATAAACTTCCAGGCTTTGGAGCATCAATATTTACACTCCCCCCCTTTGTTACCTCCAAGATTTCCTGGGATTTTAGCATAACACCATTGCATTTTATTTTATTTAAAGATCAAAATCTAATTTCCTGCTGTGTTGCCATGTGACTTCATTGCCCTGCCCAATTTAAAAAGAAATCAAGTGTCATGCTCCTGTTCACTGCCTTTGTCATCTATATGAAGCTTCTTTTGTTAAATAAGGGCTGAAAACAACAGCAACCCAGCACCTGCTACAGGGCAAACCACGGGACATGCCCTCCCAGCCTGTGGGGTTCTGTCATTTCATCGATTCAGACAAGCAGAAAGCACAAGGCAGAACCTGCAGCTCCTCCTGGGCAGACTGCTCGTGGCTGCTGGCTCCCAGGGTGTCACCAAAAACAGCTCACAAAGTCTTTTTGTTCTCAGGACGGGCTGAATTTGGAAACAGTGTGCTTTCAAATGATGTTTTGGTTATGAAATGTACCCTGGTAAAACTGAATTATGTAATAAGGGCTTCTGTAGCTGCAAAACTGGCCAAAAACCACAGTTGGATTGAACATTTAGGGTATTTGGTCTCTGTAATGGATCAGTCTTTGACCCTTCTCCAGCCACTTTTCTCTCTACATTGTCGCTATTGGACACAAAATGAGCACACAGAAGCTTGGTGAGTTCAAGAGAGAAAAAGAGCCACTTTTATTTCTGACCTCGCAATAGATAGAATTCCAAAAATGACAGTGGATTGGAGGATGGAATTGCCACCTCTCCAACCACACTGGTCAAACCAACAGTCCATCAATTCTCTCCACCCACAAAGAAAAATGCAAAACAATCATTATTTACATGAATATGCATGAGAATTCCAGTAGAAATATGTAAACATTATCAGAAGGCTGAAGAAGTTTTATGAGAACTTTAAAACTTTCAAAAGAGCTATAAAAGAAAACTTAACACTTTAAAAAATCAGGGCAACACTACATCCCACAGCTCTCATGCTCTACAGAGATAACACCAAAGCACCAGAGATCTGGAGCCTCTGTCTTGACCATCACCCAGCCAGGGATGAGCAAGGGGCACCTGCTCTGCCTCACACACCCCCTGCCCCCAGGGGACCAGGACCAGCGAAGTCCCCGTGGCACCAAGCCCAGCCCAGCTCTGTGTTTGCAAACCCACATCAGTCATCTTGGGAAGGACCTCCAAGGGCTAAATGTCACCATGAAAAATGATTTGGTATTCATCCAAAACCAAAACAAACTGGTCTCACTCAAGCCAGGACACCTCACTCTTGAATTCCCTCCAGGCAAGATCAGCAGCAGATCAAACAGTGTCAGGCTTTAGAAATGCCACAGAACAGGCCCAAAACTGCCTCTGCCTTCACTGATTAGAGGGGAGGAGAGGCTGCTGTGCTCATCTGCCTTGGCCTCCCGTGTTACACAAGGATTTACTCACCAGGATTTACTCCAGGTGGAAACTGTCAGGAACCAACCCTTTGTGACTCCGAAATGCACATTTTTCATACCAGCTCAGCATTCTCTTTGCATCCCCCTGGAGAGTTTCAAAATCCAGCATTTAATGCTGATGGGAGAGAGAATCAGGATTTTTAATCATGCCTTGGCTGAAGAGCACAAAAAATGAGCTACAGAAACACCTGTGGCTTTGGGATATTCCCTGCAGCTGGAGGTTAGAGGGATGTCAGTGGGGTGGTGCAGCCAATAAGGAAACCTGCAATATGTCTGGGAAAGCAGGAATAGATCAGGAACAAGTCAGGGTGGATCTCCACGAGGAGATGGGATAATCCATGGGCGGACACTGGAGAAAAACACAGGAAGGAAAAAAACAAAAAAAAAAAACAAACAAGAAAACAAAACAACAAAAAAAACCACAAACAGGTTCTTAATAAATAAATAATAACTATTATTCTATATTAGGGAACCAACATTTGTCCTGACTTTAGAATAGCAAATAGCAATGTTTTCTACCTACTGTTTCCAGGTATGGCAGAGTAATACACTAGGAACGAGCCTTGTTGGTCAAATTTTGCCCTCTGATACCTAAGGAATTCCAAGTAAGCATATTTTTTGTTTTGTTTTGGTAATTTCTAGGTGCCATGCCCAGATCTGAAGACTGTATTTAAGCTGAGCAAAGAGGAATGGGCAGGAACTGATGCCCAGAAGTTGCACCTGAACATGAGGAAGAACTTCTTCCCTGTGCAGTGACCAAGCCCTGAACAGATTGCCCAGAGAGGGCGTGGGGAGGTGGAACCAGGTGACCTCAGTGGTCCCTTCCAACCTTACCCATCCTGTGAAATCCTTCCTGTGAAATCCCTCCTGCTGCTCTCCAGGTTTTCTCTGCTCACCTGCAACCCCCCTCCAGGTTTCTCTTCCTGGCACTGGCATCAAGCTAGCAGGAGTGGGATGGATTAAGGTTTCCCTTCCCCAGAAACTTTAAATTAAAGCCCGCTCGTTATGTTAAAAATAAAAGTATGTGTGTGTTTTTAAATGAAAACCACAATGAAATTGGGCAGGGTATTTTTTTTTAGAGTCAGAAACCAACCAAAATTACCTTTTTAATAAATGAACATGACTCATCCAGGCGTCCTTGTAGAAGTGGTGGATTTCTTTCCAGCGATTTAAAAGAGTTTATCATGGAAACAACAAGCCACCATCATTAATATTCACACAGAGAAACCTGAGAGGTTTTACCAAATCTTGCTTCTGACATTTCTCCCGGCTCCAAACAGAGAGCACACATTCCATGGGACTGTTTGTTCCTGGAAAATGCAGCCCCAGCTCAACTCCATCTATCAGTTTGTCTAGAACAAACATTTTGTACTTACAAACAGAGTCTTAATTGACTAAATGAAAAAAGCAGAACATTTGCTCCACATAACTCGTGGGGACGTATTTCCTTTGTCTCCTGCCACACTGCTAAGTATATATATTAGGATAAGAAAAAAAAAATACTTGAGCATATCAATAAATCCCATGTGCCAGAACTCCTGGTTACAGTTTTCATGGAAATAGTGCTTAGGAAAAAAAAAATTAAAATTTATTTTATTTATTATAAAATCGATATCATTTATTATAATAAAATTTGTATTATAAATTAAAATTATAATAATATAAATTAAAATCTTGTTTCTATTATTTATTATAAATATTATTATTTAATTATTATAAATTTTTTGAATTTTTTATTTTGTTTATTTAGGGAGAGACGTTTTATTTGTTTATGTTACAGAGATTTTTTTCTAAGAAAAAATAGGTGTTTTTGTGGGTTTTTTATGAATTGTAGTTGTTAGGGGAAATTTGTAATTATGAAGGTTTTTTTTAAAGTTTTTTTATAGTAGTGTTTATTGGTTATGTTAATTTATGGGTATGGTTTTAAAGATTAGTTGTTTAAAGGTTTTTATTATTTATTTCTTAAATTATTTTTATTTTTGGGAATAGAGGGGTTTTTTTCTGGGGGGACATATAGGTTTTTTTGGTTGTTTGTTTAAATGTTTTATAGATTATAATTCTTTTAATATTTGTTTATTTCAGTAGGGCGGTTCTTTTACAACTGCAATTTTCATTTCTTTTCATGCATGTCCTGATGAAAACTGACATTTTTCTGGTGTGAAGAGCAGAACCCGTGTCCAGGCAGACAGACACATGCTGGGAATGAGAGCTCTGTCACCTGGCTCGTGGGACTCTCCAAACTGAGGGATGATTTAATGCATATCTTTGACTTCCTGCAAATTCCTTAACCCCTTCTCATTTTTATCATGCACACCACAGAATGAAGCACATCTCTCTGTTAATGCTCCAAATCTCTTTAATGCCCTAGGCAAGTCTATGAAAATTTTCTTTAATTCAAAATTTTTCAAGAGACTGTGAATGAGTTTCCAATGATGAGGGAGAAATAATTTCTTTTCTCACTATACCAGAATCCATAAGTAGCTCATGTATACTCACATCTCCCAGCAGAGGTCAAGGATGTTTGAATTAGGTTTTTTGAGGAATTAACAGAAGATACAAAACACCATTCTTGAGCAGCAAAATTTACTTAAAGTTTAACAGCCTAGAAATTAATTTTAGATTTCCCATACAAACATGCTCATTCCCAAAGATGCCATCCTCAGGCCTGGCCTGGCTTTACACCAAAATCACCAAAGGTGGAAGCATTTAGATTGTGCACTTTAGAAATGAAAATCAGTGCAGAAGGGAAGCCCCAGGCAGTCAGGAACATGAACCTGCTCAAAACAGGATCTGACCATGGGAGACACCTCATCCTGCAGGACAATCACACGGTAACAACTCACGTGGCTGAGAGGTCCCTCAACTTCAGTTTAAAAGTATTCAGTGCAAAAAGAAAGAGCTTGTGGCAAGCACATTTCTCTCTCTCTCAGGATTTTTATAAAGGTGCACAGACAGAAATGAAAGAGAAAACAATTTCTATTTCTGCCCCTTGTTTTTCTCATGTGGAATGTGTTTGGAGAATTGTTTACCTGGAGTGAACACTTGGTTGGATCCTGGTGGATTGTTTGGGCCTGATGGCCACTCAGATCCACCTGTGGCTGGACTCTGGCAAACAGGGTCACGAGTTGTGAGTTAGTTAGATATGATAGAGAAAGTAGCATGTAGTTTTTAGTATCCTCTTTTATATAGTATATTAATGTATTATAGCTTAATTATAATAAAGAAATCATTCAGCCTTCTGAACTGGAGTTAGACATCATCATTCTTCCCATTGGGTTCACCAACATCTACAACAAGAGCTTTTCCACAGTCCAAGTTACATAATTGGGTTTTTTTCAAACTAAAAACTACATTAAAATTGGGCTCCCCTGCATGGGCACGTTTCTGTCCCTTGCCTGGCATTTCCAGCAGACTGGGACTGCTCAAGAAGAGCTCCCCATCTCACTTTTTTATACACAGATATGAAGCCCTCTCCAGGCACTTTCTCCCCTCTCTGCTATGTCAAACGTTCCCATCATTTATTAATCCATTCAAAGTAGATCCTCCAAGAGCCCATTCCTGTGTTTATGTTGAAGCACCAGAGCTGCCAAACCCACAGAGGACCACAGCATCCAAGGCAGCAGTTATTTTGGCAGGGTGCAGAGCCCCATGTGATGTATCCAGCAGCACAGCAAAAGCTCCAGCAGCTTTTTCTGATCTTTTTGGAGTGGAACAGGAGGTGTTTTTCTTAAGTGCAAAGCATTTAATATTGCAGCAGCTAAACTCATTAAGCCAGCCCAGACAATGATCACATCATTACCATAATTCCATTTAAAGCACTTGCCACTTTTTAAGAGGACCCACACAACACAATCATTACAACGTTTTTCTGGCAGTTAGCATTCTTGTTTGTTGAGGGAGTGAGAAGTGAATTGAAACATCCTCATTTTAATTTTATTAAGAGCTCAATTAGGAAATAAAAGATGTATTAATGTCACCACAATATTCCAATTTCCCAGTTTTTCCACTGAAGACCACAGAAATGTCACTGGACTTCAGAAGATGAGCAAATGGAGCTCCTTGCCCGCACCAATATAAGCTTTACTAATCACTTCTGTCCTGTTTAGAATAAAATTCACATTTCTTATGACCAGAGGGTGCTTTGAAAAGGCAATAAGAGAATACTCAAATGGTTTTTATAGAATGTAAATGCAGCCTCTGAGCATGCCACATCTCTCAAGCCTGCAGGAAGGCACAATGTTCCCAAAGGAGCAGCATGGAGAGGAAATGGATTGTGAAAATCCCATGATAGAGCCCTGAGCAGAAGGGACAGGAAGCCACCCCCGACTGCTGCTGCCCACCCAGCACCTGCAGGGAAGAAATTGCTGTGCAGGTGATGAGAGACAGATCTTTTGGGACAGTCTGACAGCAGGGTAAAGCCACCCAGATGTGAAAGTGCCTCTCAGAGAGAGAACAGGCTGCTGCTCAGATATCCAGCATCAGCTGGAATGAACCTCCTTTTCATTTCTGAGCTAAAAAGACACAAAGTGGTTCTTTTTCCAGGAAGAACTGTGTGCCCTCATGATGAAGGATATAGGTGGATAACCCCATGTCAGTGGGAAAAGTGGGTTTCCACAAAACACTACCTTGCCCAGCCATTTTTTCCCTGCAATTTATCGAGTGAAACCAAAAGGCAGCAGGTTTTAAACAAAGAAAGTGGAAATATTTCCTACCCACACCTGTAAAATTAAACTGGAGAAGGGTCTGCCCTGGTGTGAGACAGCCAAAAGCCAGTGAGGAGCCAACACTGCCCCAGCCACATCTGCCCCTCTCTGATGTTTGAGGTGATTTTTCACTCTTGATGGATACAAGAGCAGCATCAGATTGCTCTGATTTCTTCAAGACCCTACAGCAGCAAATCCATGAACTTTATGAATAAAAAATCTCCCAATTTTCAATCTTCTTGACTGATTTCACGCTAGTGACTTTTTCTTTCCTCTCATACAAGAGTCAGAGCAAGAATTGAAGGCTACAGGTAGAGATAACACGGCTCAAATCAGCTCTCATCAGTGACAGAGGAAAAGGTGACACTGTCCTGTGAATCTCTGTAGTGCAGATCCTCAGAGCTGTAGGAAAGCACGTGGGCAAATGGTTTGGAGTGTCACCAGGAGCTGGAGCAAGTCTTCACCACGTGTACAAGGTTACATTTCTCTGATTTCAAATTCAGAAGCAGGCTGACACAGGAGAGACAAAAAATGGCATGGGAAGAAATTGGCAATTATTGTGCTGGGCAGGCACTGGGAGCAGTGTCCTAAAATCAAGAGGAAAAAAAAATGTACAAAAAATTTTACAATTATCCACACTGCTAGAGGAAACAAGTATTTCAAATGTTGTCAGAAGTCATAAACCACAGAATCACAGAATGGTTTGGGTTGGAAGGGACACTTTTCCCTAGATCAGGTTGTTCCAAGCCCCATCCAACCTGAACTTGAGCAGTTCCAGGGATGGGGTTTTTCTTTTGCACTGGACCTGCAGCTCCTGGGTCAGGGTTCTCCTTACTCCACACCAGAGAATCCAAAGGTGAATGGGTCTCTACTTTTTGTGCCTTCTGCTGCAGCAAACTCCTCCTGGAGATCTCCCACAGCTGTGGGAATTCGTACCACCTCCAACCTTTGTAGATACCTGCAAGACTACTGAAATCCTGGACTCACACCTTTCCCCCCTCCCCAGATCCTATTATTGGTCCTATAATCAGATCCTATATCAGATCCTATAATCCTCAACTGCTGTTTGTATTTACAAACATTGAATTTCTGAAATCTTTCTTTGCTTTAGCTGAATTTGGTCAAGGCACTCAAAATTAACCAGGGGAACAATCAGAAAGGCTGATATGTGCACAGCAAATGAACATAAGGAGTTAATTTTCTTATGAGAAGACTAAAACGTACCATTTTTTCTGGCCATTGTGAGAACGCCTTATTTCAAGGAGGAGATTCACAATTAATGGTCAGAACACTCTGATATTGTACATTCTGGTTCTTTTTCTTCTGGGCTGCAAGCCTGGATAGCTTCAGACAGAGAAAGTGAAAACTGTGGCAACAAGTCATCTGTCCTGGGTGTGCTGCTTCCTGCCCATGCCAGCAGCTGGGAGCATCTGCTGCCAGAGGAAATTCTCTTATAATTTCTACTTTATTTATTTTAAATTTTTCCTTTTTATGAATCAGAATCTCTGAGCTCCTTCCAGAACACACAAATTTCTATTTCGCAACACTTCTCACTGGAAAATCTTTCCCCTTCATCCCTCATCCCTCCATTCCAGCTGTAAATTTAAGTTTGTATTTAGTCATAGCGGAACTGTCAGCAACAAAAAAATACAGGCTGTGCTGGATCATCTGCAAACTTAAAAGAACAAAAAAAAAAAAAAAAACAAACTTGTTGATACCTCTCCTTACCCTCTAGTAGATATTTTTATACTAAAAATTACACTGAAAGCAGCTCAGGCACCAGGGGAATGTGGGAGTTTGCTGCCTCATTATGATTAAATGAACATTTATACAGCAACCATGATATGCATCAGTGTCAGTAGCCACGGGGGGAGTTAAGGGGAATCACGACTTGCTGAAAAAAAAAAAATATTATGCTGCCTTGGATGAGGAATTTGCAAAGTTCAGGGCACTTTACAGGTGCATTCCCACCCCTCAGTGCTCCTGCTTGGCTCTGTCCTACCCCAAACCAGGCTCCTTGGTCTTCACCCAGAGCCTGAAGTGAAGTTTTCCAGGAGAAAAGCACCACAACAGCATGCAGAGAATCTGGGGTTTCTGCACGAAGGGGTGGAGCGTTCCTCCTCCAGTTCTGGTGTGAATTTATACAGGAGCCAAGTGCTGAGCCAGGTAACTCCTGCTGGCTTCCCTGCCAGGTCCTGCCAGGATGGATTCATTTTTAAAAGATGTTTTGCTCCCCAAACAGTTGTCCAAAACCAGAGAATGAGAGAAAAGGAGCTGAATTTAGAGCAAAAGAACCTGCTCTGTGCAGGAGCAAAAGGAGGAGGGGACAGAGCTCTGCAGTGGGTGGAGGCCACCACGGTGTCCTCAGGGTGAAAAGCAAAGCTGGCCCCATGGCAAATCCCATGGACTCTGTACACAGACCTCAAAGCACTCAGAAAAGCAGAATTTCAGCTAAAAATGCGCTCATTTCCTTTGGTATTTAGAACTCCTTTCTTTGGCCAGACAGAGGATCTTGTCCTGATGGCATCCCATGAAACCACAGCAGAGACACTCACTAATATTTGAGGTATATCAGTACTTACTACAATGTAAAGATTTAGCAAAGGCAAATAGCTGGCTCTCACCATTAGATATTGCTGACAATCCTCAGGATTTGCCTTCAATTTCTGATGATTTTACATGTCACTGCTGCACATTTTTCTAGTGAAATTTCCCCTTTAAATTTGGACTGGCCAAAAATACAGACTTTCAGACTTAGTCAACTTCTTCTGGTTCTCCTGGATGGGCAGCAGATTAAAATATAGCAGATTAAAATATTTTTCTATATGTTTTTTCCTAAGGAGAGTTTTCTTTTGAAATACTGGTTTCAATATCATGACTCCTTGATAATGATAAAGAAATTTCACCACATGAAAATTATATTGTCCCAACTAACTCCTCAGTAGAATTCCTATGGAAAGCTCAGGTAGAAATCTGTGTTTCTGCAAAAATACTTTTATTTTTCTGAGGAAACAAAAAAAAAAAACAGAATTTCTTCACTGAAAACAGACTCTAGTGATTTTTTAAAGTGATTTTCAGAAGCTTCCAAATTTGCCATCTAGAAACAAGAATGCAAAAATCTCTAGACAGTTGTTTTTTTTTTTACTGTTGGGCATTGATGCACACAGACAAGCTGCAGCATATACCAAATTTCCTTCCCTTATTGATCCTGTCACTGTGATAAAAGCTGCTATACAGCAAAAAGGTCAATCCAGGCAAGCCTCAAGTGTGAATTGAAAATAAAGATGCTCTGCCCAGGGGAGGAGCCAAGCATTCCTACCTGGATCCAATCTGACTCCTGCAGCACCACAGCAGCCTTTGCCCACTGCATTCCCAGAGGAGCAGCTTTCTTCCCCACTGCATTCCCAGAGGAAGCCCAGGCCCATCCACACCAGCCCTGGAGCTTCAGAGGAAAACTCCAGCCTTGTGCAGGATCCCTGCTCCAGCAGAAGCACAGCTGGCACTGCAGGAGGGCTGAGCCACCATGGGATGGGACTGCTGCCACCACCCTGACCCACAGGCTGCCAGGGCCTGCTCTCACTCTGGCAGTGGCTTGGTTTCTCTTTTGTACCATTGCATTTGTATTTTTAATTTTCCTAGTAAAGAACTGTTACTCCAATTCCCATATCTTTGCCTGAGAGCCCCTTAATTTCAAAATGACAATAATTTGGGGGGTGCTTGCATTTTCCATTTCAAGGAAGGCTCCTGCCTTCCTTAGCAGACACCTGTCTTGTCAAACCAAGATATAAAAGTAGGTAAAATGAGAATTTGAGCAAATCCTTGTTGTTTTCACCAATTCCTGTGATACTTCCTAGAGGTGAAAGATTAAAAATAAGCCTTCCTGTTCCATCACAACACAGCCTCCTCCCCTCAAAAAAACCCACTTTGATGATCATGTAGCATTTCTTAACCCTGATGTCCAGAAACATAACACCAACTATCCAGTTCCAAAATACCTCTTTAAATTCCAAGCACAGCAAACACACAGTTGCACACAGATGGAAAGATCAGAGAAATAAAGAAAAAAAAAAAGAAAATTTAAGATTGTGACACTCTCAGCTCCATCAGTGGTGGTGACCTGGTAGGGTTCCAGCTCTTTAGTCTGTGTGCAACAATAGCAGAGAGCTCTCTGCAGACCTTCAAAATAATTAACATGGGCTGCTATCCACTAAAAATTGTATTGTGTTTCTCAAAAATTTCCCAAGAACCTATAACCTCAATGGATCACATTTCTCAGCAATTGCCACGCTCCTTTTCTGACAGGGAAAATCACAATCAGTGCTAATATTTTGCTTCTGAAACACAGCTTCAATTGTCACCACAGTTTGAGTCACCAGCACAGAGTATCAGCCTGTAGTTGGCAATTTTAATTTCCTGCTGGTGCAAACACGTGGCCCTGTTCCAAACCCACAACTTGTCTACCAACATGTGAAGTGGCATAAACTTACATTTCAATTAAATAAATTGTTCAGATTCTCTGCTTTCAAGAACAAGGTGATAACCCTGAGTGAAGTTCTTGGTTTTGAAAGGTAAAATCTCAAAGGATGATGTTACAAATTGCATTTTATTGCTGCCTTTTTACAATATATGACAGATAGAACATCTGGCTTGAGATCTACCTTCAGTTTTGGCAGAATCCTCACGGGCTGCAACTACAAATGGGTTTGCATGAAGCTTTTTGCACCACCCAGGAGCTGGACGTTTGTAGCCAGCCCCCCAGGAAAGCTTTCTGCTCTGCTAAAGCAGATATTTCCCTAGTGGTGCTGCTAGGAAGCTTTCCTTGCTTTTACATTTCAGGATGGAAACAAGATGTGTACAAAAGAGGCTCTTAGGTCCTGGTTTTGTGCATCACACAACACCTGGCAGTCCTTCTTTGTGGTGACAAAAGTGGCACAGTGAGGCAGGAAGAGCAAGGTAAAGACAGGCTCCAGTGTGGCCTTTGGTGACATGGCCCTGGAGAAAAATCCATTTTCTCTAAGTATTGTTTTCTGCAAAATAAAGAATGTCACTGCAGAAGAAGAATGAGAATACTCATGCTCATGTAGCACAAGGCAGCACATTGAGATGAGGCACTTCTCACACTGCCATGAACTCCTCTGTGCCTACAGCTGCTTGCAAGCATCACTCCAGCAACCCACAAAGCACAAAAAAAGCAGCAGTTAATGTTCTTCCTAATGATCTGTACAAATCTGGAAAGGTCTGGAAGGCTGAGCTTTGTAATCAGAATAGACTCTGGAGAGCCAGGAGCAAAGGAGGTAGGATAGGATTACCCCTTCAAACACCAAGAAAATAAAGATATTCTTCCCCCTCTCTGCTGTCCCCTGGAGGTCTCTCCTTAAGAATTTGAGCAGTTAAAGAGGTAAATATTTTTACCTCAAAGGAGGTTGAAGTGATATTTAATCAGGAAAAGACTATACTGTAGGTTGATTCTACCGATTGATTTTGAAAAGTTAAAATCCATTTCATTGAAGACCTGTCTGCAGAGTAATTAGAGCCACTTTCTTCCTCAGCTGAGGCTGCCAGAGACCAGCAATGGTGCCTGAGGAGCACCACCTTTTTGAGGGCAATGCTTTTTGACCTATATTGAACAATTATTCCATAACCACCTGCACTGTGTTGGTTTATTCACCTGTTCTGCTGTTTGAAAATATGCAATGGACACAGCATTTGGCAAGCAAGTGACTTTTCATGTGCTGCCACCACCTCAGCTTCAGAGCCATTCCCTGACCACCACCTCGGCTTCAGAACCATTTCCTGCCACCACCTTGGCTTCAGAGCCATCTCCTGACCACCCCATCAGCTTCAGAGCCATCTCCTGACCACCACATCGACTTCAGAACCATCTCCTGACCACCACATTGGCTTCGGAGCCATTCCCTGACCACCACCTCGGCTTCAGAACCATTTCCTGCCACCACCTTGGCTTCAGAGCCATCTCCTGACCACCCCATCAGCTTCAGAGCCATCTCCTGACCACCACATCAGCTTCAGAGCCATCTCCTGACCACCACATCAGCTTCAGAGCCATTCCCTGACCACCTCAGCTTCAGAACCATTTCCTACCCACCACCTCAGCTTCAGAGCCATCTCCTGACCACCACATCAGCTTCAGAACCATTTCCCATCTTCTGGAAGGCCCCACCAGCTCTGCCACCACAGTCACACTGGGGTTGGACACAGATCAGGGCAGACCTGTACTGCTGCAGGGATACCCTGGGAGCTGCTCCCCAAGCCCTGTGTCACATAAATGCAAACCCTGGGAAGGGTCCCCTCCACTGGCAACAGCAGCCAGGAGGAAACAGGACAGCAAAGGTGTGAGCCAAAAGGGGTTTGTGTTAGTCCAGGACAGCTCCACGTCACAACTTGTAACCTCAGGCTGTCCCAATGGCATCACACACATCCCCCAGCTGTAAACAGCCCTTCTCCCCAGCTGGGAGTATCATTTCAAGGTGATTTCAAAGCCCAAAATGAAAAGTCAGGGGACTGAGTGCACTGGCACCACCTCTGCTCCACATGGACTCCTCAGTGCCCAGAGGCAGCAGTGCAGACACTCTTGAGACCTGGGCTGCAATTCCTCCCTCCCTGTTCTCTGAGGGTTCATTTATGCTGGATATCATCCCCACCCTTGGTTAATGAGGCTGTGGCTCCACTCGGGGCTGCATTGCTGAGATTGTTGAAGGGAGCAGTCTGCTTCCAACTATGAGGTACCTTGAAAAGCACCAGAACTCAAAACATCTCCATGAGCTGCTGCTGTTCATCACCTCTCGTGGGCTCCAGAATGTGCTGGTTCAGTCAGCCAGAGAGGGTGGTACAAGCAACAACAACATTTCCCTTTCAGCTCTGATGCCTTTGTGGCATCTGCAGCCCAAGCTCAGCCCTCCCTTGTTCCTAGAACAAGACTGTAACAAGGACAAGAGATATGTGTTCTTAAATACACCTTAACTAATATTAAAATGTAACCTTGTGAGGCCAAAATTACTCCCAGTGAGAGAAAATCAGCCACATTTCCTTAATTTGCCAGCCAGGCAATCAGGCATAATTCTTCTTTGTACAGAGCAAAATCAATGGATGCAGTTGAGCACAACCCTTGAGTTATGGTCACTCTTTCCAAGGCAAAACTAATTTCTACATCATGATGATTCTGCCATTCACTCATCTCACCTGGCAGTGCTGAGAGCAGCTGTAACTCTTGATACCTCTCCCAGAAATTACTGCACTCACAAAAGTGCATGCTGAAGGGAAAGGATATCATATTTTTCCTCTTTTTCTCAGGCCTGCTTTCTGGCTTATCCCTTCCAGGACCAAGCTTCAACAAATCCAAGAATTTCTGACAATGCAAGAGCTCATTTTCTAACCCTGATCTCAGGTTCTTGATGGAAGTTTCATTAAAGGCTCTGTCTTCCTGGTCTTCTCACCTTCAAAGGATTTGAATGGAGGTGTTTGAACGCACAGCTTTTGGAAGGGAGTGGAGAGGAATAAAAAAACGAAATAAAGAGCTATCTGCTCTAGCAATTCATTTCATTCAGATTCTTTGCAGCAAATAATGGATTTGGAGTATCAGTAACATTGCACAATCCAGCCACCCACCAGCCCGCTGCTTAGCACAAATTTGGCTCTAATTTTATCCCCTTGCCAAAGTGTTCCTGCAGCAGGCCCCTCAGTTGGCAGAAAGGCTGCTGCTGTCCTGGCTGTAGAACACATTTCTGGGGAACACTTTGTTCCACTGTGTCGAATTTACTCGGGGCAAACTCTTCCTCCCTGCTCCAGAAAAAGCCCCCGACCCCAGAGCAGCCCCAGCCTTGCTCCTGGCCCATCCATCACCCAACTCCACCACCCCACCTCTTGCTGGGAGCATTGCACGAGCACCAGGGTCCTGCTGGTGGAACCAGCCCTCCTGAAATAACTCATCCCAGTGGGCAGCACAGTGTCAGAGTCCAGAGTATCCCTCTGGCTGCCCCGGATGCCTCGAGACCCTGGCAGGGGGCTCAGGGACCTTGGCAAGAAGTCAAAAACACCTGCGGCTTCGATTTCAGCCCTTGGGAATTGACACAGCGTTCGAGTGGTGTAATAGGGGAATTGACACAGGGTGATAAAAGTAGAATTTTGGGGTTTTTTAGAATGTAATTCAGGGATACAATATGGAGGAATCTGGGTGTGCCCTAGCCTTTTCTTCCTTCTTCTTGTCCTCCATGTCTCGGTGTGATAGTGACACTTTTCTGTTGGTCTAGGATAGGGACACACTGTCCAACATAGATTTTAGGTATTGGTACGGGAACTGTAAACATGGTACACGTCATTTTGAGTCTATAGTGTGGGAAACACCCAGGCTCGGGGCAGACTGCCATGGCTTCTGTACTAGGTGGACCTTGGCAGGTCAGAGAGAAACTATTACAGATAAGAAGAAATAAACAACCTTGAAAACTCGGCTTCACGCATTCCAGACCTCTTCTTTGGCTGCCGGGCTAGGGGAAAAAAGGACTTTCACGCTGTTGGGGTCTTGCCAGCAGACCCTGACTACACAGGACTTGTGTCCCAAGGAAGCGATACCAGAACAAATAAAGGGACTCCATAACCTGGGGTAGTTATGAAGTGGGTATGTATGTCAGCGCCCGGCACAGGTGAGATAGCTCTCCAAAAGAGAGAGCTATCAGCCTGATCCACATCTTTATTCCCAAAGGTGTTCCATTTGCAACACATTACACAACTTTGCCATGCATATTCAATCCCTGGCCCCGCCTCTCATGCTAAATAGGTCCCCGCCCTTCTGGACACGCCTGGTTTGCCGTGGTGGTCACACGGGGGTCTTCCTCATGACTGAGCTTTTGAACTTTTCTCCTTTGCGCGTGCACTTTTGGTCCTTTGGTGCTTATCTGAGTAGTCTGTCAGTCTTGATGGGCTTGGAGACAGAGGAGCCTCTTTATCTGGGTTCTTTGCATCCCTGGGTATTGTTCTTTATGCAAGAAGCTTCAGAAATTTGCATTTTCCTATGCCCTTTGTACCATGGCAGAGGTTTCTTAAGTAAAAGGTTAAAATTCAACACATAATTCTACAAGCTAAAATTTAGATGCTTAATTCATTTTGTTAACTCAAGTGAACTCCAAAGATCTCTATTTCACCATGGAGTGACAGGAGCCACATGTGGAGGCTGATGTCCAGCTCAGAGTTGGGTTTATTTACAGCTGGCACAGCTGAGTCTTTCTTCTTCCCTCAATACAAACTGCACGTGATAAAAATCCCTACAAGTGAGGCCGCTGGACAGAATTAACACAGTTTTCTCTAATTTTTTCCTTCATCTTAGCCCATCAGGCCTGGAGGCTGTAACAACCTACTTTTCACCTCGTCACAGGATCAGAGAATGGTTTGGATTAGAAGGGACCTTAAAACCCATCTTGTACTACCCCCTGCCATGGGCAGGGACACCTTCCACTGTCCCAGGCTGCTCCAAGCCCTATCCAGCCTAGCCTTGGGCACTGCCAGGGATCCAGGGGCAGCCCCAGCTGCTCTGGGCACCCTGTGTCAAGGAAGAATATCCTAATATCTGATATTAGGAGTAGGTTTGCTTCTTGTCCAAGTTGTCATCATCTTCATTGAGACACAGTGACTTAAAGAGCAGTGGGAGGTGTTTTGAACCCAGACTTCTGCAGAATCAGGGTGGTTTGGAGGGTTTTTTTAATGTTTGAGAAGTACCCATTAATTCCATTGATGCTCATTATTCCTTAACGAGGAGGTAAATTTTTAAATGCCTCAATCCTAGTACCAGGCTGCAGGCCTTTGAAATGCCCAGCACAAAAGCCCAGTCAAGTACCCTGCTCCCAGACTCAGAGCACTTCTAGAGACCAAAGCCTGCACTGAAATGAAAAAAACAGATGTGCAGTGCCACAGAAAAATGGAATAACACAAGTTGTAACACTATCACTGCTTATATGTAACTTTGGCTTAAAATCATTAACCTTTCTATAGCTTGCTTTGTGGCTGAGCACTTTCTATTCCACATAATGTTCTTCTGAATACAAATGCACTCCTGAGTGAATTTAGCCTAATGAAAGAAGCCTGTGATGACACTTAACATCATCCATTTATCTTTTGAAAAGAAACAGCATAATTACATTCCCCGTACTCAGAAACTTGCTTCAGCATTGTTTTCTGTGGTGAGCTCTATCCCAAGCCAGCTCCATTAGCTTTGACTTTGGTGTTTTAGATTGGGATTTGCTGTTCTTTGGGGACTAGTTTGATGTTCACTGCCCTTCCTGGGACAGGATTTAGCTCAGTTCAGCCAGCTGGGCTCACACACCAGCAAGGGATTCAAAGGGTAAAGGCTCCACATCAATTCTCCCAAAAAATCCACACAGAGGCTGCCCTGAAGTGACCAGCAGGGATTGATTTGTGCCAGGAGCTGGCACATGCCAGGTTTGTCCTTGCCTCACCCACTGCAGCTGTCAGGGACACACCTGCCTGCTCAAGACCTGTAAATATCTATTACTGTCATCATCACCACCCCTCTTCTGAGCCTGGCAGAGTGCAGAAAGCCAGACGAAGCTCTCTGAAACAAAAACCTTCTGAGGATGCAGAATTATGTTTGGCACCTACTGCAGTCAGTGATTTTAACACCCCCGTCATTTTCACACGTGTATTACTCAGGTGAGGAGCACACCTGTTTCTGCTCCTGATTCTACCACCCTGGGGTTTGTCCAGAGCTATCTGAATTGAGCTTTTAGTAAAATGGCATTTTTTTTCTTGTCAATATGGAGGAAAAAAAAAATCTTGCTCTTAGAAATAGCAAATTTGTATTTCTCCATTGAGAAACAACATGATCAAGAGAGCAAATGGCATCAAACTGAATATCTACCTTTTCTACACCTAGTTATTAAGGAAAAAAAAATATGCAGTGACTTTAAAGGAAGCACAGAGCCATTCTGCCAAACAAATATCTTGACTTGAAAAATTAGAATAATTACTAATGCTCTCTTACCTTGCTGATGAAGTCTCAAGTAAGCTTCAGACTTAAATTGTCCTGTAAATGCAGCACAGCTTGAGCTCACAGAAGTGCCTCAGGAAAACACTTTGAGAAAAGTGTTTGAACTTAGTTTCATTACATGGCACTGAAGACAATTTGGGTTGATTGGTTTCTAAATGAAACCAAATGAGCTGATATAATCTGTTTAAGTTGTCATCAGCTCCAGAAGTTAAAGACCCTGAAAATCAGTGAGCCTGATTCCTAAAAGTGAGGAGGAACGAACTAAGAAGAAGAGCAGGAAGGGAAATTCCAACTATCTTGATGCTGGGACCCCTAAGTGATGCAATAAGTAACCAAATGGTGTTACATGTGCTTTTAAAAGGCAGCAATTTTTTTAAAAAGTATGAAAAAGTATGTATTCTTCATAAGTTTAACTAAGTTCTGGGCTCTATGGAGTTGGGAGACATTTCTAGTGACAGCAAATACATCAGAGCATAGAAACTACTTGAACTACATGAAAGAAGTACTGAAGAAATGTTCATCCACACAACAGAGGCTGCAGGCAAAGCCTTAATTCTGCCACTGCCAAACCTTTGACCTGGGAGCCCACAGAATTTGTGTAAAACAGATTTTCATTGCTGAAGGTGAACGTGCCTCAGGAGCCACAGAAAGAGACTCTTTAATCACCCTTTTTTGGTTCTTTTTTTCATGAGGGAAGTGTCTTCCAAGGCAAAACACAATCAGAAAAATCAAATTCAAACTCCCAGCATGGCAAAAGTCTGGAAAACAGCCCTGCAAGCCAGAACCCAGATCCCATGGGAAGTGTTGAGTGTTCTCAGCAAGCACAGCCACTGCTGCACAAGCCTCTCCCAGCCAGGGTGCCCAGGGACTCCTTGGCCTCAGTGCCCTGCTTGTCTGCACCCTGCCAGCCTTTCCCTTGGCTCATTCCCAGGGTACAGCAGGCAGCAGAAATCATGTTCAGCTAATTTAGCTTGAGCTTATCCCCCCAGGTGTATAGCATGACTCTAAACTTGCAGCAGAAACTCATACCAGAGACTGAATTCACAGAATCCTGTTTCCCTCTGGCAGCAGAAACTCTGGATGTTTTTTAAATCAGAAGCATCTCAGCTTGATGGGGACATGGATTCTCTTCCACAGAGCTCCTGAAGCCTGCAGATAAAGAGATGGAAGATACCCTGCCAGAGCCAAACAGCCTCAAACTATGCAAAGAAAGACAAATTTTTTCATCAGCCTACCTGGATTGCCTGGCTGGATTAAGGATGGGGAAACCCCTCTACCTCACAGGGTAAAACTTATTAAATTTGGGCATTTTCTGACGGCTGGAACACAACTCATCCCAATGTGAAATAGCTGGAAGCATTAGTGTGAACTAATACAAAAGTAGTCAAATGCATTACAGTGATTGTCACTCAGCAGTAGCTGTGCAATATGAATAAAAAGCACATTAAATCTGTTCCAAATAATTGGCACAATGTGTTTATATAGGACTAGGGCTGCATATTAAAACACACCTGATTTGTTCTTCATAAGCAATGAGTATTTACTACATCTGTGATAGCTGTATAGAGTCAGATCTCATTTTTTAAATTATTAATTGGTATTTAATTAGCATATATTACCATACTATCTATACACAGCCTAGTTGGGAATGCAAATATAATTCTAATAATTACATAACTAGTTATGCTTTCAAGAGCCTTCTACATAATGCAGTGCAGACAGCTTCTCTTGGAAGAGAAAACAGCACACAGTAACAGAGTAACATTTTTTAAATGCCTAAATCCTCTTTTCAAGGTGGATTTTGATCTAAATCAAGAATTCTGAGGTTTTCTAGTGTTCCAGTGCAGAATTGATGTGTTGCTGCCATTCTCCAACCCTGCTATGAAGTAGCTTGGACAGACCTTTGCACTGGCATCTTTCTGGGAGAGATGGAATGGCCTCTCTGAGCACCATCACAGGGATTGGAAGAGATTTTTCCCTTCACCATGAAATGCCTCTGTCACACTATTTGCTTCTTTCAAATGCAGAATTTATGTGTGAGGTTCTGGAGATGTGTTTGGATCTCAGCTGGGCAGTAGAGCTGTGGCACCTCAAGGACTGAGCAGAGGTGACGCCTTCAACTCAAGTGCCACCACAGCTGCCAGACTTGAGTAAACATCTCTGGGAGACAAATATTCCTGCAGACTCCTTCCCTGCAGTGGTGAGTTCATTCAAAGTGCCAGTGCAGAGAACAGCCCCAGAGCCACCGGCAACGTGAAGATTGGGAGAATCAAGAGGTAACAATCAGTGCCTGCACTCAGTGTTCCACCAATATGTAAGAAAATCCTGGAAGCCCACCCTGAATCCCAGCAGGTCTGTCAGATTCTCTCCCACCTTTCTTCAACTCCATGCTCCCAATGGGGAGATGTTTTCTGAGCAGGTTAGGAAGGGGTGAGGGGAACAGAGAAAAGTGAAAAAAAATATACTTTCTGCTATTTCTCCCACTTGGGAAAGATGCTTCAGCCCACAGCTCACCAGCCTGAACCCTGGAAGAGAAAAGCTGATTATACCCCCTAGCAGAGAACCTCTCTTTTACCCATCTCCCTCCACACTCTTTGGGGTACAGTGTAGGGCCCTTTCTCAGCAGTCAAAGCTCCCCTGAGGCTGACAGGTACAACTGCTGGTTGGCAGCTGTGTCCCCACACATCCACCCTCTCTGCTCTGAGGAAGGCACAGGAATCCCAGCCCCTTTTCTGCACTTCAGCAGAAAAATCCACCCCCTAATTGGTGGCTGTGGTGGAAACCTGTCAGGTCCAATTCCTTACTCCAACACCACCTCTCATCTTTTCTTTCCAAGGTCCCACACCTCACACACACCTGCTCCTGGCCCAGTTTCCACAAACTCTGAGGTATTTCTAACTGTAGCTCTGAGTACAGGAACTCTCCTGCAACACTTGACAGGGCTAAGCAACAGTCCTGCTTCCAAGGCTAGGTGTATCTCTCAAAAAGATGAAAGCACCCTCTGTGTCTCTGGCCAGAAGCTGCAAACACAGATTCCTGTACCTCAGGCCAAGGATGCACAACCTGCTCTCACCTCCCCACTGTGGGCTGTGAGTGTGCAGCTCACTGACAGGAGGAGGGTACAGGAGCCACCGAGCATCCTGCAGCTGCAGTTAATGGGGGTAAAAAGGCTGCATTTGTCAGCCTGACAAAAACACCCCCGAGAAATGGCATTTTCTTGTGTTCAGTGACTCCCCACGCAGAGCTTCCTCCCTCCTGCATCTGGATCTCTCTGCTCCCCACTAACAGGGACAAAAAGCCCGCAGCTCTTCAGCTGCACTGACCAGACTCCCCTCCCTGCACTCTGCCTGTCAGAGTGATGTTTATCTTTCATTTCTCCCTTGAGTCCAGTGCAGGAAAATCCTGCTGCAGATAAATCCCCTCTTTTAATAGTGCTGAGCTTTGACGGAAGCAGTTTGGAGTCCAAGATTTGCTGATGGCTCATGGCAAATAATAAAGGTTTATAAACAACTGTGCTTGTATCATCTGGCCTCTCTTTTTGTCACGCCTTGCTCTTGATCTTGCAGAGCTGACTGAAGTGGCTGGTGTCAGTTATTGCCCCAGAGGCACATTTGATTGTCCAGAGCAGCTGCACATCCCCGTGTCACCACGGCCAGAGTGGCACTGACAGCCATTCTGACCCAGCGCTGACCAGCACAGGCAGCAGCAAATCTGCTGATGGGAGGATGACAGGAGCTTGCACAGCTCTCTATAGAACCCACACTGGCACTGTACCCCTCACCCAAATGGGAAAAAGGGGGATTCACATCTTTTGGCACAGCTGTGCTCAGTGTTGACTGGGCTCTGCAAGTGCCAACTCACCCTCAGAGTTGTGCTCCTTACACCAAACCCAGCTTCTGGGGAAGGGTGCATCACCCGAGTGTCTCTCCTGGACCTGTCTCAACAACTCTCAGGGTCTGGGTGTTGGGATGACCCCAAGATTGTTAAAGTCCTCGTTTCCCAGCCCGTGCAGCCAAAGAAGGAGTCGGAATGTGTAGGGTCGGCTTCTCAAGGTTGTTTATTTTCCCTTGTCTAGAACATTCTCTCTCTGCCCTGCTGAGCTCTGTCCAGCAGGTCGGCCATGGCATTCTGTCTGCCCCCAGGGCAGTGTTCACATTTTATACCAAAAACTCCGTGTGCCATGTTTACAATAACGTGCCAATATCTGTCATTTCTGTTGGGCAGTGTGTCTGTACCTTAAACCAACAGAAAAGTGTCACCATCACAGCAAGGCATGGAGGACAAGGAGAAGGAGAAGAAGGCCAGGACATGCCCAAATCCCTCCATCTTGACCCCCTGAACCCCATTCTAAAAACCCCAAAATTCTACTTTTTCACCCTGTGTTAATTCAACTACCACACTACTCAAACCCTTGTGGATTGTCATTCCTCATACCAAGTTGGCAGCTTTTTCCATGGGCTAAAATCGAAGCCACAGGTGTTTTTGACTTGGTGCCAAGGTCTCCGAGCCCCCTGCCAGGGTCTGGAGACAGCCAGGGCAGCCAGAGGGATGTCCTGGACTCCGACAAACAGCAGTGCCCAGGATCACCAACCCCTCTCCCCAATCCCAGGTGTATTTTAGATTTAAATGAAGCATGAACATTGCATGCCTTGGGAGGAAATACTTGTGACTTACTGCAGACAGTTAATGGCACAAATTCCCATCAGGAAGCAGGGAATTGAGTGGTGGCTGTGAAGCTTTGTGGAGCCAGGAACAGGCCCACTGCAATGTGAGCTGATCATATGGCACAGCAGATTTTGGTGTTCTCTTTGTCGTATGTCGCATACTTCAGAGCTTTTGTGCCGACTGCCAGGAGACAAGAAAAACATACAATTAGTGGGGGAGGATCAAATATTCCATTTTCTAGGCAAACTGAAGGGGCCTAAGCTCTGGGCTGTCTTCAGTAATAAAAGTATTTGTGTTTTTACATATATATGCTGATCTAGTCACAAGCTTATTAGCAAAGAATTGCAAATGTACCTGGCTCTCTGCAGCCTGCAGGGAAAAAGCTGTGCTCCTAATGCTTAGTTCTTAAAGCTTCGAGTTTATGAACATTGATTTTCTGATTGTCTATGAGTAGCCACAAACTAAAAAAAATAGCCCAAAACCCCCTCCAGTGAACAAACAAATCCCTGTGTTTCCTTTATCACTGTTCCTCTCCAGTGCTTCTGTTTGTCGTTCCTGGTGAGGATATGGCACAGTGACGTGCAGGAGGGAGTCCCTGGGGACAGCTGGCAGCTGGTGACACAGAGCCATGGCACCGTGTGGCTTCTCCAGACAAAGAAAACCCAGCAAACCCCAGAGAGCCCAGCCAGCAGCTCATGGGGCTCCAGCAGCACAGCCCTGCAGAGCCCTGGGTGACAACAGGACTGGGACAAAGCTCTTCTGAAGGTAATTTTGGGGCTGGAAGTAGAGCACATGGGGCAAACCCTCTGCTCCATTTCAAGGCTTTTATAACCAAGTTTAATACAGATCTGGAGAGGCAAAGTCTGATCCAAAGGCAATGGTAAAACATCAGGAGGACTTCACTGCTCTCACTACAGCTGACAGAGGTACCCACACAGCTGGAGTTTCACTGCCTGAAATCCCCTTCAGCAGCAGCATCTGACACTGATAGACTCTGACACACATCCTCACATAATTAAGTCAGAGAAACATTAGGATGAAAATAAAACAAATGGTTCCCAGCTTCCCCAGAGGCACTAGAATGTGGAGACAAGAGCCAGCTTACAGATAAAATTGGTAGCAGTGAGATCCTCTGCCCTGTGCTGCTGGGTTGCAGCACAGTCTCCTTTTCTGCACAGCACACACACCTGCACCAAGAGCTTCTCTGAGGCCTTCAGGAGGAAGAAACCTGTAAGGGAAGGTAAATATGAGGAGAGAAGTGACTAAGCAGAGGCTCTGAGGCACACACAGAGCTGTCACCCTCAGCACAAGAGCTGTGCCAGGAGTCAAAGCACTCCTGGAGAGCTCTCAGCCCTGCTTTGCCATGCTCTGAGCATGGCTGCTGCTGCAGGAGTTTAAATAATCCTTTAAAAGGATGTTGTGTTGCCATCCTCCAAGCCAGAACCACCACTCAGTTCGAACATCCCCAAAGCTGGACCCAGCTCTGTTCTTGTTTGGTTTTTAATCAATGGCTTTCCCCAAAGCCCACAGAAATCCAGGAAAAAGCTCACACTGACTCAAGAGAGCTCTGACCCAGACACCGAGCGTGAGGCTTGACCAGGAATTGTTTCTTTGGCAAAAGGAGATTCCTTGGGCTTCCATCCTTTCCTCACATCTGTCAAGAGTTTTTATATAATTCCTATAAACCACTTTGAAACAACTTCCATTCTATTAACTGTTTCTCCAAAACTGTGCAGGAGTTTCTCTCTCCACCACGCTGGATCATCCTTGCAGATCCCCAGCAGTGCCTCTCACAGCTCCCACAGAATGCAGACTGCTCACCTGAAGGCAAAAGCTCGGTGTGGACCAAGAAATATCACAGAAGTCAGGAAAAAAGTGTGAGTTCCCAGCATCTGAAACTCTTTATTAACAACAGGCTGAGCTCTGGAGATGAGAGCATGCTTGGATTTGCACACTCCAAGAGGAGTTTAGCCTGTGGGAAGAGCCAAACTCTCTCTGAGGGAGAAATCTGCAGATACAAAGTCTCTGATTTTTCCATAAGTAGAAAAGGCCATTTAATAGGAATAAAAGCCTTCCCACCTTGAACAAAAACAAATCAAGTACCAAAAGCAACACTGCACTGAGCTCCCAGAGCTCTTTCAGCAGGACAAAAGGTAACTCAGGTTGCCAAATCAAACCTGCTGCTCCCCCCAGCCCCACCCTGTGCTCTCCAGGCCAGATCTCTGCCAGCTCTTTGGCACCATCACTGCAGTGCCTAGTCTGTGCAGATGTAGCAATTGTGCAGCAATAAGAACCTCTCTGGAGCCAAGACAGTCTCCTTTGCACTCACACACATGGTAAAGGAAGAGGATTTTTTTTCATTTTTCAGTGTACAATTCTGTCTTTCAGGGGAGGAGAAAGAATTCAGGTTAAGTGTAATGGTAGTGGTTTGAATTTCTGCAGGAAATGACTTGGGGTTATTAATATATATTTTTTTTCCATTGTAAAATGATCTCAAATGCTTTAACACAAGGAGAAGATCCTAAAAATCCAGAACGTCTGAAAATCACCGCAACAGCACACAATTTACACTCTTTATCTTCTGCAAAAAGCAAGGACAAAACCTTTGCTCTCCTCACCTTTTCCCATGGCCACTGTGTTCTCTGCCAGGTGTTATCTTCAGCACTGAAGGTCTCAGGCTTACTGCAGCACCCCAAAGGTGTTTGATGGCTTTGGAAGCACAAGAGGCGAGGAGCAGATTTTCTGGGCTCGTGTCTGTCACACAGGTGCTTGAAATGACATCAGATTGGACCCAGTGACCCTGGCAGTGCCTTCCTATAGCTGGCCTGAAGCTGCCCCCAAAGGGAGATCCAGCCAGATCCCCTGAGGGCACAAATCCATGTGGCACCTCAGACCTTACCCTTCCAGGGACTCTGCTGTCCTCACTGGGCACCACGAGCCATGGGGCACTTGCTCAGGAGTGCTGTGATTCAAAGTACAAGTCCCTCCTATGTTCTTTTTATCTGGGAGGGTTTTTAAAACCCATTCCACTACATTCCTGCAATAATGCTGACTGAAACCTGTTACACAGTCCTCTTTAGGGATCTTGCAGAGGGTTCTCTCTAGTGGCTCCTCCAGAGCTAGGACACTTGCATCTCAAACCTCTGAGGGAGGGGAGAAAGCTCTAACCTTGAAATAAAGTATACTTGCAAATTTAAATTTAAGGGCATATTCAACTCTATAGGACAGATGTAAACGTAGATGTTAACAACACATTCAGAAGTTGGGGATCAAATTTGCTCTTCCTTGTATCTGTGCAGCAGAGTGACTCTGCTGCAATCAGTGTGCACATTCCATGCTCTCAGATAATCCCTTGCACCTGGGTGATGAGTGGCTCAGAAACAACTTCAGACAGCGACAAGGCCCTGTGCTTATTGCAGAGCATAAACATTGCTCCCATGAGACTCCATGGCCAAGCTGCAGGGATTTTACACCAGTGGGTGGTAACCTGAGAAAAGGTTATTGAGTCAGCAGCAGAGCCAAATCAGGCTCTGGCTATCTATCCCCTGGGACACTGAGCTGCAGTTGCTTTCAATTCCTCTTTGTCATCCCTTCCCCTGCAATGTTGCATTCCACTGACAGGCTCTGCCCTAGCAGATGATAACTGAGCCCCTAAGTTTAGGATTAAGAAGTGAATGTATGGATCTCATCTGACAGCACATGCTTGGGATCTAACAAACCTCACCCCTGGGTTTCTCCAGAGACATCCCTCCCTCTGCCCTTCTCACTCGGATACTCTGTCAGGACCCCTCTGAACTTGGCCAAAGCAAAATACTTTCCTGATACTTTGGCAAGTGATCAGTTAAATCTCTTCACTTCCTGCACTTCTGGTGGGAAGAGGATCATCCATGTGGTGACTGGGCACAAGAGTATCACGAGAAACATCAGAGCCCACCTGGCCAGGCAGAACTTGTACAACCAAAATCAAACTCAGCCAAAGGCTGGACCTGTCATCCACAGCACCTCTACCCAAAGCTCACATCGAGGACACAGATGCAGCATTCCACATGCTCCCTATTCTGAACTGAAAATTCTCAACAATAAACTCAAAACTCTTAACAATAAAATTCCACCCAGAAGGTATTTTAGGAGGACAATGTGTACAAAGATGGTGCCTAACAGGGAGCCTCTGCTTCCAAACACTCATTTGCCCAGACAACACTCAGTTTGGATCCTGTCACAGCTGAATGGAGCAAGGAGAGCTGCCTTTCAATTTGCCAAGGCAACAGCCTTCAGCTGCCCACCATATATACCATGACCTTCACAGCCAAACAAAGGAGCACCAGTTATTCACAGAGAATATCAAGGGCTTTACAAGAAAAAAATTGGACATGGCTGCTCAAACAGCCCTCACCACATAGACTGCTACTGTCTGCTTCCTAACAAGAAGACAAATTTGTTAGGAAGATCTAAAATTAGGTGCTGAGCACCTGAAAAAAAGTTCTATACAAAGCAGAGAATAAAATGCCACATGGAGCTATATTTTAAGATGGCTGGGAACGCTCAGCATGAGCCATACATGGCTCCAGAGGGGAAATTTTGCACCTGAAGTACAAGTGCACCTGAAGTGGCTGCCCCAACCCTGGAAGTGTCCAAGGCCAGGCTGAATGGGACTTGGAGCAGCCTGGGATAGTGGAAGGTGTTCCTGCCCATGGCAGGGGGTGGAATGAAATGATCTTTAAGGTCCCTTCCAACCCAAACCATTCTGTGATTCCATGAGTCTATGATTCTATGTTATTTATAATTTTCACACTGATACTTTTTAGATTATTACAAGAAAACCACATAGGGAATAACAGATCTTGAGGTTCATGAGACAATTTGATCCTTGATGACTTGGCATTGTGTGCAAGTCCCTGAGGATTTACTCTGACAGTAATTATACACTGAGCTCCCTATTCTTGTTTGATTAAAATTCATCTTCCATAAAAGCACTTGCAGTCCTTACCTAGACAGCTGGAAAAATGGAAAATTTGCCACTTCTTCTGGTAACTTGTCACCCACACTGCTGAAAGATGTGTTCCTTGTGTACACAGGCAAATGGGAAACATCAGTATTCCAGATTCCTGCATCGTCCCCCTTTTAATTCTGATTGATCACGGTTCTCACACGCTCCAGGCCCAGTTGCACCCAGCAGGAATTGCTCTGTTAATGCCTGTGGGTGTGCAGAAGAGGCTCAGTGCATGCAGAGAGCAGAAGTGCCTTTTGTTCAGAGAACAGCTTTTGCTGTGCTGCAGAACAACTTCAGGCAACAAACTGTTTCTGAAGAGTTTAACAGGACTAAGTTCCCACGGATATATCTGTTTGTCCTACATGTTCAAGAAAACAAGTGTCTCTCAGGCTCACTGATGCCTGGGGTTGCTTAATTAAACATTCTTGTGCTAGAAGGAAAACTGGAAAGCTGAAATTAGGTATTACTAAACAGATGAAGTAATTTTCTGTCTAGAAGAACATATTACTCTGCTCACCTCTAACACCTCATGTGATCACCCAAAACAAATCAGGTAACACAGCAGAAAACAAAATATCTGTTCTGTTTTCCCTCTGTCCTGGCCACTAGATGAAGACAGATAAAAAACCAGAGAGAAAACAACTTCAAAACAAAAGGCGACAGGACTGCGAAAGTTGCACGCAACCTAATTCTCAGAGATGATCTATTTATGCCAAGAATGGATCTCACTGGAAGTCTGTGGCAGTCAATCCCCTTGAGTGCCATGCAGGCAGGATTTGGCCCTGGTGAAGCATCCGCCTGCATTCCCAGCTGCTGTGTCCAGCTGCCGCAGAGGAATGCGGGGCTGCCGAGGGCGCTGGCACCGGCCGAGTCCAAACTTCCAGAGAAAAGCAAATTCCACCTCAGCGCTCGGACCTGAGCTTTGTCAGTGGCATGGCTGAATCTGATGAAGTAACCCCCTGCCTGAAAATAATTCAGTTTGGTTTCTTCTCCCTCACCAGCATGCTTGAGCCAGCCCTTTACTGAATATAGCTTTGAGCGTTTGGAGCGCGTTGGAGAGAGACACGAACACTGACGAGCAGCACCAGGAAGGAAAGCAGGGCTGTATTTGTGTAGCTGTGTGTGTGTGTTCACCTAACAGCAGATTACAATCAAGAGCTCAAGACAATATTTTTATAGGGCTGAATCCTGCTCCTACAAGTGAACGAGGCTTTCACCGCTTCGTAGCATGGCAGGGAGAATTAGACAACAGTTTGCACAAAAGCACTTTCAGGAGGGAGTATAAAACAAGGAAATAAACATGTATCAGTCATTTTAGCACTCTGGTTTAAACAGAAATGTTTGAAGGCATAATAGCCAGTTAATTCCTATTGGAAATCAATGGTAGCTGAGGGAATACAGCATTCTGGTACCCTTGGAAATTTGTCCTTTGACTATCGACTGCCCTATCTCTGCTTTCTCTAAAATAAGATGGAAATGTAAGGTGCTTACTGATTTTGCAGCTGTCCCCAGACTTCTTGCCTAAGGGGAAAAGTTGTCTCTGTGAACCTTATATTCATCCCACTCTGTACCTCCCCCTCTTCACAAGAACCAGCCACCACTAAAGCTGGAATTTTAAATCTTATGACCGCACTGTCGTGCATTTCAGGGTAAAATTCAAAATACGAGCTGTTTCCAGGGAGAAAGGAGGCTCTTTCAGCCCGGGCTCGCTCTCCACCTCCACCTCAGCCTCTCTCCGAGCGCATCTGGAGCGCTTTGCGCGGGGCACCTGCGGAGCGCGGCCGCCTCTGGCTCTCCCTGTCGGCCACCGACACCTCTTAGCCTGATGAGCTGAAGCACAGCGCCGATCCCCATCGCCAGCCATGCCACCGCGGGAGGGAAACGCCAAATTCCAGCGGAGTGGCCAGGAAAACTTTCAGGCAGCTCCCGGAGGCTGACGCTGCCCGGCGGGGCTCGTTCTGCGGGGCACGCGGGGCGCTCGGGACACGCTCCCGGCTCGGGGAGCCCCGTTCCCGGCTGGGAGAGCCCCATTCCTGACTGGGAGAGCCCCGTTCCCGGTTTGAGGAGCCCCATTCCCGACTGGGAGAGCCCCGTTCCCGGCTGGGAGAGCCCCATTCCCGGTTTGAGGAGCCCCGTTCCCGGCGGGTCGAGCCACGTTCCCGGTTGGCAGAGCCCCATTCCCGGCTCAGGGAGTCCCGTTCCCGGCTGGGAGAGCCCCGTTCCTGGAGGACAGAGCCCCGTTCTCGGCGGGGAGAGCCCTGTTCCCGGCTCCCGGAGGACAGAGCCCCATTCCCGGAGGGCAGAGCCCCGTTCCCGGCTCGGGGAGCCCCTTTCCCGGCTCGGGGAGCCCCTTTCCCGGCTCGGGGAGCCGCTCTCCGCAGGGTCCCCGCCCGGGCTGAGCGCGTCCGGCGCTGTCGCCCCGCGGCCCGGAGCGCTCCCGGCCCCGGACGGCACCTGCGGGCCCCGCACGGGCGGGGCTCGGGGGGTCCCCGCGGCCGCTGCGGGCGCGGAGCGGGGGAGCCCCGGCGGGGCGGGGGCGGCCCTTCCCCCGAGGGCAGCCCGGTACCGCCCTGCCTCCCGCGGGGGGCGGAGCGGCCGCCGCCGGGGCCGCGAGCTCCGGGGCCGGTGCGACGGTGTCGGGGCCGCCGCCGCCGCCCATGGAGCCCAACGGGACGGCGGCGGCGGGGGACAACGGGACGGCGGCGGCGGCGGCGGCGGGCGGCGGGGGTGCCCCCGGGGGCGGCCCCCTGCTCATCCCCTCGGCCTTCGGGACGGTGCTGTCGGTGATGTACGTGGCCGGGGTGGCCGGCAATGTCTACACGCTGGTGGTGATGTGCCACTCGGCGCGCTGCGCCGCCCCCATGTACAGCTCCATCGTCAGCCTGGCCCTGGCCGACCTGCTCTACCTCTCCACCATCCCCTTCATCGTCTGCACCTACCTGGCCCAGGACTGGTACTTCGGGGACCTGGGGTGCCGCATCCTGCTCAGCCTGGACCTGCTCACCATGCACGCCAGCATCTTCACCCTCACCCTCATGTGCACCGAGCGCTACCTGGCCGTCACCCGGCCCCTGGACACCCTGAAGCGGTCGCGGGGCTACCGGAAGGTCACGGCGGGAGCCGTCTGGTCGGTGTCGCTGCTGCTCACACTGCCCATGATGCTGATGGTCACGCTGACCGAGGGGGGCAAGGCGGAGGGCAAGGTGAAGAGGATGTGTGCGCCCACCTGGAGCGTGGACGCCTACCGGACCTACCTGACCGTGCTCTTCAGCACCAGCATCATGGCCCCGGGCATCATCATCGGCTTCCTCTACACGCGCTTGGCCAGGACCTACCTGGAGTCCCAGAGGAACCCCCCCCACAAGGAGAAGAGCAAGAGGTCCCCCCGGCAGAAGGTCCTCATCATGATTTTCAGCATCGTGCTGGTCTTCTGGGCCTGCTTCCTGCCCTTTTGGATCTGGCAGCTGGTGCGCCTCTACAGCAGCTCCCTGCAGCTCACCACCCAAACCCAAAAGTGCATTAACTACCTGGTGACCTGCCTGACCTACAGCAACAGCTGCATCAACCCCTTCCTCTACACCCTGCTCACCAAAAACTACCGGGAGTACCTGCGCAACAGGCACCGCAACTTCTACAGGTTCACGTCCTCCTTCCGCAAGAGGGGCTCCAACCTGCAGTGCTCCTGGGGCCGCTCCATGTCCTCCAGCAACCAGTACGACTACAGCTCCGAGGCGCTGGGCATGGCCACGCTGAAGGACAAGTGAGGAAGAGGAGGCGCTGCCAACACGCAGGACCAGCAGAGCATCCGGCCAAGGTAGGGCTTTGGGGACCCCCTAGCCCTGAAGGGTTCTGAGAACTCATTTTCAGTGCTCTCTCTAGCGAGGGGCAAGAAGTCGTGTGAATCCAAATGCTGCGAGATGAGTCTGGATTTCCATCTGGCTGAGGGATGTTGGGGGGGTCCTGCCAGGAGCCAGCAGCCGTTCGGGACAAATCCTGCAGGGTTTGGGGTGCAGAAGATGAGGTGGATGCTCTGCTCGGTTCTGCCGCAAACTGGTTTCATGCTTGGCTGAGTTTCGGCTCCAGCTCCACACACCGTTTCTCTCGTGTGGCATCTCAGTGCTGCCCTGGGGCTACAGCTGGGTCAGAGCTGCAGAAATCTGAAATTGGCCCAGGATCACTTAACTGAGCTGCCAGCCTTGGGTTTGCCCTGTGTGTTACCGTTGTCTGTTTCTGGAGCGTGTAAAGAGACTTTTAAGCCCCTTTTCCTATTTCCTGTTACATTACGGTGCACTACTGTTCTATCAAGCTTAAAGTCTCTATTTTAAAATTCATTGCAGCAGCACTTTGAACTCCAAGCATTCAAAAACCACCAGGTAAGCTGTCAGAAACCACAGGATTACCTAAAAAAAAAATTTTAAAAACCCTTGTAATTTTTTAAGGTTTCTACCTAAGGTGGTTTGAATTTGCCACTGATTTTTTCTTCTTGAAAAAGTTGGTCCTTTTCTTAAAAGTCAACAGAGCTTGACAAACCTGAAAATTTACCTTGGAAGAAATAAAAAATTATTTATAATCCTATCACTCAAAGACCTGAGGCTCTAAGAAAAATGACTGAATCCTATATAATGAAACTCGTCATAAAAGAGACAAATTTTTTCATGACATTTGATCAAATCTGTTTTGCCTCAATGTATTCTGCTCATTTTCTCCCTGCTTGGCATCTCACAGTAAACCTTCTCCACAGATCCTGGAGATGCCTGTAAGCACTTAAACAATTGTAAAGTGTCAGTTTATAAATAAATGCTTATTAAAAATGGACCCTCCTCGGGTTTCCCCTTGCCTGGTCTCTTCACCCAGCTCAGGGGGGTGTATTTATCAGGGCAGATGCTGAAAATAGCCATTTCCAGCTGTGGGGATGAAGTTGGGGCCAATATTCTTCCTTCTTGTTCTGAGACAGACTCTGGGGATAAGAAAAGCACAGTAGGAGTTGCACAAACTCCTGTCAGCAGCTGGTGATGCCCAGGGAGTTCAGAAGCAGCAGCAGTGTAAGGAACTGTCACTTCCACTTTTTTATTACTTATCCCAGCCCCCATCTGCCTGAGCAGAGTGCCACTCCAGCCCTGCAGTGCTGCATTCCCGTGGCCTTGGGTGATCCTCACGTGTCCCACACCAAACTTTAGGGTGTGCTTGTGCTACAGCAGAGACACCAAGTGCCAACACCACAGACAGGGCTTGAGAGCAGGGAACAGGCACAGGGACACGCGGGGTCTTGTGCACTCAGCCAACAGAAAAATTCAGGAGTTGGGTGAAGGTGTTCCTGTGCTGGAGTCAGCCTTCTCTTGGGATGCTTTCTGGGGAGCAGGGGATGAGTAACTCACCTTGGCCATATTGCTTTTAACCACAGGACTGCCTTTGAAACATCGGTGATCACTTTGTCATATTCCAGCGTTGCACAGACTCCAAGCTGGGCATCATAAATAGGCCTAATGTTGTCCATTCCTTCTGAAATAGGGGCTCTAACACACGATTCATGCTGGGAACTGGCAGAGAGAGCAGGATTCAGCAGATTTTCTGAACAACTTCTCAGAACTTAATTGATTTTTAATTATTAATCCTAAACTCATTGTTACTTTCCCTTTGGTTCCCATTTCCGAGGCTTGAAGTCTCTCCCATGTAAGAATGAAAAAGATAAGGCTGAACTCAGAAGGCATTTTGGGAAGGCTGGAGTATAAGTGTCATGTGCAAAGTGTGTCTGGACAGAAGTCCTGGCAGAACCAGGCATGGCTGCATCCCATGAACTGGATAGGGATCAAAAAGAGTTGTAGGGACTTTGCTTTGTACTTTAAAAAATAAACAAAAAAAATTTTTAAAAGCTGAACAGCCTAAACCCACAGCTATTAATAAGAGGGAGGAAGCTGAAAAGGAGTTCTGCCTAGAGAGAAAAAAGGTGAAAATGCAGAGCAGATGTGCTCTTCAGTTGTAAGCTAATGTGGGGATAAGCAAACAGAAGGGGCTCCTTTGGGATACACTTCCCAAGACACCTCTCAGTCCCCTGAAGAGATTCTGTTGCTCTGCTGTCACCAGCAGTGTGACACTGTGGCTGTGCTTTCTGTGCCATGTGGTGGGAGCATGAAACATCACAGGGTTGAGGGAGGGGGACCCAGATGAAAGGCAAAACTGGATATTTCAGAAACAGTGTGCCCAGCTGGTCAAGGAGGGTGATTCTTCCCCTCTGCTCCACTCAGGTGAGCCCAGCCTGCAGTGCTGCTCCCAAAGGTGGGGTCTGCAACATCAGAGGGACCTGGAGCTGCTGGAGAGAGCCCAGAGGAGGCCACGGAGATGCTCCAAGGGCTGGAGCCCCTCTGCTCTGGGGCCAGGCTGGGAGAGCTGGGGGTGCTCACCTGGAGAGGAGAAGGCTCCAGGGAGAGCTCAGAGCCTAAAGGGGCTCCAGGAGAGCTGGAGAGGGACTGGGGACAAGGGATGGGGGGACAGGAGGGACAGGACAAGGGGGAATAGCTTCACATGGACAGAGGGCAGGGTTAGATGGATATTGGGATTAAATTCTTCCCTGTGAGGGTGGGGAGGCCCTGGCACAGGGTGCCCAGAGAAGCTGTGGCTGCCCCATCCCTGGAAATGTTCCAGGCCAGGTTGGATGGGGGTTGGAGCACCCTGGGACAGTGGAAGGTGTCCCTGCCCATGGCAGGGGTGGGACTGGGTGATCTCAAGGCCCCTTCCAACCCCAACCATGCTGTGACTCCGTTCCATGTGTCCCTGCTCAGGTTTCTCAGGCTGTGCTTCATCCCAGCGCTGCCCCTCTCTCCCCAGGCTCTGATGATCCCGCCCCAGGTTTCTCCAAGCAGAGATGCTGTGGATTGGGTGGTGCCCACCCAGCAGGACCCTGGGCCCAGGAGAGGCAGTTCCAGAGCCAGCAGGGCCAGTCAGGAGCTGCTGCTGGGTGTGGTCAGGGACAGCTCTTCACAGCCCAGGGAGCACGACCTGCTGCAGACCTGCACAAACACCACTCCCAGGGCTCTGAGCTCAGTTTAAAAGATGCTTTACATAACCAACATCCCTCTTGCTGTCCTGTCAGACCAGTTAAACTGCCAAAAGTCACTAGGTTTGATCCACTTCATAACTACCCTGCTGGAGCAGATGTTTTAGCTGAGATCCTGTTGTCTGTAACTGGGCAAGCCTTGGCTCCTTTTGGGGTGCTCGTGGTTTGGGAATGAGGCGACTGTCCTCATGGGTTTTCCTTTAGCAACAAAGCCCAATTAATCTGGTAGCTCACCTGGGAAGGGGATTGCTGCTGCCTGCCTAGAGCACAGAGCCCTGTCTGGGGCTGACACAACCTTTAGGTCGCCTGGGAGGGGTGGCTTCACTGCTGCTCACCCAGAGGAATCGGGGGGGGTGCTGGTGTGGGGATGGGATCTCAGCATTCCTAAGCACATCCCCCTGTGTGCAGGCTGTGCACGCCTGCTGTAAGGCAGCTCAGGATGTTTGCTACATGAGGGAGAGTTATTTGCTGTCCTCAGCACTGAAAAGGAAGAGTTGGGATTCCCAAAGCCATGAGATTAAAAACATCTTGTGTCCCCAGCCACAGAGGTTACAGAAGTGTGTGAGAATTGAGATGGCCAGAGTCTGGGTGATGAGGCTTTGCAAATTCTATGATTGGTGTCACTTCAGGTAAATCTGAAGCATCTCAGGCCAGGGCTGAGTAACAACAGGGAAGTCAGTGGAGCTGTAATTGAAAAACAACATGTGGAGATTTCCTTGAAAACTATTTTACTTTGGCTATTTTGCATTCCAGGAAATCAGGTTCTGTGTACCCTGGGGTCACTTGTCATACCTAAATCATTGTAATCCTGTGGTTCTTAATGCTTTGGGCGCTTTTATTATAAATGAAATGTTGCTGCAGGCTCAGTGACACAGTTCCTTCTTCAGAAACATGGGAAATGGGAATTTTAGGAAAGGCAGCAGCCTTTTTCTTGTTGGGCCAGAGGCTGTCACTGCAAAACTCCACACATGCTTTACAAGAAACAAAATTATTTAATCACTAGAGATTATTTTCCAACGCCCCTTAGGATTTAAGAGTTTATAACAAAAAAAAAACCCAACCCAGACTGGGAAAGAAAAGCAATTTCATCCTGAGTGCTCTCTCCTTCCTTTATGGTGGATCTTCTTCTCAGGTGGGAGCTGCTGCAGCAATGGCAATTTTTCCACTTTTATTTGAAAAGACATAGACCACTCCTTTGTGGGGCAAATGAGAATGGTTGTTTTCACCAGACACAGGAGAAAACATCTGAACCTTATGGAATTTTTGAAGCCTTCACCTTCAGTCACTTTTTTAAAATCATCTTTCTCTCCACTTTCAAAAAACAAATTTGCAATCAAAGCTCAAAAGCCTCACATTACAATTCCCTCATGAGTTCCAGCAAATCATTAACATTTTAGCTCTAATTTCAGCAGTCAGGTTTGGTGCTTGGTGTGGGACTGAGCACCAGGGGAGCCACCAAAAGAGAGGGGACTTGATGAGCATTTTGCACCTTGAGCTGCAAGATGGCACAGTGGGGTTAACTGTGGGGAACGGGCGGGATGACAGAGTTCATAAATTATTGTAATTATTACAGTTTAACCTAATCTATTATAATCCATTATAATCTAATATAATCAGATCATAATCTATTCATAATCCAGGATGATGAGAGAAGAAAGCGCATAAAGCTCATAGCAGAGCCCACCCCTCAAGCCCTGGGCACAGAGAAATCCTCAGAGCAGCCCCAGAAAGTCAGGAAGTTTTGCCAGAAGTCTGTCTGCTTTGAGGACACTCGGCTTTTCTGTCTCATTTCAGAGTCCCTCTGGTGGCAGCAGCAAGTTCCCATCCCGAGGTCTCAGGAAGAAAATTTGCTTTTTATTTCTAGGCTTTAAAACAGAGAGGTTGCCCCAAATCACAGCACAACGTAACTACATAAGAGCATTTTATCCCTTTTAAGCAGAACATTACTTCAGCATCTGGAGGGGGAGAGGAGAGGAGAGGAGAGGAGAGGAGAGGAGAGGAGAGGAGAGGAGAGGAGAGGAGAGGAGAGGAGAGGAGAGGAGAGGAGAGGAGAGGAGAGGAGAGGAGAGGAGAGGAGAGGAGAGGAGAGGAGAGGAGAGGAGAGGAGAGGAGAGGAGAGGAGAGGAGAGGAGAGGAGAGGAGAGGAGAGGAGAGGAGAGGAGAGGAGAGGAGAGGAGAGGAGAGGAGAGGAGAGGAGAGGAGAGGAGAGGAGAGGAGAGGAGAGGAGAGGAGAGGAGAGGAGAGGAGAGAAGAAGAGAAGAGAAGAGAAGAGAAGAGAAGAGAAGAGAAGAGAAGAGAAGAGAAGAGAAGAGAAGAGAAGAGAAGAGAAGAGAAGAGAAGAGAAAAGAGAAAAACCTTCTTCCAGGAGTTAACTTTCCTCTCCCATGTTTCTGCCTATGGCAAACCCAGGCTAATTTCCTTCCTGTTGTTTTGCACAGCAGCCTCCCAGCCAGCACCCCAGAATCACCCAGAGCTGGTGACTAACTCCAGTCCAGCCCAGCTGGAGTTTTTCTGCCTGATAATATTGGGGTGTGCTCTTAGTTTCTAGTTTTTCTGGGGAATAGAGAGAGGCTGAGTTAATGACTGTGGTTTATGAGAAATAAATCGCTTTGCCTTCAAAACAGTAGCCACAGCTTTGCAGGGTGTAAGTAGCCTGTAAAGTTATTGTTATTACCATTATACCAGTTTTTTGCCCTTGTTTGGGAATGTGTCTAAAGCACAGCAGGGAGAAAGGATGTGTCAGTTGGTGGCAAAGTGTTGGGAGGGGTTGGATGGCTCAGGCTGTGCTTTGTGAAGGCAGAGGGAGGAACTCCTCCCAGCCAAACCTTTGGGGTGCAGCAAGCTTCTGTCAGACTCCCAACACTGAAAAAAAATTAATATATTAATATTACACTAAATATTAAATCTATTAAAATCTTGAGTGGGACATATATCAAAATGGGGTTTTTAAATCATAAATATTTCTGCTCAGGAATGCAGCTTTCTGCCCACACTGAGTTTCTGGTTTGGCATATATCACCTTTAGGGGAGACTAATTTCAGTTTAACAAATGTGAATGCTCAAAACTGAGCTCTGTGATCTGTGGTCACAACTGGAGCCATCTTGTCCCCAAAGAAAATGCTCCCAATGGAATTTACCAAAGCAAAACTGCTGCATCATTTTACTTTGGTTGCCCACCCAAGAAAGGGAGAATTAAAAGAGGAAAGGGAGAAATGAATCCTGTAGAAGTCTTCTGGCATTTGGGTTCTGCTTTTCTGGTTCTCTCCATTTGTAATACAGATTTTCATTTAAATGAAATATTTTGGTGACCACTAGAAATGCTTCTACAGTCAGAGATGGGGTGAAGGGTTAAAAAGCAGTCATTAAAGCATTTATTAAAAAAGGCTGAACTTCAATACTGTGGAAGATCCCACCCAGACCCCTCCATTGAGACATCTGGAAGGAAAGTAGTAAATAAGTTTGTGCACAATCGAACCACCAGCACTATCAGCCATGCTTGGCAGAGGGAACAGTTCTAAAACCAAAGCCATGCTAATGCTGGAGGAGTAAAATCTGCCGAGTTTGTTCCAGCTTGTTTTGGCCAGTCTCTCTCTGAGATGCTGTTAGTCTTTCCTAGTGCATTCCTGTTAGGATCTTGAATTCAGCTCCTGAATTCTTAACTAGAACCAAACATGATTCCATCCAAACAAAGCAAGGGAGATTCCTGAAGCTAAATGTGGTGTGTCCATAAATACAGCCTGTCAGAGACAGTTCCTCTGTGTGCTCCTGCAAGCCAGGGATGTCCATCAAACTCACAGCCTTCTACCTCTGTTATTCTTTTAAATATCAGCTTGACATTTGAGAAGCACAAGGCTGCCTCATGCAAGAAGCCTCTCAGGGAAAGGCACTACAGAGCAATTATTCTTGGGTACATTGAGCCTATCTTCCAAAAATCTGCAAGAATGGAGCAGGTAAATTAACTCTAATGCAGTCATGCTAAAAGAGGAGGGACAGCAGCACCCCTGACACATGCAGAGGGGACAACTAAACCTAAAGAGGCAGCACCAGCCCCAGTGCCAGGCTCCCAGAGCCTCTCCCTTTCGGGAGCACGGGCTGGCAGCCGGCCCCCAGCATTGCACTGCTGGAAATCCCAGTCACCCCACAGGTTTAAATCGAGTTTCTCCTTTTTCTTTGTAACAGATTATAGTAAAAGATGTGGCAAACCCTGGCTCAGGGAAGAAATGATGATGTCTGGATCTGGATCAGAAGGCTGAAGGATAGCTTTATTAAAACTATACTATATTACATTAATATACTATTTAAAGAGATACTATCCTATTCTACATACTGACTTCTTACTTACCTGTCTAACTCAAACTCGTGACTCTGCTGAGAGCCCGAGCCACAGCTGGATCCCACTGGGCACTGACCCCAGACAACTTCACCAGGATCCAACCCAGCCATCACTGCAGGTGAACAATCTCCACACCACATTCCACATGGGCAAAACAAAGGGGCAGAGAGAAAGATTGCTTTATCTTCTTCTCTCTGTGCATTCCTGAGAGACAGAATTGTGTCTCTCTGTCCAGAGAATGGGAATGTCACAACAGATGGGTTTTTTTCTTTTATTTAACACCATAGAAGGCAATATTTTACAGAAATGGCTTTATTGTAAAATCAGCTGGAGCTCCACATTTTGAAAGCAGCTTCCTGCCCCTGGGCAGTGCCCAGGTTAAGGGGTGGTAGCAGGAACATTTGAGGAGTCTGCAGCCCCTGCCTGCCCCGTGCCCTGCAGCCGAATGCATTTATTTACCTTCCTTCACCTCACCTGCTGCTGGGGGCTCAGAGGCTTCTTCCCCAAAAGCACTGGTGGTGCTGATAGCTCAGGCAGGCTTAGAAAAGACAGTGAATGAAAGCCAGGAGGGATTTCCCAGGGTTTGGCGTTGGAGCTGCCTGTGGAGGCAGCACTCCACAGTGCTGGAGCTGAGCAGAGGGATTCACTGCATCAGGGCAGCTCAGGAGTCCTGGGTGCTGCTAGAAAATGACCTCGGGGGGGGGTCACTTGGTCTTGTGCTGCTGTCCATTGCCTAGAAAATAGCAATGCTGTTTCCAGTGCCTGTGGAAATTTTCAGGTCATGTTTTAAGGTGTCACTCTTGTGTGTGACAGGTTTTGAGGTCACTAGATGAGAGATTCTCTGTGTAAAGGGGAAAAGGTCTCCTTGTAGGGGTAACTTAGGGTTCAGGGTAGCTATTCATGATGAGACAGAGGAAATGTGTGTGGACCAGAACCTCTCTGCCTTTGATTTTGGCAGTGGGCAGTGAAGATGCTCCTTCACCCCTGCCTTGGCAGCTGGAATGAGCCTCCTGATACAAACACCATCATTTCAGTGCAGCAGTACCCTCCTTAAAGCCCTTCCTCGGGGAGAGACAATAAGAGGAGATGGGCAGGGATCAAAATCTCTCCTTTACCTCCTGGGAGCCTCATCCCCACCATGGCCATGGGCATTCCCACTGCTCAGCAGGGATGGAATCCTGTGTCGAGAGGAGCTTGAGCATGGCTCAAACGAGATGTTTAGGTCTTTAGATGTTTATATGTTTAGGTCTTTAGATGTTTGTGTGTTTATATGTTCAGTGGAAACAGTTGCTGTCTTTGCTGTTCTGATTTAACCTTATGGGGTTTGTTTTTCTGTTCTGTCCCTTCTTTGTGTCACATTTCCTCCTCAGCAACAAGCTGTAGCATCTCCCAGGGACTCTGCTTCCACCTGGCTTTGCTCCACAGCTAAACCCACCACTTTCTGTGATACCCCAGTGGGGGTTTCAAGGCTCTGGGGACATTTCTCAGCCCTTGGATTTCAGAGCTGTTTCAGGTTGCCCACAGAGAAGGCAGAAGCCTCTCATGATTTCCACAACATAACCAGAAAGTTCCTGTAAGTTTCTGAGTTTATGAGCAAATCCTTCAGCTCCATTTGAGAAGTTATGTCTGCACAGACAGGAGGAAGATTTCAGAAGCTTTTCCTCTGCTGGTGCTCCACCTTCCACCTCCTCTGTCCCCCCACTGAGGCTGGTACATCTGTCTTTGCAGTTTTCTATTCTAAAAGATTAAGGAATTTTACTTTATAGGGTTGAGGGTTGGTTATTTCCCCAATCAAGACAAAAGTAATTATTTCTTGTCCTGATCAGGTTCCCCGCCCACCCCCAGGCAGCTGAACTGATAAAACTGATGGGCCTGGAAAGGAGTGCATGTGAAGCATCTTCAAATCTGTTTTTAAAACAATTCAGTGCACTTGAGCTTGTTCTTGTTTAACACTTCAGTTAAACTCAGGCCAGTAAATGGCCAAATTCACAATCCCAGCAACTTTTACTCTGCTGCAACTGGGAAAAATCTTGTGTTCTCAGAGGGTTTGGGCTTTACTTCTGCCCTCTCCTTTCTGGTCGGTGAGCGAGGCAGTGCTTCCCCCTCTAGAGCTGCCCATTACCCCCAGGGAAGCTCTGTAAAGCCTCATGAGGCAGAATAACCATGAGGAGCATCAATATCCTGCCAGAGCACCCAGGAGAACAGAGCACTGCAGCTCCAAGCCACACTCATCACCTTCCTGATGGATCTTCATTCTGGGAGGGACACTCAGCTTTCCTGACAGTGCCTGGGGACCTCTGGGGGCTTTTTCCTGTCCAGTTTTCAATTATTTGACTCCCTCTTGATGGACTTCATTTCCCAGCCCCTGAACAGCTGGTGGGTTCCAAGGCTGCAGTTGGTGAGGAATGGAGAGCAATTACTTGCTGAGCTCGTTGTAATTGTTCACTTATTGAATAATTTGGAAAGGCAAGCAGGAGGAGTATTTGGTTAATTAAGAGCTCGTTTAATCACTGCTAAATTTAGCCTTCTAAAACAGTGCTCACCTTCCCCAGATTTGAAAATCTTTGCCAAGGTTTTGGTCCTTGCTCCCTCCCAGCTCAGACCCTCCCACATTTGGCTCCACCTGAAATAGGAGGCTGCCACGAGTCTCCAGCAAGATATTTCATTGAAAACAACTCACCCGTAACTGCTCAGGTACTTTTGAGCCCAAACTCTCATCCAGTGTTAAAACAGACATTACAGCCAGAACAGCAAAGCCTGAGTGCTTCACAGAGCCTGGGCAGGGTGAGCAGCAGAAAAGCTGCTGAGCCCTTGGTGTTTTTTTGAGTTGCATTTGCTGGGCACCTGTTTCTTCTGTTTGAGGGGTTTGATAATGTAAGGTTTAGAAAGCAGGTTTAGCATCCAGAAGATGCTTTCTGGAGCCTGGACTGACTTCCAGAAGCTGTGGGGAGTCTTCAAGGCAGTGCTTGAGTCAAAAAGGTGTTTCCAGCTTACTTTCATGTAAACTGTGTTTTCCAAATTCTGTTTCCCAAAGAAACTTTTCTTTGGAAACTTTGGAAAAAGTTTCCAAAGAAACTTTTTGTTTTCCAAAGAATTTCAAGTGTCTGGGTGTGAATTTAAGCAGGCTTATAACCAAAAAAGTTGTGTTTGAGGATTTTTGGGAGGAGTTTTGAAGGATGGACTTAAATGGGAGGCAGCATTTCATTCACAATGAGTACAACTTAAATTTAAACAAAGACTTAGCAGATTTAAAATAATGATTTTGCTTTGCCTTGTTGTTTAAGTGTTTTTACAGTTTGTTCTAGATTAATTTAATGCATTATAGTCTTCATACACAGTCAGCGGGATGTGGCACATCCTAATGAAAAGGGGACTTTCCTTCCAGCACGGAAGTCAGTGGCATATGTTCGGAAAGGAGAGAAAAGAAAAAGCAAAGCCCTGACACCCTTACAGACCATGGGCAGATTAATCTCCTTTGCACTTCCAGAGTGACAAATGTTCAAAGCCTCCAAGAGGTCGTGGCTCCTCCAATCGTGTGGGAAGGAAGGAAGAGTCTGTTCTGAACCTCAACCTTCCCAACACGCTGCAGAACAAAGTAAATTCATTTTTCTGCAAGAGAGAAGACATTAGAACAAGCCAGATCTTGTATCTCTGGCAAGACACCAGTCTTTTGCAAAGGCATCCTTGAACAACTTCTATCTTGCTTTCAGTTCAAATGCTGCAAAAAAAAAAGGAAAGTCATTTTTAAACAGGTTTTTCAGGGCAAACTCTGTAAGGTAAATGCTGCAGAACAGAAGAGTCATCAAAGCAGGTTGATTTTAAAACCTGACAATCTTGACAGCCTCCTTGCAGCAGTGCAGAGCCACGTCAGCTCTGCTGTTACCCATGGTTACAAAACTGGTGAATGAAATGAAATGAAATGAAATGAAATGAAATGAAATGAAATGAAATGAAATGAAATGGAATCCAAACCTGTCCGGAGTTGGAGCTCTCACACAGGCAGGACAAATGACCTGATGATAACTCCTGGAGTACTCCACTGGGTCCTCAATTTAATATTTTCTCAAAGTGCTCTAAATTAACAAAACTCACCCATTCTTGAGTCTGGGCTGCTGAGAAGACGAAGCTCCTGGTGGGCTCTGGTGGTGATTTTAAATATCCCCTTTTTTTAACAAGAGGACAAGGCTTAAGGATCTCCAAGAGATCCTGTGATTTCAGGTAGAGAAGTGTCATGGGATATTCTCTCTTTGCCCCAAAGGAAAAAGAATCAAGATAAAGTACGAGCTAGAATTAGTGTTTTCAGCCAGTAATTTCTTCTAAATTAATAAGGCAGAGGCAGCTGCTTTAGCAAAACAATTAAACAGCACCTCAATAAAGCAGCTGGCAATTGACTTCCCACTGGGCATCTCCCAGGTTTCTGTGGATGGAGGCCAGAGGCAGCCACACACTGCCTCTGTCCCCCTAGGTTTTCTGCTGGATTTTGGAGGTGCTGTGCTGGGAAGAGGATGGCAGCAATGCTGTCATGATCCTTTCTTCCTGCTAAGTGTCCCTGCCAAAGCATCTCTCCATGGCACGCCAGGGCACTGCTTTCCTACCAGCCTCCTTTCCTTTCCCAAGAAGCTGCAAAAAGGCAACAGCTCCAGAGTCCTGGCAGAGGATGGCTGGAGAAGGGCTGCAGGCTGATCTCAACCCTCAATACGAGGTGAAATGTCTCTAAACAGCCATTTCAGACTCTGCTGAAGTCCCTGGAACAGCAGCTCCCTTTCCCTTTCCCCATCCTGTGCATCCATGTGATTTCTATCCCTGTCATTTGGGATGTCACACCTTGCCATTCAGCACTCAGTGCCACCCAGATTTAGCATTTGCTCCTTCCCAGCACCTCTTCAGCAGCAGGAGCTCCCACCCTTCCCATCACCTGGAGCCCAAATATCCTCTCCCAACCCCCCCACAGGGACTTTTCCTCCCAGCACCACCTCCTTGGAGTGTCCAGATGTGTCCTCCCCATCCCAGCTGCTCACTGCCTTTTGGACTGAGAGCCAGAGCAAACCCTCCAGCCCCCACCAAACCCCAGCCCTCCTCCTGGGGTGGTCCCCACCACCCACGGGGTGCAGGGCCAGGGGACACCGGGGTCTCCTCGTCTGGGGCGGGTGCAGTCAGAATTCTTGTAAGCACCAGTTTTACTGTCTCTTCCCAACATAAACTGGACAAATTGATGGAGCCCTGGCCCTGAGGATAAACACCATCCCCAGTGTTTAGAGGAGCTGTCTCCAGAGAGGAAACAGTGCTGACAGCCTGGGAGCTCCCTGGGTACAAGGTGGGGTCTGCAGGGGTGGCACCTCCCTGGCAGGAACCTTCCCCTGCTCTCAGATGTGCACAGCACAGCCCACGGCGGGGGGAAAGCCTAGGAAAACTTTCTCAAGGATCACAACAACAGTCTGAAAGGTATTTTGCAGAAATGCAGAGGGTTTGTGGCACCTGAGGCTGTTGCACAAATTCTTGCCAAGGGCTGGCTCCAGCCCGTGCCCAGCCCAGAGGGAGCTCCCAGCTCCAACACACCCAAGTTGCAAAATGCTCAGTTTTATGGAGTTTTCATATTTCTGATTAGTTTCAGCTTTTTAGCTGTTTAGGAATGGTAAATCCTCCTGTGGTTAGGAAGCATTCTTGGCTATTATCTCTAAAAAGAACTTCAGTATGTACAGTCAGGCTCGTACTTATGAAGGAGACTGAGATTAGATAAGCTCATTAAGACAAGCGTTCTTCTCACACCTGTGTTCTTCCCAACAAAATAATAATTTTTCAGTTTCAAGGCTGTTAGTTTAGAGACAGCTTTTACTTGTCACACTGATGCAAACATGAACCCCTGGCATGCTCCATGACTAAAGCTGGCTCAGATGTGCTGTCCTCCCCTTCCAGGGCCACGGACACAACTGGAAAATCCGTGTCTCCTGAGTGATACAGTCTGGTGCAGCTGGACTACTCAGAATGCATTCAGCAAGCAGGTGTTGCTATTAGGGAACTAAATTCTAATCAATTTGGAAGATTTGGAATATCTTTTGTCTCCTCTGCAGTGTAAACAAGCCCTCAGCAGCTCGTGGGAGGAAGCTGTGGATGTCAGAGCAGGCAGTGACTGAACTTTCTCCCAGCCCCACATCCATGCACAGCCAGAAGGAAATAAAACCAGGGGTCACTAACCCTGTTCAGGGGACAGGCAGACAATGGTGTCTGCTTTTCAAGTTAATTGATCCACTGACTCATCCACTCAGTTTCATTCATTACAAACAAGGCTTTAAGGCTCAGAGATCTCTGGTTTTTTGTTCTGTCATACGGTCTAACAAGAGGCCCTGGCAGTTCCTGATGACCCTGTCATGTTTGTAAATTTAACACAGAAACCTTTATCAGTGCACCACAATTACAGAATTATTACACCTCCCACTCCAGGGGAGCTGGGCCATCAAACACCTCCACTTCTGCCTTGCTCAGATCCTGCAAATCACAAACCTAGCCTGACCAGAGGACAGAAGCATTAATTTAGACATCTCAGAAATATCTTCCTGTACAACTCAGCTATGGAAAGTTTTTGATTACTGCCCTTTTGTGCATGCTTTATGGCTGAAGTATTTCATTTGAGGAGAATGATTAGGAAGAGGACAAGTTTTAGCAGTCTGCTCCAAAGCCTTAAGTAAAAAATTAGCAACAGAGTCAAAACGTGTTTAACTTGCATTGAGGGTGATGATTTTTGCAGCACGCTGGAATTCACTGACTCACGCCCATCTGGAGGTGCTAAAGGCATTAAAAAACAAAGTCAAGAGGTCTCAAGTTGCTGGCAGCTGGGCACTGCTCCAGGTGGGCACAGCCTTCCCATGAAATCCACAGTCTTGTGCTGCTGCTGCGGCAGAGAAAGGAGATTTTTCCTGCTCATGGTCTGAAGGGATCAAGATCTCCATCAAAATGTGTGCCTAGAAAGGGAAAATGGGCAGGGAGAGGTCTGGATTTCCAGGTACTGAGGAGCAGGTGCAGATTCTCTACAGTCTCACTAAAGGATTAATAAATAATTTTTTTTCTTTTTTTTCTGTTTTTTCTTACAGCACCAAAACCCACAAATATTTCAAGCCCTTTTTTTTCCCCAAAGGGAAATTTTCTGTACATTTATTAATTCAGTTTTCATTTTCTTCTTGGATTATTTCATATTTACAAGTCTAAATTCTGTCCAGTTCCAGAAAAGGTGCAACAGACACAACCCATGTGTGGAGGAAACCATCACTTAAAAAATGCCCATTTGATACACAAGATAAATGCAGAAGAAAGCATAATTCATCATTTTTAAAATAGCTGGATGCAGCATCACTTATTTCAGCACATTCACTGTTCATTATTAATTCAAACAGAGGATGGACAGGATAAATAGTTGAAACAAATGGTTATCAAGAGGTCCTATTCAAAATTTTATAAAAGGTTTGAACGGGAAGAGCTTTGCTGCCTGAAAGCTCTCAGTTTCCAGTTGTATGATCTAATGAAACAATAAAGCAGAGTGAGGAGGAGGAGAAAATGTCACTTCAAAGTGACACAGACACGTCAGTGTGAGAGAAATCTCCCGTAGCTGCTCTCTGCCTAACACCATCTTAAATTTAACTTCCCCCTCTGCTTGGCTGACTTCTGTAATATTGCTTTTTCCCTGCTAGTCAAAGTTTATTTTGATCATATTCGTCCCCGTGGAAAAGAATGACTCTCAAATTAATTCATATTTTCCTTTAATATAAAGAAACCAAGAAAACACACATTTATGGCCCATAGCAAAGCAGAAATTATCCAAGATCAATTCTCTCATTTCTTTTGTGTTGAGAAGTATTGTAAATGCAGGTGAACCCGGTGGGAAGAAATGCTGATGTCTGACTCCAGCTCAGGAGGCTGAATGATTTCTGTATTATAATTATGCTATAATATATTAATATACTATTTAAAGGAGATACTAAACCTACAAACCCACTTGTTCTAACTGCCATATCTCACTCAAAACTCGTGCCTTTCTCTGAGAGTGCAGCCACAGGTGGATTGGATTGGATTGGATTGGATTGGATTGGATTGGATTGGATTGGATTGGATTGGATTGACCATCACCTCAAACAATCCTCACCTGAATCCAACCAAGCAATCACCCCAGGTAAACAATTCTCCAAACACATTCCACACAGGAAAAACAAGGAGCAGAAATAGAAATTGTTTTCTCTTTCTTCTCTCTCTGCTCCTCTATGAAAAAATCCTGAGAGAGAGAAGAATGTGCCTGCCACAGAGAAGTGTGGGGACTAAGGTTTGCTTCATTTCACAGCAGCCTTTTAAATTTTGAATCACCTGATAAAACGTGGCTTTCTTTTTATAAGGTTATTCAGTGAACCACAATTAAAGCCCCATTATGCAGGGAGGACTCCCAGAACACGTCTGCTCTTCAGGAACATAAATCAGAAATAAACACAATTCCCTGCTAGAGGGAATGGAAGAAACCAACCACCCTGAGCCAAGACATGCAGAATGGCTCCATTAGGAGCTGCCTTTGTTTATTCCCACAAGATTTAATGCTCTGGCTAACAAGTTAATATGCTGAGGAGGTCACCTCCAAGGTAGGAATCCACCCAGAGACCTTCCCCTGGCAGGGAAAAGCTCTCTCAAAAGAAAACAGCAGGATTTTTTTTTTTCCTGTGGAGTCAGCAGCAAAGTGTCCAGGCATCTACATAAACAGCTTGAAATAATTGTATAAACTGAGGAACAAGAAAGAGACAAATCCCCAAGGTGTCTGAACAGAAAAATCGTGGCTCAGGAACTCAGCTGGTGCTTTTTTTGGGGGGTGGAAGGGCTGCTGTGGTTTGTTAACAGAAGAATAGGAAGGGTTTCCATGTCTAAAATGAGCTTTTTTGGACACTGGAGGACTATTGCAAGAAATTCCCAGAAACACAGAACATGAACAAATCCACAAATCTCAGCTTCTCCCTATAAATAGAACATTTCCTTCAAGAAGGGGGAGGTTTCAGTGCAGCTCATTCTGAACAATCCATCTGACCTGGCAGCTCTGCGGGTTCCTAGGACAGCCTCGGGATTATTCAGCAGCAAACCAAGATATTTTTAATTAGATGCACCTAAATACAACAAAAAACAAAGCAGATGGTACTTCCAGGCTGCTTTGTTGATTCCAGAGTAAGCATTATTCAAGCAAGGCATCTCTTGTTGTGATCCCAAGGTCTGACTCACTCTCTCTGGTATCTGTTTCCACATTCCCTACTCGTTATCCAGGAGGTACCAGGAAAGACAAGAATGCTCAAAAACAGGCAACACTGATCCATCCCTTGTCATTATTTCAGCTTTACAGGAAAACAGGCAAGATGGAAAGAAATATTTCTAAAATAATTGAGCTAAACATGGACAATGCCTCTGCTAGAAGAAAAATAGGATTACTTGGGAAAAAATGAATGCTGAGGAATGAAAATTCTCAAAAATTGAGTTAGAAATCCTTCTAATAAAGGATCCTATTAATAAAGATTAATAAAAAATTAATTAAAAGCCTATTAATAAAGATTAATAAAAACTAATACAATTACATTAATAAATCTTAATAAAATTTAGTAATTCTATTAATGAATATTAATAAATCCCTATTAATAAATATTAATAACACTGACTTTAAAACTATTAATATTAATAAAATAATAAAAATCCTATTAATAACAATTAATACCCCATGTTGGCTAAAAGGATCAGAGGAAAAAGCCAGCTCCTCTGCAGTGCTAGCAAGCCAGTCCATGAATAAATAATGCCCTGAGCTCTATCCCCTGCTCAGGGGGAACAGGTCGAGGTTCCCATAGAAGTGGGAGGTGAAATGAGTGATTTGAGGGGAGATGATGGACACAAAAGATGTGTACTTGGGAAATTGGACATTTATTTATTTCCTCTGCACAGTCCACCCTGAAAAACTTTAGTCCAAAGCCACCAGCACTCACAGAAGATAAAAAATGGCCACTTTTTTTTTAATTTTTGGGGATAAATTAACAATCAGGAGGAGAGAGAGGAAAGCAGGGTTCAGCCAAGGATGGAAAATGAGCTTTCAGCTTCCTAAGAGTGTTCCCAAAGCAAGGCAGAGCTCCAGCTCTTGGGGTGTTGACAAGGAGCAGTGGGCACTCAGCAGAGGATTCCCACCCTCCAGGGGATGCCTTGGCTGGATTGTCCCAGGCTGAGACAATCCATGTGTGCCAGAGCCACCTGTGGTTCAGAAAGGAAATAACTCTTCTGCTGCTCCTGGAATGTTTGCTTGGATTTCCACAAAAGACTCAATAAAGGGAGCTGGGATTTTATTTTATTTTTAGAATTTTTAAAATTTATTTTTATTTATTTTTATTTTACATTTGTTTTTGCTTGGAGAAGGTAGATTGGTTGTATTTATTCCTCCCCACTCAAAGAGCCCTGACCTCCAGCAGCATTTCCTGGTTTTACCCCTAGAATTCAGACAAGACAAAAATATGGCACAGAGCTCTCCACGGGCAGGTTGGAGAGAACCAAATCCCCTGCAAACACTGTGGAAGGATATCTGGATGGAGAAGGAACACCAGGAACTCTTACATCAAAACAATACAAATGCAACTGAAGAAACAAAACCAGACTTCCTTGGCAGCACAGTTATTTATCATCAATGCCTTTCCAGCTAATTTATTTTAATGTGCACAATATTAGGTGCTACAGCCTCCTAAAGCACCCACCTGTTGACCTTAAAAATAAGACATGAAGCTGAATTTCTGCTGTAAATCCAAATTAAAATTGTAAACATTTCTGGACTTGAAATTTAGATGGAGTGCAGAATAATTCAGATGGATTATATATATTCAGGAAAATCTCAACATAAATGTATCTTCCTAAACCTTCAGTTGACTTACAAGGAAGTAAAAGCCATAATGACTCCACAACTCCTTATACAATGAAAATTATCCATGAGAAACGCCAAGAAGTCCACCTAGAGTTCCTAGAATCACAGGGCATCAAAAATTAAAACTGAATGCGTGCTACAGGACTGAAAGGTAGGTGTACACTAAAAACCTAATCTGACCACAAAGCCTGTCAATTTTTCAAAAGTTCCTGATATTCCACAAAACACTTGAGTGGAAATATGGTTTTAAAAGTAGTACAACTTCACAGAAGTCCTCAGGAGGCTTCACTCAGTCCCACTGTAGGGAGTCAAATCTGGCTTGCTCTCCTGCTGCATTTCCTATTTTGCTCTGGGACTTTTCACACCAGCAGCCTTTCCCTTTCCTTTCAAGCAATTTCCTTTCAAAATACAAACCAGTATTCCCAGATACTTGTAACAAGTCTGCTTTCAGGTGCAAAGCTGTAATTTAAACATCAGGACTGGGCCCCAGTTCCCACTGCACACGCACTGACCTTTCCTGACTTGGACTACAAGGGCTCTTTAGGAAGGTCCTCACACAGCTGGGACACATCCAGCCACGTTCTGCCATCACCTCTGTTCAACTAAGAGCACTTCTCTGCAGCAGTCTGGCACCACATTGATGCCACTTGGAATATTTCTTCATTACTCAAAGAAATCCTGCCCTTGGAGTAGTCAGAGTTCTAAAAATCACAGCCCTGCAGTTCCCAGTAGCAACAGGCAGCTGAGCCTCAAAAAGCACAGAAATTAATATTTTTCAAGTTCAGAGTTACATGCCATTATCTGGAGAGACCCTTAATTAAAAGCTATTCAGGGTATTTAAGTGGCCTAAAATTAATACAACCAAGTTTGTTCCTATTAAGCAGTGAATTCAAATTCCACTCTGCCCCAGGAACATTCTGCAATTACTGCTTCCTGCTGGAGGCCACCTTCAGGAACTTTCAGATTGCACTTTACTTCCTCATTTGCCATTTAAATTCTCCCTAGATCTAGGCATTGCTCTTAGTAGTCTGGATATTGAAGCTCTAAATAGAAGAATCTCAGTGGCACTAAAACATACAAAATATTTGGCTTTTTTCCAAAGAAAAGCTCTCCTACCATGCACAGTGCACAATTTCCCAGCAAATTACAGGTGACAGGTTTGGTCATCATATTGACCAGATTACTGAGGCTTAAAGGCTCCAAAAGACAAAAACCAGCTTGATTTTATTTCTGAACATCCATCAGTTCCCAGCAGGAGATGGGCAGCAGTTATTACAAGACACAGGATCTTCAAAATATAAAAATCCAAGAAGAGATGAGCTGGGATTTCCCCCACGGGCTGAGATGATCTGTTGAGCAGGATTTGACAGAGGGCAGCTCCAGAAGTGCCACTCACAGCTGGCATGACAGGAGTAACCAGCAAACACAGGACCCTTCATGTTCAGATTCCTATCAGGTATTTGGGGGGGAAAATTACATTTAAATCTCAGGGTAATGGCAGGAATCCAGTTCAATCCAGTAAAGCTGCTGGTGATCTTGGTCTCCACCTTCACATGGTCTTAAAACATGGTGTAATGTAAATTCCTTGGAATAAACAGGCTTTAAGACAAGTATTTCAATATGAAACTTTAATTATTTTACCAATTCTCCCTTGTTAGTACAGACAAGGAGACATTTTCTGGTTTCAGAACAAAGAAATTAAATTACAGAGGACTAATCTTGCTGGTGAGCCCAATGAGAGCCCTCACAAGTCCAAGTGTCCTCTTATTCCTCTTTATATTGATCTTCAGTGTAATTCCCCCCAGTACTTTTTGTTGCCATAAAAGGGTACACTGTGAGGACCAAACTGTATGCATAAAATTAAAAAAAAAAAATCAAAGCACATTCCCAAATTTTCAGTATTTCACAGAAATTATACATCCAGGTAATAAACCAGATCAACATGGTTATTTCAGAATTCGATTCAGAAAAAAAAAGAAATTAGGTTTTTCTACCATTTATTTATCAACCTCCTGACCCACAGAAATCTTTGGCTGCAGTAAAAACCCTAAACTATTTGGCAAGATTATGCATGTGTTTGCACACAGCTCCTCCTGGAAATCCCTGCAATTTAATATTCAGGATCCTCATTAACAGAAAAAGTCTTCATACTAAACTGGAAAAGAGAAGTCAAAAAATAGCTATTGAGAGACTTCCTGAATATTGAATCAGTAGTAATTAAATTTTTTAAAAAAGTTGAAGTCCCAGGTGTATTCCCCACTGATGCCACATTCAGAGAATCCATCCCTCCCAACAGAAGGTGTGCTCTAGAGAGTAACATTCAATTAACTTAGGCTCAGTTCACTTAGGTCAGACTTTCTACAGCACATTAGCAACTGAAGAACTAAAGAATGGAAGAGGTAACAGCAGCCTGGGGAGTCAGATCAAGGCATGGCCCAAAAGATTGATTGTATCTTTCAAACTAAAGAACTTTTAGAAAAAAAATGAAAAATGAAAAGCCCACGTTCTCCTCTTTGTGGAGCCCATCCTCTCTTCTTTGTGGAGCCCATCCTCTCCTCTTTGTGGAGTCCATCCTCTCCTCTTTGTGGAGTCCATCCTCTCTTCTTTGTGGAGTCCATCCTCTCTTCTTTGTGGAGTCCATCCTCTCTTCTTTGTGGAGTCCATCCTCTCCTCTTTGTGGAGCCCATCCTCTCTTCTTTGTGGAGTCCATCCTCTCCTCTTTGTGGAGTCCATCCTCTCCTCTTTGCAGCCTGTCTCTTTGGCACATGAAGACAAACCATTTTCAGAATGCCTCCAACTTAGGACGGTCCTTACGCCACCTTTTGCAATGTTTATGGAGAAGGAGCTGTGAAAACAAAGTACGTGGGCAGTTCTAATGGCATGTGAGGTTACAAGGGCTGCTTTCTCCCTTTCTCCTCTCCCTCTTCAGGGCTCCTCTCCCTCCAGGAGCTGCAGGGCGGTCAGGGCAGGAGCGGGTCCCCGATGCTGTGCTGCGGGTCGCAGGTGAAGGAGATGGTGATGGCAAAGCGGGTGCCCCACTGAACCCTCTCCACCCGGTGCAGGTTCTCCGAGCCCGAGGTGAAAAACGACACCCGGCCTGCAAAGACAAAGGTTTTAACCCATCAGTGGAGTTTGCCACCAGCTGCAGCTCGCCCTCCACAGCTCTGCGGCTGTCTGGCTCCTGCTGCTCTCTGGTGAGCCCACAGGTGATCACAGACAAACTGCCACGAGCTTACACTGCCTCTGACAGCTTTTTACTCTTTAAAACATCCATTAATCCTTCTTGCCACAAGGCTGGAGATGGAATCCTGTCATAGCAGCATATCATACCCCCAGCCAGGTAATATTTAGCACTGATTCAATCTCTAGCTTTATTAAGAAACCCATTGCTTTTATAGACAGTCACAATACAGGTAGACTTGATTGATCCTCCAGTCAAAACCCCATCACCACTGGCTAATTAAGAAACCACCCTTTGGTAAACAGATCTCCTAACACATTCCACATGTTCACAACAACAGGTACAGCAAGTTAAGATAAGAATTATTTATCAATCTTTTCTCTGATCTTCTCACAGACTTTCTCAGGCGATGCCTGGAAAAGCTGTGTGTTTCCCTTTGTGGCCAGAGAGCTGCTGCCACAGAATCCCACCAAAGCTGCTTTATAAAAGGCAGGAGGAAGCCAAGAACACGCAAGCCAGTTCTTAGTTGCCTCAATTAAAAACAAAAAAGTGCAACCCTAGTGACTGTCAGCAAAGTGTACTTATTTCCTCCCTGCTCTCCTTCTAGTCCTGGCTCGGATTTTAGACCAAAGAAGGAGGAAGCACCACAGAAGTGGCAAAAAGCCTTCAGTGACAAAACCTCAGCAGGTTTACAAGCAGCTGTGGCAGACATCAGCATTGCACCAAGTGTTTGCTATCACTTTCTGTGCCTGGTCTGTCACTCCCACTCAGGCAGGTTACAAAGTCATGGATCAGCCATGCACAAATTCACTCTCCTTAGAAAAGCCACTCCATCCATGCATTGGCTTGGCAGTTCTATTATAGCTACAAGTGCTCAGTGGTGTGCTTGCCCCAAGCCTTGACCATCACCACCCTGCTTGGGGACACTGTGGGGCACGGGTGGCACCAGGTGAGATGGAAATGCAGTGAATTTGATGCTGACAGCAGATTTACGCTGCCATCCCTCTTGATGAGACAGGAGCCCTTCCTCCTTCTTTGGTCTAAAATCTGAGCCAGGACTAGAAGGAGAGCAGGGAGGAAATCAGTACACTTTGCTGACAGTCACTGGAGTTGCACTTTTTTGCTTTTAATTGAGGCGACTAAGAACTGGCTTGCGTGTTCTTGGCTTCCTCCTGCCTTCTATAAAGTAGCTTTGGTGGGATTCTGTGGCAGCAGCTCTCTGGCCACAGAGAGAAACAGGACACTGCCGCGTTATTAAACTGTTCTGAGAATGAACAGGTTTGATGTTTGATGTCCAGCAGGTAACTCTGAACTGACACAGCTCCATGGGACTGCTCCAGTTCTCCTGAGGAAGCCAAAATTTCTCACCTGCACAGCTCCCTCACCCCAACAGCACGTGGTTTTCCTGCTCAGGCTTTCCCCCACTGTTCAAATTAGAGTTTGTTTAAAAGCTGAAGGCTGCCTAAAGTCTGCACAACAACAACATGAACTATTCCACCCCTTACCCCACCTCCACAGGTGAAATGGGCACCAGGCACATCACTGGGGTTCTCTTCTAAAAGGATCCCAAAGATCCAGAAGTTCCTTTGCTTGCATCCTCCTCAGCAGCACACATGGGGGATTTGGACAAAACCAGACTGGCTTTATGGGGCTGGGTTTACCCACTAATCCCTGAGTCCCTTTCATGTTCAGCTGCAGCTCAGATGTAATCCTCAGAGTGCAGTTCAGAGTCTTTCATAACAATTTCATCCCCTTCTGTGCCTGCACCTCAGTAATGGGTGAAGTCACACACGTGTGAAGAACAGATCCATTTGTATGCACAGCTCATTCCCACCTCGCTCTCCTGCTTTTCTGGATGAAAGGCTAAATGAAGGCAACATGCTCCTGTCCTGCCAGTGTTGCAGTGAACAGTGCTGCCCTCAAGGATTCCATACAAAACCCCTGTGTCATGGGGTTTTTTTTTTCCCTTTTAAACTGTATTTCAACTTCATTAAAGTACATTATTATTGGCCCCTCACCTGCTCACCCAATGCTTTGCCTTAAACTGACTTCCAAGCTGTTTTGTTTGATCTCTGACTAGAAGTAGTAGTAATTCACAGCTAGACAAGGTTCAGTGTGTTAAGCCAGTTAAACTGAAATTTTTTTTTGGCTGTACTGAATGTCTTTTAAGTTCTTTCTTTAATAAATATGTATTCATATATATGGCATCAATGTGCTCCCATATGCATCCACTGGGGTCTCTGGGTAACTGAACAAGGCTATAGTCAGTTTTCAAAGATGCTTTTTCCTCACTTGCAAAGAATTTCTTTTAAACTTACTTCCTTTACAATATTTTTGAAGCAAAAGCACACTCTTTCCACAGAACATTATTTTTATCAGTATAAATGTTCAAAAAGAGGGTAGAGAATGTTAGTTCCCATTCCATCTGTGCCCCTGCTCTCCTCCCTGGACACCAGGGAAGGGAAGCAAAGCAGGGCTGGGGGAATGGGAAGGGCCCCTCCACCAGCCACTGCCCATGGCTGGGGCACTGGGAAGACTGAGCTGCTGCTCAGAGGGAAGGAAGGGAGCTGGGGGTGTTCAGCCTGGAGAAAAGGAGACTCAGGGGTGACCTCATCACTCTCCACAGCTCCTGAAAGGTGGCTGTGCTCAGGTGGGGCTGGGCTCTTTCTCCAGGCAGCACTGGCAGAACCAGAGGACACAGTCTCAAGCTGCACCAAGGGAAATACAGGCTCGATATTAGGAAAAGGTTTTTCACAGAAAGGTGATAAAATTCTGGAATGGTCTGCCTGGGGAGGTGGTGGAGTCCCCATCCCTGGGTGTGTTTAACAAAGCCTGGATGTGGCACTGGGTGCCAGGGTTCAGTTGAGGTGTTGGGGCTGGGTTGGACTCGATGATCTTGAAGGTCTCTTCCAAGCCAGAGATTCTGTGAATTCTGTGGAACAACTCTCTGTCTGGTTAAAGGGAAGCAGGAACAGTTTATTTGGCACCACAGATCTATTCAGCATCTTTCATCTCATGCATTGACAGCTTCCACTCTCTGCCTAGCATTTATCAGCTCTAAATGTTCCTCAGGAAAGAAGGAAAAACTGCATCTCAGCTGCTGACTGACAGACAGAAGCACTGCCAGGGAAAATGCACAACAGTTGTCTTCTCATCCTCGGCATCTGTTTAGGATTAATCACCAACTCATTCTCATGTAGAGTGTCCAAGAAACCCCATCATGTCATTAGGCAAATAAACTAATGTTTTCTGCAAGCACACAATAAAACTTAGTTAACTAATTCAATTACTTATTTTAAAATGTTGAACTGGGAGAATTTAAGTGCTTTAAGCAAATCCCACAAAAGGAACTTGGACTGACAATGTCTGCAAGTGCCCTGATCTGGGGTAAAGAAAGCACCCCAGGAGAGAGGGCACAAGGTTCTCTGAACCATTTTGCTACATTTATGTCAAGCACAGAAGAATAAAATTAAATTAAATTTAAAATAAATTAAAATAATTAAATGTTTTAAAATAAATACAAAATAAATAAAACAAATTAATTTTAACACATTTTAAAATATATAAATTTTAAAATAAATTTATTTTAAATAAATAAAATAAATTCCATTTAAAATAAAAAGTTTATTTTTAAGCCCCAGGGCCTAAAAATAAAGCCCCAAACAAAAAACTACCTGCAATGGGTATCAAATCCTAGTTACAAACTTATCCCATATTTAGATACTAGACAGAAATTTCTTGCTGTTATGAATAAAATCACTGGTTAACACAGTGAAGTCTCCCACAGCCACTTTGTAATTTGTAGTATTAATACTCTCAAAAAAAAATAGTTGCTTCTACTTTAAATTTAGAAGGGTCTGGAAATCTTCCAGATTACAGTTTTTAAAGAAAATTAATGAACTTATTTATTTCCTGCTAAAAGTACAAGAACATTTCTATATATCAGCTGCTGGATTTTTGGAATCCCTGCCTGCTTCTCTCCCACCAGCACAGCTGGTTGCTCCAAGTCACAGCAGCTTCCACTCTGTCTGAAGGTGTGACAACCCTGGGGAGTATTTAGAAGTGAAAACTGAATATTTGCTCTCTCCTTATCCATCATGAGTGTCCCCAAGGCCTTTTGGCTCCATCTCCTCCCTGGAGCCAAGAGAAGGGCAGGGATATTTTCCAGTTCTCCCCTCCAGGCTGAGCCTCACCCAGCCAGTGCTGCCAGGTCTGCCCTGCTCCCCCTGCCTGCACCAGGGCTCCGACTCTGACTCCCACAAAAAGTTCCCACTAAGAACCAAGTGTTGCAGCTTCAACCCCATTAAACAACCTCAGCATCATCTATCTGACTTTTCCTGGCCTTGCCAAACGTGGCATGTCCAGCAGAGCTCTGGTCAAATCCCTTGGATGCCCAAGTTCTGGGTCTTGGACTTGTGGTAAGAAGGAATTCATCCTTACATTTAGTAAATCACTGAAGCATAAGCACAAGGGTAACCCCTGCTGCTCAATTATTCCAAAAACTGCCCTTAAAGAGGCTTCATCAGAGCATCTGTGGCCTGTGACATTCACAGCTTAGGAACCAAGAAATCAGCTCTCGCTGCTGAACCACAGAGCTGAACCTGCAGTTACTTTGGTTTTTTGTTTTATTTCATCTGTTACATTACCTGAATTTCATGGAGTAACTCTTTGAAGCTGATTTTTCCACCGCTTTCTGCCTTCAGCTTTGCTGCCTATTTTCTTGACCAGTATCAACTCAAACTCATGAAATAGTGGGCTGCCCATGCATTGCATAAAGGCACAAACAGGACACGTGGTCATTTGTAACCAAATTTTCATGGCAGGGGAAAGCCTCAGAGGCTAATTCCGAATACTGGCAATGCTTCACAATTCTCTGTGCAACACTAACACAGGACAACTCTTCCCCCAGCACCACTCCATCCTTCCAGTGCTGCAGGAAATGTGAGGTGACCACTGCTACCCCCAGTAACAGCTGCCTCAACGAGGCAGTGGATTTATCAGAAGTCACCCACAGAAACACCACAAATAACACCTGCACTCCCAGGTACTTACAGCTTCATTGCCAGTTAAAATAGTGTTTCATTTAATGCCATCATTAACCTGGCATCAAACACCATCAGAATACAAAACCTGCCTGGAAGAAGTTATTCTTCCACGGGTATCAAAACCAAAAGCAAGTTCTACTGAGAAATAAGGATTTTCTGTCTTTTTGACACGACTGCAACAGATGCTCCTTTTCCTACCACTCTTTGCAATCCCCTCACCAGTCCCTGGCACAATTTGTGATGAGTTTTGCAAAATCAGCAAGAATAGCTGTCCTTTGCAAGGCTGGTGCTTACTGCAGCTGCTAATGCTGCCTCCATTTGTTCCTCACCAGGACTGACAGATACTTCTGTGGATTTTTTGGAAATTATTCTCAGCTTTCAGCTGATACTGATTTAACTTCAAGATGTGCTCAAGTTTTTTACTGATTGGAGCAAAACTAAAGCTGAAATTGGCAGATTATCATGATCTAGACTGAATCTGGAGGATGTGGATTGAATACAGAGAAAGATGAGACTGTCTGTATGGAGGGAAGTTCCCAAATATCTTATACCTTCAAATCAAGTTTTTTACACTTCCAGAAACACTAAGTGAGAATACATTAAGTTTGAGATTAAAGAGTCACATTGCACTCTCCAATGTACAGAATTCATTTTGCCCCACAGATTAGTTTCTTCCAGAAACACACAGAAGTGATTGTGACCTTTCCTACTGCCTTTGTATAAAAAAATTACTTGTATGAAGAACAAATTCCCTTGTAAGCTGAAAATAAGTGCAGCAAAGCTGACCTTCAAACCAAGAAATGCACATGCAAATAAAGAACACAGAACCAGTACTGGGATTTCATTCCAACAGCAGTTTCATCTACACTTTATGATCAAGGGAAGTCTGGGACCTGCCTAATATTGCCAGACCCCAAATCCACACAAGACCCTGCAAAATAATTAAATTCTAAATATGAATTTTTAAAATATGAAACTTCATACACTGACAAGTTTAGCAGCAGAAAGAAGTATACCAATTTTGTGACTGAAAAAGGAAAGCCTTGATGTTTGCCATTTATTCTTATTCCTCCTGTATGTCTTGCAGATTACTAAAACAAGTCTCAGACCAGCAAGAAGAGTTAATATTGAAAGGGCTTAGTTTTGAAGGGCCTCATTTTCAAAATGTTGCTGTGTTTCTTACAGTCTGTCAAACAGAGCCAATCCTGCTGCAAAGGGATGGAAAAAAATCCCAGCATGACAATTTTGAAAACAGAATTTCCATATATATTTAAAGGAAACGGATACTACTTTAGATCTATTTCTTTGTCACAAAAAAAAAAAAATTATTTTCGAAGTTGTATATTCTTTGGCACTAAGAATTTTCTTCCTTATGGTACAGTGAGTTCCTTGTGGCAGAGAGAGGTCCTGACTGAAGTCAAAAGACACATATTCACTTCTGCAGCCCATCAGAGCACAAGAAAGATGTGTTCCTTCATGCCACGTCTGGTTATGAATTAGCCAAAGTCTGTACACTTGAACTGGTGCTGACTTGCTCATTTCTGTTAAAAAAATAATCTCAAGAGCCTCAATGTTAATAAATTACATCTCCTTCTTACAGCTAATGTTTGCTAACAACCAAACTAGGGGATGTTAAAGATCATCCTATAAATTACAGAGTTGTTCAGTCAACTATGTGACAGTCAGGACTTAGGTAATCTGCAAGTGATATACACTGAGGGAAGTGAAAAGCATTTTAATTTAGGCTCCACTCCTGGCAGAACAGTTCTCCCTGTGCCCAGCTGACACTGATCCTCACCAGTGCAGTGCTGCAAATGCATCTGCAGCAGCAGTGGGACTTGCCCAGGCAGCACTTTCAAACACAGGACATCCCACAATGGTTGAACTGCTTTTCTTCCTATTTCCAATTACTGCTTTTCTGCTCTGCTGCATCACTAACAATGCCTTTCTGCTCCCCACTGACACCTGAACAAATTGCTGCTCACAGGAAAAGAAACCTGCTCATTTTGGCACACAGAATCAGGTCCCCAAAAATGCAGGCTAAGAGTGAGACAAGTACCAGGTTTTAGGACTGCAGTGGCATTAGCAATACAGAAAAGTAAATTAGCTGTCAAGCATGAAAACTGAACCAGTGATTATGACAGTCATCCCTAGAAAAGCCTGGAGCTCCTAAATGAGAAGCATGAAAGCTCATCCACATGTGGTTTTAGAAGTTGAGCTGGAGTTACAAAGAAGCACGAAGGATCAAAAGAAGCGTAAAACAAAACAAACGAAGAAAAGCCAAAAAGACAAGAAGAGAGAAAAAACATTGCAGAGGAACATTATGAACATGAAAAATACATCAACTTGTACCAGCAACAGAAAACAGCCCGGGGTCATTCCTTCACAAAAGACATTTTATCAGCAAGAGGAAAAATATGTGCAAATGCCTCCACATTGTGCTTCACCTCTCAAGCTTTTCTCCTTTGCTCACAGGATGTCACTGGGGATTGTGCACCAGAGCTTGTGACACAATCACAGGATCCCTGACAACTGTGATAACAGAGATATGTTAGAAAAGTGTAATTAATTTTCTCTTGTGTCCATGAAGGACATTTGAGGAGCTGTGCATTCTTTTGTTTCAGAAGGGGTGTCCTGTGGCACACACTGCCCATAGAACCCCTGGCAGAGGGAACAGCCAAAAAGAAAATTCTGTATTTCATCAGCTTCCCCTTCTTCCCCCAAAACCACAACAAGAGCAAAGTCCTTGCAGCAGAAAACCTGAAAATGAATGGATGGGGCTGAATGGAAGCAATTTCACAGTTAGAGACTTTTGGAAATTAAGTCAGGGGCATGTTGCACACTGCAGCCAGGCTGAATGCCCCTGCACTGAGGAGACAGCTCTCCTCACATCCCTAGAATTCAGTTGTGATTTCTACAGCTATAAAGATCTGGTAATCTTAGAAGTGCATCTGAAAAATAGTTTAATATGTTTCCTTTCAAAATACTGGCAGCAGCATTTTGCAAAAGATGAAGCTTTCAGTGTAGGGTTTACTTCCAATCATAAAAGACAAAATAATCAAGCATAGTTCTTGTTAGCAAAGCCAGGTAATCTCAGAGTTTATCTAAACCAGCATCACTACAGGTGAGTGGATCACTATGATCCAGAATTCAAAGAACACCCATCCCAATTTGCAGGCAGCAATAGTCTGAAGTCATTTCTGCTTGGGTTAACAACTGTCAGCAGACAATTACTGAGGCTCTTTAAATGAGCAAATTTCCATCTTTTCTGTCTTGGAAAAAAAAAAAAAAAAACACAGAACACAGCAGGAATATAAAGTTGTCCTTTCCTGCTTTTTCCCTGCAGCAGTGTGGCTGATTTTGCACTATGAAAGGCAACACTGCTGGCACTCACCTGCCAGACAGATGAGTTGAGGCTGAGCTCCTCTCTAGGCAGCCCCAGAGTAATTCTAGTTTCAAATTATCCACATATTAAAAAAAAAAATCTCAAACCAGCTTTAAAGGTTTTTTATTTATTTATAACTGACAGCCATCAGAAGGCTCATCCCTGCCAGACCTCCCAGAAGCAGGGATGGATTTATACCCAAGTAATCATGGTTCATCATGCTCCAGCAGGTCACCAGAGCTGTGGCAATTAATCACCTTCACACCCACCCTCAGCCATTACAGGGTATTAAGCCTCACCTTGAGCAGCACAGGAATTTCAGGCCAGTCTAAAATAAATTGCTTTAATTTGGATTTGCTGCAGTGACAGTTAGCTCTGCTCTTGCTGCAGTTGTCAGACTAAGCTCTTTTTTGACTCAGAGATGGGGCAACTCTGAGGTGTTTTAAAAACTTCTATTTTCAGTCTCATGAGAAGGGTGAGACAATACAGATGTTATAATTCCTGCTATCACAATCAGAAACTAACTACTTCCTAATTATAATCTACTATAAGCATTTCTTGGCCTATCAGCTTTAGCTACACTATGTTGTAAATGTCTTAAAGCTAATCATCTAAAATGATAACTATTATTACTATTTCCCACACACAGTGACCTGCTAAGCTGTCAGAACTGGGCACCTCTTCTAAGCCCTACAGCTTTCCAGGAAGTCACTTCTTGTGGCTTAACACCAGATCTTACAAACTGTGGCTGTATTTTAACCTGTTTTTATCTTCACTTTTGATGGCATCAATCTATACACAGAATGCTACACTACCCTGTCCTAGACTGTAAGGCAAGATGTATTCTATTTGCCATCTGTTAGAGGTGTGGCAGTTATATTCTGTTAATTGGGCAGTTTGCTTTATCTTTTTCACAAACCAATCATCCCTCCAGGGAGACACCTGCTGTGATGGGCTATGGAATGTCACTGCATGGCTGATAAAAGTGACAGCATCTCATGGTGAGATGCTCCGCCCACAGGGAGGAGCCAAGCATTCCTACCTGGATATAATCTGGGTTTTGGGGACATCAGAGCCAGCCTTCCCACAGGTTCCCAAGAGGAACAGCTGGGGTTTTCCACTGGACCTTCAGAGGAAGACTACACCCTTCTACAGGATCACTGCTCCCACAGAAGCACATCTGCCACTCCAGGAGGGCTGCAGCCACTCCAATTTGGACTGCTACCCACACCCTGACCAAAGGGGTGACAGCTTGTATTCTGACTCTGTCTGTGGTTTTCTTTTGAATTATTACATGTATTTTGGTTTTTTTTTTTTCATTTTCCTAATAAATTGTATTTCTGACTTGGAGTCTCTCACTGGTTTTGCTTTCTAACCAGAACACACCCCGGGTTATTCCTGCTGACACAAAACACAGTCCCACACCACCTGCCAGCCCAGAAAAGTCAATAAATGGCATAACCTGCAGCCAGCCTGGCTCGTACCTGCTCGGGGCTCCACTGTCTTGTTGGAATCTGCATCCATGAACACGAACCGTCCACCCCCGAAGTCTTTGGAGTAGTCAGAGAGATAGAGCAGGGAAGTGTAGTCAAAAGAGCCGTAAGTCACCTGTGGGGGAAGCCAAAATTACCAAAATGTACCAAATTCTTGATCTTATCTCTGCAGAGCACAGCTAATTGAGCAGATGGATCTGATGGGTTTTTCTGATTTTCAGTTTTTCATGCATTTAATAAAGGGGTCTTTGAAAACCAAGAACACCATTTTCTAGGAATTATCTATGTTTATTAGTCTATTCACACACACACTACAAGACTAGCATGTCATGTTTATTAGTTCTATTGTTACAGTATCCATCACTAGAGAAGTGATTGATTGATTGATTTCTATCATCCAAGAGCAAAAAACAACGTGGTGTCAGAAGTGCATTGTATCAAAAAGACAGGATTTTTGCTATTCCAAGATAAAATTTCACCAGGAGGTTAATAAGCAGAAGAACAGCCTTTGACTAATGATTTCCACCCATGATCTAATCTTGGGTGTAAGGTTTCTGGATACCTCACTGCTATTCTTTCACCAGCTACCATACAGGACATTCATGGTAAAAGTAAATCAGAACTTCCAAGTAAATACATAATTGTTGGAGGAGCTTCTACTCTTTTCCATACAGGTTTTGTTTAAAACCCTTCAAACTGAATTTTGGAAGTCTCTGCTTCTTCTCAGCCTACAGACGAAACATCCCACTTTTAAGTACAGCAAGGTGATTTTTTCCTTCCTTTTAAAGCATTATTTTTGGTCGATACGTACACTGAAGTTGGAGAAAATAAATACTACATAAATACTACATACTAATACTGATAGTGAAGCCATCTAAATATTTAACACTGAGTTTAGCTGATTCTGGAAATGTTTCCCTTCATATCTACATGTCACCAGCAATTAAAAAAATACTTGAAATCAATGTCTGTGTTCTTCAATGTCTTTGTGTATCTCAACTCAAAAGTTCAGCATTACCCTGTCAAGCAGTGAAATGTGCAGCACAGTAGTACTGTATAAATACACAAAATTTGCTGAGTGTTTTGACTGACCTGGTGACTGTTAGAGGTAGGTGCTACTTCCAAACTTAGAAGTTTTCTAAATATTTTCAGTCATGTTTCAAGTTATACTCATTAGTGCCAGTTAAATTTTGGCTCGGGAGGAGTTGTACACATTTTTCTGTAAGGGCAGGACCAGAGAGAACATAACAGCAGATGGAATAGGAAGACATTTCCATTCATAATCATGTTATTATTTTGACCATAAGGGCTCAAAGGAAAAAAGCCAAACCACAAAAATGAGAGAAATATTAAAGTGATCCCCTTCTCCCCATATTTTCCCAAACCCTGGTAGCAATACAAGGCAATAAATGGGAATTAATGAGCAAGTGCTAGTGCAGCACCTCAAACGAGCCACTCTACAGCCCTTCTCATGCAAATCAGCTTTGCAAAGCTATTTTCCACTTCACTGACCTGGTGATAAAAACTTCCAATCGATTTAAGGAAGTCTCCAGCCACGGGAGAAGTTCATTCAACTCATACTTGCAAGTTTAATGCATTAGAACTGTTTTTACCAACTCTTCAGTGGAGCAACAATCTTTGCTCCCTCAGTGCACTCTCCCTCCTCTCCAAGGTGGTTTTACCAATTCTAAACTTCTAAGAACTGAACACCAACCATTTTAGCTTAACCAAACACACCTGGTTTCTAAGAGATGACTAGTTTGGGGAATGAAATGTGCAAGGGAAAATGGCTTTTCTCTTCCTGTCCTTATTAATTACTCACTCTCAGAAAGCAGCAGGGCCTGAGAAATGCAACACTATGGAAAGCAGGCACTAAATTAAACTCAGTTATTTATAATGCTAGAAGTCCCCCCATGTATATCAAATATATTTGTTACCCTGGTAATGATTTCCAGTAGCAGACAGATTAATAATTGAACCTAAAGAGCAAACTATGTGAGAAAAGCTGTCATTAAAAGCCACACAGCTGCAAATCAAATTTCTACAGCTCCTTGTAAACAACTCAAGAGAAAAAAATGCAGGTATTTCCATTCAGCCTGCTGTGTCACATGGTTAGTGTGCTCCTTTTGAACACTCCTTATCCAAAAAGCCAAACACAGATAGTATTTAATGGTAGATGCTCATAATGATGTTTACATGACACTTCCTTAAAGGCTATTATTAGAAATAGAACTGATTGCCAGAATTAGCCAGCCCCATTTTGCACTGGGTTGTTTTTTTTTGGTTTTTTTTTTTTTTTTGCACATTTCTATGCAACTAAACAGTTGCAGGACCATTCAAGAGGTCTGCAGTTACTGAGGATATTTAGGACAGCATCCTCTGCTTTCCAGTGCAGAAGAAAATTCACTTTGCAATCAGCATTGGTCTAGCATGCAGAAAAAAGAGTCAAAACTTCTCTTTTCCTGTAAGCCTTCTCCTAATTCTGTGTAGATAAGCACCAGAATAGCCTTGACAGCTCCTTCCAGTGTGCTGTTTATTGGCAGTATCTATTAGCAGACAATAAAAGAGCAAAGAGCACATCTCTGAATTGCAAGGGGCTGTTGGTGAGCTGAGGTGATGCCTTTGAGCAGAAATGAGAATCAACCTCCTCAATTTTCAGAGATGATGCTGTTCCAGAGCAGAAATGGGATCTTTTGATGTGTTTTATTAAAAGGAGAAGAAAAGAAGGGTGCAAAGTCTGCTAGAAGAGACACAGCTGCTCTCAGTGACAGACTCCGGAGGCAGAGAGGGCTGCAGGTACAGGGGAGGGTTGGGGACATGGAGAGCACATTGCAGGTGAGGAGAATGAAAGGCTTGGCTAGTTCAGCTCAGAGATATAAAGGCTGGAAAGGGATATAATTCCTACCTGTAAACACATGGAGGTGGGAGGATGTAGAACTGGGAGGAGGAACAAAAATAGCTATCAACTGATCATGGACATGTTTAGGCTAAAAAAAAACAGAACCAATTTTGGGAAATGTGCACTGAAGTGCTGGACTAGCTGTGATAGAAGAAATTCAAGGAAAACAAGCCCAAAACCATCTTAAGGCAGAGCCTGACAATTCTGTGAAGGATGAGAGGATCTGTGCTCAGGCAGGGGACTGCACAAATCTCCAAGTCCCACACTGTTTCCACCAGAGAATGTTGTAAGACTGCAGTGCTGACAGTGTGAAGTGTGCAACAGCAACTCCATTATAAATCAGGTATTTGACATTTGGAAACCTCAGTTCCAAACAAATTCCATCCAAGATGAAACTCCACATCTTAAAACAACATTCTCTTCATTTGACTTAGAGGCTTATAAATTCAACAAGATTAAACGAGTCATTTGGTTGATTTCAGGGTTTCCATTCCTATGTAACTACAAACCAAGGAAATTTTAGGAGGAAAAAAAAACAAAGCCTCAGATAAACACAATAAATCTGTATTACTCCATTATGCTGTTAAAAGCCTTCAGGGAGATTCAGATTGAGAAATCTAATTGCAGTAGACTCAGCAACATCAAGAAAAGGGAAAGAGGGGTTTTCATATGTTCCAAGAAGCCACATCTTTTTAACAACAATGTCACTCTGAAACAGAAAATATAGTGAACTCTTTTTGCTAAGGCTCCATTTTACCCTTCTTCTGGAAGGAGGCAAGGAAAAAATCGTGATGTCTTCTAGGAATAACCTTCACTGTTAAATTATGCAGAAATACCTAAAGTGACTTATTCTCTTCCAAGGGGAAAGCATAAATAATGATCCAACACAAAAGCATCCCACAAACTAGCAAGTTTTATTGATCTTTCCTCAACTTCCCAGCATTCACACTTGCTTTGGAGGCCACATAAGAACTCTACTACTCTTTTCTGGGAAGAACTTATAGCCTCAGATCAATAGAGATGTATTTTTTCCCTTGCTTTCAACTGTAGTCTGGAAGTGGAAAGGTTTGCTGGAGGAAGTGAAATACAAGCCAGGCTGCATTGGAGGCAACCTGGGAAGCTGCACAACTTCTTCCTATTTAGTCTCTCTCAGTCTATTTATGATTCTGAAAAAGGTGCTTGGCAACTGCCCCAACTGGGATAATTCTCTTCACAGACTCAGAATTATTCAGGTTGTGTAAAAGATCTCCAAGATCACTGACTCCAACCACTGTCAGAAATCAGACAACCTAATTATTCAGTACAGAACACCACTGAGATCTAGACTATGCATTCCAAGTCTAAGAGAGCACTTTTCCTGCTTGTTTTGGTTTTTTGCTGAAGCTGGAGATGGGTTAGAAAAAGCCAAGGCAAATCAATTGATGTATCTGCTCCCTGAACAGACAGCCTGCATGATAAATAAAACATGGACAAAAGAGAAAGATAAAAACAGGAAAACATTCAGCCTGCTGTCCATCATGTTCAGGCATTCTCAGGATGACAGGACAGAAAAGCAGCTTCCACAAATTCTCTTCATGTAAACTTATTTGCATGTAAATGACAAAACAACTTGTACATTATAGGTGATATTTAGGTGAAAACACTTAATTGAAAGGTTATTCAACCACCTTATTCATTTCCCAATGCAAAACACATGCAGAGAAGAATAAAGAGAATACTGGCAAGCAGGACTTGGGCAGACACAAATCTCATTATAGTAATAAATCAGAGTATGGAATTCTAAAATAGGCTTTTTTGGGGCTGAAATAAAAGAGTGGAGAAAATAGGCATAAGCTGTTGAAATGTACTGCTCTTCCCACCCTCGTGGCAGTCAAATCTGATTCTCTGAAACTGTGGAAAAACTGTAAGAAACCAATGAATTCACTGCACTTCACACAAGCAGAATCCACCAGTTTCCTTCTTCCCAAGGGTCTCTCGGAATTTGTTGGGACCCTGGATGCTGAGAATTTTAAACTTTCTGTGCTGAAAGACACAGACCCCCAAGAGAACACTGCATTTGACCTGAGGCTGTGGAGAAGGCTTCCAAAATTGATTGATAGAAATACTCAGAAATAAACTCAATACCAAATCATTTAAGCCCATTGAGAAATGCCAAGCTATAAGCCTAGAAATAAGACTGTGCAGTTAAGAGGATCAAAACACCAAGTTATTGAAAGAGGGTACCAGGTACCATATCCCCACTGAAACACAAAAAGCTTCAATTCACATACAGCTGAAATGCAAATATTAAGCCTCTTTGAAGAGCCTTAGATCAATAACAACAGTGACCAACTGGCCACTGTGAAACAGCTCCTTCTAGATCTGGCTGCAAGAGCAATTCAGGTCATTTTAATCAATGTTTCTGACAAAAGAGATTCCTGAGTAGCCATTCTCAGAATTTACTAATTTACAGTTACTACTAGCAAAACTAAATTAGAGAAAATAAAATGGAATGGGATGCAATGGCCTGTGTTTCTAAAACTCACTCATCTCCCATTAGGTTCATCCCCTGAAGCACCAGTTTTCAAACCTGTCTGATGGGTGGTTTAAATGCAAAATGCTTTCAAGGTGATCTAGTAATAACAACAGGAGATGTTTGCATCCCATCTCAGCCCCCTGCTCACCTTGTCCACATGTGGGTGCCAGTACTCATCATGTGTTGTCTTGGCTCCTGTGCTGTTCATCCTGGAGAAGAACGTTGGCTTGGTCAGGTACATGGCAGAAGAGCTGATCCCAAAGACCTGAGCAATCCTCTGCTGAATCCTCTGCCTCACATCCCTGCAAAAACAGCCAGGCATCAGTCAGTGACACCTCCCTCCTGCTGCCTCTGTGTTCTTCAGGCACCCACTGCTTCTTCCTCAGCTGAGAACCATGGGCAACTCATAGACACAGCTTCTTTTTATTAGGAGGGGAAAGAGAGGGGGGAAAAGAAAGAGAGGGGTTGAGAGAGAGAGGGGGGGAAAAGAGAGAGGGAAAAGAAAGAGAGAGAGGGGAAAAGAGAGACTTTCCTCCCTCCCCCAGTGGTTTTGGTTGGGGTTTGTTTCTTTGGGTTTTTTTAATTGTCGGAATATCAAGGAATAGAAACTATGTCTCCTGTGGCCTAGGTTTGAAAGTTTCTGTCTGTTTTCCTGAGTAATTCCACAGCTATCCCATTGTTTGTTAATTGCTGAAAACATTAAAGTCTTTCACAGAGATATTCTTAATCCAGAGCAAGTAAAAGTGAAGTTGTACCTTCATAAAAGGAATGTCTCTGAAGAACCTTCAACTACTTTTAAACCAACTGGTGAAGGTCCTGGCAGCATGAAATTCAGGGTTCTTGGTCAATATATGTATTGGTATTATTACCACTTTTTTTTTAAATGAATGCAAGATGTCTTTCACAATTACACAGTGCAATTACAGTGTACAAACAGGATAATATGAGAAAACACATTTCTGAAGTTGTGCATGGAATTATATTAGTAGGTTTGTATCTTCCATTAATTTCTCCACTCCATAGCAATGAAACTCAGAATAACTTTCAAGAAAGTTTTTCCCAGGTATTTCTCTAGAGAACTTAAATGGTGAGTAAAAAGAAGTGAAAGAATTGAAACAAGACCTGCGCTGTGTCTACAGGCTGTGAAAGTCATCTCTTAAAATCCACAAGTACTAACAAATACTAAATATTCATTCTGTTCACACCTGGTCTCTCATAAGAAATAGAAATAACACAGAGACTGGGTTTTTTAACCTGTCTCACTTTACATTTTTAGGGGTCAATTCAAGCTATTTTACATGTGAAATATAAAAAGCACTAAATGAAGTCAGAGGGATTTTCAGGGATATATATGGCTGCAAGAACTGAGGTTTCAAGTTCAGAGCTACATAGTGGTGGAGTTTTCAAGAGGAAAGAACCTAGAGCTCCTTCCTCTCATGCTGTGGGAGGCTGATCTTGCTGTCTGCTTTTTCCAAGGAGCAGGATGCAGGAAAGGCTCCCAGAAAGCATTAAATGAAATTATTCATTTTGTGAATGGAGAGCTTTGAACAAGCCAGCTCAAGAATTCATAGCCACAAACACCAGAGCAGCTGATTCCCTGGCCCCTGCACCAGCCAGGAATAAATCCCCTCCCAAGCAGTCAGGCCACAGTCTTGGCATAACTAAATCTTCTCCAGTTGTCCTGCTCTGCAAGGAGTCTTCCCTCTTCTTTCAGCCTGATTCATTTTTCACTTTTAAAAGCTTTCTATTAAGGTTTGCTGTCTGGTGTTTATAAGGCTCTGTTAAAGCTTCACTCCTCTTGGAGACTGATGTGTGATGGCTTGGGGCACAATGTGTGTTTTATAAACCAAACAGGATGCAAAGCCCTACTCAATATGCCAAATACAGGTATGAAAAGTAGAGTAAGGTCACTTTTTAGCCTAGAAAAAACTCTTCTGTACAGTCTGTTTTCTGCTGGCCATGCCATTTCAACATTTACCAATATCATGACTGCAGGTTTTTCATTCCATTCCTCGTCCTGTTGTTCCAAACACAACCTACAGGCAAAATATACTTAAGGACAAAAGCATTGTCCTTCACGTGTAAACCAAGTGACAAGCCAAATTTCGGCTCAGAAGAACAGAATGAATGAGCCCAAAACTGGGAGAGCCCCATTGTTCCCTCAGTCTCCATGACCAGAAGCAGCAGGAGCCTCCCTGCCCACATTGCTCCTGGCTCTTCACAACTGTTGGGACAGTTCTGGTGGACTATGGCTGCAAAGAAAATATTTCTTCATGCTGGAGAAGCACTTATTTCCATAAGCACAGCAACTCTTGTCTCGTTCAGACTGCTGAGGTGTACCCTGGCTCTGAGCAGATGCAATAACAGAGCTCTGCAGGGGCAAGAAATGCCCAGGAACAGCATCCACTCAACAGCATCAGCACCAAATTAATGCTTCCCTCACATCTGCCAGCAGCAGCCCTTGTCCATTTGCACTGAGTCACTGGGAAATATCAAAAGGCAGACCAGAACTCCCTGAAAGGAGCACATGACCACCAGACTCTGTAAAAACAGTCACTATTTTGAGTTAGGGTGATGAGGAAGATATTTTTAAAAAAGCCAGTGAAGTAGCTGGAAGCCCAAGGAACACACAAATTGAAAGAAAGGAAGTTCACTAGCCTGCAAAGCTGCCAGCTTAATGCAGCAGCAGCACAGAGCTGGAAGTGCCACTGAAAAGTTTCTGTGAGACACAGGTTCTGCCAGACCAACCCAAAGAAATGCAGTTAGGAGCCACTGCAAAGTGTGATTCAGTCGTGGTGACAAGAACACTCAAAGCTCAATCCACAGCACTTCCTGATGATCCCACTTGTCAGCACTGTCCCAGGCAGCTGACAGAGCAAAGGCCTCCTGCAGCCAGAGAGTTTGACAGCAACCACAGACAAAGCAAACTCACAGCTGCTCCTCTGCTCCTCCCAGGTCTCTGCCTTCATAAGCTGTAAGGCTTTGGGAATAAACCTTTTGATTGTGCTGTTTTCTGCTCAACTCACCCCTTCCACCAAGCACCCTGATTTAAGGTCTCCCTTCTGAATAAACATTTCATTTATTATGAGGAACAAGAGGGATTGTTGTAATGTGCTTGGCAGACGGTGGTTAAAGTATCAGTCCAGAAACCATAATTGAGTCTGAAGCAATGCAATTTTGACAGAGACAGTTTAGAAATCAGCCCCCTGGCTCAGGATGCCTCCTCAGATTCGTTATTGTTGCAATCAGTAATACTTAGACATGAATTACATTCAGTTATTTCTCTCAAGAGTGTATTTTTAAAGTGACCTTGGTAGGTAAGGGAAAGTAATGAAGATAAATACTCCCCAAAATAGCATAAAATCATTCATTAAGGCCATAAAGTACTACAGTCCATGCTAAAGCACTGCCATTAATAGAAACAGAAGCATTTAATAAAATATTTTGTATTAGCTTCTTATCCAGTAGACTGAAACATCCCCTGTACTGACATGAAATCCCAATGGAATATTGACATTCCATAGCAGCTGTCTCATCTCACAGCATGAAGTTGTAAAATTAATGAAAAATTTAATGCTTCTTTTCATGCGAAACAGAAATTATCCAAAGTTCAATAATAACCAAGGAATCATATCATTTTTGCAATATCAGGATCAGAAGTAAAAACATTTTAAAGAAGTTCATCTATAATGACAATGACATCTAAAAACAGCTGTTAAATAGAAATAAGCTTGAAGTGATTAATATTTTAGGATTATATTAATTAATTACTATTTTAATAAAACTAATAAACCCATTCAGCTACTTAACATTCCTTCCACCACTAGAGGGAGGTCAGATTCCTTCACACGGGTTAAAAAAAAAAAAAAAAAAGAGTTCAAATATTCAAATCAAGGACATTTTAAATTATGAGAAACCAACTGAAATGCATAACCAAAGAATTCTTGGGTCTAGTCAACAAAGAATGCTTGTTCCTAAACTCTGGCCACACACCTTCCCAGCCACATGGAACTCGTTAGCTTTGTTGTGTTTGTTAAGTGCATGAGCAGGGCTGCAGGAAAGCTGAGAGCATCCGATGCCAGAGCTGCTCCATTACAGAGTTATTTCATCCTCTGGCTGCTCCTCCAGCCAGAACATGAGTCATCTCAAGTCCTTCCACTTCCTGCTTTACCATTTTTAATCTTTTGCTGCACTCTGCCTCAAAAAACCCCAAGTTCCCGATGTCATAATAGCCCAGAATTGTGTCTGTCAGCTCACACAACCCCCTGGATAACGTGTGAAAAGGGAGGTTATGAGGATTTTCCATCCCAAATCCCCACAGAGCTCAGAGGAGCAGTTCTTCTTGCTGGGAGGGAGGGGAATGTGTGGTGCTGCCATCACCCTAAATACATTCACACCATAAAACTGTCCTGATGTGGCTGATGCAGCTCAAAGCAGCTGATGTTAATTATCAGACACCAGAAAATCCTTTTACTTCTCTTCCTCGAGTCATATTCGTTCTTAGATATTGGTATTTTGAGCTGCAAAATCCAGTGTATGAATGTAAAGGGCAATCCCCTCCCAGCCTGCACTCCACAAAAAACTCAAAACCATAAAAAGTTCTGGTTTGTAGTTCATTCAGCAGTTATTGAAAATCTTTACCGGTATAATGCAAAATCCTCTTCTGTAAAGATGTCTTGAATTTTGTCCCCAAAGTACCTGAAAAATTAAACAACAGTCTAAAAGAGGAGCTGCTCCTTACCCCCACCCATGCTTTACCCACTATCAGAAAGTGAGAACACAACACCAAAAAAAAAAATCTTAAAAATGCTTTTGAGCATGATGTCCAAAAGCAATGCTAAAAGACCAAATGTTAAAAGATTAAAGGATTGAAATGCTGCAACTGGTAATGGCATTCCTCAGGCATTAAAAAAATCCCCTCCCACATCATGAAATAAGCACATGGTTTTAAGGGTTCAGGCTATTTGATTTCTTCCACTGCTGAATAAACTAAACTGTAACTGTGAAAAAATACTCTGATTAACCGGTGCAAGAACATAAAAATAAAGATAATGGCAGCTTTCTAAGTGCCCAGTTCAACAGAAGATCCATTTTCATGCCAGGGAAGCTCTTTAGCTGGTCGTGGAAACTGTGGTGGATCCAGCCAAGTTCCACAATTTCTCATCACTAATCCCAGCCCAGGGGCTGGAGGCACTGGGAAAGGCAGTGGGCAGGGAAGGGGTGGGATGACAGCAGGCAGGAAGCCACAGCCTCATTTCACCTGTACAGATTAACAAAATGCTTCCCCAGGGAAAGAGCTCCAGAGTGCAAGTCCAAAATTGATGCCTGGAAAAGGAAACAAAGAAGGAAAAATGAGCATGAAAAGGTTTTAGCATTATTTAACTATGACCTTTAATAACTATCCCAGGTTGCCTCTCACTTTCCACAGCCTCCCAAGTAAAAGTAGCTTCCAGCCTTTGGGTTCACAATATAACATTTATTTTACAACTACAAACCTCCCTCAGATCCCTGCAGAGATTAAGGTATTGTGAAAAAAAAAAAAAAAAAGCATAGGGCTGCTATTTCTGAGATTCAGATCTGACAGGGAATTGCCAATCTCCCCCCATGGGCTCAGGGTAAATTATTCTGCTCCAGGATCCCTTCTTGAAGACATTTCCCTTCCACACACATTTTCCAGTATTTGTGTGCTCAAGTAGCAGCACTAATATTTATCTTGCCCTGCATTTGTTATTAAAACTTCTCCTTCACCATGAGATCCTGTATACTTCTAGTATTTAATACAGACATTAAAAAGTCTGTTTCAAAGTACAATTAGCATTCCAAGGCTTACTAGGGCCAAACTTTCTTTTCCTCAATTTCTAAGCTGCTGTACAAGAAAACCACGTGTGAAAAGTTTTTTCACATAGGAAAATTCAATTCATTTCTTCATCCAATTCAAGCCAAACTCTTCTGCTGAGCTCCCAACAAGCTGCAAAGATTAGTATTCAGATTTGCCAGAAGAGAGGATTCTAAAATGTTTCTCTAAATTGAATAAAGTGCACTTTTGTATGTCCCTTGCTGTCCACAAACACGTTTGTCCTGCACCAGTTCTAAAGTATTTAAAAATACAACTGTCTAGCAGAAGTCTTTTTGTTATTTACACTGGAAATATCAAGGAGCAGCAGTTCATTAACCTGGCACTGAAGTAATGACATCTCTGATGTACAATATCTGGGCACTCCTCTTGGAATCTGCCATTGTTTTGATGCACCACAGACCATTCACATCATTGTAACAAAATCCCAGCAGAAATAACACTGGTGACAGGGGAACACACCACAGTCCCTTAGAAAATCTCTGCAGCCACAATTGCCCCGTGCAGGGGAACCCCACTAACTCTTATTACAAGAGATAAAAACTTTTTTTAACAAACCTACACAAATAACCTTATTTACCCCTTGAAAAATCCATAGAGTAACAATTTACTGGAGTGGGCACAGCATGAGCTTTTCAGATCTGCCCTTCCCACTGTTCTCCAAAAGCTTCAGAGGACTGTTAAGGAAACAAGTCATCTCATGCAAGAGCAGCTCCTGTATGAGGCTTTACTCAAGCTTCAGAAGCAGAATACTTCATCTGTTTGTTTCTGGTTCTGGACAAAAATCTAAACCACAGCTAAAAGAAGTAAAACTGCTCCCGTGAAGTTTCAAATATATGTTTGTGACCATATTAAAGTAGATTATAAGAAGTTGCACAACACATAAACCCTCACAAAGCCCTGGAGGGAGCAGAACACTCTGGTTCACTCTCCCTGATGCCTTGAGAAAGCTGACCTAGAATAGAGGCTAGGTGCAGCTAAAGAATAAAGCAGGGATTTATTAAAAGGATCTCCTCCATGGATCCACCTTGGGCAGCACCAGAGCCCAGCCAGGGCTGCACCCAAGATGAACCCAAATGGTCCCAAAATGCACGAGCGCTCCCGGGGGCTCTCACTGTGATCAGCTCTGCTCCATTGGCACATTGGAGTTCATTGTCCCATTCCAGCTTTAGCCCATGCAGTCCCATCCTGCTTGTTTTTCTCTCTTCAGTGCATGCTGTTTGTGCTCCTGGGCCTGAGATTTGGATCATTTGTCCTTGGTGCCCAGCTGGAGAAGGAATTGTTTTGTCTCCCTGCTCTGTGCAGAGAGCTCACCATCCCCTGATATGAAGCTCAGACCCACACACTAAAGCAGCTCAGAATGTGAAAAATAGAAAAGCTAAAACCTGAGGCATCATGACAGTAAATGAGTTGTCTCATTTATACCAGAGGGCTCCTGTGATGGCAGCACCTACAGCATCTGAGTAAATGAGTCAGGAGTGACGTGTTCACACAAGCAGAGGTGATGTGCAGAAAAATACCAGAGAGGGAAGAATTACAAAATCATGGAAGATTGAAAAGGTTAATATCATTATCTATACAAAGAAAAAAAAAAAAAAAAGCTGAGGCAAACATCAAGACAACTAACACAATTCTCATTCTGTGAATAAGGAACAGAGTATAAAACTACTTTACAGAGACACATGAACAAGGGAAAGCAGCTTGCTGGTGGAGAAAATATTCCTGTATGGGTTCTGCAGGAAGTTAGACCAGAAAATTACCACGGCCCCTCTAGCTTCACTCTGTGTGTGTCTGCATAAATAAAGATAAACCCAGGAAAAGTTACAAAGGAAGATAAGAAAGCTCAGCTTGACAGCTGGGGCATGACCCCAGGGAGGTTTCAATAATTCAGATGTTTGTGTCAAGACTTTCTCAATATAAAATGATGGAATGGGAAACAAGTTTTGGTGCTATGCTCCAGTACTCCAGGGAAGGGTAGCAAACAAAGGGGGGAGAGAATTAACAAAGTCACAAACTGCAAGTTTAGACCTTTAAAATAATAAATTACATCCAGACACACAGACACAATTCCACTTCTGAGATTCAAAATATAATAACTATGCCAGGCAAGGAAGAAAAAAACAGGCATGTTGCTTACGAAAGGGTTAAGAGGAAACCTCAGGCAATGAAAATGCAATCTGAATCCCAAAAGAAACCTGGACAAGTTTTATTTTGACTAGCAAAGAGAACAGAGTGGCTAAAGTAAGAATTAAAAATCATTAAACAGCAACAGTAAGTTTGAGATATTTTAAAGGAAGAATTAGTCTTACAGCAGACATAATTGGACAGAATCATCCAAACACTCTAAAGCCAAAGAAATTTAAAGCAACAAGCCTGACCTACTCCAGGTGGCTGGAAGCTTGGGAGCACACAGATGTAACTGGATGGAGTAAGGCTTGAAATAGCTTTTATGCTCTGTGGGCAAGAGACTGGAAAAGATGAAAGCTCAAAGAAAGACAGACAGTTCCATCCAAAGCCCATCAGCAAACATCCAGCAGTTTCCAATGGCATCTGAGAGAGGCAGGATAGCACTGCCAGGAAAAGATTTGCACCATGACACCAGGAATATGGGCTGGCACATGGGGAAAGGAAGAGGAAGAACGCAGGACAGGAATAAAAGAAACTGGGTAAGGAGAGGTTATTTAAAATCATATTTAAAATATATTAGAAATATTAGAAACTGGGTAAGGAGAGTGTATTTAAAATATTAAAATCATATTCTCCTAGATATGATTCTTCCCTCTGAGGGTGGGCAGGCCCTGGCACAGAGCAGCTGGGGCTGCCCCTGGATCCCTGGCAGTGCCCAGGGCCAGGCTGGACAGGGCTGGGAGCACCTGGGACAGTGGGAGGTGTCCCTGCCATGGCAGGGGTGGCACTGGATGCGATTTAAGGTCCCTCCTAACCCAAACCATTCCATGACTCTTACAGTTTCCCAGAACTGCTCAGCTCTTGTTTCTAACATCTCTCAGTTTTTATCCATTATTTTGGTTAAGTGCTCAATACAACATTACATTTTCTTCTTGATCCTTTCCCTAAGGATTAAGAACTTCCTGCAATTTACAGATGATGAGACATGTGAGAAGGCTTGGCTCAGAGCCCACACCTCTCCACGGACATCAGATTTTTAACAGATTTATTTTATTGCAGTGATAGAGAAGCAGCTTCCCCTTCCTCTCATTTACCTCCCCTTAAAAAAAAAAAAAAAGTGGGGGGGGACAAAATGAAGTTTCCAAAATAACAGAGATGATGGGTTTGTATTTGTCTGCCACTCTGGCTTGCTGTCCAACTAAGCCAGCTCAGCACCCCTGCCCAGCTCTGGGCTTTGGGCAGCAAGTTCAGCTCCCCCTCTCATCTCATCCCAGCTTTCTGTGCCTCAGTTTCCCCAGTTCCTGACCCCCAGCTGGACAACAGCTTCCTGTGGATCTCCAGATCCAACTCTGTGTGTTCCACCTTGCCATTCTAATCCCTCTTTCTGGGAGTGTAATGAAGAATCCCATGTGGGCCCCAAAAGCAGAGGAAAGCAAACCCAGGTGACAGCCCCAGGAGCCACACTGGAGGCCCCAGAGGGCAGAGCAATCCAGGGAAAGGGGAAATGATGCAACCACAGAACTGAAAAAAATCCAGGGGATCCTAACAGAACTGAACACAGAATGTTAAATCTTTCAAAAACATTGTTTGACATGGGCAGCACTGCTTAAATGTCTTGGTTTATGTTTTTTACACATCTTTCTCAGCAATCAGAAGGACAATTAATTGTTATTTTTTTCCATTGAAACTCTTCTTCTTTTTTTGCTAATACATGCCCTAATTCAACAGAGGCCTAAAGGAGTGGCTGTGTTTACAAACTCTCAAGAAAGAGTTCCTGTTCACACACAAAAACATTCTGAGAACAAAGATGAGGGAAAGAAATTAAAATAAATTAGCTCGTTAAAGAGAAGTGGGATTCTTTCAATTCAAATATTATTCCAAGGGCTACTTAAGACATTACATGTTTTTTTTGTCACTACACAAAACCAATCTTTACAGGAGGCTGTGAACCACTGCAATTTACTTTCAGAAGACAAACTTCTGCAGTTCTGCTATAGCAACTGTTTCCTGATGAAGACAAAATCAGTTCAAGAGAGGTGCTAGAAACAATTAAATACAAGGAAATGTATCCAGTGTTGCAGAAGTCAGGAGTTACACTGCTAGCAGAAGTATTAATGAGAAATAACTTTCCAAATAAATTATTTTCCAAGTCTGAACAGACAGAAAAAATCTCCATCTCTTCACCTCAGCCCCAAAAAATGCATTTATAATCTTGCCTTGGCAGTAAAAGAATGTAGAAAATAACAGGACACTGCTCACCCCTCCATCAGATCCTCCCAAGGACAGTCCCCTCTCTGCTATTCTGCAGGCAAAACAATAATCTCAGATGAGAACTGGAGTGTGATTATTTTGTCCTTTAAGGTCCTTGTTTACAACATGTAACTCCTCAGAGAGTGGCATTTGATGCATCAGGTATAACTGAGTTAACAGCAGCTCCCATTTCCTGGAAACTGAACCTTCCAGCCTGACATGAAAATGAAGTATTTGGGTTGCAGAACTTTTCTGAGATTGCAGCTCCCTTCCACAAATCCCAAAAACACCCTAAAAACAGTCCCTTCCCAAAAACACCCTAAAAGCAGTCCCTTCCCAGAGGACTACTGCTAATCTGCTGGTGATTACCCAGACAGAGACACAGCTGCAATAAGGCTTACATTGTTTTGTTCTGCTTTTAAAGGCCACATGGAGGCCAAGTGAAAATCCTTTAAAATTTATTTAATTCATTTTCCTTTCTTTCTGTGCTCATGCCCCTCAGAGCCAGGCAGGTTCTGTGTGAAAGAACTGCCCCCACTACAGTAAAAATGGAAAATGGCTTTAGTAACAAAAATTTCATGTTTTAATCAGGCTGACCCATCCTGCTCACCCATCAGATTGGCACAATGTCATTAAAGTCAGTGCTTTTAAAAGTTAGAGCTAAAAGAAAAATTACCTACGAATTCTTTCAGCTTCTTCCCTTGTGATTACAGCATCTGTCACACCTCTTCCACACTTCCTAGGGGTGCAACCTGCAACACAAAGAGGAGGAAAAGAACCCACTGAAACCACTTCAGCCACATGAAGGGCAGGTTTTTAAATGAGACTTTGCACAAAAGTCTCTCTTGAAGTCACTCTTGAAGCACACAGCTTGGATATGTAAGATTAAAAAAGTCTCCTAAAGTTTGCTGCTAAGAAATCTAACATTAAATTTTAAAGGCTCCTGGGAATAACAAGTCAGCAGCAGGAGCTCCAGGTGAAGAATATATGAAAGTTCTTATAAGTCTGGTTGACAACAATCTTCAGGCAAGAAGAAGAAATAAAATCAGTTCTGAGCCACCAGAGACCTTGGGATGTTACATTTGGCACTTTCCTGAGGAAGATCCATTTACAGATGTAAAGCCCCAGGAGAGATGGGCTCAGTGTGGTTTCTGACACTGCCAACACACTCAGTGCTCCTGAACTGAGTGTCACTTCAAGCATTATTTATTCATCAGAACACAAAATTCCTGGAAAGAAATCCATCAGTTCACCCATGGAGGATAAAAGCATCACTGTGCTCTGATCAAAGGCGACTCATAACGATGACCAGGCTGATGGGAGAAGTTCTGCCAGGAATTCTGCAGAAATTTCCATTTCCTGTTACTGGATACCCCAGCTACATGTCAGGTGGGCTGCAAGGGAAAGCTGATGTTCAAGCAGAGAAGAGTTGGAAGGAGTAAACTCAAAGGAGAAATTCAATACTCCAAGACAAACCTGACTACTGAGAGCTTCCTTTCTACAACATTCTGCAAAGATTTCTGATTTCAGACAAGATTTGTTCCTTTTCCAGCTGCAAATATCGAGGCTTGGCAAAACTACCTCAGACAATTGTTACATGTCTGGGGTCTCTGACAGAGAACTGGAAGCAGGAGGTGCTCTGAAAGCAACAGCACAAGCTCTCCCAAATGGAGAAAAAACCCCAACACACAGAAGAATGTACATAAAATCAGTCAGGTACCAACAGTACAGCACAAACACTGGGTGAATGCTCAGGAAAAATCAGAACAGTCTGATTGAAAATTATTTCCTCAGTAGGAAAAGTGTCCTCTCTGTCTCAGAGACCAGGGCACATGTGAGCAAGGAAGTGTCAAAGGTATATCTGGAGAATCTCAGGAGAAATTCAGATTAGTACTGCAGCTGCCTGGTAGCTTCCACCAATTTGTGCCCAGTAGACACAAAACCATCCCTTTATCTGAGAAGGCACCATCAGCTCTGGCTATCAGGTAAATCAAGGTAAAGGAGGAACATACCAAAACATTGAAAACATAAGTACTGCCACTGGCCCCTGCTCCCATTCAGCACAAAAACCAGAATGTAACACAAAGGACCAAGTGCCCAAACTGCAGCTGTGTCTCCTACTTAGTGGTATTTAACCAAGAACCACTCACTGCTGAGACAGAGAGCATTCACAGGAGAAAAAAAGCTTTGGTAAGATTTTCCCGAGGCACAGGATCACAGAACAGTTTGGTTGGAAGGGACTTTGGGGATCATCTCACTCCTCCTGCCCTGGGCAGGGAACAATCCCTGTCCACGGCAGACAAGGGCAGGCAGAGATTTTCACTGCCATCCCAACAGCAGGCTGTGTTAGACCTTTCCTGGCATCTCCTTTCCACATCCCCTGGCCCTGTCTCTGGAAAAGCACCTTAACTCTGTCTCCTGGGCAGTAGAAAATAACAGGACCATGGCAGTGGCCATGGATGCCTTGTGCACTGGCACGGAATGTCAACACACAGCAGAAATAACATTTCACCACACACAGTGGCCACAGTAGGTTGAAGTAGATAACTGTGTCTCAGGAGAGCAGAAACGGCCAAGATCCGCCCACAGTTCAGAATGCAGGTGAGGCTGTGCTCACATAACACCCTACCTTCTGCAAATGTAATGAGTCAAGTGCTTGGCCTCTGAAAAATAGCAGATTTTATTTGGTATGACATATGTTTGCAGGCAGGCAGTGCTAAGGGAATAAATCCTGATCTGACACCAGCTACCAAATCACTTGAAGCAAACTGGAAGCTCAGTTGCACCAAGTTCAGCTGGAAGCAGGGACAGGTGCATAAATAAAAAGCTCATTTTAGCTGTGGAAACTTCACAGCTGAGCATCAGACGCTGAGTGGTGACAGGAATGTGCCTCCTCCTGACACAGAGCCTGCAGCTGAGGGTGCCAAACCAGGCTAAAGACTGAGAATGAAGAGCTATTGAGTGACAGAAACCTATTTCCCAAGTGCCTAAAGGTGCCAAGCTGATCCATAATCCACATTTTCTGCCTGGCTCTGCTGTGGGGAGTGGGGAATGGGACACACAAAAAGTTCTCTACAGCTCATCACCACCCTCTCGTGGGAAAATTATCACAGCTCAGCTTTAATTAGCCAATTAATTTTTTATTTTATAATACTATTATTTTATAACTATTTTATAGTATTATTATAGCCCTGCCCAGCTACCTGCGAACCGCCTGTGGCTCCCGTAGTCCTCCGAGCAGGGCACCTCCACGAACCTGTCCTGCAGGTGGTCGCTGCGATGTGCCAGCACCTCGGTGACCTCCTCTGCGGGGATGCCGCCCTCGGTGACCTCCTCTGCGGGGATGCCGCCCCCGGGGACCCGCTCTGCGGGGATGCCGCCCCCGGGGACCCGCTCTGCGGGGATGCCGCCCTCGGTGACCTCCTCTGCGGGGATGCCGCCCCCGGGGACCCGCTCTGCGGGGATGCCGCCCGCGGGGACCCGCTCTGCGGGGATGCCGCCCTCGGTGACCTCCTCTGCGGGGATGCCGCCCTCGGTGACCTCCTCTGCGGGGATGCCGCCCTCGGTGACCTCCTCTGCGGGGATGCCGCCCCCGGGGACCCGCTCTGCGGGGATGCCGCCCGCGGGGACCCGCTCTGCGGGGATGCCGCCCTCGGTGACCTCCTCTGCGGGGATGCCGCCCTCGGTGACCTCCTCTGCGGGGATGCCGCCCCCGGGGACCCGCTCTGCGGGGATGCCGCCCCCGGGGACCCGCTCTGCGGGGATGCCGCCCCCGGGGATCCCATCCTGGCTGCGGAGGCGGCTCCAGACCACGAGGCCGCCGCCGGCCGCGGCGGAGAGGAGGAGGAGGATGGCTGCCTTCAGCCACCTTCCCCGGGGATCCTGCTGGAACCTGCCCTTCCTGGCGCTGCGGAGGGAGCACAGAACAGGTCCTGTGAGCGGGGAGGGACCGCCCTGGCCCATACCGGGGAGCCCCGTGCCCGCCGGTTCCCCGCACAACACACGCGTTACACGCGGTTCCCTCCCGGGCCCTCACCCCGCGGGATGCCCGGTTCCCCGCACAACACACGCGTTACAGACACACGCGGCTCTCTCCCGGGCCCTCACCCCGCGGGATGCCCGGTTCCCCGCACAACACACGCGTTACAGACACACGCGGTTCTCTCCCGGGCCCTCACCCCGCGGGATGCCCGGTTCCCCGCACAACACACGCGGCTCTCTCCCGGGCCCTCACCCCGCGGGATGCCCGGTTCCCCGCACAACACACGCGTTACAGACACACGCGGTTCCCTCCCGCTCCCGGGCCCGGCGCTGCGCCACCGCCTCCCCACCGGGGCAGCCCCGGGAGCCGCAGCGCCGCCGGGCCTGGGCGCCACCGCCCCCGGGACAGCGGGCAGGAGGTGACGGCCGGGGCCCCGCGCTGGTGGTACCTGCTGTGCCGGCGGCCCCCGCGGCCCGGGCCCGGCCCGGCGCTGTCGGGGCCGCGGGGCAGCGCCCGCCGCTGCGGAGCCATCGCGCCTCCTCCGCCCCGAGCGATGCGCTCGGCGCGCCTCGCCCTGGCCTGCCGGCCTGCCTGACTGGGGGACGCGCTCGGCTGCCGAGAGCGAGTGGAAGGATCCAACGCAGAGCCGGGAGCGGCGGAGGGGCGGCACCGGGACAGGGGGACAGAGGGACAACGGCACACCGGGACGGCAGGGCGCGGGCGGGCAGCGCCGCGACAGCGGGGCGCGGCCGGGCGGGCTGTGCAGGGACGCCGGGGCGACAGGCCAAAGCAATCGAGGCCAGAGCATGTGGCGGCGCCTGGTGCACCTGGACCTGAAGGGCGCCGCGCCGCGCGTGCAGTACCTGGAGCAGGTGAGGGTGACCCTGAGGGAGGTGAGGGATGTGCCTGGAGCAGGTGAGGGTGACCCTGAGGGAGGTGAGGGATGTGCCTGGAGCAGGTGAGGGTGACCCTGAGGGAGGTGAGGGATGTGCCTGGAGCAGGTGAGGGTGACCCTGAGGGAGGTGAGGGTGACCCTGAGGGAGGTGAGGGATGTGCCTGGAGCAGGTGAGGGTGACCCTGAGGGAGGTGAGGGTGACCCTGGGGGAGGTGAGGGATGTGCCTGGAGCAGGTGAGGGTGACCCTGAGGGAGGTGAGGGATGTGCCTGGAGCAGGTGAGGGTGAACCTGGGGTAGGTGAGGGATGTGCCTGGAGCAGGTGAGGGTGAACCTGAGGGAGGTGAGGGATGTGCCTGGAGCAGGTGAGGGTGACCCTGAGAGAGGTGAGGGATGTGCCTGGAGCAGGTGAGGGTGACCCTGGGGGAGGTGAGGGATGTGCCTGCAGCAGGTGAGGGTGAACCTGAGGGAGGTGAGGGATGTGCCTGGAGCAGGTGAGGGTGACCCTGAGGGAGGTGAGGGATGTGCCTGGAGCAGGTGAAGGTGAACCTGAGGGAGGTGAGGGATGTGCCTGCAGCAGGTGAGGGTGAACCTGGGGTAGGTGAGGGATGTGCCTGGAGCAGGTGAGGGTGAACCTGAGGGAGGTGAGGGATGTGCCTGCAGCAGGAGAGGGTGACCCTGGGGTAGGTGAGGGATGTGCCTGCAGCAGGTGAGGGTGACCCTGAGGGAGGTGAGGGTGAACCTGAGGGAGGTGAGGGATGTGCCTGCAGCAGGTGAGGGTGACCCTGAGGGAGGTGAGGGATGTGCCTGGAGCAGGTGAGGGTGAACCTTGGGGAGGTGAGGGTGAACCTGAGGGAGGTGAGGGATGTGCCTGCAGCAGGAGAGGGTGACCCTGGGGGAGGTGAGGGATGTGCCTGGAGCAGGTGAGGGTGACCCTGAGGGAGGTGAGGGATGTGCCTGCAGCAGGTGAGGGTGAACCTGGGGTAGGTGAGGGATGTATCTGGCAGAGGTAAGGGATGTGTTGGGATCAGGTGAGGGATGCACCTGGTATGGAGGATGTCCCATATGAAGGTGAAGGATGTATTGTGCTCAGATGAGGGATGTACTGGGCTCAGGTGATGGATGTATCTGGTATGGGTGAAGGATCTGTTGGGCTCAGGTGAGGGATATACCTGGTGCAGGTGACAGGGGCGCAGGGTGGTGGCACTGGTCACAGCCCAGCTGCATCCCCAGTGTCCCCTCCCTCCCTCCCTCAGGTGCTGCCGCTGCTCCGCGCCCTGGGTGCCACCGGGCTGCTGCTGGAATATGAGGACACCTTCCCGTACACGGGGCCGCTGGAGCTGCTGCAGGCCCCCCACGCCTACAGGTAGCGCCGCGTACCCCGCAGGCAGCTCCGGGTGCCCGCAGGTGCCCCGGGCCGTGCCCGGCGGGCACTGACGGCCCGCTCTCCCGCAGCCCCGAGGAGCTCCGGGCGCTGCTGAGCCGGGCGCGGGCGCAGGGCCTGGACGTGGTGCCGCTGGTGCAGAGCTTCGGGCACATGGAGGTGAGCTGGGCGTGCTGGGCTGGGCGAGAGCGGCTGTGCCGAGCCAGCAGTGCCCGGGGGCACAGCAAGGCTGGGGGGGTCTCGGGCTGCAGCAGGAAGAGCATTGGCAGCAGGGCAGGGAGTGATGCTGCCCCTCTGCTCAGCTCTGGTGACATCTGGAGCAGTGCGTCCAGTTCTGGGCAGAAACCGCGGCCAGGAAGTTCCACCTGGACGTGAGGAAGAACTTCTTCCCTGTGCAGTGACCAAGCCCTGAGCAGGTTGTCCAGAGAGGGTGTGGAGTCTCCCTCACTGGAGATATTCCAGAGCCCTCTGGACAAAACCCTGTGCCCTGTGCTCTGGGATGGCCCCGCTGGAGCAAGGAGGTGGGACCAGATAAGCCACTGTGCTCTTTTCCAGCCTGACCCATTCTGGGATTCTCTGCTGGAAATTTCCAATCCAAGTCCCGGTGCTCTGGTTACCCAGCTCTGCCAGCTGCAGGATTTGACATCAGGGTCACACTGCAGTGACCTCCCTGTTTCCTTCACCCACCCTGTGAGGTACTTCGTGGTCAGAGAGCCCCCAGCAGCGTGGAGCAGCAGCTGTGCTCCTAGCCTGTCCCTGGGGCTCAGCCAAGCCAAACCCCAGGTTTAGCAGGACACCTGCCCTCAGAGCCTTGGGGACAGGAGGACGCTGCTGTCCCCTGGTGTGGCAGCTGTCCCCGAGCTCCCGTTTCCCTTGCAGTTTGTGCTGAAGCACAGGGAGTTCGCCCATCTGCGGGAGGTGAAGGCGCTGCCCAACGCGCTGAACCCGCACAAGGAGGAGTCGCTGGCACTGGTCAAAGCCATGATTGACCAGGTCATGGCCCTGCACGAGGACTTGCAGTGGTTTCACATCGGATGTGATGAGGTGGGACTTCTCTTGAGCTGGGAATGTTTCTTTTCTTCTGAGGAATGATAGCAAGGGCTGAGGCTTCTGCATTTCAGTGGTGTCCAGGCCATGTTTGGGTGGGATTTTGGGGATAGAAAACACCACTCGAGCCAGTGTAGAAAAGTCTTTTTGACAAAAAATGATTCCAGTAGCACAGGTTGTCATTTCCATAGATATGAGTGTAATATCAAAATATGGAAAGCAGCTTCTTAAAGCTAACAGCATTTGGGTTTAGGTCAAGTGAGTGTTTGTAGTGAGATATCAATTAGAGCTGTTCATTAGGAATCCTGGAAGTTTGGTGTAAGATACTGGCTCATTGTTCTGGGTAAGTTACTCAAGTAAACCCTTCTGTGGTTGGAAGTGTTGGGTTTTTTACCTTGGTAGTTTTTCTCCTTGAGAAGACTCAAGTTTTTCTTTCTCATAGTTTCTTAAAACCATCCTGATGGCATACAGATTCCTGGAATTCATTATGACCACTTAACTGTACTGATATTAGTTTAGCATTTTGTGTCCTGTTGTGTTGAAACTGGTGGGAAGGATAGACAGGGAGCTGTTATAAAGCAAAATACTATTTATGTAGAATAAATAAAACCTGCTCTAAACCAGCAAATTTTAATTCACTCTCTGCACGGGACTAAGTATGCTGGGCCACCCTTGAACATGGCCCCAGGTTACTTCTAGACTCACATTTGGATGATCTTCCCCAAGCTAGGAACCTCATTTTATCTACCTCAGGTCCCGATGGGTTGCTGGATTTGAAGTGAATAAATGTGGTGAGAGCTACTTTGGGACAAACATCCCAAAGGCAAATAGGGCATATAGATATTTTAGTTTCTGTAGGAAAATTCCCTCAAGTGATGCCTGTAATCATGGCCACAGTCTCCTGCAGACTGATGGAAATGCTTGCAGTGTCTTCAGCACTGAGAGGTGCTTTTGAAGGTGTCCACTCAGGGGGTCACATCTGGACAAAGGTTTTGAATATTGTTTCCCTCACTTTCTCTATTTCTATACAAGAAGTCAGGATGATTTGCTTGGTGTTTCAGGTCTACTACCTTGGCGAAGGAGAGGAGTCAAAGCAGTGGCTGCAGCAGCAAAACAACACTCCAGAGAAGCTGTGCTTATCCCACATAAAAGCAGTTGCCACTTGTTTGGCCTGGTCTTACCCCATGGTGACACCCATCGTGTGGGACGACATGCTCAGGGGGATGAGTGAGGAAACGCTGGCAGGTGTGTGACCAGCCACGGGGTGAGGCAGCTTTGCACAGATAAAATAGATTGGTTGGCAGCTGAATTCATGAAAACAACAAAGCTGGCAAGAGTTGAGATGTGGTTTGTTTGACTAGAGAATAGAAGCACTCAGTCCTTGGCTGTCTCAGAGTCCCTGTGTGAGCATGGGCCAGTGTGAACACTTTAGTTTTCCATCACAAAATACTCACCCTGCAGTGGCTGCCATCAATTCTACTTTCCTTATACATTAAAACAACAACCAACATTAAAACAAAACAACAACTTCTTAACATCTGTGGTCCAAGTCTAAATCTCTGTGCCTCTCACCACTTCTGATGTGAGGGTGATCTGATCCCAAGCGGTGCAAACTCACAGAGAGAAGCTGCAGCCCTGTGAGCATCTTTGTGATCACGGTGCACATCATGAGGACTTTGATACTGAATTGTGGGGTAGCTCCAAGACCTTGACATCACAAGTCTTGTTTGTGGAAAAATATCAAAGCACTGCTAAAATCTGAGTAGTCTGAGCACAGATGGAGTTCGAGCATTTTCAGAGCCACCTTACATGGCTGCTGTAAACAGATTTAGATGGTACCAGGAAGAGCTGTGCAGCTCATCCAACAGTGACTGGCCTATTCAAGGCTTTGATAGTGGGAAATCATTCCCAAAAATGCAGGTGGGACCCACGGAGTTTCCACAAGAACAGTACAGCATCTAGTGCACTCTACTGCCACAATAACAGAATAAACAAATTAAATGTGATGGAGTTAAAATAACTGAATTTCTGCACCATTTACTGCAGTTTCTCTAGGGGTCAGTTTCACGTGGTTAAAACTAGCTGAGCAGTTAATTATAAAAGGAGTTAAAGCTAAATTTGTATCTTTAGTTGTACTTGAAAAGCTACATTTTGTGCAAACATAGCCCAGGCACTCTGTAAGTGAAAGGGTCAATGTTACATTTGAATTCAGCTGAATCTCCTCTGTGGCTCTGCCAGTGGAATCCAGCTGGTACACAGAGAGATGCAAGGAGCTAAGAATGAGGTGGGCTTGGGGTGAATGGGATCTCTGATAACTTGTCACTGCTCCTCCGTATTAATGGTTTCACCATGCCTGAGGACAGTGGCCCTGGGCAGGTGCCAAATCCTGGCCAGGTTGAAAATGCCCAGGGGCTCTTCGGCTGTTAGTGACAAGCCATAGTTGTGGTCACATGCTGCTGCAGCAGTAATCTGTACTGAATTCTCATTTAAGCAGCTGTTTTCCATGATTTAGAAGAGCTCTGTTCCTTTCAGAGTCCGGGGTCCCACAGCTGGTGCAGCCCATGATCTGGGACTACGCAGCAGACATCGATGTGGTGGGCAAAGGTTTGTACTTCTCTGCTGAGCTGTGTAGAAGCAAAATAGCCAAAGCAAAATTCTGTCATTAAATCCTGCCTTAGCTGGACACCAAAACATTCTGGTTTTGTTGAATTGTTTTTTATTGCCTTAATAGCATAAAGACAGCCCTTGTTTGATTTCACATCATAATTGCTATTACTTATTTTTTCTATTTATGTTTCCCCTATGAATGACTTGCATTGTAGGCTGCTTAATTATTTTCAGCAGAGCTATGGAATCACTGATAGGAGATTCAGAGGTTTTCCACAAGCACTGTTACATTAATTCTCCTTGCATTAACACCAGTAGCAGCACATAACTCTGTATTGAACAGCTCTGCAAAAAAAGCTGCAGGGCTTCATACAGCTATAGAATTTAGAGGGAAGCTCCTAAAGGCTCCTGTCAGGCATCTAACATTCATGCAAATATTTCTTTGTTGCCAGAACAATCAGCTGTCAGATGTTGTGCATGCTTGTTACAATCTCACAGCTCTTAGCATGGAAGCAATACAGGGGAGTGGAGTACAGCAAGTGACACATGAAAATAGGAGGACAGCCACTCAAAAGGCTGCTCAGAGGGGGTGTCAAATCCCCCCCTCCTTGCTGATGCTCCAAGCCTGAAAAGCCTCAGCAGCCTGTTGGATCTGGAGCTGCGTTCCCTTCACTGCAGCACTGCAGCTGGGGCTGAAACTGGAGGAAGCTCATCCTGTGGGTGTCCCTTTGTGTCTCCCTGCAGTGCAGCTCATAGAGAAGTACCGCAGGTGTGGCTTCTCCAAGGTGTGGTTTGCAAGTGCCTTCAAGGGAGCCACGGGAGTGAATCAGTCTCTAACACTGATTGGGCACCACCTCAGGAACCAGCTGGAGTGGCTGCAGGTGGCCAGCAGGAGCCCTGCTGATGTCCTGGAAGGTATCGCGCTGACCGGCTGGCAGAGGTGAGGAACGGCCTCTGTGTGCTTCCCAGGGTCACACATAAGCAAACTTCCACCCAAAAGCTCCCTAAGAGGTACAGGGAGGCTGGGGATTTAGAAGGGAACTCTGCCACCCTGCAGTTCTTCCTGTCTGTCACTGCTGGGCCTCGGCCCCAGACTATGAAGGGTGGATTTCAGAGTTGCAGGTAGCTGTACAGCACTAACCAGCAGGAACAATGGCTTTGGGGACACCACCACCAGCAGATTGGGTTGGAAGGCTTGAATGGATTTTGTGCCACCTTGAACTGCTCATAGACACACTGTAGTTCATGCATGGTGTGTCTATCTGAATGTCTGATAGGAACTCAAAAACTATGAAATCACATAAGAGACAAGAATTTGTTAATGTAATGAAGGAGCAAAACATTTTTATGCAGTCGGGAGGTTTTAGGGAATACCAGGGAGCTGATGTCCAATTTCTGACCCTAATTTGCCTCGAGTAGAGAATTTGGTTTTCATCTGTTCTTACTAGTAAAAAGGAATACTTCACCTTTCAGAGATAAGTGATCTCTGAGACAGAAACTGGTGTTTCTAAAGCTCTTTGAATTTTAGTGATTGACATATTAAAACTTCCCACTTGTTTAGTCTGCTCTAACAGTAAAATGTGTAATTAATGGATGTTTTCTTATGTAGGTATGATCACTTCTCTGTTTTGTGTGAGCTTCTCCCTGTGGGAATTCCATCCCTGGCCGTGTGTCTGCAGGCACTAAAGAATGGTACAATGACAACTTTATTCTCTCTCAGATAATGCCTAGCACAGGAGTGAAGTGACCTTCCCCTTGGATTGCCACAGACTTGTTCTATTTTGAGATGCTTTGCTGAATTGATCATAGCCTGAATTATAAACAATAAATTACAATTTGCACTATGGGAGCAGAGAAGTCTTTTGGCCTAAGTATTTAAAAATAGCCATTGTATCCTCTTCATTTATTGTGATCTAACACACAAATGGTCAAAAACTTCATGCTTATACTAAAAAATAAATTTAAGGTGTGGAATTGCTTTTCAAACTTACTTAAAACAATAGTGACATATACATGAGCCTAATTTAGTTTAGATTTAGAACGTGCTCATATGTAAAAGTTGTTTTAACTAATTGTTTTTCTGAAAATGGATCTAGGGAGGTAAAATACCTCCTGTAGTTTCTGCTTTCTTTACAGGCAGTTGCCAACAATATTTTTCTTATTTTCAAAATAAACCCCCACAATCCACTGATTTTTAATTAAGGCACTAGAAATATTCAGTACCCTGAACAGAAAGTTCAGAGCTAGGAAGTGCTCACCTTGCACGAGACAACTGTGTGAAAGACACTGAGCTCCTCCTCCCACCCACAAGTGTTTTTTCCTTCTTTTATTTCCATTTTACCTTTTAAAAAATTCTTCACCAAAGGGGAATTACTAAGCCAAGGCAGAATACTCCAGAAAAGCCCTCTTGTATGAACATTTTGGTTCCTTAGGCTCCTTTACTCATTTCCACTGTCTTCTGCCAGGCGGCTATTCTGAAAAGATTAAAGAAAATGTGGAAAATCTCCTGGGAATGCCTAACCTGGAAATTGATACTTTCATGAGGTAACATTCCAGCTGCAGAATTCAGGTGCTTCTCCTTGAGTGGTAAGTTCAGAAACTAACAGATCCTCTTTGGACAGCCCAAGTCTGGGGACCTTTCCTGGGAGCAATATCCTCACCCTTGTGACACAAATTAGTTTCCACCTCAAGTCATCAGTGGATGAACTTCTCGAAAGGAACAGGTAACGAGGTTTCTGTTGATTCTCTGCCTGGCTGCAGCAGTGTTGGAGCTGTATCATCTCAAAGTGGGGCACAACTCCAGAAAAGTGATTTAAATATCAAGCTCTGCATTTCAGGTGTCACTGACACCTAGGCAGAACATAATATTTACATCAAAATTTAAAATATTTTAGCAAAGTTCCTAAATACTGTATGCTGCCTTATTTGAAGCATATAGTTCTTTCCTTAATTACATTTTACTGCTATTTAAAGTTAAAATTAAAATTCTGAATGGTGTAGTTACAAAAGAAGGGAGCTTGAGATAAAACTTATACTGCAGCAGATGCTCAGGCGTTCAAGTTTCACAAGCTAATTCCAAAGATCTATGGACTGAAATAAACTCACTCCTTAAGCATCATGTCTGTGCAGGAGTTCAGCTAAAGCCTCCCTGGCAGTGTCAAACAGATGTTGCTGCTGTTTCATCACTGCTCCCACCAACATCCATTTTCAGGTATGTCACAGGCTGGTTCAGCCCCTACCACAGGAAAAGGAAGATTATTCATCCTATTGTAATGCACCACTTCCAGCCAGATGCTGTCAGGTAACAGCACTTGTTTTGCACTACAGGGGAAATAAAGTCTGATGTATTTTGGGCACTTGGGTACAGAGAATTGTGAGCCCCTACCTCTTTCTCTAATTACCTCAGAAACATCAGTGAGAATCAGACAAAGTATCCATGAGATGTTTTTATACAACATGTTTGGGTTGGAACTAGATGATCTTCACAGTTCCCTTCCAACACAAACCATTCTGTGATTCTAATTTTACCTTTGCCTTCTGTTGAATGAATTCTTTGAGAATAACTACAAAATTGGTCTCCAAAACCCTCTCCCTTGTTACTCCTGTAGAGCCCTGCTGCACCAAGTCCTTGGTGTAGGAGCTCACCTTGGGCCAGACTGCAGGCAGGGCTTGGAATACAGCCAGGCCCTTCCCCCTGCTCCCTGTCACCATGGGCTTTTCAGAATTTCTCCTAGACATTTTGCCAATTCATGCTAAAAGGTTCATTTCTACTTTATTTATACTTCTTTTTTCTTTTTTATTTTCTGTGATAAGGTGAATATCCAATCTCATCTATTCTTTCTGATAAAACCCAGAATGAAATTCCCAACAAATCTCACAGTGGGTTTCAGTTACACTTAAAATGTATGCCGTGTTTTTTTGAGCTCACATTTTGGTACTTTAAAAGTCTTTGCATGAGGCAAGTGCCAAGATCAATGGAACTTAAACAGAAAAGGCATCAAGCTTTTGCCATCTGAACAAAGTCCTTTGGGCTCTTGTAATAGATGCTTCTTTTCCTGTAAAGTGGTTTTAAGGAGAGTACTCCCTTCCAAAGGCCAGTAAGCCAACCCTCCCCTGAGGCAGAGCTCACCTGCAAATGTCATTGTTTCTTCCTTCTCACTTCTGCTCAGTCTCTTCTCCAAGTGGAATGCTGTGGTGCAAGACCTGCAAGCAGCCATGGAGCAGGTTTTCCACAGGTGTGCTATAGAGGAATGGATGGAGGAGAATGTCCACCCCAGCCTACAGAAGCTGCAGCAGGTGCTGGATGATTTAGAGGAAGCGATAAGAGCACAAAATTAGGGGCTTTTCAATTAGTCTGACTCACTCCCTGGGAAAACATGGCTACTGCTGGCTAGCCCTTGAGCTGCAGTTTGTCATCTTGAGAGTAGAAGCATGAACTGTGCTTAAACAAAAGTGACCTGAAGGCATGAAGGAATTTATTAGCATAAAACACTTCAACTCAATTTTCCTGTCTTAACACAAGCTGAGCCTTAACTCACCTGCCTGTAAGTCAGGTTTGCTGGCCTTGCGTAACAGAATGCAGGAGTGAGTCCCAGCTCACTCTCCTACAAGGCAGGAGAAAAACCCAGTTTCTTCCAAAATCAGGATTTCTAGCAACAGACTCTTACATAACAAAGACCTGGGAAAGTTCTACCCTAATATTTAGGATACTTTAAAAATGTCTGGGTCATTATGTTCTGTACCACAGCCTGTCTGCTGTGCTCTGAGTTGTGTCCTACCATTCCATCAAGAGGAATCAGGAGCAAGAGGGAGCTCCTCCTGGGCTCGGAGGGAAAATGCCTTGACACACTGGGCTGCTTCACCTTCTGCCACAGCACCACCTAAGCTCAGCCTAGTCCCACCCCACAGAAAAGCACCACCCCACTCACTGAGGCATCTCTTTAGCTGTGTGCAACCTGAAACTGCAGGTTTCCAGCTTTGTTCCAATTTGAGCCATGACTAAAGCTACTAAATATAAGGGAAAAATGCTGGTTTATTCTGCTTTAATGTCAAACTTGTCATAATGTATAGAAATGTATTTTGGGGACTTGTGGTGATTATCCCAATTCTCCACTAAATGGAAATAATTCAGAAGTATGGTAGTTAAATGTGTTACTCCAGCATGAATATTCAAAATATTTATTTTTGTGCTTCATTTATTCCTTTAATTTTTTTGGAAGCACCGGTATTGAAATTTTCTTGGAACAAAACATACAAAAAGTAAAACTACAGCACAAGATAAGCTTCAAGTGACTCAATGAGAGTCTCAGTAACTAGGTCCACATGTAGATCTTTATCTAAAAAAACCAATTGCTATGTATACCTGTCACATAGCTTGAAATAAACAAGATCTTAATTTATTTTACTTGAATAAAACCTTTGGTTTGTAGAAGGGTGTTGCTTTTTGTGTGTGTAGCATGTTGGTTTGGTTTGAAGGAGGGAAAATGGAAATATTCACCAACAGAGAGTTGGATCTATCAGCTTACATGGAAATAGAAGCTGGACTGCTGCAAGTGTCAGCAGGGTCACGTCTAAGCAGGTATTTGGGCTTCTTCTATTCTTCCTCCCCCTCATTAACTCCTTCAGTAGATTTGTTCCCAGTAATAATTTAGACAGCCATTAATATTTTAATAATTTTAATTAAAAACAATACAAAATACTACAGCGATGCAAAACAACTTATCGAAGTTGATTTTATCAATGAACTTTTTTTTTTAAAAAAGACAATACAACAAGGCCTTGCTGAAATTCTACTTGCAGTTTTAAAGTTAAAAAAAGGCAATTTCCAAACATTTTCCAGAAGTATTTTTGCCTCCCAGCCATCTATGACACTGGAAGAACTAGCACTCTTTATTTATTATGTGAGCCAGCTGAGGTTTTGCTATCTGTGTAACTTCATAAATACAGCCCAAGAGTCAGATCTCAGCTATAAATATGTGGAGTTTCTTTGAGACCTGCACAATTGATGCCAGGTATGGGATATTTCATTGTGAAGTACTGAAATAGGAGTTACACAAAGGTTACACAGAGCTGTGCTCTGCCTCTGCACAGATGCACTCTGGCTTTTGCTCGCTGCAGCAGCCACAGCCCCAGTCCCATCCCACCACAGCCATGCATGGAACTGCCACTGTGCTGCTCAAGCACGAGCTGAAGCCCCTGCTTCGTGGAACTCAGCATACAGTTATAGGGAAGGACGTGACGGAAGGGCTGCTTTAGGGGTCAGGGTGTTAGGAGCTAATCTAAGGTCTGCTAGGCAGCTTTTTAAATCATTGATAAGTCATGCAAACTACAGCTGTCCAGGCACAGGTCTCCAGCCAGCCTGAGATGCAAAAGTTAATGTCTACATGTGTAAGAGTCTCCTAGGAGTACCTAATTTCCTAACCAAAACGAGTCTTTCACATCATTCCTTTGAGTCCAAGTCGCTTTACAGCAGGCACATGTAAGGCCCTGTTTACTGGGCCTTTGACTTTGCAGGGCCCAAAACCATCCGGGAAAGCCTTCAGCAGAATGGTGAGAAGTGTCAGAAAAGGAGGATGAGAGAGGCCTCGTCCAAAGAGGGAAGAGTGGACCCTGTCCTGAGCTGCACCTGCTTTCCACAGTTCTGCAAGCTGATCCCATTGCTGAGGAGTGCACAGACACTGCCATAGACAAATCCATGAGAACAGCAATTGCAAGTTCATTGTACATGCACACAGTTACTGCACTGCATCTGGCCATGTCTTCCAGCTAAAAATGACTAAGTTTTAGAGGGCAAGAAGCTCCACATGTGGATCAAGAGAAACACAAGAGAAAAGCCCATCAGCCTGTGCTAACACTGGTGCAGTGTCCCACTGCCAGACTCAGAGGGATCAGTGCCACAGGAAGCTCCTGGGTGCATCAGCCAGCAGTGCCTGACACATCCCCACAGGCAGCACCCACGGCCTGCCAGAATGTCCTCAGGGTCCCATCCCGTTAGCTCAGACTACAGAACACAGGTTCCCACTGAAACTGGACTTGTTGGTACAGTGAGAGCTGCCAAATTGAAAATGGAAATGGCACAAGAGAGGATGGCTCCAGCTGCACCAAGGGAAAGGCTGAGGAGACAAAATATTCCTCCTAGACACACCGTGCATGGCAGCAGCCATCCCTCTCCTGCCCAATGAGGATACTGGAAAACACCTCTAAAGAGGTGATCACTGACATCAACCCAACATGCAACTTACTCCACAGCTTGTATTTCAAGTTACACTGTACCTCACTAAAGGTCATTCCCCTTTCTGTAGTCTCAATTTCCTTACATTGTTTTAGTCTTTGTCTAAGATATTGCATAGTCTGTAAGTGGAGACATGACTAACACCATGAATGCACAGCAAGCTGGACACACTACAGCTCAGCAGAAGCAGGACTCAGGATGCAGTGCAGGGTCAGACCAACAGATGTACCTCTCAAAAGCTGATTTTTAACTGGGGAACTACAGCGTGGTTTATGTCTTCCATGGAGTGTCAGCTCTCATGGGAATACAAATGAAAGCCAGCAGAGCTGAGACTGAAGGCAGGTAGTTTTGTCTGGTTTATCCATGGTCCACTCCGCAGGCTCAGAGTAAGTGCAGTGCACACCATGAATGCCCTCTGAATATCCTTGATACAAAGCAGCAGCTACCACAGGCTGAGTCCTTGTGCTTACTCTGTACCATTACATACTCTAGGACAGTACTTCCTGCTGCAAGTCCTTAGAACACTCACCGTTCTCATTTTACACTGTGGGGGGAAAAGAGTTCTCCAAATCCCCAGTTTCATTCTCCTCTCTCTAAAATGAGCATCACCTGGGGTATACATTACAGTGGATTCAAATGAGGAACTCTACATAAAGTGTTACACCCTGCAACATTTTTTAAACCGGTTTGATGATTATGCTTAGCCTATAGCTGTGCTGGAGAGTAAAGGCAAATTTAGCTAATTGCCTGCAACCTACTTTATCCACATTCATACACAGCAGTTTCCCAGTTCCAGTGCTGTGGGGTAGGCACCAAAAGCCCCATGATTACCCCAGCAACTCAGAGGACTTTCAGGAATGTGTACTGGCAGAGGTCTGTACAGATACCTGACACGATTACAAGTTTTTTATCTTATTTAAAGGAAACAGAACTAGTTCTGTGCTGCAGGCAAGCTACATTAACAGCCATGTCCCTGCTGCAGTGTGAGTAGCTTCCACTGACAGCACCAGGCTCTGCCTCTGCTCACATCCTGGGTCTGTACAGCTGGAAGGGAAATCTTTGATGAGCAGGTGCTCAACTTCAGACCAAACTGGAACACACAACAGGATGTGCCTTCTATCAAAAATTTTCAGAGCCTTCTCTCAGTAGAGGTAGAGGTAGAGTGACTGGAATCAAGAACACAGGCTCTTTTAAATTCTGAAGAAACTGCTGCCAGGAGACATTTGCTGCTGGCCAACCGTGAAAGCAGACAACACAGTTACCTCGTACCCTGTTCAGATCTCCTAGATGTAACTGTGTAAATAATTTCTAAATCAGGTCTACAGACCATAAGATTCCTAAATAAAACCTAGTGAACTTCAGTACAAGCAGCTGTAGCACGCTGAAGGAACCTGCAGCTTTTTACAATTTTTTCTTGTACTGACATGTTAATATAAGCATGATGGAGTTCTAGTTCTAGACAGAATATGTTGACTAACAGAGGTAGCTTTTACTTTAGAAATACCTTGAAAAAAATTTATATTTTAACTATTTATGAAACCATTGGTCAGAACAGAGGACACCACACACCTGGAGTAAAACACAGGTACAAGTGAGACATTGAGTCTATGCTACCTACCTTAAAAAAAGTTATTATTTAGCACTTCGGTATCATTTCAAGTGAGGAAATACTCAACAACTCTAAGCTACCAGCTTGTTTGACATCAGTCTTTTCCCTAAAGTTATACATGTCCCTGCTTCCTTTCTAAATACACAGTTCAAATGGTAAACATTGAGGTCTAGAAAAAGATTGCTCTGTCCTGCCCAGAAGTTAAGCAGAACAGGATTAAGGTAGAACATCCCAAAAACATTTCATCATGATCATTTTTCCTTTGCTATCTATGGCTCCTTGGTGAGTATGAGATAAGTTAAGACACTGTTACAAGTTGATCAACCTGATGTTTAAAATTCCAAGAGAGGCATTCAGACTTCAGTTTCCACAGATATCCAATGGCAAGTCAGTAGTAGAGAACATAAAAGTGCCACTACTCTGCATCTCCTAATTGCATATATTAAAGGGGAAACCTCAAAGCATTGTGTTATGAGTTACAAATTCAACTCTTCTACATTTCATATACAGTACCTGCAGCAAACGTTTGCAGTAAGCGGAAGTTCACATCTGTATCTTCACTTCATTAATGGAAAAGCAATTATTTCAAACCAATTCATTAATAAATAACTATTCCTAGACAAGTTTGATGAGGTGACAGAAGTTCAAAAGCCAGCAGTGTCCACATGCAGGGTCTTGAAGCAGATTAGCACTAAACTATGACAGATTCCACCCATTGTAAATGCACACGTTGAGAAATGCCCAGGTCAAGGTTGTGAGGGGTTTCTTTCTCTGAAGAAACCAGATGTATTTTCCAGATGTGTGAAAGCCTCTGCTTGCTTCAGTTCACAATGACTATCAGTATTTCACCTGTGGTTCATCTGCATCACTTGCCTCTGTTTCGCTGCTCTGGGAGAAATCTTGTGGGGTCTCTACTCTGTCCAGTTCCAGAAAACCTGTAATGAGTTTGGCAACTGCTTCCACATCACTGTGGAAAAGAAGAAACAATGGAAGAGTTAGTAAAACTAATGCTGACAAGAGCAGGCATGCTAATTCCTGAGAATAACTGCCTAGAGGGAAAGTCATATGGGCATAGAGGGTGTGGCTGACAGCATGCCACACCAAGCCATTCCCTCCACATCAGAACAGATCAGTCCTTTCCCTGTCCCTGCTGCAAGGCTCCTTATTATCAATGCTTAAGATAAATTTTCTGTTAACTAATACACCAAATGTTTGCAAAGTAGAATTAATACCCTCTGCCACTGCATAGCCCAGGAAGGTAAGTCCATCAGAAATGCAGTACTAAAGGGATCTTAGATATTTAAACATGATCCTGACAGATGGTGCTAGCCAAATGTCTGCAAATGAAAACATTATGGGGTTTAAAAGGTTAAACTGAGTAACACAAGGTCATAACAGCAAGTCTAAAAACTGAGCTTAGTTATAATGATGCCTTGTGCAGGCTGCCCTAGAGCAGAGGCTGGACAGAGCTAAAGAATAAAATAGGGATTTATTAAAAGGATCTCCTCCATGGATCCACCTTGGGCAGCACCAGAGCCCAGCCAGGGCTGCACCCAAGATGAACCCAAATGGTCCCAAAATGCACGAGCGCTCCCGGGGGCTCTCCCTGTGATCAGCTCTGCTCCATTGGCACATTGGAGTTCATTGTCCCATTCCAGCTTTAGCCCATGCAGTCCCATCCTGCTTGTTTTTCTCTCTTCAGTACATGCTGTTTGTGCTCTTGGGCCTGAGATTTGGATCATTTGTCCTTGGTGCCCAGCTGGAGAAGGAATTGTTTTGTCTCCCTGCTCTGTGCAGAGAGCTCAGCATCCCCTAATATGAAGCCCAGACCCACACACTAAAGCAGCACAGAATCTGAAAAACATAAAAGCCAAAACCTGAGGCATCAATAATAGCTGGCAATTATTGACCCCCGTGATTGGCATTTCCCACCTTACACATTCTAATTTTACAAAGCCCCCACTGCACCTTCTGCAGCCCAGCACTGCACTCTGGGTGAGCGGGTGTGAGAATCCGGTGACAAAGCGCAGCACAACCAGGTAACCCTTCCCGAAATAGCGCACGGCCTCCTCCTCCACGTTCACATCACGGATCTCGTTCAGCACGGCCACCACTGCAAAGATGGGCAAAACAGGCAGTGTCAGCATGACTGCAAACCCTCAGCACTGCCACCGGTGACACAGTGACAGGGACCCTGCTCCTGGGCACCACTGCTGTGATCCCTCACAGCCAGGGCAGTCCTGCAGCAGCAAACTGGTGCCTTGGGAAGGCTGCCCTAGAGCAGAGGCTGGACAGAGCTAAAGAATAAAGGAGGGATTTATTAAAAGGATCTCCTCAGTGGATCCACCTTGGGCAGCACCAGAGCCCAGCCAGGGCTGCACCCAAGATGAACCCAAATGGTCCCAAAATGCACGAGCGCTCCCGGGGGCTCTCCCTGTGATCAGCTCTGCTCCATTGGCACATTGGAGTTCATTGTCCCATTCCAGCTTTAGCCCATGCAGTCCCATCCTGCTTGTTTTTCTCTCTTCAGTACATGCTGTTTGTGCTCTTGGGCCTGAGATTTGGATCATTTGTCCTTGGTGCCCAGCTGGAGAAGGAATTGTTTTGTCTCCCTGCTCTGTGAAGAGAGCTCACCACCCCCTGATATGAAGCTCAGAAGTTCACACTAAAGCAGCACTGAATCTGAAAAATAGAAAAGCCAAAACCTGAGGTATCAAAACAGCTGCTGAGCTGCTCAGGCAAAAGAAACATGCACAGGGTGTGACTGCAGAACACTAACTGGGACAGGCCCTAAGGAAAAAGATACAGCCAGCCAGGCACTGGAGAGCAACCCAGTATTACTTATGTTTCCACTTGCTTTAATGGCAGTTTTAACTATTTTTCTGTATGGAACAGGCAAACAGGTGTTCAGTTTACTGAGATTGAACTAATACTGAAATATTTAACTGCTCAGAGCACCTGCTGATCTCTGCATGCTCACATGAATGGTACCTAAACCAGATATTATCGTAGAGGAAGAGATAACCACAGCTCTCCAATGTAAACATGTATCCTAAAGGAAAGCTCAGAAACATTAAACAGCCTTCTCTCCACATCTTTTATCTTCCATCTCCAAAATGAACTCTTTAAAAACAAATTCAGCTTAAGGTCATTCTGAATTTGGCCACTCTTCTGAGCTTATTGAGAGCTGGTTCTATTTACATCAGGAAGGAGAACAAAAACTCTGACATGGAAGAATAACCTGCTTTTGCAACAAAATAAAAGATCCTGGTTTGCAATAGAGCTACCAACTCACCACCATGACTCAACCAACTCACAGACCATACTGCAAATTCTGTTAATCCATCAGGAAGCCCAAAGGCCATCAGATCCTGCATTAACCTGAGCCTCCTAAACAGGCTGCTTTAAATGCATACTCTATACCTGCAGGATGTAACATGCCTGCTTGCATATGGTATCTAAACCTTTGCCTGCTCCCCAAAGCAGATGAGATTACAGGAATCTCAGCCTCTAGATCCAAAATTGAAGTTTTTCCACTAGTCCCAGCTGCCAAGCAGGCTAGCCAAGGGCAAGGTAAACACATTAACATCCCAAAGGAATGGCTAAGATTATTATGGAAAGCAATGTGTAGGCCTACTTACCCTGGATTAAAATAATTAACAAGATGCATTCAGCACACTGAGAAAAAGCATTTGGGCCCAGAGAGGCAGATTGTTACATCTGCTGCTTGGGAACAAAGCAGATCTGGAAGCAGATGTGACTTAATTTGAGTACAGAGCTCCAGAGAAGCTATTCAATGGGCACACATCCCTCTCTTCTGCTGCTCACCACATTTTCTACCACAGATGCTGCTTTCTCACCTTGTTCATTGCCTCCTTTTGACAAGGTCAGTATTTTTTTGTAGAGGTTGAATGTTTTTAGGCAGATTGTTCCCTTGTTCTTATCAAATACAGCTTCCTGTAAAATTGAAAAATAAGAATTAAGATTTTATTGAAAACACCATCACTAGCTATGCTTCAAAGTAAAATAAAAATAGTTCTATGAGAAAATAATCTTGGTAACAGAAAAATACAGAGCTAGCTCAGAGACACTCCTCTATTACTAGGCCATGAAAATCACAATCTTGCTCTTGGTTTTAACAGAAACTTTATATCTTCTGTGTGACTTCTAGAAGGGCGTTAAAAGTGGGTTCATTGACTCTCTTGCCACATTCCTCACATAATAAAAACTTTGCCTGGAATCAAATTCAAAAACCAACGTGTAACTCCTACAATTTTCACTTCTGGTGAATTTGACATTCCAGTGCTGTGCTCATTGGACCAGGCTTGCACAGACCTCAAATATCCCAATAAAATGGATATTAATGAAATGGGATAGTTCACATTAATCAATGAAAAGAGAATCTCGTTCTCTTTAGGTGAGTTGCTCATTCTAACACAACTCAGGTCAGCAGGGTGACAAGGTGGCTTATTGCTCTCAAATCAACATCCACACAATTCTAAACCAGAGGAAAACAGCTGAGCAGTTTGGAAGCTTAGAGCTCCCTTATTTAGTGGTTACTCTGTCATTAGCTTTAAGGCTAAATTCAAAATCACGTGGTGCAGCTGAATGTCCTGGTCATCCTACCTCTTTTATATAAAAGAACATTTTGGGCCAAGTCTCCACTTAAAAATACCCATATGTTTAGCTTCACATTTTTATGCTTGTGTAATCAAAGAATTATTGCCCTAATTCTAGTCCCAGTATAGCAGCCCAGAGGGTTTCCTCAAAACCAAAAGCATAACTTGTCTGTTTGGACTGAGCAACTGTGTGGGGCTGCTGGAATCAGCATCTGCCAACTGCTTCCTACTCACAGACCCTCATTTCCTGAGTTCAGCATCTTACCTCCCACTGCTCCAGATTCTGGGCTGCCACAAAGAAACACCCAGCCATGTAGAAGAGCTTCCATGCCAAGCTGTCTGAACAATGCAAAAAATGCACAAATTTAGCTTTTTTTTTCCCCCTTCTTTGGTATTCAAACAATCCTGAAAGCAACATGCTCCCTTTAAAAACAACAAAAGGAGGAAAGGTTTCTCTGCTGGAACATTTTTGCCTTTAGTTGCATTACAAGCTATTTTACAGCTCTTTCCCAGGATGAAAATACAGAAAGTCTGCACACTTTTCAGAGACTTCATTCACGCTGGGCTTCAAACCATGCAGAATTATAAGCATATGTATTATTGGCAAGGTTGTAACATCACATCTTTCTCTTCTGTACAAGCAAAGACATCTTAAAAGGCATCTACAAAACTGCCAACCTGCTGTCAAACACCAAATATTTGTGCTGCAGAGGACAAGGACAGGGATAATGAAAATTCAATAAAGCAAACATGTTTCTGCATAAAAGGAAGCAGTTGGTCCTCTTGACAAACAAACATTTGCATTTCATGTCCTGGAAATGTTTACATGTCACAGCCTGAATAATTTGCTCACTCAGGCTTTTAACTGAAGGCACAGTAGAGCTGTACTGGGATTTCAGAAAACTTTGTTGCAAGGTCTTAAGAAAAACAAGGCTGATTTAGCTGGTGGCTCAAGCAGCTTTCCCTGCATTTTGCTCTTTAAATAAAAATACGTGGGTTACATTGGTAGCACATTCCCACACATCATTAAGTTTTAACATTTGATGTTAATGGCATGCAGCACAAGAATCACAGGGCAGCTTCCAGGACAAATCCCATGGATGGAAAAACAGCTGGCATTTGGTGCAGTCTGCTGTACTGCAGGGGGAGGAAGCAGCAGAAGCTGTCTCATCCTTAAAGGTGTTTGGATGAGTAATCTCTGCTAGTGATGATTTGACAGTTTCCAGAGAAACAGAGAACTTCCACCACAGGCAAAGTAATCATTTCATTATGGTGTCAAATAATCATTACATGTCTTCCCAGGAGAGCTGTGAGGACCAGCTAATCACATTTATAAAACATTGAAAGTACAAAATGCCACAGAGTACCAATATCATTATTAAAAATACTTGCAAATGGAAAAGGAGGCTGAGTAAGAAATAGAGCACTAAAGCACAGTAAGCCAGACAGGCAACAGTTATTCCTGGTTTTAATACTGACACCACAAAGTAGGAGAAGAACTTCCACAGCCTTTGAAGGGCCAGACAGAAGCTGCAGATGAGTCATCAGCATGACAAACAGATTAACAGGAAAGAAACCCAAAAAAGTGATAGGCCATTACCTGCACTATAATAAGCAGCAGCCAAACCTATGGAGGCTATTCCTAGGAGGAAAGAGGAGAGAATTAAGACAAACAAGCAGCTCAAAAAACATCTAAAATTCCCTGATGAAAAACATCACTTTTCAAAAACAGGACAAATGTGATTGCAACATAGATCTCTATATGAAAGTCAAGTTATTTTTTTCTCTCAGTATTAAAAAAACTTCCATTCTGCAAAGGCATTAAAAGCCCAGGGGCTGGGGTCAGAAATGAAAATTTTGTGACATAACTGGGAACAGAACCTCAGAGGGACTCAATCTAACCACGACACCATTCTTACACCACACATACTACTCTCAGCACAGTACAACTTGGAGTGCCCACACAAACCTTGCAATGGTTATTTTCCCCTTTAAGTGCTCTGTGGAGCCAAAAGACAACTTTTGCAGTAAAGTTGTGTCAGAAACTGCCAGCTCTTTTCTCTCAGGGAGGAGAAAGCAGCTGAAGAGTGCCCCATGCCCCAGAGGCTGCTGCAACTGCAAAGATCTTCTCAACAACATCCCTGCAAGCAATGACAACGTGGTGTTTCTGCAGTGGGATGTGCTCAGCTGGAAAGCAGGATAGACCAGGTTCTCCCCAGCAGCTCTCTCAGTACAGTCCTAACAAGCTGATTTTTCCTGCATATTCACCAGTGTTTATAAAGATGCCTTTCAGAATATCCTGTAGGACTTTCCATTTCATACAGTGTCCTTAGGAGCTCAGCACCAACCACACACACCATCCAACCCCCAGCATGGCCACACTGCAGTTTTCCACTCCTGAAAATCGAGATGTTTCTCAACCTAACAGCCCCTTCAGAAGCTTCAGATTTCTATTGCTGCATGGCACATAAACCTTCTGTTCTTGATCTTTCAGGAGTCTCTTAAAATTCCATCCATGAGCTTCTGAGGTTCTCCAGATGAGACTGAAAGTCTCACAGTGAAACTGCCATGCTGAGGCTTCAGACTCATTTAGTAGCTATGAGAAAGGAAGAGTTCAAAGCACAATCATTCCTCTTCTGGAAAGGAAAATGCCTGGAAGGCAGGCATTTCACTAGGGGTTCTTTCAGGAGTTTATTGTGACCCTCTTCCCTTAAAGCAAGCTCTGAAATGAATGCTGTGGTCTTACCAACACAGAGAGACCAGGATCGGATGCCAGGTGACCTCTTTAGGTGAAGATGGGAATTTGTGCGTTTTTCAACCAACATGTACATCTTCAAAAGAAACTCCCAACAACCCAGTTTGACTCATGAAACCTCACTGGACCAAAAAACAGAAAAAAAAAAAAAAAGAAAAAAGAAAGAAAGAATTTTAAATCATTGACAATTTCACCAGTTTCCCTTCCAGGACTCACCAAGTCTTAATCTAGACTATAAAAGATACTCCAGGGTAAGAACGCAGTCTTTTTGGACAGGAAGAGCAATATGTACACTGAAAACAACCACAAAGTAAAACTGCCATGTCAAGAGTTGCATAACAACAACAGGAATCTGAACTCTTGGAAGAAAGTTCACATTTTAGGGGTAAAAGTCCCTTTCTATTATAATCAGATTCCAGAAGAAAAATGTGAAAAACAAGAACCTGGAACAACGTTGTTGCTAATTCCTGCAGGCCTTCAAACAGATAAAACAGCAAGGGGAATGGAAATCTCTTTTCCTGTGAGCTCAAAGGGTTGTGTGAAGGGCTAGTCTGGGAGCTGGGGCAGGACAGTGCAGCCTCCTGCACCTCTGACATGGGCTATCATCCCAGGAAGGGCTACAGCCAAGCACTGCCAGCATCCCATAATGCCACAGATGATGTTCCCATCTTCCAAGCCACCTCAGGAATACAACCAGGAGCTAACAACAAGCATGTTTGTCTGTCCTCAACAAGACCATGCCGTCAGCCTAGGCAGAAACAGTAGACTACAAAGAGAGGTATTAATTAAAACCAGTAAGAGCTGGGTAATCCCATGCAGCATTTTCAGTACATTTTTACTGTTTTACAGCATAGAATCAGAGTTATTTAGGGTGAGAAAGACCTTTAAGATCAAACCACTAACCCAGCACTGCCCAGTCCACCACTAAACCATGTCCTTAAGCACCTCACCTACATGTTTTTTGAACACTTCCAGGGATGGTGATTCCACCACTCCCCTGGGCAACCTGTCCCACAGAACCAATTTAGGGAGGCTGGCATTAAGCTGCTGTTAGCTGCCCATGATAACAGGTTCCCAGAAAATGCCAACATTCATCAGGTTTTGAATAACCATGAAAAACACAGAGAGAGCAGGTCTGAGCACATCCAAGTTCTCACAAAAGGCAAATATGTGATTTTCAATCCTTTAGTTTTCCAGCTGTTCTTGGATACAAGAAAATGCTCCTGCACTTCTGGTAGTTTGGATACAAAGCTCCAGGGGAGCAGACTTAGCCAGGTCTTTTCAGTTAAACAAAAAGCACCCACGACTTTGATTTTAATCTCTTAGCAGCACATCCGAGAGCATCTGAAACCGAAAGAGCCAAAAGCACTTATGCATAAGACACGCTCCATCTCCTCCGGATGTCAAGCATCAAATTTTAATTTTCAAATGACTCCTGTGAGTTGCTCTCAATATACCGGAAAATACTTCTGCATGTAAAACGCCTTCTCCTGCCTGTTATCAAATCCAAGTCATAAAATACATCGAGATCACTGCAGAAATCTCACTGTATTTAACAAATATTACACCCTACTTAGAACATAATTCTCACACATCTAAGTCAAGTCCATTAATGCAAACTTTGATATCTCCCCCAATAATGATTTAGGGAAGTTCAAGCAGGCAAATGCCAGTTTTGGTTTAATGTTGGACACTCAACATCAGTGCATTGTCTCTCACAGGCTGTTGCTTGCAAGAGATAGACCTTGGAATAAAAAGCACCAAAGCAGCTTCTAAAGTTACATTTAATAAATAAATAAATCATAAACGCACCCTAAAGCAAATACTAAAAGTTTTACTACAACGTTACGATGACAGAAAAAGAGGTATTTTTGTGCTGCTCTTTCATTTTAAATTCCAAACTCGCTTTTGTTTGAATTTGCCTAGTTTGACACTGATCTCCAGCATCAAAATAACATTCTCACGCTTCCTCCAAACTGTCGGTAGAGAGCCAGCAAAACCCATTGGAAGAACTGAAATTTCCACCCCTTGAAACCTCCACCACCACCAGCCATCAAGTCAGGACCACACATCAGCTGAATTTTCTTTACAGAGCTCATTTTTCTTCACCTCCCAAGCCTGCACCTGCTCCCACTCCAGCCTGGCTTCCCCCTCAGGGAGGGGAAGACCCTCCCCAGCCAGGGACCGGCCCTGCCAAAACCCACCCGAGCCGCGGCTCTCGTCCCCCCGCGCCTGGGGAACCCGAAGCCCCGCTTCACCCTGGCCCAGCCCCGCGCCCGCGGTACCTGCCCGGGCTCCAGCCGCGTTCTAAAGGGACCCGCGGCCGCCTCCGCGTCCCGCGCCCTCAGCGCTGGTCCCGCCTCAGGGACGGACGGCCGGACGCGCCCGCGGCCATTTTGGGTGAGGGCAGAGGATGGGCCACGAGCCTCCCGTCCCCGCCCTGAGGGCAGCGCCGCGCCAAGATGGCGGCGCGCTGCCAGCACTCAGCATGGCGCCTGAGCCCGCGGCTGCTGCTGCAGTAAGAGCGTCGGTGTTTCCTCGCTTGTTTTACTTTAGCGGTGCTTGGAAAGAGCAGAAACCTCGCGTGATGAGAGGAGTGAACTGCTGTAGGGTGTGTGGGAGAGCCCCAGTGGACCCAGTTGGACCGAGCAGCGGTGGGTGAGGTGGACATGGCCCCTTGCGTGAGGGGGCCGAGGAGGGCAGGGGAGCCCCTCGCTGGAACAGCGCTCCCCTGGGGGCTGTCCCCAGGCTCGGGCAGCTCCTGCGGAGGCCAGGGAACCTCTCGGTCCTCGATGGCAGCACTTGGGGCACCACTGCCGCAGAAGCGCTGGGGCTGTGCCTCGGCTGTGGCAGCAGGACAGAACGGGCGGGGTTGGAGGGAGCCTCTGGGGCTCGCTCAGCCCAGGCCCTGCTGACACACCTCGAGCAGCTGACACACAAACGCGTCCAGGTGCGTTTGGAACGTCTGCAGCGAGGTGGTACCGACTTTAGCAGCTCTCTAGACACAGATGCAGAGTTCAGTTTGGGAAGGAGATGTTTATTCTGCGCAGGATGCCAGGTGGAGGTTTCCACAGATCGAGCACACCAAAGCTTTTAACTACTTACTCATTTTAGCAAAGAAAGACATTAATGTTCACTGGCTACAGGTTACATAGTTCTCTTAATATTTAGTATTCTGTCTTCTATTGGTTAATGATTCACTTGTCACGCTAATAAGTCTGCATGCGCAGTCTTTCCTTCTTGGGTTTCTTGTGTGAGTGGTTGCAGATTCCACCTGCCAGAATTACCTTTTACCCAGTTGGAGCTGATTTCAGCACAGTTGCTGAGTTGGATTCATTTGTTTCTTCATTATATTGGGAGTTCTTGCCAGATGGCCCCTAAATTCTGAATTCTTTGTGTCCACTGCCAGCGGGCATCCTTTTTTCTCAGACTTTGTTAACCTCTGCTAGGTCTGAGATCATTAAAGCATTATCAAGCCCTAGACTTTAACAAGGCAATTTCACCAACAAATAACTTGTTTTTTCTAAAACCTAGACATCACTTATATTTGCAAAGCAGAAATATCAGCGATAATCTTACAGGTCCAACATTGATGTCATGAGTATTCTGAATTGTACATCACCTGAAGGCTTGGGTTTGAAAATTTGTAATTTGAGGAGGAAAAGTTTCTAATTCACTTGAAATACGGAGTAATTTTCCTGTTGTGGATAAATAAGCTGCATTTGGAAAATCTTTCATGTTTCAGACAAACATTCACATGGGAAAGCTGTTCCTGTTCAATCCATTAGAGCAACTGCTTATGTCAGGCAGGTTGGGTCAATTGCAGACATCTGTAGTTTTGATTAACTTCTTAAATTATTCTAAGTCAGTGTGTAACTTCATCTACAAATGATATTTGGTCCTCTTTCAGTTGCACAGGAATGACCTTCCTGGATGAAATCCTCAATTTTTGGCTTTTTTCTCAACATGAATATATTCTGGAGTGTTTGCTGAGGCCATGACATGATAGAAGTTTGTTTAGCTGTTCTCAACACTTGTCTGGCGAACTGAGATTTTAATCAGTGATTTTCATAACAATCCAGAGTGAAGATAGGGAAAAAACACCCCAGAGTCCATGGTACAGACATTTAAGTGTGAGTGCTGGAAAATACCAGCTGATGTGCAGTTTCTGTGTAAGTGTGTTAATGGGAAAAGGCAGTGAGGAACTGCAAGAATGAATTGGCCTGCTTGTGAGTCACAAGGTACCAGCTGCTAGATTTGGATGAAAAATGGGAAGTAATAAGTATCACGTGTGCTCAACCCAAACAAGCAGCTGACTGAGTCTTCTGGGAAGAAATTTATGTCTAATTAGCTGTCAATCAGTTTTTATAGGCAACTGGTTTCTCTGGGAACCAAATGTTAAGCCGTTTTGATTGATACAAGACAAAAGGTTTCTTGTGTCTAGAGCAGAGTGAAATAAGCAAGAAATTATCTGTCCCCTCCACTCAGCATAAACCACACAGCATATGTTTTATTATTATGTTACTAACTGCAAAGATACCAGCAACTCTCTACTTCTGCAGTTCTTCAAAGGTCACACTAGGATAACCTGATATGACTTCATTTAATTATGAAGTTACAGAGATGTTTTTTCAGCCATGGGAAATATCACATACATACACAATCAAAATAAATATGGCAAGGATCTTTGTAAGCTTCTGCTATCCATTAACAATTCTTACAACATTTTTTCTAAAATCTGGGGATTTTACACCAGCTCTTTGAAGTAGGTGAGTGCTGTTCTGCCTACCAATAGAAAAAGGAAGAAGGAACATTTTGAAAGCCTGATCCTGGACTTAAAGAACAGCATGGATTCCAAACCACTGCTGCAGAAGCAAAAACTATTTTCCAAAATAAACAAATCAATATGTGATTGACTGTAGACTTCTTCCTCAACAATGTAAAAATAGATTCTGTGGAAGTGTTTATGTTCTATTTGTGTAGTAAACACACTTGTAACTTTTAAGTCATTGACCTAAACCCAAGAACATGCAGATAGAACAGAACTGACCTTTATTTTGAATTAGCTTGACATGTCTGTAATTTTGGTGCTTTTTCCTATTTCAGACCATTTCCCTAAATATTCTTTTCTAACTCCTTATATTTTTTTTCCCACCCTAAGTGTTAAACTTAGGAATTCAGCTATGCAATAAGCATGTGATGTTACTAACATGCCAGAATAAATTCCCAGAGTGCTTGCTTGGAAGCAGCCACCAAATGCTTTGGCTGGACAGAATTGGCTGCAAGTTCTGTTAGAAATGAGCTCAACCCACAGAAGGAGCTCTGTGTGCTGCCCCTGACCTCGATGGGAACAGTGTGTGTGCAGCCTGCAGAGCACAGATTTCATGGAATACATGTTCACCAGCTGTAGCCAAGGGTTATTGCCCAATTCTGACAGCTGGGGATTGGCATGTGCTGTCACTGTGGCAAGGAGGCTTTTACAGCTGGCACTGCCCTGCAGGACTGATGCAAAGCCTGTAACAATTTGCAGTTGTTTGCAGCACACTGTTTTCACAGGGAAATTCTTATTTCTCCATTTCATTCAGGGTGTAAATGCTTAAGGTGCAGGGATAAATGTTACATGGAGCCACAGAGGCCAAAGACATCAACAGTGGCCATAAAAGAAGTGATGCCTTTAAAGCACTACCTACTGCTGGCATAGGAAAGCTTTTAGAGAGGGAGGCTTTTGGGAAGCAGCCCTACAAGGGTGGTGTTTCCATTCCCAGATTAAAGCAGGATGGTGCTTTCTTGTCTCAGGTTGTCAAAGATCCACTGTTCTGGGGGAAAATGGCATCCACAGTTAATGGAAAGCAGAGAGTGCTCTTGGCAATAAAATAAATGAAACATCTAATTATCTAATGATTTCACAAATATAACCTTATACTGTGCACTGAAACAGATTCCTTGAACACTTTTCAGCTTGTATAAGTTGTAGCTCTTTTTGTTTTCTTTTTTAAATTGAAATTAATTCAGTCCAAGTATTCCTAAGATAAAGGATGACAGGGATACTTAAGGTATGTACCTAAGATGTCCTCAATATTTCTGCAAAATGCTTCCATTTCTATGCAGTTCTCTGTTTTTCATTGTGAATACAAAAAAAAATGTGGGGGTAAATTCAGTCTTCTGCCCTTTGATGTGCAGAAGAGTGTGTTTAATCCAGTCCTGTAACAGATGACTAACAGTTCACCAGAGGTTCCCATCCCTGGAAACATTCAAGGCCAGGCTGGACGGGGCTTGGAACAACCTGGTCTAGTGGACGGGGGGTTTGGACTAGATGACCTTCAAAGGTCTATTCCAATCCAAACTAGTCTGTGATTCTGTGAAATAAAAAATACTTTAAATATGATCTGTGTGGTTACAGAAATATCTAAAACTGACACGTCTTTTGAAGAATCACTATATCAGTTTTGGGTACTAAATGTAAGTATAATCAGAGTGTGAAACAGGAAGATTTTAGCTGTGCCTTTAAGTGCAAGTCTCAACACATTTCTAATTTAGATCTTTTCATCTATACTATCACCTTATTGGTCAATGCAACTGTAGCTGTTGTATCCTGGTGGAATAAGGTGGGAGGTTGGCACAGCTTTTTTTGTATGAAAATACTCATCCCCAGGAACAAGAAAGATGGCAGATAATGCTACATTCCAGCAAGTCTGTAGGAAATGCAAATTCTTAGGTCACATAGGAATTGCTCAGGAGTGGTTGTGGTGCTTGTAAAAAGCTTGGGCTGGTATGACATGTGAGAGCATTTTGAATGAAGAGAGCGGAGGCACAGAAAAGTATTACCAGAGCTATTACAATTTTTACCTCAAGCCAGGATTAGTGATATTTTTCCAGGGTATATGTAAAGCAGCATCAGCTTACTTTCCTTTAAGTGGTAAGTATGAAAACGTTTCTGTTTGCTTTCATCGTGGTTAAGCTAAGGTATTCTTGATTTCTCTGACCTCAGTGATAACTCATCTATAGTCTGCAAATAAAAATAGCACTGTATTCTTCTCTGGGATTATCTTTAGTGTCCTTAAAATGGAACAAGCATTTAAAGTTGTGTTTTTGGGTAACAAACCTCTCCGGCAGTGCCTGTTTCCAGCCCTTGTGCTCAAAACCCATCTGTGGCTTAGAGGTCACTGTAACAGGAGGGGATTTACCCAGTCTTATAGAAAAGTTGCAGTTTAGGCAGGAAATGGCATGTTTTTTGGAAGTTTTGTGGTTTAATGTATAAAATGTCATTTTACACTTGAAAAAACTTCTCTGTGTAGCCATAGGTGTTCGCTTGTACGTGTGTGTTCCTGTGGCCGGAGGGTTAAAAAAGGAGCAAAATGTTGATTGAACCTTTCTGTCTAAATCCTACAACCTGAGGTTCAGAAAAACAAGAAATCATAAACATCTTGATTAATACTCTGGGGCCTTTGAGACCGTGGAAGGCTGATGTCTTTTTAATAATCCTGTTCATGAGGATTTGTGATTCCGGCCTGGGAACAGCATTGCTGGTACTTGTGTTTTGTTACTGGAATGGGAAATCGCAGCATATTGGTTTAATAAAATGGTGATGATGCTGTATTTAGTAACTCGCAGAGTGTCATTTCACTTTAAAGCCATTGGGAAAAAACAAAAATCGGGGAGGGAAAAGCCCTTTGTACGATATAGCTGAGGAGCGCCTTGTAAAAAATATGCAGGGACGCTCCAGAGAAGCGGCGAAGCCCAGCGCGGAGGGCAGGCGCGGCGGATCACTGCGGCCCGGGGTCCCGGTCGGGATCGGGGTCGGGATGGGGATGGGGATGGGGATGGGGGCGTCCCTCCGCGTACGTGCGGCGGCGCAGGTCCGCAATGAGCCCGGCGGGCGCGGCCGGGGGAGGCGGCGGAGGAGGCGGTGCCGCCCCGCCCGCTCTGCGGCCACAGGCGCGGCCCCGGCGGCAGGTACGGGACCGGCGCTGCGCCCCGCTGCCCCCTGACAGGCTGCCTTGGGGCTTTCGGTTGTCGGTTTTTGTTTTTTTTCCCCCTGCGGAGCCGATGAGCTGCGGCTCGTGCCCGCCCGTTCTCCCGTTACCTCGGCGCGGGGGGCTCTGAGGAGCCGGGGGTGCGGCGGCGGGGGCGGCGGGGGCTCCGCTGCCTGTCGCTGCCTGTCGCTGCCTGTGCGGGGCCAGGGCCGTGCTGCGGGGGCACCTTCCCCGCGGGGCTCGGCCAGCGCTGTCCGCCCCGCGTCTCCTCCGAGGCCGCGCCGGGGGCCGGCGGCGTTTGCGGGGTAATTCCGGGCGAGGGAATTGCGGGACACGTGAGCGCGGCGGGGCCGCCCCCGGCCCGGGACCGCCCGGCGGGGCGGGCGCGGCAACAAAGGGCGGCGGGGACGGGCGGGAGGGCACCGGGCCGGCGGGCACCGGGCCGGCGCTGCTCGTGCGGCTCTCACCTCCCGCCCCGCTCTCTCCCGTCCCGCAGCCCCGGCGGCCAGGACCGCGCGGCAGCCGCGCCGCAAATGAAGTGCGAGAACTGCAGCAAAAAGGTGAGTGCGGCGGCCGGGTCCCGCCCGCCCCTCGGCTGGCGGGGCGCACCGCCTCGGGCATGGGGGGATGCCGCCGGCGGGGACGGCCTCGTCCGGCCGCCCCGGCAGAGCGAACGGCGCTGGCCGCCGGCCCCAAGGTCACCGAGCTCCGCGGCCCGGCCGTGACAGCTCCCGGGGGAGCCCCGAGAGCGTCGTCGCCGGCGTGTGGCCGTGGCCGTGGCCTCGGCTGCCGCTGTGCCTGCGCGGGGCAGCCCCTCGCGGTAACAAACCGCACGCAACTCCCAAACCGGCAGGGTTTTGAGGCAGGGGAATTCCGGGGAAATGATTTCCATCGTAGCAATTGCACTTTGAACACAGGGACGTGCATGTGTTCCAAAACACTGTAAATAACTCTGACGGTGGTTAATGATATGATCAGTTCTGCAGAAGTGTTCTTACAGAATGGTGAACTGGCTTTGCACAATCCATGCATTTTATGTTTTGTTTCAGGAATGCAGTAAAAAACAGAAAAATGACGATACGCAAAGTACATCTGTTGATGCACTGAGTTCAAATAATGGCTCTGAAGAGGTAATGTTTCCTTTAAAACCTGTATTAGACTCTATATTATTTTGTTTTGTGGACCCCAAAAGAGGTTATAAGGAGACAACTTTCAACTATTAAGTATAACAATAAACAATAAGCAGTTGAAAACAATTATGAGCTGTTGTATACATCCCTTCATATGTGAATCAAAAATCTTGTAAAAAGGTGCAATAAAAGCCCTTACTATGCAAACACAAAACAGAAATTCTAAGTTCTAAAAATTTGGACTGCCAAAACACTTATATCAAGTCTTCAGAACAGAGACAGAGCTTATAAGAAGGAGAGTTTTGATAGTACAAGTGGACAAAATAGCTACTTATTCTTTATATCCAAGTATTCATTCCTCTCAAGTGAGCTGCAGATAGTGTGAAACTCTTGATCTCACAGAATATGCTCAGAGTAATTGTAGGAATGTGTTCTCTTTGTTTTACCTCGTGCTACAAAGCCTAAGCCACCTTGCTGTTGGAGGGACATGGGGTTAAAGAGCTTTAATAGTTCAAGGGAAAGTTTTCTCAGTTGCTCGGTGAGTTGATGGGGACTGTCAGCTCTGAAGCACAGTGCAAATTAAGTTGCTAGCATATGGACTAGGGGCTAAATTTAGATTTTTGTTTACACTTAAACATTTTGCAGTTTCACAGTAATAGGAGGAGCGGAGCTATGATTGGGATGGAACATATTATTTTGTTTACCTGCAAATAATCCTGGATGTTATGCAAGTGTCATGGATTGTCCTGCGTTAAACCAAATAGGAATACTGTGTTTGCTTTTCATCTGGCTCATTGCAGAGATCTTGAAAACCACTTGATCGTTATTCAATACTTGTTTACTTCTTTTTTTGCCACCAGAAAAATGAGTTTGATACATTGGCTAATGCTAAAATACTCCTTAGCGACTGCCTAGCTTGTGACAGTTGCATGACAGTGGAAGAAGGAGCCAGAGTTTTCCAACAGAATCAGAAGGAGTTCTTTCGTATTCTCAACCTTAATAAGGTAAAGTGACCCAAACAATACCCCACTGTTTTCTGTGAGGAGGAGGCAGTTACAGAGTGACTAAGCAGCTTGGTTTCCCAAGGCAGATAATGTGAGGATTTCTCAGGATATGCTTTTTCCAAAGAGGAAGTCAGGCAACACAAATGTTAAAAGTAATTTTGTACTGGAGTTGCAAGGTCACAGCACTTAACATGAACACCAGAGGAAAGTTACTGCAGCTGCAGAAGGAAAATTTATTGGCAATGTGTTGATTTCATTACTGCACAAACAAATTATTCTGCAGTTCAGTGTTCATAGATACTCATACCTTCACTGCTAGGACTGTTCTGGGTGGTTTTGGTGCCAATATACCCACATTATACAAACCTATAAAGATGTGTTTTTGAAATTAGCATTCTTTTTAATATACATTCAAGCGGACTATGTTTTGTCCATATTCTTAGCAAACCTTGTAAGTGTTCTATTGCTGTTTCATTTTCTGCTGAGTTCTGTTTTTTCTATAAGTTAGTTGCTGTGTGTAGTGCTCAGATCTTTAGAACCTGATAGTAATTACTTTAGTTCTGCCCCAGACCTCTGTGCAAAAGCTACTAGAATTGAAACTACTTCTTGTACATGTGTGTACAAAATCTGTACATGTGTGTCATAAATATGGATTAATTACACAGTACTTACATTTTCTTAGAAGGAGTTGAACTGTCCATACAGAATGATGTTGTCTTACATGAGAAAATTAGAAGAAAAGGGAGGGGGAAATAATCTTTTATGTCACATGGGTCCTGTTAAAAGGGCCTGAGACCTACAACAGCAAGGCAGCCAGGTACCTTCATCACAGCTCCAGGGGTCCAAACACAAGCAAAGGGCAGTCAGGAGCTCTGAGTCAGGAGCTCTCCTGGAAGGGTCGTTGTCCAGCATGGGCATCAGTAGAGATTGTGAGCTCTGACCTTTGCAGGGTGACACTTGTCTGCAGCACAGTCCTGCTTTGTCTTCCAAGGGTCGCACTGCTGTGGAAAATGTCCCAGCTAAAACACAGGATTAATCTTCAGCTAAATGCCACAGTCTTTAGAGCTGCACAGTTCCACACCATACGCTGGGTACTTTCACAGGATTCCTCAGTGCCTACAAATGCTGATTTGTTGAGAGTCCCATCTTGCCACTTTCCCTCAGCAACTGCAGTGATAAAGACACAGGAGCCTTAACAAAAAATCATATGTGTAATTTGCTGGGTTGTATTTATAGCATAAATGTCCCTGTTTCTGTAAAAATTCTTTATAAATGTTTAAATATACAGCTCTTTTCATATTTGCTAGACTATTTCATCCTACTAGAACATCAGAGGTGCTGAATGTCCCTTAACTTCACTTACACCACATGGAAACCAACCACAGAATTGTCCTAGGAGGGGTGGATTTCCCCTGAGTTCTATAAAAGAAACATCTACAGATGATTGGAGATGAACACTGTGAGGATCAGAGAGCATCCTGTTCTGCTGCAGCCTGAGAGTTGTTTCACAGGGTTTTTAATGATGTGGCCCACTGAAGCATGAGACTCTAAGGAATAACTCCAGGAATGGAAAGGAAGGGAAAGGAAGGGAAAGCAAGGAGCCTTACCCTGTTGTAATGACATTTTTTTTCTTTGTTTCACTTACCAGAAATGTGATACCTCAAAACACAAAATATTGGCAGTGTCTCTATGCCCTCAGTCATTGCCTTATTTTGCTGCTAAATTCAATCTCTCTGTGAATGAAGCAGCCAAGAGACTCTGTGGTTTCCTCAAAAGTCTTGGTAAGTTTGCATTTGTTATGGTGGTGAAGCCACCATAGGGAGGGAGGGAGGGATCATTTTGGTTGGTTTTGCTTTCTCAGCAGCCTTCCAGTACCTGAAGGGGCTGTAGGAGAGCTGGAGGGGGTTTTTCACAAGGGCATGCAGTGAAAGAGGGCAGAGTTAGATTAGATAATAGCAAGACATGAGGGTGGGCAGCCCTGGCACAGGTTCCCAGAGCAGCTGTGGCTGCCCCTGGATCCCTGGCAGTGCCCAGGGCCAGGCTGGACAGGGCTGGGAGCACCTGGGACAGGGGGAGGTGGCTCTGCCCATGGCAGGGGTGGCACTGGATGGGCTTTAAGGTTCCTCTCAAGCAAAACCAATGGTGGGATTCCATTCCATGATGTTTTGTTAGGCAGCCCTAAGGTGCCCTTGCACAAGCTCGTTCAGGGTTTGAACTCCACGCTCTGTGAAGTTGCAGCCAGGCACCAGTGCCACATACAGCAGTGTGAGAAACAGGCTGGGGACATTCCCTGCTCACAGGAAAGGTCACGGAACAGAAGGACATTGCAGAGCTGCCTCCAAAACCTTGGCTACTGAGAAATCAGGGAGGGCTTACTGACAAGCTTCCCGTTATTTTCTAACTTGAGGGAGAAGGTAATTCTTATTCTGAGTTCCTTTCAGTCCTTTTGACACATTGTATCTCTAGAAGATTCTTCTGGTTTTTTTTTTCTGTAATTTGAAATTAAAAGAACTGTTGTATCAGCCTGTTTTATGTTAAAGCTGTATTTACTTTGCTCATTATATACAAAGTTTTTATTTAAAAAGCAATAGCCACTTTCCTTGTAAGTTTGGGATTTTTTTAAATTTACTTGAAGAAAGAAAAAGAACAGTAATAAACCTCCAAACTGTTTCCTCCCATATGTATCTCTATATATTATTTTTTCATGTTTTTTCTGATGATCTCTGTACCCAGTGTATATTCATCTCAAAGCATTCCTGAGTTCTGGTGGCCCCCAGTTTTCCTAGAATACATTCATTATCTACCCTCACTTCTGTGGGGATGTGCTCGCTGTTACGTAGGCTTATGGGGAGTGTGTTGCCAAATGAGCAGCCAGAAGGTCTCTGCTGTGTTGGTGATATGCTCCTGTACCTCTGCAAACAACCTGAGCAATGGCAGATATGCCTCTTAGCTGGATATGATTTTCTGTCACTTCAGCATGTCTTGAAAAGAGCATTGCTTTGCAAGAGTCACTGCATGTCAGCCAGGAGTCGTGACATCCTGCTCGACTGAGCTAAAAGTGATAGATGCTCAGAAAAAAGCAGAGAATGTCTGCAGCGCTGCTTGCAGCATTAGCCTCTTGGTGGTCCTTTTAAACTCAGGATGTACAAGATGTTTTTCCAGTGTATGGCTTTTATTTATGACTCTGCTGTTTGGGAAAATGTGCACAGGGGAAGGAATATACCTGCTGATCCTTCAAGATTTTTCATAGGCCTGGAACTTTGAAAAGGGGTTTGTGAGGTTGAAAACATTCTAGTGATGTTTCTGCTTGCTTCCCTAGGGGTGCATTATGTATTTGACACCACTATAGCTGCAGATTTCAGCATCCTGGAGAGCCAGAGGGAATTTGTGCAGCGGTACCAACGGAGGAACCAGGAGGAACATGCCTTACCAATGTTTGCCTCTGCTTGCCCTGGTGAGAACTGATTTATCCATCCTTCCTGCCCTTCAAACTGGTCTCACTGGAACCACCAAGGAGCTGAGGCAAGGGTGGCTTCCTTTGGGAGCCTTACAAAACTTAGAACATTTTTAATTTGCTTTTGAGGGACACCAAGCACACAGTATTTGTTCCCAGTATCACTGGTCATCCTGAGTGCACGTCAGTGCTTGGAACTGAGACTCAGAACTGGAATGGAGGAGTTTGGTGGGTGCTTCTTGTGTGTTCAGACCTCAGAGTTTAACAGGGAGTTTCCTCATTGAAAAGAATCTTAAAGGAATTTTGATAGAATTAAACCACAACCTCTCTTACCTTAAGCAAAGTTTAGAACTTGCCACTTAGGCCTAAGGGAAAGTAGCAAGTGACGTTGCTTGTGATGACTGTGAGATGGATGTGTCTGACACCTGGAAAGTAATTCTCACCTGAAATGTCACAGACTTGACTCACTGAATGTCTCACTGCTGAGAACGTGTTCTCTTATGAGCAGAACCTGCACTGGTACCAGCTGAAAAGATGCAGAACATGCAGTCACCGCTTACTTTTTCCTTTGTTAGCACAGCACCATTTCAATTCAAGTAAAAAGTCACATTCCTAAAAAAGTAGCAAAAAAGAGGTAGAAGTAACTCCTTTGCCTAACACCCTCAGCAACTCCACCCTAAAGTTCATAGTGTTGCTTTTCAAAAGGCTGATTAAAATACCAAAATGCTTCTTGCTAGCTTTGAAATAACTCAAGTGGATTGCATTTATTAAAGAAATTTTACAGTGATGATGAGTTGCAGTCAGTGATCCCCAGAATCTGCTGTTGTCAGTGATTTGAAGTTTAAATACTGCTGTTTGAATTACACTTGTTATTTTTGTTTTTGCTGTGTGTTTTTTAGTGGAAATATCTGGGTTATGCTTTAACTACTACATATATGTATTAAAAACGTCTCTTTTTTTCTGTTACTGTTATCTTAGTGTAACCTCTTATCTTCAGGAGCAGACGTATCATATATTGCTTTTTTTCATGTGAAACCTGTGCAGCTGAAACACCCCCGTTACTTAGTTTTGTTGTCTTGTATGTGCTTTAGGTAAAATTCAAAACCTGAGGATTTCTTTTAGAATTTCAGAGATAATTTTAATTTGCTTCATCTGGAAACAGAGCTCAGATTATCTGCTGCTCTCAGTGGAAATACTTTAAAATAGTTAATGGAGCACTTTCCTTGTCCTTTTGTGGTCTGCGCAAGATTTTTGGTTTCAGTGCTGGTTTTGGTGTCAGCTCTCTATTGTGATAGAGATGGTAACAGAAGCATGGGTGCTTTCCATTTCTGGGAAACTAACCCAGAATATCACTGTAAATCCATTTTGAAAACATGGTATGTTTCTTTGTCAGCAATTAGAGAAAGCAAAAATCCTGATTAGTCATCTTACAAGTGAGCTTGTTCACTGTGTTTCCTGCCCTTGTTTGTCTGTGTGCATTTTCTGTTCATTTTTCTCCTTCCTCTTTCTACCCCCAGATTACAGAAATTTGTCCCAGAGATGTTGTTTATAGGGTGTTTAGCACAAAATGGTTTTTACATAGCTCTGTAGATGCAAGGTCAATGTGAACTCAAGTAAAAATGCTTTACTCTTTTTTTATCTTGGTGTGTGGCTGTGCAGAAACCTATCACCCTCTGCAGCAGGCTGGGGTGTGACACCTACCGTGAGCAAAGAGCAGAGCCTGCATAGTCCAGAACCTGAGAAAAGCTCTTCTCTTGCCCCTGTCTTAATTGTTCACCTCCTGCTGCCCTCTGGGGAGAAAGTGAGCTCATTTTTTGGGTTTTCCTGTTGAAAGAACAGTAGTGTTACTACTGAGAGTATATGTAATATCTCAAAAGAATCAATGTACTAAGCTGGTGAGCAACATGAAGCACTTGCTCTGGAAAATCTGATGTTTTTAAGGCACTGCCAACCTCTGTGTCCTCCCAGAAAAGCCAGTGGGGCAGACTTGCAGCAGGAAGATCATAAGTGCTGAGGATTCTAATGCTTTTGTCCCAGTCCACCAATTTCCTTTTCCAGGAATGGGGTTTTACAAAAGCGTGCTTAGTGTTTTTGCACTTCCTACAGACGCATACATGCATCTTCATGATCTCACAAGAACCACCAAAAATGACATGTTCTGAGCTACAACTGCAGGAATTTATACGGCCATTTGTAATGCTTTCTTGCTCTTTGCTGACACCACAAGCCAGCAAACGGCCAAGAATCCAAATGAATTTATGAAGGGTGTAGGTCTGGGTGAGTGCTGGTGTTCCCTGACATAAGAATGGGGTATCTGAGGTTTTCCTAACTGTGGCTCTGCAGTCCAGCCCTGTGCTGAGGGGGCACAAACAGCAGTGTGTGTGTGGAGTGCAGATGAATGCTCACTCACCCAGGCTGCCTGTACAATTAACCAGCGACTAATGAGCTCAATGATCTTTGGGAGCTGCAGCTAGGAGACACTTGTTCCATCCACTGCAAGGACAGAAACAATTTAAGGAATTGCTTCAGACAATATCTGTCAGAAATCTCTTGGGATTTAGTGAAATTCCCTTATAGGTCATGGCTACAATATCAAAAACCAATTGGTTTTTATTCCAATTGGAAGAACCAGCCTCATAGCAGGAGTGCTGGGGTGATTAATGGTGAGTACAAGTATTTTTAAAACTGTCCTTGTTCTGTTTGAAGCAGGTTTTGTTGTATTTGGACAGCACTTGAGACTAAAGCCATTTAAGCAACAGGATGTACCTATCATGCAGAATATGCTAATACAGCTTTTTACCAAGCACCAGTAAATTCACTGCTTTGTTGTAGGTAATGTCTTAGACTTAAAGTCCCTAAAGTCCCAGTTGAAGGTGGACATTAGGCAAACTTCCAGTTCAGTCTTGCAATTCAGTACAGTCCTGCTAGATAAATCCATGGTCCTCAGCTATTCCCACAGAATATGAATGAATTGTTCATTCAGAAATGAAGGCTTGTTGAAGGTGGTGTGTGCCTTTGAGGTTGTTTATGGAAACCAGCTTGAAGTCTGTGCATAACAAGAATTGGGAATGTTTAAACAGTTGGAGGATCCTTGGGTTTCCCTAATACTTAGCACCTTCTCATTTTCATCAGTAAAATTGTATTGCACTGGGAAAACTTTTTCTCTGCTGCAGAGACATCATCTGAACACGCTTGCATCCCAGTTTTGTGCTGCTGTTGGCATTTGTGGTATTGTTCTGACGTAAACAGTACCAGGTGTTTTTACCTAAGCGGTAATTTCAAGCTTAAAAGTTAACCTCCAGGTTTTCCCCTTCCTGGGCAGTGTGTACTGCACAGCAGTTTCTCTCTTTTATGTAATCACTAATTTGCATGAAGACAAAATGTGATTTTTTTTTTTTCACCATTTCTTAGCACCAAAAGCAACACACCTGCCTTGAAAGCTGGGCCTAACTCTGCTGCACAATGTAGGTGTCATGTAGATGAAAAAAGCTCCAAACCTTTGCTGTGAAGGATTCTGGGCTTTTCAGTAAGAGCTACAGAGCCCAGGAAAGAATTGCACACCCTAAATGCCTGGATTTGTTCATTTACTGGGGGAATAATACAGCAGCTCTGGATGTTGGGGTGCTGTGGGTATCCACAGCTTGCCCCAGCTGGAATGCTGGATGGATCTGGTGAGAGAGGGGATTCCTGAGAAACCAGGGACAGAGAGATTTCAGGTGGTTCCTGGGAGTGTGGGAGTGTTTCTGAAGGTGTGGCTACTCTAACAATAGTAAAAGAAGCCATTTTTGCCTAGGCTTAATCCACATGCCTCTTGTAATAATGCTTTCATGTGACTCCTGTGTTCTAGGGGAGGCAGGCTGTGTGCAGGGCTATTAAATCTCAGGAAACACCAGGGTACAGTTAAGCAGCCAAACAGTGCATTTGTTGCAGTGTGTGGTGTTCCAAGGGCTGAGGCCTAGAAGGTCAAATTTCTGTTAGCTGGGGTCTTGTTCTTTCTGCTTTGTTAACTCTGTGCGTGAGGAAGGGGTAACAGGTAATGTCAAATTTCTGTTAGCTGGGGTCTTGTTCTTTCTGCTTTGTTAACTCTGTGCGTGAGGAAGGGGTAACAGGTAATGTCAAATTTCTGTTAGCTGGGGTCTTGTTCTTTCTGCTTTGTTAACTGTGCATGAGGAAGGGGTAACAGGTAATGTCAAATTTCTGTTAGCTGGGGTCTTGTTCTTTCTGCTTTGTTAACTCTGTGCGTGAGGAAGGGGTAACAGGTAATGTCAAATTTCTGTTAGCTGGGGTCTTGTTCTTTCTGCTTTGTTAACTCTGTGCGTGAGGAAGGGGTAACGGGCCAGGAAGTTCACAGTGGACCTTGGTCTAGAATTGATGGCACAGTGAATTATTGACTAAAGCATTATTAACAGAGCCCTGAGGTTTCCTGTGGCTCCCACGGTGGGGCTTCCAGCCTACACAGAAATGCTCTCCCTGCTGGGAGGGTGCCCTCACTTTCAGGATGTGTTGTGTGACTGCTGCCACGTGCTGTTCTCGTGGGTCATTCCCTGTACCTGTAACTCTCGTGTGGTTCCAGGCTGGATCCGATATGCCGAAAGGGTGCTCACCAACCTGGTGACCTCCCACATTTGCACTGCAAAGTCTCCGCAGCAGATCATGGGCTCCCTAGTGAAGGGCTACTTTGCCAAGCAGCAGGTAATTCTGATTTGTTTTTACATTGTGTTCTATGAAATGGGCTTTAATCCGGAGATACTGACCTTAGAGTATTACATTTGTCCTTTACTTGAAGAAGAAATGGTGCTCTGTGCTGGAAAGTGCCCATGATGAGAAGAATGTAGAAAGAAGCTCATTTCATACAGTGCAGTGTGAGCTGGCAGCAGTCCTTGCACCCCCAGTGCAACGTGGGCTTAGATATTTATGGGGAAAGTGAAATCCGGAGCAGTTAAAGGCTTTTTTTTTTCTTTTCTTTTTTTGCTTTTTTTTTTTTTTTGCTTTTTTTTTTTGCTTTTTTTTTTTTGCTTTTTTTTGCTTTTTTGCTTTTTTTTTCTTCTTTTCTTCTTTTCTTCTTTTCTTCTTTTTCTTGTCTTTTCTTGTCTTTTCTTGTCTTTTCTTGTCTTTTCTTGTCTTTTCTTGTCTGTCTTTTCTTGTCTTTTCTTGTCTTTTCTTGTCTTTTCTTGTCTTTTCTTGTCTTTTCTTGTCTTTTCTTGTCTTTTCTTGTCTTTTCTTGTCTTTTCTTGTCTTTTCTTGTCTTTTCTTGTCTTTTCTTGTCTTTTCTTGTCTTTTCTTGTCTTTTCTTGTCTTTTCTTGTCTTTTCTTGTCTTTTCTTGTCTTTTCTTGTCTTTTCTTGTCTTTTCTTGTCTTTTTCTTGTCTTTTCTTGTCTTTTCTTGTCTTTTCTTGTCTTTTCTTGTCTTTTCTTGTCTTTTCTTGTCTTTTCTTGTCTTTTCTTGTCTTTTCTTGTCTTTTCTTGTCTTTTCTTGTCTTTTCTTGTCTTTTCTTGTCTTTTCTTGTCTTTTCTTGTCTTTTCTTGTCTTTTCTTGTCTTTTCTTGTCTTTTCTTGTCTTTTCTTGTCTTTTCTTGTCTTTTCTTGTCTTTTCTTGTCTTTTCTTGTCTTTTCTTGTCTTTTCTTGTCTTTTCTTGTCTTTTCTTGTCTTTTCTTGTCTTTTCTTGTCTTTTCTTGTCTTTTCTTGTCTTTTCTTGTCTTTTCTTGTCTTTTCTTGTCTTTTCTTGTCTTTTCTTGTCTTTTCTTGTCTTTTCTTGTCTTTTCTTGTCTTTTCTTGTCTTTTCTTGTCTTTTCTTGTCTTTTCTTGTCTTTTCTTGTCTTTTCTTGTCTTTTCTTGTCTTTTCTTGTCTTTTCTTGTCTTTTCTTGTCTGTCTTTTCTTGTCTTTTCTTGTCTTTTCTTGTCTTTTCTTGTCTTTTCTTGTCTTTTCTTGTCTTTTCTTGTCTTTTCTTGTCTGTCTTTGTCTTTTCTTGTCTTTTCTTGTCTGTCTTTGTCTTTTCTTGTCTGTCTTTGTCTTTTCTTGTCTTTTCTTGTCTTTTCTTGTCTGTCTTTGTCTTTTCTTTTTTTCTTTTTTCTTTTTTTTCTTTTTTTCTTTTTTTTTTTTTTCTTTTCTTTCTTTTTTTTTTTTTTTTTCTTTTTTTTTTTTTCTTTTTTTTTTTTTTTTTTTCTTTTTTTTTTTCTTTTTTTTTCTTTTTTTTCTTTTTTTTTTTTTTTTTTTTTTTTTTTTTTTTTTTTTTTTTTTTTTTTTCTTTTTTTTTTTTCTTTTTTTTTTTTTCTTTTTTTTTTCTTTTTTTCTTTTTTTTTTTTTCTTTTTTTTTTTCTTTTTTTTTTTTTTTTTTTTTTTTTTTTTTTTTTTTTTTTCTTTTTTTTTCTTTTTTTTTTTTTTTTTTTTTTTTTTCTTATGAAATGCTGCCTGTGTAGTTCTACAGCACAGCCAAAACAGGAGTGGAGGAGAATAATGTGCAAATTGCCCTGTTACATGAGCTCAATAAAGGCATTGTATCCCTGGAGCCAGAAACCAGAACTCCGAGCTGCTGCCTTCAATTCACTTTCTAAGGCAATCATTTGCAGAAAACGTGGTCTGAGGGAATTTGGTCCAGCCAGAAACTGACTTGGGAAATTTGCTGATGCTTTCTGACTTCTGGCAAATCATTATCAGTGTGAACATTCTTTAAATTTAGTGGGTAGGGATTTATTCCTGAGGTTTATGTCACTATTTTTGTCCCTGTCACCCTTCAAGCTGCCTTTTGCTCTTCATGGGCTTCACATGTGCTCCCTTCTGTATTCCACAGAACTTGTCTCCTGATAAAATCTTCCATGTCGTCGTGGCACCTTGTTATGACAAAAAGCTGGAAGCATTGAGGGAAGATTTCTACACTGCCTTGTATAATTCAGCAGAAGTTGATTGTGTCCTGACATCAGGTGAACTTTTTTAAACTTATCATCTATGAATATATAAGTGAATCACCATTTTTAGAATAGCCTTTATGCCAGAGTTAGCTTTTTTCAAGTCTGCTTTAGTCATAAGGTTGACTTTTTTCTGCCAAATGTACTATGGCACAAAGTACATTTTCTGCCAAAAAAATAGAAGTTTTTACAATTTTTAATTAAAATTAGTACATATTTTTGTGCTCCTGGTAGTGCACAGGGAAGGCAGAGTGACATGTCCTTTCCTTCTAAGTTGCTATTAATCTAAAAAATCAGGTATTTTGACAGCCTGTTAAAGAAGGTAAAAGTTACACAAATCCATATTTTAAATGATTGTCTGGCTGTCTACGGTCATTATTTTATTGGGAATTATTCCTCATTCATGGCACCAGTTGCCTTTTGCTGAGGATCTTGTCTTTAGCCTTCGTGTCCAAGCATCCTGCAGTGTAGTTTGGATATTTCCAAACTTGGCCTAACAGAAAAGCTGAGGATCTAAGCAGAGTTTGGGCAAGCTGAAGGCGCCTTTTCTTTGAGGCAGGATTTGTCAGGCTTCCCAGTCACTGGAGGGGGGTGACTGTGGGAAGAGCTGGAGAGTGTGACACAAAGCACATGCAGGTGTTGGATGTTGGTCTGTGAAACAGAGGCACAGTGTGTGCTGTGCTTTGTGTTGGAAGTAAAATGTCATGTGTTTTCCTGCAGGTGAAATTGTCCAAATAATGGAACAGAAAAATGTGTCGATGAAAGATGTGACTGAAGTAGCTGTAGATAGCTTGTAAGTAGTTTTGTTGTGGATTGCTTCCTTATTTTAATGACACATGACATGTTGGAGCATATTCAGCATTGTTGGATAAAGCTCTTTTTTGACTTAGAGATGGGGTAAGATGTTTTGAAACCTTTTATTCTATTTTCAGTCTCATTTGAAGGGTGAGACAATACAAGTGTTAAAATTCATGCTCTCAGAATCAGAAGCCAACTATTTCTTAATTACAATATGCTATAAGTGTTTCTTTGTTTATCAGTTTTAACTACACTATGTTGTAAATGTCTGAAAGTCAGTCCTCTAAAACTACTCCTCGTGGGTCTTACTACAATGCATTTTTTATAGTTTTATTTCTCTAAAGTATCTGGTCTTATTTGTAAGGTCATCTTTTGAAACTTGTTTTTAGTTCAATTTCTCTCTTAACAGTGTCTGGTTTATTCTGTGGTATTTTTAAGTCAGTATTTCTTATTTTAAGGTTTGCATACAGATGTACACTATGTGACTTTTCTGTCAACCTTTGAGAATTTTCTATAAATCCATTTCCCACGCAACATAAATATAAAACTCCTCAGAAGAATGTTTTTTCTTTTTAGATTAAAAAAAAACCTGCATCAAAGCCTGAGTATACCACAGCTTCACCCTTATATAGTGGCCAAACCCACAAAAATATTCTCTTAGATGTTCTTGCTACATATAAAAGTAAGATGAAACATAAAACATAAACCTGCACGTACTGTCTAAATACAAAGCAGATAACTTGAGGTAATGACCCTTGTACTGTAACTCTTCTAAAATTTATGACTTGAAGATATGTGTAGCTCCTGATTGATAGTTAAGGATTATTTATTATTTAATTATTGATAAATATTGATTATTTGCAGTAATAATAGCTGTGACTGTATGAAGTTCAAGCCTTGCTAGTAAGTGTGGCTGTCTGGGGGTGCTGGCCCTGTTCAGAGCTCTCCTGTGCTCCTTGTGGAGACCCAAGAGCCTGGTCTGCCCTGTCCAGCTGCCTCCCACAAAGCTGCTGGCACACAGTCCTGGGGCTGACCATCTGCTCTGGGCTCCCCTGTCTTTCACAGCAGCATCCTGGCAGTGAATTTCCACTCCCCAATGTGTTCATGTAGATTGCTAGCAGCAGCACCCTTTCAGGAAATGGTAATTAATTGCTTTTTGTACTGAGGACAGCAGTCAGTTTTCCAAGATTAGATCAAACCGAACTGTGCTTTGGATGAGAAGCACACAAAGCATTGGAGAGGTTTTGTTTCCATGCCTTATGCTTGGCTCAGGGAGCAGTGTGTGTGTGGTGTTTAATTCTCAGACTCAGTTACAGAGGCTGCTCTCCCTGATCTTTGTTCAGCTGTGACAGATGTTCCTTGGTATCTTTCCAAGGGGCTGCTAGTGGAGCAATAAACGTGCTGTCTTGCACAAAGCAGAAAGCTCTGGAAGTTTTGAAAAACCCCTTTCAGTTCCTGCTAGAATCCTGCTTGGACCTGGAGGGCAGAAATTTGAGTGGGTCAGTGGGAACGTGTTCAGGGCTGTGTTTGTAGTGCAGATCTTTGATTGCTTCTACATGAGATTGTCACACGGAATGAGAATGAATAAAGTTCTTGCAGGAATAGTCCTGTACGTGACTTGCAGAGACAGTCATGTAATTCTGTATCAGAATCACATAGAGACCGGCTCGCAGTTCTGTATCAGCCTGTCCAGTGAAAGGACAGGCTGTTGTCAGAATGTGCTGGTTCTTTGGCTCAGTTTATAGAATCACAGAACACCCTGAGCTGGAAGGAGCCACAAGGATCACCCAGTGCAGCCCCTGTCCCTGCACAGACCCCCCAGCAACCCCACCTGGGCATCCCTGGCAGCCTCGGGGCCGTGCCCATTCCCTGGGGAGCCTGGGCAGTGCCAGCACCCTCTGGGGGAAGAACCTTTCCCTAAATCCAGCCCAAACCTCCCCTGGCCCAGCTCCAGCCGTTCCATGGGTTCTGGCACTGCCACGGAGCAGAGGTCAGAGCTGTCCCTCAGGAGCAGCTGCAGGTCCTGGTGATGTCTGACCTCGGTCTCCTCCAGACTGAACAAGCCAAGTGCCCTCAATTTATGTTGGAAAATAATGTTAATTTTTAAAAGGACTAATCTTATAATACTGGTTCAGCTGTGAGACCTAATGATGTAAATATTTGCCCTTCTGGGGTCTTACAAGTAGATCTTGCAGAGAAATTTAAACAACTTGAAGTCATCCTCTTAAAACAAGCCCCAGCACAGCAGCAGTTTGTGATAAAGTGCTGGCTATTAAAACAGTTGTATCAATGTGGGCTCTTCAGAGCTGCTTTTCACTGGGGGAGAGGGGAACTTCCAGGAGATGCCCTTGGGATACGACCTCCCATTTTCTCTCCTGAACCACAGTGTAGCACTTATTTTCAGTGAATACTGTTCTAACCTGGTTGCAGCTCTAGTAATTTGCTGTGATTTTATTGGCACAGGGTTACAGACTGTGACAAACAGTTCCTAAAGCAGGAGAACTGTCAGCAAAGACTTGTGACTTCTGAAGTAGTTTTGTATTCTCACAGGCAAAAAATGACCATTTATTTAAACAATTTCATTTAAAGAATTTTTCCCCAAAATGGCTCTTAAGCAGTAAAAGGTTGTTAACAGAATCTTCAGATTGTGATGAAGGTGCATTCTTATAAATTACTGTTGCTTGATATTTCTCAGCATGGAAAGCCCTGCATCTTTTTTTTAAATTGATTTTTTTTGTCATCTCACTGCTGTCCTGAATAATTTACATTTTTTAAGATGTAATTAATAAAAATGTAATGTGTTCTCAGTGCTACAAAACACTTTGGGGGAGATAGAAGAGGAGAAACACGCTACTTTATTGAAGTGAAAGAATGAAATTTTTGGAGTTGATCTTCCATTTTGTTGTCCCCTAAGGTTTGATGACTTAAAGGAGGGAGATGTAGTAAGGCACGAGGGGAAGAGATCTGATGGTTATCTGGAGCACATTTTTAAACATGCAGCAAAGGAGCTTTTTGGCGTGGATGTCAAGGAGATAACCTACAAAGCATTAAAGTAAGTTAGAGTTTTGTATCCTTGCTACATAGAATGGATGAGCTAGAACAGAAGAAGGTATTTCCAGTTGGAAGGGACCCACAGCAGTCACTTGGTCCAAGTGCCTGAGCACTTTGGGCTGACCAAAAGTTAAAGCACTGTTATTATTATGAGGGGTGTGTCCAAATGCCCCTTAGACACTGAGAGCCTTGGGGCATTGCCACCCTCTGGCAAGGAACTGGTTCCTGCAGCCCGGAACTTGCCCTGCTTTGGATGGTGCTGCAGTGAAAGCAGTTACTGCTGACCTGGTCTTTGGCTGGCAGGCAGTTGCAGGCTATAACCCTGCTCTGAACCTGCAAGTCTCTCACTGTAAAGCAGCTCCTGCTGGTACTCATTCAATTAAAACCTTACCTGCACTTAAAAGTTAAGTAGAATTCTATCACAAAGATTCCACCCCAACTTCTGCTTAACTAACTTTAGAAAGTGGAGGAGTTCACCTTGATCTCACTGTTACATTTGTGCTCCCTTTGGAGCATCTGAATACAAACTGGCACAGTTGGATTGTTCCTCTGGGAATGCAGGGGGTTAAAATGTTCTCTCTGTGTCTTGACAGGAACAAGGACTTTCAAGAAGTTACCCTTGAAAAGGATGGGGAGACAGTGCTGCGTTTTGCAGCAGCTTATGGCTTCAGAAATATCCAAAACATGGTCCTGAAGTTGAAAAAAGGAAAGTTTTTCTACCATTTCGTAGAAGTCCTTGCCTGCCCAGGAGGTAAAAATAATTGTGGATCTGCAGTTGTTCTGCACACGTATCTTGAATCTCAAAGGAAAGCTGCCTTACAGGCAGGCACTTCATTTCATTCCTTCTTAATAATCTAAAATCTCACTGTTTACTGAAGGGTCCAAAACACCAATTACAGGTGCAGGGTTGGCTCAAAAAATGATTGAGTTTTCTAAAATTAGTCACGATGTTATTTGTTCTCTTCTGACCTATAAATAAGTGCCAGCACTGCACTGCCAAACCTCAGAGGATGCTCTGAAATGGTGGTTGTCAAGGGCAAGAAAAGACAAGGAACATAATTAGGATCATAAAACCGTGGAGAATGCAGAGAAAGATTTGTGATATGGAAACCTCATTTCCATTAGGATGAAGTTGATATTGGAGTCACTTTAGGTAAATACAAATTGTAGCAGCGTGGGAGAAAGTTTAAAAAAAACCAACTTCCTTTAGAGAAGTGTGAAAAACAATTCTGAGTTAACAGAGACTTTCTTTTCATATCAAATCTCCATCACCTTCCATCTTTTTAATTAATTTTTTTCCTAAGGGTGCCTCAATGGAAAGGGCCAGGCCCAGACTGAGGATGGCAAACCAGACAAAGCCCTGCTTGCCCAGATGGAAGAGGTGTACACTGCAATCCCTGTCAGGCTGCCAGAAACCAACCTGCACGTGCAGAGGATGTACCAGGACTGGCTGGAGGGCATGGACTCCAGGAAGGTCCAGGACACTTTGCACACCACGTACAGTGCGGTAAATCAAAGCACGAGCAGCTTGGACATCAAATGGTAACTGCAGAGCTGTGCTGGGGCTGCAGGGCAGCACTGGAACCCTCTGTGCACTCGTGGCTCAGTGAGGCTCTGCCCAGCTGGGGATGGTTTTGGGAAGAACCATTGCTTTGCAAAACCAGACAAGTGTCCAAGAGCCCTGGTTCCTGCCACTGTCATTTAACTTTTACTGTTTGTCATTTCCTGCGTACAATGGATTTCTTCATTCTAAAGCCTGATCTTGCAAGGTGCATAAGCCCTTTCTGCCAGGGACAGGGAGTGTAATTCCTGATCAAGTTACTCCCTGAAGGGTTCACTGCACAAAATGGGCTCCTCCAGGAGGGAGAGATGATTTTTACTTCTAGGTCTGCAGTCCCTATCATCACAGGAAAACAGTCAACAGGAATTTCAGTATTGATGCAGTTGGTGTGAAGTAACTTGGGATTTACTTACCTTGGTAAGGAAAAGGCCCTTTTAAAGGACAAGTGAGCATATGGAGAGATGTAATGAATTTCTATGAACCTTGTGTCCGTAATTCAGCAAAAAGTACTCAGTTCCAAACTAGCCACCATTTCTTACTGGTGTAGTGTCACAGAATGCTTCACAGAAACTGATTCTGGGAAGCTAATGCTAAATGGTTCATTTAAAATAGTTCCAAATAGGTTGGTTGGTACAAAAAGAGAACTTTTGTCCCATGTAAGTTTTCTGCCAAGCTTCCAGCCAGGAGTAGTGGTGCTGCTTGCTTTGGCTTCTCTCTGAGAGTGGAACATGCCTAGATTGTTCTTTCATTTATCTCCGTGTTGAAAGACTTCTGCAAAAAATAACTTCAACTTCCTGGGGTGCCTCTGAGAAAAAATACTGAGCAATGCTTGTGAGCTCATCAGAGTTAGGATACGTTGGCATCATGATTTTTGATGCACTTATTTTTATGAATATGCTGTAGAGGTTGACTTAACAGACATTGTGAAGTGGTACTGCTGTGCAGCTTGTCTGCAACTTCCCCAGTTGTCAAAGAGTTATTCAAGAATGTGATGGACAAAAGAAATTAAGATTCCTGCCAGACTTCTTCAGATTTTCCTGATAGCATCAGATCTGTTCACAGTTAATGGCTGTTTGAAGCTAGCAAAGTTCCAGCTTTCTTTATGCAGCCTGAGTGTGGATGGGCTTTTTTAACCATTTCAAGCAATTTGAATCGACCTTCTTGCAAATTTCTTCAATATTACAACTGCTTGTATGAGTAAGAAATCCTGCAAAAACCTGTGAGTGTTTAAAATGCACATTTAACCTGGACACAGTGGAATAGGATGAAGTATCAGGGGAGGCAGGGCAAAACCTGGCACTGGCTAGACCAGGGAGGCTGAAAAGGAGAAAAAGAGTGAAGTGTCACCCTGCTGACAAGAAACAGCTCTCTTAATGTGAAGCTGTTAAAAATTGCAGCTTTCCATTGGACCTCCACCTGAATAACAAACCATTGCACTTGGAGGGAGGTTTTCTTTCAAGTGCAAACAAATTTATTTACTGCACTACCTGAATGCCCACAATGAGATTATGCCCATGAATTATATCAATTAGCCTTTGCCAGTTGTTCCTTGCGATAAGAACCATACTTAACGTGGTGCAATATCAGAGCATCGACAGAAATCTACCTCTGTACAGGAGGGGAGTCCAGGAGTCGTGGGAAGAGCTGTGTGTAGCTGGAACTGTAAGAGATGTGTGCTGGAGAAAGGTGGGGGTGTTGTGTGGCATTTCAAAACAGATTACTTTCAGAAGCAACATCCACCTCCTTCGGTCTGATTTTCTTTATCTGCCATGATTTCCTCCAAAAGCTCCACCAGAATTGTAATGTAATAAAGTGGTCCTGTTCTGTTTGTATAGGCCTGTTTCTCTGTATATATGGTTTCTAGCTGGATGCATGTTTAAATTATATCTCTGCTGCTCCTTGTACAGTGTGCTTATTTTTTTATGTGCGTGTACTGGGTGAAATGGTACAAAACCAGTTTGCTTTTCTGAGGAAGTCTTCAGTAAACTACACAAGAGCTGCCTTGCTGTTCTGAAAGCAGAGCCCTGAACTGTTTGTACAACGTGCTGGATCCTCCCAGGGCTGGGTGGCACTTTGGCCAGTGCTTGCCTGCTGCACTCCCTGTGCTGCTGGGGGAGCCCAGGAATGGGCTGGGCAGTGGGTGAAATCAGTCTGCTCTGCTCCCACTGCAGGGAAATCGGTGGTTCAGTGTTCCAAATAACCTGTTTCAGCTGGATCCACCATTTCTTCCATCTGCTCAAGGGTTTGAACCTATTGAGGTAGTCACAGTGCAGAGCTGTTGCTGATTTGTCTGCTGCAGAATTCTTTTTAAAGACAGGGCATCTAACTGAGCTTGTAGTGTTATGGTTTTGCCTAACAACCCTTTCCATCACTTCCCTAAGTGCAGAACCATGACAAGTGGCTACACAGAATGTATTATCATTAGTGACCTATGTAACTGAGACTTGTCTTTTTGTTGATTTTTTTTTTTTTTTTGGTCAGCTTTTGTTTTAGAAGACTTTCTGGAGTAAAATGTTTTAGTTTTTTAAAGGCCTTTTCTTTAAAGTGCCAGTTTTACAGGATAGAACTTTTCTTTCCTTTTAATCTTTCCCCCTTCACCTGCTTTCATTGAAATTTTAACATAGACCAGAAAACCTTGTTGCGGCTTCATCTGTAGTGAAATACTTGCCTAAAGTTTGATTCTGGCTTTGGAATCTGCAGTTGGAAAGTCCACTAATGTTGACAATACATGTTTATAGCCACACTTTTGAAATTACAGCACTATTTAATTCCCTGATTCCCTAATAATTGCTACTGCCTTTTCAGCAAGAGGAAAAGCTCTGACGTGGCCACAGCCTTAGTGCTTTAATTCCCCCTTGAAATTTGTGCTAAGAGGACTTCTAGAAAATGTTGGTGCTTTGTTTTCCAGTGCAGCATGACCATGGATTGTGAATAAATCTCAGTACTCGATTCTGCACTGGTTCTGTCTCGTTCCATGTAAAAGTTTAACTCTTTAAGTACACCTGGTTTCACCCAGGGGGATTGTCTGGGGCACATCTGTGGCACCAATACTGTATCAGCACTTTATGGGACTTTTGGATTACAGCTGCACCTCAAACTGCAAAATGGAATGAGGAAGTTGCTAAATTGCTGTAGGAAATGGTCATTTGCTCTCTAGAGTTGTCAGTTAATATATTGATTCCTGGCATGGCAGACAAGCCCTGTGGCTTCAAAGCTCTTGTGCTGGGGAGAATGATGATGGTGTGTGAAGGCAGCGCGTGAGAGTGGCTGGCTGTGCTGAGGTTACTGGATAGAGAAACTCAAAACACTGGTGCACAGGAAAAGATCTTTTTATTGTGTGTGACCTGATCCAACAGTTGAGGAAAGGATGAAAATCAGCCCTGACACGGACAAGGGATTTTTTTCATCGCTAAGTTGTGTGAAAATTCAGTGAATTGAGCAAACATTTCCATATGTTCTGAGCAGCTGCGTCCTGGATTTCTACTAAATAATAACTCGATTTGAAGGTGTTCTGTGTTTTTTTCAGGGGCCAGCAAGGCAGGGTTACCTGGCCAGAGAAGGAGGAGCTGTTGAACAGAGCAGGCTTGTTCCTGTTGCTGTGTAAACAAGTGACTGTGGGACAGGTTTGGAGGAGGGGAGCCAAGGTGTAAGATGTCCTTAGCTGCTCTGGAAAATGAAAGATAACTGCTGAGGGTTTGTGTCAGCAAAGCAGAGGGAACATCTATTTAAACTGTGCAGTTTATCCCAAAACACTGCGTTTCTGCCTTTATTTTCCAACTGAGTAGTTGGGTGCAAAAATAATGTCCGAATTCTGCACATCTGCCTGATGAAATTTTCCACAGTGTCAGTGCCTCCCCCCAGAAGTACTTAACGTAAAACAGCAGCAAAACCCAAGGAAACACCTGATGAAGATGCAGCAGGAATTCTATCAAGTCTCTTGCCCATTCCATTGCACTGACGAAGGTCGGGCAGCGTGTGCCCGCGGAGGTGGAGGACAGCCCGTGCCGCTGGGCTGGAGCTTCGGCGCGGTCCCATGTGTCCCAAAAATAACGCGGGGACAGGTTCTACCGAGATTTGAACTCGGATCGCTGGATTCAAAGTCCAGAGTGCTGACCATTACACCATAGAACCGGGCGGTGCCTCCCCCCTCCGCCAGCCCCCACAATTAATCCACGGCAAAGAAATCCCGGTGGGAAATCGTTCATTGTGCCCTCGTACCTGGGACGGCCGACGGGAATTTAACACGACCTAAATACTCGCGTGTGTTTCTGCGATATTCGTGGCCTTCACAGAATCGTGGAATGGTTTGGGTTGGAAGGGACCTTAAAGGTCATCCAGTCCCAGCCGGACGGGCAGGGACACCTTCCACTGTCCCAGCTTGCTCCAAGCCCCGTCCAGCCTGGCCTTGAGTTTCTCTGGGCACCCTGTGCCAGGGCCGTGCCACTGTCACAGGGAGGAATTCCTTCCCAATTTCCCATCTAATCCTCCCTCTGGCAGAGTGAAGCCATGCCCCTTGTCCTGTCGCTCCATCCCTTGTCCCAAGTCCCTCTCCAGCTCCCCTGGGGCCCCTTTGTGCACCAGGAGGCAACAATAAGGTCACCCCTGGTGTAACGAGGGCAGAAAGCAAACATGCCCATCTGCTGTCAGAGACACCCCAAAACCTCGTCCCCGCAGAGCTCAGCTGCTGCCACCAGCTTTGCTGATGCAGAATTCAGAACTGTGCTTCCACACAGGCGATTCAAAGCACAGGTAGAAGAGGAAACAATACGGTGTGACATGTCTGAGATTCCTCAGATAATTTCAGATAAGTCAGAAAGTACTCACCTGGCTGCAATGATAATAGATATGGGGGCAGAAAAACAGAAAAACTCCCTGATTGGTTACTCTTCTGCTTTAGATGTGTATCCCACGAGGCACGCGATGTTTCCGGCACGGAACGTTTATGGCATGCTAACAGTCCACGAAAAACGCCTTGAAGGCACTTTCCACGGTTCTGAGCAGGCTATAAATGTGTGTGTGGAAAAAAGCGCGCAGGTTCCACCGAGATTTGAACTCGGATCGCTGGATTCAGAGTCCAGAGTGCTAACCATTACACCATGGAACCGCACAGGGGCCTCTGCCGAGCCGCGCCTACTGAGCCAAATGCAGGAAAATTCAATCCCGTAACGCCCGGGGACCTGCGGACAAAACCCCCGCCCTGCTCTCATTCCATGGATTCCGCACGTGCTCAGCCCATGGAACAATTCCACTGCTTATTTCTCCCATTCTGCAGCCCTGAAAACAACGCCCACTGAGCAGCACTGTGCCATTAAGTTCACAGAGCCTTTTTCCTCAGATCACATAATCCAGAGGCCAAATTCAGACTTTCACTACCGCGTGCATTGACTTTTACGTTTTCTCATTAGTGTTTTTATTTTGCTTTCCTGCATTTTGTGCTGAGAGTCTGCTTGCTATGTTTGGCATTGCCACAATGTTTTATTTAATCCGGCAGGACAGGGAAAAACTACAAATGTGTGCCACGATCTCTTGATGCCTGATTAAAGACATGGATCTCCTGGAGCGGGTCCAGACGAAGGCATGAAGATCCTCAGAGGAGCACTTCTATGAGGAAAGGCTGACAGAGCTGGGGCTGTTCAGCCTGGAGCAGAGAAGGCTCCTGGGGGGGCTTGTGACCTTTCAGTTTAAAAGGGAGCTTTCTTATGAAAGATAAACTCTGCACCACAAGGGTGCTGAGACACTGGCACAGGGTGCCCAGAGAGGGGGCAGATGCCCCATCCTTGGAAACATTCAAAGCCACGTTGGACAGAGCTCTGAGCAGCTTGTGTATCCCTAATCACGGCAGGGGAGCTGGGACTAAATGGCCTTTAAGAGTCCCTTCCAACCCAAACCATCCTGTGACTCCACGAGACCTTCAAATGGCGCTATAAAAAGGCTGTAGGCAACGCGGCGCTCTGTCCGTCCTTCACTCGCATCAGCTGTACTGCATGTCGCCAAGATTTTAGCAAAAACATCTGTCCTCGCACCAGCCACACCCCCGTCCCCCGAACCCAAAAATAACCAGCAGAGGAGAGGGCGGCCGCCGTGCCGTGAGAAAAAAAAAAAAAAGGGAAGCTAGCAGAGGATGGTTTCGATCCATCGACCTCTGGGTTATGGGCCCAGCACGCTTCCGCTGCGCCACTCTGCTGCTCGTACTGACAACTCTTCCTACCATAGATTAAAACGAGTAACGCCACGCAATCCTCGCCCAGAATGACCCATGCCTGGACATCTTCCCTGCCCGTCCTGCAGCCACGCGGTCCCGCTCCAGCTGCCCGCTCCGGAGATACCCTCCAAATATATCAGGAGTGATGGTCATAAGCTTAAACACAAGGAGTTTCGCCGCAGCAGGAGGAAGGAGCTTTCACACTGCGGGTGGCAGAGCAGCGGAACGGCTGCCCAGGGAGCGGTGGCGTGTCCCTCTCTGCAGACATTCGGACCCACCTGGATGCCTTCCTGTGTCACCTGCTCCGGGGGACCCTGCCTCGGCAGGGGGCTCTGATCTCCAGACGGGCCCTCCAACCCGAACGATTCTGGGATTCTGCGAAACCACAATGGCTTCAGCCACCCGCTCTCGCCACACGTCAGCAGTATTAACTAATTTAGGTCCACACCACCGATGTGTCGCCGCAGAAAAGTGTCACATTGCCAGCTCGCACAGCCGAACGCGACTCTGAAACCCGCCGGGGGTGCGGATACAGAACGGCCCCGTGAGGAGCCCCGCCACCGCCCCGCCCCAGAGTGCTTTGCGCTCCTTTGCATGCAGCAGCGCTATTTGCATACCCCGCTTAGGCCGGATTCGGGGTCTCTTCCCCCCTCTCCGCCGTCTCCTGCCCGCCAGACCCTCGGCACAGCCGGGGTGCCGTGCGCGGCTGCTGCTGCTCCCACCGGCACCGCCAGTTTGTCCCGGCAGGGTCACCCTGACCTTGCGGAGCCCGCATGCGGGAGGTACAAATACTGGTGGGTAGGCATAACCGTTCGTGCTCGCTTCGGCAGCACATATACTAAAATTGGAACGATACAGAGAAGATTAGCATGGCCCCTGCGCAAGGATGACACGCAAATTCGTGAAGCGTTCCATATTTTTTTCTCCCTCTCATCCAGCCCTCCAAGCCTGGAAGAGGAAGCTTAGGGGTGACCACGCTCTCCCCGACAGGTGAGGGGGGTCAAGGGAGAGGAGACGGCCTGGAGCGGCACCAGGGGAGGCTTAGGTTGCACATCAGGAAGATTTTCTTCATGAAAAGGGTAATTAAACATCAGAATGGGCTGCCCAGGGTGGAGCCACCATCCCTGGAGATATTCACGGAACAGCTGGACACTGCACTCGGTGCCATGGTCTGGTTGACCAAGGTGGCGTTTGGTCACAGGTTGGAAGTGATGTTCTCAGAGGTTTTTCCAAATGATTCTGGGATTCTGTGAGCCCCCTCTGGCACCCCAGGAGCTCCCAGGACCCCCAGAGACACAGCCTGGGTAACAGTGGGTCCCTTACTCCTTCCTAGTGCTCCTGTGCCAAGGTCCCGCTGGCCCTGAAGGCACAAGGACGGGCACTGAGGTGCCGGTGCCTTGGGAGGGTGTCTGACCTGGCTCAGCTCCTCGCTGCACCGCACCGAACGTGTTCTCCCCAAGAGATCCAGAGGCTCAGGGTGTACCCCAGCTGGGCCCAGAAGTTTTCCTTAGTCCATGCACTGACTGCAGTACAAATTCACCATGGATGCTGCAGAGAATTGACTCACAAATGAGAGCGTTTGCCCTGCGGGGACTCGCCTCCAGACTCAGACTGTGTTGCTGCCACAGATATTTCATCTTTTGTATTTCATCTTCTCCTCACTACCCTTTGCTTCTCTGCACGCAGCGCAGTGCAGGTCCTGGCACGGCCAGGCTCTCCTGACGACTCATGGCACACATGTCAAAGATGGGCATTCTCTGGTTCTCACTATTTCCTTCTGAGGATTGTCTCCCCAAAATGGTTTTATTTTCATGCAGGGTGTCCTAAGCAAAGCAGTGGGACTCTGCTCCACAGAACAGCAAATGCCCCTCAGAGGTGCTTCCATGATGGAAGGAGTAGTTCTTGCTCAAGAACTGCACGTTCTGTAATTCACCTTCTTTCTCCACACTACAGGATCTCTCTCTTGTGGGATTCAGTGCTGGCTACTGTTAGGAAAATCAATCCACAAACACCAGAGCTTTGTGTCCAAAAAGGAGACAGAGGAGTCCTTTTACTTTATTCGGATTCAGGGAGAGGCCATGGGGCATTCCCCTGGGGTCTCTCCAGTTCTTGGAGGATGCAGCCTCCTCTTTTATCCCAATTTCCCGGCTGCATTTCCCTTCCCTCTTTCCCCATTGCCTGAGGTACTTGAGAGGTTCAGACTTCCCAATACACCTGATACCGAAGATTTCCCTCTAATGTACAACCCTCCCTTTTAATTTTTAATTCCTATAGAATTTAGGGTTTTTCCCCATTGTTTCTTTCATCTTTCAATGTCCAATTCCATTTATCAGCAAACTTAAAGCTTATTTGTAAAAGCAAATATCTTTTTCCATTCATCAATCAGTGGAATCCTTCTCATTGTTTCTTTATCTCTCAGTACCGGTTTTATCTGCCAGCAGACCCACAGCTTGTTTGTAAACACAAATCCCTCATTCCTCTCACTACCAAAAGAACAGGGCAAGAATTTGGCAAAAAAAGCAGCACTGAAGGCATAGGCACAAGCCAGAGTTACCAGGGGCCAAAGGGCTCAAGTTCCTTTGCCTAGAGGGTGCGTAGCAAAGCACTGAATCGAGATGGACTGCTTCTCTTAAAGATCTACAGTTCCTGTAAGAAAATGGGGAGTTATTTTTGGAGTAACTCTTTTATGGAATAGGTCTTTTATGAAGAAGTAATGCGTTTTTGGCTTTGGCATTGGGGATTTTGTTTTAATTCAGCCTGAATCCTGTGATGGGGTGAGAGAAGCTAAATGAGGTGGATGATTTTTGAAAGAAAAAAGCAGAACAGAGGCAGATGGTGAGGGGGAGAAAGTAAAAATAGGAAACATGAAACAAATATATTGTTAGAGATGCCATTTTTCTGTAGTAAAAATGCTTCAGCTTCTTGGTTTGATTGGCTGTTTCTTTTTTTTTTCTTCATGTTTCTGCATGTTTTATTGCATGCTAGGTACCACACAGCACAGTTCAGTTTGTTTTTTCAGATAAAAATTATTAATTCTCTTCAGATATGATGATAACAGATAAAAGAAGGAAGTTAGGAAGCTCATGAGAAAGAATTTAAATGTGATGAATCATCCAACCTCAGCAATGAACAATAAATGTGAGGAATTCTTCTTTGGTGTTACTTGGATTAGGCTGCTCAAGGTGCAGTCAGAGTGCAGGTCTTGGCTTCACTTTCCTTAAAATTTCTTAGAATAAAGTAGCTCCTGTGCTGTATCATGAAGGCCCAAATGACCAGGAGCTCAGTTTGGAAATGAATGTGCTCCCCTTGAACTGAATGTCAGTTTATCTTTTATATTCTGTTCTTAACAATTTGAGGTGTTCTGAAAGCACTAAGGACCCAACACAAGCAAAGTCTCCTGCTGGAACGAATCGTGTGGTGATAAACCCTGTGGTTTTCAGTTTTCAGCTTTATTCTTATTTCTATTTATTAAATAATTGCTTTGATTTTTTTTTTTTGTGTGTGTTAGAAACAGATTGGTTACAAGATGAGAGATAGCCTTTGGGGGGTTGATTGATGTCACTGCTGTGCTGTGCCTTTTAATGAGGTGTCAGTATTGCACCGGAACATGGAAATAAATGGCTTTGTGCCCATGTCATAACTCTCTTTCTATCTAGAAATAACAATTATGTAACAAATGCAAAAAGCAAAGACTCCCTAAAGCAGGACATTATGAAGTCCAAAATATGAAGAGGGGTCTAAAAGAGATTCTGTTCCCGAGGTGTAGGTCATCCCAGACCTGCTTAATGAAATGGTTTGGAATCACCCCCATCTTCCAAGACCTTAAATCATGGATAATTGGAATCTGGGAGAAGATCCAGTGAGAAGGCTGAGCTTCCCATGCCATCTGCAAACAGGATACTTGGCTGGATGAACTTGGTCTCTGCAAGGGTTTTATCCTATTGCACAGATACATCAATTACTGTATGAAGAAGTTTGCATTGGCATTTCCAGGGAGCAGTTTCTCAATCCCGTCTCACAAATCCTCATAAAACACATGATAAATGGGTACTTAGACATGTTCCTGGGTTAACTGATGGCTCTTGTAGCAACACAGGACATTTCAAAATGAAAATTTCAAAAGTTTGAATTTCAACTCCAGGAGGCAGAGGGTTTCTGGGGTTCGTAAGGTGCATTATTGCCATGCTTACAGCTGGGAGCTAAACAAGATGTTTGCTCAGGAAACTACTGAAGCACAGTGAAATATTCATCAGCAGAAAGGTGATAGTACAGCCAGGATTTTCAGCTGATGGAAGGGCAGAGACTGAGCTGGTGTAGCTGTGAGACTGCCATACAAATCTCTATATATAAATAGAGAGGTGTGTGTGTGTGTGTCTTCATTTATTTATTTAATAATATAAATAAATAAATAAATAAATAAATAAAATTCTATATATGTGTGTGTGTGTTTAAAAAATCTATAAATATATAAACCTCTGAAATTCCTTCCTGCGTGGCCGCAGTTTGGGGTTGGGAGGAGGCAGCTGCTGCACCTGCTGCCCTGGGTTGCACATCTGTGCATTGCTGCAGAGAACAAACCCCAGCCTTTGGGGCCTGGGGAATTGGCTCTGGAATTTCATTCCTGAGTAGCAGCTGCTGCTTTGTAAGACACAATTCCATGTACCAGGAATGCTGCTCCTTCCGGGACCCGCTCAGGGGCAAAATATTCACCTTGCTGACAGGGATGTCCAGGTGGTAAAACCAACATTAATACAAATATTGATGGGGTTGAAAGCATTCCCGTGCTGTGTTTGTCACACAGACAGGATCAGCTCAAGCAGCTGAAGTAAACACTGGCTGGCAGATCCTAATGACAGGAAAAGAAAAAAAAAAAACCTCACAAAAATGGCAAATATACATTAACAGCTTTGAAATTTTTCCTTATGTAGTAATTAATTTTTGAGGACACTGACACGGCCCTCTGTTTTTACATGCTATTTTAAACTTTATTATCATGCATAACAGCAGTAGCTTGCTTGACTTAGTAGGCATAAAAGGTGAGTTGCTGCATAACTGCTTTTGTTTCCAAATTACTAGGTAGAACTAAATGTTGTTTGCACCCTTTTGCTTCTCCCAGCAGCTTTGTGATTTCAAAAATAAACAGGAACCTCAAGCACCCAACAGGTTTTGGTGTAAACGCAATTCTGCTCTTTGGAATGTGGATCTAGTTACACAAACAATAACTATATTTGTGAAGGTGATAAGAACTAAATATGAAAAGCCTCTAGAACAGTCTTATGTACTTGGAAACAGTATCACCAACTTGATATGTTACAGAAATAATGGTGAATTATGAGAAATTATATCTAAATTAAATGGGTAAAGTGCAAGGGATTATCTTTATATATATGTATCAGTGAGAATTTGGGCTATTTTGAGGAAAACTATAATTAAGCTACAATAATTCCTTTAAATTTCACTTCTCTGTAAATTCATGTAGTAAAATGTACTATGAAAATCTGCTCACAGGCTGAAGATGTAAATGATAAAAAACAAAGCCAGATTTCAGGAAATGATGGCTTTTCTCTCCAGTTCTTTATTTTCAAGTTATGTAAATGCTGGACAACAAACAAAAAAATTTTTTTTGGTTACTCAGCTGATTCAGAAAATGCAAATAGCTATTTTTATAAGCCTTCAGTCACCTACTAGTTCTTGAGCCAACTTGAGTTGTTACTGTGACTCTACCAAAGCTGACAGTAGAAATGATAAAAAATAAATTAGCAGGTATGATTGCCACTCTCTTGCTTAGATAAAATTATCCAAGTATTGCTGGCTAACCTGGACTGAGTTTTTATTTATTTTCAAATGCAGGCTGTGTTTTCAGGAGTGTGTGGAGGTGCCAAGGGCCTGGAGGAATGCAGGTTTCGTAGATGTCACTCTTAGAACACACTGTGACAAAAGGGATAGCAAATTCTCACCGCATTTTCTTTCTCTTGGTGTCACTGATGGAGCATTTTCACAGGTAGGTCGTATTTCAAACATTTTTTGCTCTTTAGAGCAAAATTCTAGTTTTGTCTTTGAATCTGGCCTTTCAGAAGGTAAGATAGCCACACAGTATTCTGGATATTCACCCTGAGAACTGCTGCTTGGGAAAACAGTACATTTTTTATTGTGCATATGTAATTGAAGTTTGTTATTAAACAAATATTAAAAAAAATACATGCTGGGTTATTTCTTCCTCTGGGCTTCAGTGAAGGGCTGAGAACAGTTTTTACCTGAGCGCCACTGGCTGCTCCCTCAGGAGAGGTTTCGAGCCATTGCCCTGGTTTAACACTTAAAATCCTTTTTTTCGGACTTTTTCCTTAAAAACGGGGCGGGCCCCTCACGTCATCCCCGCGCCATCAGCGAGCGCCGCCGGTCCCAAGTCCTTTGTTTACCCCGGTCGCTGCCGATGGCGGCGGCGCCGCGGCGGGTGAGGGACCGACAGACCGACCCCGACCGACGGACCGACCACCCCGCCGGGGCAGCGGGAGACTGGCGTGGGGGAAAAGGGAGGGGCGGCGGGGAAAGGCTGTACCCCGCAGCGGCGCCGTGAGGGCTTGTCCCCTCTCGGGCGGTGTGAGGTGCGCTTGTCCTCCCTGCGGAGCAGCGAGAGGGGCTGCTGTCCCCTCAGGGCTAGCATGAGGCGGGAATGTCTGTGCGTATCTGTCCCACGAGCGGCGTGAGGCGGGAATAAACCCTCCCCTCAGGAGCGGTGTGAGGCGGGAATAAACCCTCCCCTCAGGAGCGGCGTGAGGCGGGAATGGCTCCTCCCCTCAGGGGCGGTGTGAGGCGGGAATAAACCCTCCCCTCCGGAGCGGTGTGAGGAGGGAATGGCCCATTCCCTCAGGAGCGGTGTGAGGCGGGAATGGCTCCTCCCCTCAGGGGCGGTGAGAGGCGGGAATATCTCCTCCCCTCAGGGGCGGTGTGAGGCGGGAATAAACCCTCCCCTCAAGAGCGGTGTGAGGCGGGAATATCTCCTCCCCTCAGGGGCGGTGTGAGGCGGGAATGGCCCTTCTCCTCCCCTCAGGGGCGGTGTGAGGCGGGAATGGCCCATTCCCTCCCTCAGGAGCGGTGTGAGGCGGGAATGGCCCATTCCCTCCCCTCAGGAGCGGTGTGAGGAGGGAATGGCCCATTCCCTCAGGAGCGGTGTGAGGCGGGAATAAACCCTCCCCTCCGGAGCGGTGTGAGGCGGGAATAAACCCTCCCCTCCGGAGCGGTGTGAGGCGGGAATAAACCCTCCCCTCAGGAGCGGTGTGAGGCGGGAATGGCTCCTTCCCTCAAGAGCGGTGTGAGGCAGAATATCTCCTCCCCTCAGAGGCGGCGCGAGGCGGGAATGGCCCTTCTCCTCCCCTCAGGAGCGGTGTGAGGCGGGAATGGCCCTTCTCCTCCCCTCAGGAGCGGTGTGAGGCGGGAATGGCCCTTCTCCTCCCCTCAGGAGCGGTGTGAGGCGGGAATGGCTCCTCCCCTCAGGGACGGTGAGAGGCGGGAATATCTCCTCCCCTTAGGGGCGGTGAGAGGCAGGAATGGCCCTTCTCCTCCCCTCAGGGGCGGTGTGAGGCGGGAATATCTTCTCCCCTCAGGGGCGGTGAGAGGCGGGAATGGCCCTTCTCCTCCCCTCAGGGGCGGTGCGAGGCGGGAATGGCCCTTCTCCTCCCCTTAGGGGCGGTGCGAGGCGGGAATGGCCCTTCTCCTCCCCTCAGGAGCGGTGTGAGGCGGGAATATCTCCTCCCCTTAGGGGCGGTGAGAGGTAGGAATGGCCCTTCTCCTCCCCTCAGAGGCGGTGCGAGGCGGGAATGGCTGTCCACTTCCGTCCGGAGAGGTATGAGGGACTTTTCCCGCAGTCTTTTGCCGTGTTCCGACTGGAAGCGGCCCGGTTCTCAGCCGTTGTTGCGGCAGAGAGACACCGAGGGGAGAAGGACGGAGCGGCTGGGCGCGGGTCGGGAGCCGTCAATGCGGAGCTGCAGCGGGTGCTGGACTCGCGAGGAGCCGAAGGTGTTCGGCCATCAGTCCTCGCTGTGCTGGCTCGGGACGCTCAGGTACCACCTGATGTTCTGAGCTGCCTCTCAATAAAGCCTCTCCTTTATTTTTACGCTCAGGATGTCCCTGCCAGCAAAGAGGTGTGGAAGGCCCCCAGTGTTGTCTTTTCTGGAAAGGAAAAGGAGAAAGCAAAGTCTTGAGAAAGCAAAGTCTTGATAGAAGAAGGGGGAAAACAAGGATTTATGTTTGGGAAGGGAAATCACATTGACCGGTGGCTGACACTTAAGGAGAAGTTGGATTTCAGAAACGATGCTGAAGTTGCAGGGTTTTTACTGAATATGTGAGTAGATTGTCACGCTACTCCTCTGTTTGCTAATAGCAAGTAAATAATTCTGAGTGTTGATACCAGGTGTGTCTTTTCTTTCTAGGTATGACAGCTATGCTCTGCTGTCAAAAGCTCTGCTCTGTCCCCTCTCTGGGGGTGCGAGAAGGATCACTGGGAAGGAAGAAGGAGCATTGTCAGCCAGCACTCCTTTAATAGCCGCAGATGGAACGTTAGTAGTGTCCTCTCCTTACTTGGGAAGGGTGGATAAAATATACCACTTGAAGGACTGTAGCTGACGTTTAAAAATAATGAGATAAAAGTTATATATCAAAAGGAAAATATGCAGCTAATTTTAGTTAAATTGAAGATTCTGAATATCTTTTGTAGAAGACTTTCTGTCTTTGTTCTCTTGGTTGTATAGTTGACCACATGACACTACTGCAGATGAAACAGAGGCAGAACTTTTTTGCAGAAGTGTTTCAGTTAACAGCCTGGGTTGTATTTGCAGGTATGACGATGACCAGCTGCCTAAAGAATCTGCTCGTTCTGGATTCGGAGATGTGAGAATTATAACTGTGAAAGAGGAGCAAGAGATGTTGGGGGACTGCATATTGACAAGGACAGATGACACATTAGTGATACTGTGGTTTTTTGCACGTTTCTCTTTTGAAAGTATTTTGAATTGATTTTATTATCACACTTAATTTTGTTTATTAGAAACTCATATCATTCATGCTCTGCTTCATTATCTAAAAGCATCTTGCTACATAATTGATGGTCCAGTCCTTCTGAAGCAAGTATCTGAAAGAGATGTTGGAAAAGTTGTAAAATTCCTGAGTACAAGCAGCAAACCCAGCGACTGCCGTCCTTAATTGTGTACAGGGTTCATGAGTGAACAAGGGAATACCCAGTGCTTTACATGTGTCCCCGTCAGCAGTTAGGCTTTTACAGTAGTGCAGTCTCCAGGCAAGTGCAACTGCAGATGCTTTACCTTCCTCAAAAGAAAGATGTTTCATTGTTGACCACCAAAGGATGTGTTAAACAATCTGAAAATAGTGCTGTGCTCAAGGAGGCCACCCCACCATGGACTGCTGGTGTCTGTTCCTGCAGTGTCTTCAGGAATTGGGGCAATCCCAGCTGAGATCAGAGGGAGCCTCCAGTAGGTATGCTTGTCCATTACTTCTTCTTTAGGTTTTGATTATCCACAACAGTCTTACTGAATAATTCATCCACGTCTTAATGTTCTGACCTTTAAAAAACTGCATCTTTTAATGTGTACAGGGAGACACTGAGGCCATGGGACATTGCTTTGGCATTGCATGTGTCCAAACCCCTCACCAATATGGTGAAGTATGTCGAGTACCTTGTTTGTCTGATTCTCATCATCCACTGTGGTTTTCCTTGTGACTTCCTAATTGTTCTTTCTTTTGATTTTAGTAGGTGAACAAGTTGGGGTTCAGAAAGCAATTCTATGGCAAAGAAGAATTCTTGGAAGCTAGGTCAGGAGCAAATAAATACCAGTGCTGATGAAGCTGAAAAATTCAAGTACATTCTTCAAAATAGCATTTTTCTCTGGCACTATAATTTTAGTTTGGAGTGCAGCAGTAACTGAATCCCTGGGACTGATTTGATACAGGTGAGACAGAGGGTTTGTGTTTAATTGATTGCTTAATTCAGCCTTCTGAGATATGAGAAATATTGTGGAAAATGGATTGGTATGAAAACAACTTTGTTGTCCTGAAAGGTAAGGCAGTGAGGCTTTGGAACAGTCTCATGATATCAGTGTGAAGGTTCTAAATCCTATCAAGTACATAAAATGCTGGACAAACGATCAGGCATGTACACAGCGGTAATTGTACAAGGCTAAGGAGCAACAGCTGCCTAAGAATGAGGAGAGTCAAAACTAAGAGGAGTTTAATGAGACAGGCATCCTAGGGCAGGCTGTGTGATTCCAGGGAATATTTACCTACCAGGAGTAGTTGTATAACCTCACTATGAGGAAAATACTTTTGTTTCAGTGTCTGAACACCACATCAGTGGTGACACTGTTGGGTTTGGTTTTGGCTCACAGGAGAGCAGTGAGGTAGTGCTGATGTCACTGAGGTTCTTTCTGGCTGTGGGATGTCCATACAGGGGTCAGATCAGTTGCCCAAAGTCCTGTTGGTAGCTGAACTTACATATTAAAAGTAAGACCAATCTCAATTGCTAACTCAGTGGTTTTAGAAATCTGGGCAAATAGAAAACTGAGTTTTCTTCAGAAAGGAGCAGTGCTTATGTTAATGTATACTTCTTTCTTGTTTTCAGAGGTGTGGTACTCCACTTCCTATTGAAGGGAGGTGATGCAGGCGGGTATTTCCTGCTTTCCAGGCACTTGGCTGTCATGCTTTCCTGTTGTTGTTTTGGGCTTTACCAAATATGTCTTTTCATTCTGTGCTTGTGAGGGTCAAGAAAAGAGCACGGTCTTGTTGTAGGTGCTTTATTGGCACATTCAGAATTAATAATCATAAAGCAGCTGTTGTATTCTAGGCTTTCTACTCTTGAGTCTAATTTTAGGTTGGCTAAACACTTGCTGTTAAGGAACTGCACACATCAAAGGCAGTGGAGGAAGAACACTTGAATTCAGCTTCATTGGTGGCTTAATGTTTGGTTTCTGCCTTGGTTTTGGAGCCTGATGACATTGGCTTTCAGCAGCTGTAGAGATTTAAGTTGATGGAGAAGCAAGTGGGGGAGGCCAATAGATTCTTGCCAGGTGAAATGGAATGGCTCTTTGAGTTGTGGCTATTATGAGGAGTTGGCAGGTTGATATAACAGGAAGGAAAGAATGTACAGAAATTCTGATTTAAAGGGGCATTAGTAGGGCAAAGCCAAATGGAAGGGTTACCAATCCACGTCCAGTAAAGTTTCTGAAGACAATCAGTCCTTCTCCAGTGCTTCTTCTGTTATTAGCTTCTAACGTTAAAATTTGGAATTTAACCGAGCTAATTTAAAATTCTTTTTCTGGTGTACATGTAACAAATACAAAGCTGTCAAAGCAGATAATAAACAATATTTTTTAAAACATATGTTATTTGATCTGACATTGAAAAGTAATGAGTCAAAGTAGTTGAACAGGGTTTTTTGAGGAAGCTTTGGGGAATTTGAGATTCTTTTACTGTTGTAGTAGTTGAATGATATGGATTCAAAAATTCCTTTACTGTGTTATAAGACAAATTCTCATGATAGAACTGCCCATGCCAGGGGGTTGGAACAAGATGGTCTTTAAGGTCCCTTCCAACTCAAACCATTCTGTGATTCTATGAACTGACTTTCTTGGGATTTGATTACGGATTGTATCTTTTTTTTTTCCTCAATTCAGTAAAAATGAAACAGAATACAAATACAAAATGGATACTTGGAAGTGTCACAGCAGTTCAGAGAGGATGGCTGAAGCGTGCAGTAGGATGAGTTGGTGTCAGTCAGTAACAAATGTTGAGTTGGGAAGCCTCAACTTTGTGGGAGACTTCAGCCTGTCCCTGTCTCCTAATTTGGCACTGGCAGCACCTTTTGTAATGATTTTGCTACACAGCTTTCTTTCCTCATAGCTGTGGGACTTTGCAAGACTCTATTGCAGAACTTCTCTTCATCTTGAGAAATGTGTTCTCTGGACAGCCGTGCAATTGCTGTCCAGACAAGGCAGTTGTAAAGTGCAATTCCCTTGGAAAGCAAATAAACAATCTCCAGGGAATGTCTAGCAAGCTGTTAATGCTATAGACTTACCATGACAAAGGTGAACAGCTGAGGTGTTTCTTAGCAAGCAGGAAAGTATAAGTTAAATTTAAAAGAAAAGAGGAAAGGAAAAAAAAAACTTATAAATATAACCTGCTTGGTAGGACAACTTCCTGTTCTCACCAAACAAATAAATTTTCAGTGCCTTATTTTGACTAGTTGCAATTTTTAATTGGCCTAAAAGATTTTGTATGTACTGCTTTTGATATCTAATGTTCATAGTTTGTTTTTAATTAAAGAAAGAAAAAAGAAAGAAAAAATCAAAAACAACCACCCCCACCCCTGTCAAACCACAGTCTGTGGTTGTTTCACTAATGTGACTTCAAAGGGACTGTAACACAGCTTTTCCTTACAGACAATTGAGTGGTTAGTCTCAGACAAGTAATTTATTGTAATGCTGAATGTTGGTCTGTATTTCACTATAGTGAAACCTCTATACATCATAAAACATAAGATGTTGGTCTCTTTATGTGTATTGCACATAGAAATGCACAAATGCACTTACTGTGATATTTCCTCTGATTTCCAAGTTAGAAGATTGTATTAAGGGAGTGCACTTCCCTAGATATAGTGAAACAATATAAACTTATTTCATGTTTAGGTATTTGAATGTCATATTGTAACTGTTATTAATGTGTTGCTTTTCAGGGTGAGCAGCAAGAAGAAAATCAAGCTCTTGCAAAACAATACAGGGGCAGTTTTTACTCCATTTTCATTTTACTATGAGGTTATAGTCAACTGTAAATAATTACTGTAAGTTGTGTGAAATTCCATGTTGTGTTGAACACCACATTAAACTTAGTTACCTAAAGTTTTATTGTGTTATGTTAATGTTTAAGTGTGTGGAGTGGATTATTTCCCTGGAAGAGTCTGTACAGAGTTTTCTGAGGGGCAGCAAAAGAGGACAAGCCAAAGTGCTCATGGTATTGCTAAACTTAGTCAGAATTGAATAACTTTTTGTAGGTTATCTTAATGACTGAGTTCCTTACATTTTACTTAAAACTCAGAAGGGTTAAGATAGAAGCAATATTCTAGTGTCAGTTGCAGCATCAAGTGTGCTTCCATCTGAATGTGTTTCTTGGATTGCTTCTCTTTAGGGAACAAATGTAACATATCCCATATATTGGAAGGCATTTGTGCAGTTGATTGATACCCTGGAAAACGATGGGTAAAAATGCTGGACTGTAGATTGCATTGTGTTGGTGCCTTCGAAAAAATGACTAATTGAGATCAGCTACTCTGGTGCTTATCTAAAATCTTCTGTGATTGAATCATTTGATATCTTGCTTTGGCTTTTGATAGTACAGAAGCTGATACATGAGCTGATACGTGATGCATCTTAACTATTTTCTCCTGTAACAGATAAAATAAGTGTAATTTCAGTAACTGAAGTTCTACAGAACGGTGTTGGCGGTTCTGAATGTTTTGTAGTTACCAAGTGTGAGTAATCCTGGAAAGGTTTTGAGCCGAGAAGCTGAGGTTGGTGCAGCATTCAGGGTATTCAGTGTATGGTTGTGAGAAACATGGAAACTTCCAGTGTTCTGATTATAACTTTTTTTTCTTTAACCACACACTTGCATAAGCTTTCAGGTCTTGATCTCACAGTACTCAAGCCAGCTGGGCTTTCCCACCAACTTACACCAGAACAGCCTCTCTGTGGGGAGAAATTCCCCTAATTAGATCATTATACTCTGCATTCAGTTTTTAAATGAGCTACTTCACTGCTGTAAGAAACTGCTGTGGCTCTTAAATATTATCTTGGGGCATTTGAAGTATCTGAATTCAACGGTGCTTTATGAACAATACGTTTTACTCTAGACGTTGCCCTGTTTTGGGCTTCTAAATCAAGACACCCCAAACAAGTTTCAGCTGTGTGTTGTGTTAAGCATGTTCTCATGAGTCATTGCTGAAAATACTGATGAGTGGATAGCAGGAAGGAGAATGCATCAAAGGAGGAATTCCAGAGGTTGGAGAAGTGGAGTTTCAGTTTGAGATTTGTAAATGAAATGTGGCTCAGAGAGGAATGGTGAACCTGAGCACTGTTTGTGGTTTGAGTGTCCTGTGCCAGGACAAGCCTGCTTCCTCTCTTTTTCCTGTCTCAGCAGAAGCAATTAATTTCATTTATAATTCCAGAGATTCCTCACCACTACAGCACTCAGAGCTCTGGCAGTGAGGATTGTGGTTTCGCAATTCTGAGGATTCAACAGATAAACTGGATGGTTCTGAGATCAGGTAGAGCTGATAAGTGAGAAGTTACATGTTCACCACCTCACTTAGGTCATAGAGCAATACTTCTTTCTGTAGTCTTGTGCATAAATGTAAAGCTGACTTGTATTTAAAATGCCAAAATCAGTCTGCTCTACTCAGTGCTGTGTGTACTCATGCTCTGTATGCAGTGTTCAGTGGAGCTGTATCCAGGGACTGCCCAGGGTATCTAGAAATAAAGAGGGCAAGTGGTTTTTTGGTATGTATCCACACACAGCTCCAGTTTATATATGAAACTTTAAACTAACATGGATTGAAAACAACCTCTGAAGGTCATGTCATCCACCCTGCTCCAAGCAAGGCTGACTTCAGGTTTGGATCAGGTTACTCAGAGCCTTGGCCTTCTGAGAACCTGGGTATTTTATAGAATTTTGAAATGTTGTTTCATAAAATATAGGATCCAGAATGGTTTCATCTTCCATTGCTGTTTTCCATTTTTCCTCTTACTGTAGTAGTCAAAGTCCTGATCCATGGCTTTTAAGATATGTGACCTGGCAGTATGGGAACCCTTAAAATACATTCATGGGGGCAACCTAATACAGACAATTTCTGATTTGAATAGCTTTGTCTGTGCTAGGTAACGTTGTGTGCATGTGGAGATGTTTTAATGTGTCACAAAGACATTTTCTTTCTCTGGCTTTAAGAGAGGATATGGTCTGAAGGGAGATGACTGCAGACACTGTGTTAAGTAGTCTTTTTTATGTGGTTACTATTGTGTGTTTCTAAACATCTCCTGTCTATAGTAGTAAAAATACTTTGGTAAGTGTGTATGCAGTAAGTAGAGACAGTGAAAAATTGGGGTCTCTTGTATGGACATGTGTTGCTATTGAACTTACATTGGTTCTTTGGCTTCAGTCAGGTTAAGTGACAAACTGCATATGCTTTCCTGAAAAAATGTTAGGTTTAGATATTTAACATCTATCTAAAGAAGTAATTGTTTTTCAAGATAGGCTATGCTTTTCTGAAGTTAGTGTGTATTCCTGTTCTTGATCTCCATGTCCTTGGAATACCTGTTAAATCTCATCCTTGCTCTTCCTGGTTCTCTACACTATTTTTTTCCCCTCCTATATGCTCCTTCTTGGTTGGTCAGCCTTGGTGCAGACATCAGAAGTCATTTCAGCAGAAGAATTTAATCACTCTTTGTAAGCTTTGTTTAAATAATAATTTCAAAGCAGTTTTTGACATGACCTATTTTTCAAATGAACACAGTAACACTAAGACAAGAAAGTGCTATCTTCAATGGCAAAAAATAAAATGCTATTGTAGTAGGATTTTTTGGAATTTAAAAATTCCATCATAGGCTACACTCATCCTGGCTTTGAGTATGGTACAATAGTGTTTAGCTTGTGACTCAGCTGTTGGTCTGGGATGACTTAAAGTGAGTCTCTGCAGAGCAGCTCTGATAATTCTTGTGCTGGTTTAAATCCCAAATTGGATAAAAGTACTTGGGGATAATAGAGTGCAACATATTTAATATATTCCAGTGACTTTCCTTTTTCAGAAGGGCAGGTGAAAGTAGAGGTTGTAGTCGATAATTCTCGTAGGTGAAACTTATTCTTGTCTGTAACATCCTGATTCAGTGTGTTGTGTGGGCTTGCAGATAGGAGTTTAGGTAAGATTTGAGCAAAAATACCTCACCAGGCTGTGCTTTGGTTGTGAACTTTGCTATAAATTAAGACAGCTGCAGGTGTGTTTTGTGAGTGTGTAGAAGAAATAACACTTCCTGTAATTCATATAGCTGTTGTCTCCCTATATCTGAAATATTCATTTAATATCTAAATTAGCAATTTTCCTAAAGTCTGATCATAAGATTTGCATAACTTTATTTAAAGACTGATGAATTATAAATAAATATGGAAAATGCAGGTATAAGGTACTTTTTCTTCTTTTTTAGGATAACTTCCACAAACCATAGCCAGAAGAGGATCTCTGATGGAAGTCTAGAAATGCTCTAGTGAATGTGCACAGTGTTCCTGTCAGACCCCATTCCAGGGCTGAGCAGGGCTGCCAGCCTATCCAGGGTAACTCTGGGGTGGGCTCATGTTCCAGCTCCCACAGCTGCTGCTGCTCTTCCCTTTTCCTTTTCCACTCTCCCCACAGGCTCTGACACACTTGGAGTCCATGTGATAACCTGGAGACAGGAACTCACCTGAATACACCCTCAGAAGGGTGGTATCTTTGACTGGGTTTTTCATTCCTGTCATCTCTTTCATGTGGTTTGTTCTCAGTCACACCAGGGAGGTGCTGTGAGGCTGGGAACCAGTGGCAAGCCCAGGAAATGACACTACCACTGCAAGCTTGGGATTGAACTGAGGGCTAAACATTGATCTGTGACGTGAAACACCTTTCCACCTTGTAGTCGTGCAGAAAAGCCCTGAGGAAAAAGCTGATCCAGCTATTCAGATCGTTATGTCAAGTTATTCTGGGACCTTAGGCAAATAATAACTATTTTTGGTGGCACATTTAAAGCCTATTGAGCATTAGAAATAGGATATTAAGGGTTTAACTTTAAATTATGAGCTTCCAGAATTCTGATTTTAAGAACTTTTTTCTTCATTTGTCTATTCTGCCTCATGCCTTCCTAATAAAAAAAAGCAAAACAGCTGTTAAAAGGAAAAAAAAGAGTTTTAGATGATACTTGATACTTTGTAGATGATTTTAATTCACTTGCTTCAAATTTTGATTACTCTTTGATATCAGATCTTTGTGGTGTAAAGTAGCAAAGGTGAGTTCCAAACTGCAGGCCAGTATTGATGTATTTAACGGTGAGATGACACCAGGTGTTCTCAAAGAGGGGGAGTTTTGTGTTTAAAATTCTGTATTGAGAATTGGAAGAAAAAAAATATTATTAGATACAAAAATGTCTCTTTTGGATGTCCAGTGATCCTCTCTCCTTTCCTGCTTCTATCCATCCTAATCTGGGTTTATTCAGTTACAGCTGTGAATGATGCTCTTCTTCCCCTCTCGTGTACTAAAACCCTGCCTCTGCAATTACTGCAACTGTTTTACTGGGGGAAATAGCCTTTCAGTCTTTTCTTACAAAGGAAGAAAATTAATGGAATGAGATTTTCAGCTGCATTTACATGTCTGGGTGCGTGTAAAGACTGAACAGAATCACAGGTGTCTGATTTTCAAAAAAAAGTTGATAAACTGAGGGAAAAATATTATCTGGAGAAGAAATTGAAGACTGTTACTTGTTAATTATAGGAAGCATGTTCTTACCTGTATTTGCTTTTTTCTTTAATCAAAATGGAGCAGACATCAAAGAATGAGAATGCATAAATCGTGACATTACAGAAACACATTTTGTTGTACAAAGGCTATTAGAATAAGAGACTTGAAAAGCTTCTGAGGTAGTGGGCTACCAGTTGCTGTACTTGGGGTGTTGTCATACCGACACAAACTCAATTCATAATGCTGCCTTCAGAGCGTGGCCAACCTGAGAGGGGGCCAAAGCCCCCTGCTCTGAAATCAAGATACCTTTACACTGAGCAACATTGCTCTTAAAAGCTGCAGAAAGTAAAACACAAACAAAAGGGTCAGGCCTGAAGATCAGGCAGGAAGACCATCACTGGCCCCAGACTTGCAAATCAAATCATTTCTGCAGAGCTCTGTGCCAGTATATGACAAAAATTGCATTGAATGATGTGTCACAGGTCAGTTTGCAGAATTGTGCTTACATCAATAATCAATTTGATTCCTGCAAATAACTTCTTACTAAGTGTTTTCTGGGGAGGAAAATAGCCTTATTAAGTAAAAGAAAGGCAATTTGAGTGAAAAGTGCCATTAGGGCTGTGATGAGGGGAAAATACAAATAGTCCCTTGAAACTGATTAGTGGAAAGTTAAAAATTCATTAGAATTCTGGAGCCTGCCAACACACTAATTAAGTTGTTGAGTTGCTGAGCTTCTCAAGTCATCCCCAGCACTGACCAGCCCCAGGGCAGTGACAGCAGTCTGCTTGTGTAGCTGCTCTATTTACAGACAGGTTCTAAATTTAATAGTGTTTTACAAATATATTTTGGGTTAGAAACTTTCATGGTCATCAGTGAAAGTTGACTGATTTTATGTTTGTGTCCTTGGGAGAAAGGGCAATTGTATTTGTGAGTTGCAACCTACTAATATTTCAACCCTATTTTAAATTCTCAGTTTCTGGTTTTATTTACATCTAAGAACCCTGTTAGAAAGTGGCTGGATTGTGTCTGTAAAGCTTTTGCACTCGGCAAGTTTCAGGTGGCATCAACAGCTTGTGATAAGTCCAAAAAGTCCTGCAGTCCTGTAGCTGATGCTGTGGAATGTGCTCTGCTGTGTACTTGATGCATGTTGCTGTTTTTCTCTAATGCTGCAGTCCATCCTCAGAAAAGCTTTAAGTGCATTTTAAAATTTTAATGTGCTATGGTCTATATATGTATTACACGTATAGAAATGCTTCTCTTCATGTTAGCTTTCCGTGATTTCTACTGAGCAAGCTTTGTTCTTCTGTTGTTTTGGGTTTGTTTGGTTTTGGTTTTTTTCCTGAGCCACGTGTTCAGGGGAGGACATTGGGAAAACATTCTTCCCACAGAGGTTGGGAGACTGCGGGCACTGCCCAGGCTCCCCAGGGAATGGGCACGGCCCCAGGGCTGCCAGAGCTCCGGGAGAACTGGGACAATGCTCTCAGGGTGGGATTGTCGGGTGTCCTGGGCAGGACCAGAAGCTGAGCTGTGATGATCTCTGTGGGTCTCTTCCAGCTCAGGATATTCTGTGATTCCTTGTCCCAGTTCTGCACCTCACGCAGTGATTTAATAACAGGCAATGAAAAACTGCGTGTTGCTGACTGCAGTAACTGTAACAATTACAAGCCAATTGTTCCACATTCCTCATGTGCTCAGTTCTGTCACTATCCAAACAGGCAGTTCCCTGGCAGCAGGGATGCCCCACAGAATGCCCTGGAATACAGGGCACTTGGAAACACTGGTGAGAAACTCTGGATCCTCATCACGAGGTGGGTTGTTTATTTGGTGGTTGGAATACAGTCTGTTGCATCATTCCTTTTCTGATACTGAAATGCAAATAGAGTATCAAATTAACCACAGGCTAATTCAATTAGCAAAATAAATTGAGGTGGAGGAGATGGGCTTTGAAGAACCCAAGTCCTCAGTAGAGAGATTTATTCCTCTCTTGAACATCTGTCAGTAATTACTGTCTCTGAGCATCAGTAGCTTCTGGTCACAGACTCTCTGCTGGCTGTTCCTAACACAACCCCGTGGTGGCCTTTGACTGATGAGATTCAGCTTCATTTCTTCATTTTTGTGCTCCTGATTGAGGTATTGTAGTGCCTGTGTGTTGGTGTTCTGAATATCTGCTGAAGGGAACTCTTTTCCTCATGTGTGGTTCTATTTTCCCCAAGGGTCTCACCTTTACAGTGCTTATAATGCATCACCCAGGTGAACATGTAGAAGTGAGTGACATCTTTCTGCCTCAATATTCTATATTTGCAGTAGATATAAATTGGTTTTCATTGATTTTTTTTTTCTTCTCTCCCTGTGTCAAAAAGCCTTTGGTATTGATATTTGGGCAATATTTCTTTTTTTTTAAAGGTAATCTCAGACCTGTCTGTGCTGTCCATTTTGTATTGCAAAGTATGTTAACATGAGTCTGAGTCTTGAAAAGATTCCTGTCCCTCCTGTCAGAAATGTTTGTATTCTCCCCTTGCCCTTCTGGAGGTTGCTTGAACACCTCGTGATTTGCGCAGGACTCAAACAGAATCTGTGCACCACAACATTTGTTTAGGTTTTTCCCTAAATCATTCTAAACAGCTATTTGTTGTTCAAGTGTTCCCTTCCCAGAAAGAAGTCAACAGTATAACTTTCTCTTTTATGAAAACTTTAAATGCTTTATGTTTTAAAGATTAGGTGTAAACTTAAGGAAGTTACATAGAAAAAGCAATTTAATGTGACAACCATTCTGAATATTTTGAGATTTATTAGGAAAATGAGAAAATCTTTGGGGCCAAACCTGAGACTCAATGTACTTCAGTATCTTGTTTTGTCTTCAGGAAGGACATTCTCAAGCAGCTCCATCTTATGTCAGTGTTACAGATGCAGTTGAGCAAGACTGGTTCTTGGTTGATTTTGGTATAAACAGAGAACAGAGGTTGGTTCTTGTGTTGGAGGATTCCTAACAGAGATGGAAAATGTCCTATTTTAAGTTGTTCAGGCTTTGGCTACGCATTAAAAATACCAATGCTAAATACTTTATATGGATGTGAAAAGCAGTGCTGCTGTCATCATATTCCTTATAGGATCTTTCTTTGTGTGCTTTGAATTCAGCCAGTTTCTTTATAGGCATCTTACAATATCTGTTTATGGAACAGGAGGAACTGTTTTTCTCACAGTGCTTTTGCCTTATTACATGATTTCAATAACATTTGTCTCTAGTGAAAACAATTGCAATTTCTTAACCTTTGTGTAATAGCTTTTCATACCTCAGTATCTCAGTAACTCACTTCTGAAGTTTGCTTTGTTCTGCAGTTATCCTGTTGGACACAGTAAGAAATATTTCAAAGGCAGACATAAAGAGAAATATGTCTTTACTTTTCACTGTTACTTTGTTTTTGGCTTTCTGTTGGCTGAGGAAAGAAAAGGCATTGATTTTAAAACAAATAAACCCAAACCAAACTGATTTTGATAAAAGTTTCATTTCTCTCACATTGAAACAACAAGTTTCAATTAGAAGGCTCTGTCATGAAAACAATATTTTAAAGGTTGTTTTTCTTATTGATTCTTGCCAGTTTACACTTTTTACAGGTTTTGATTTACCTTTGGTTATGTTTCATGTAGTTAATTTACATTTGAATTCAAACAGAGTTGCTGTACATTTCTTGATCCATCAAAGAGATAAGATGAACATTCCATTGCAGAAAAGGCAAAAGACCGTGGAGAAAATTCTTGCAGTAGAATTGTGGCTCATAACTGATAGCAGTTACTAATGATCAACATTCAGTCCAATGAGTGCTGCACTGATGAGGCCTGGTCCTGATTATGCTTCAGGACTTCATTGTGTGGAACTCTTGGTTAGAAGTGGGTAACAAAACTTCAATGCTTTTGAATCATCAGGTCCAATTTTAAACATAAAATAGAAGCCTGAAGAATAATTAACTATTTCTTTGGCAAAGGTCTGGGTCATGGAAGGCTGGATTGCAAAGCAAGGGGGGTTTGCATTTCCAGTTAACAGACACTGCTGCAGCTTCTAAAATCATTTTGTGGTGTTCCAGTGTAGAGTGCCTTTCTGAGTGATTACCTGGGAGAGTGGAACAGATGCTCTCTGTTCAAGGCATTTGAGTTTTCATGGTCTCACAACACATGGAGGATTGGGGGCTGTGGCTTTATCCTTTTGGTCACAACGAAGTTACTCCGTTCCAGCATGGCTGAGTCGACTGCTCGCCTCCTTGAACTGCTTGAGGTCAGTTATGTAATTGCTCTTTGCAGATAAGAATTCATTAGCCTGATTATTTTTCATAGCATTTGGATGACTTTCCCACCTGGAGAGGAGCAATTCCTCTGTGTCAGTGAGTGATTGCTGAGCCAGAATCTTTCTGCCTTGCACTTGTAAGAAGTGCTGACTGGTTCTCTGGGTTGTGTTAGGAAGCAGGCAGCCTGTGGTTAGAATGCAAAGGATAATAAAGCAGTTCTACCACCGAGCTGGCCAGCCCAGCGAGCTGCTGGGTGGCTTTGGCTTGTGCAGTGCTCATTTCCCTTCTCTCCCAGGTCAATAGCACGTTAACAAGTGGCAGGTCAGGTAGCTGTGTTTGCCCTCCTCCCTGTTCCTCCTACAAAAAATGTGTTCTGGATGTCTTAGGTTTTTAAAGAGTATTGCACTTTACAGCTTTATTACTTAAAGAGGTGTGAAAGTCATCCATAAAGGAAAAAATGCTAACATTTGAGGTATAGTGGTTTATTTTCTCCTGTTATTATTAAAGTCACTTCAGAAACTGGGTGTATCTGGAAAGCTTCCCACCATCCCAGCCATTTGCTGTTTTCAATATTTTGCAGCAATTACACAGTGCTTTTTTAACACTTTCCCCTTGACCGAAGTGCATTTGTGAGAAAATGACTAAATCACAGCACGGGTCCTGCTAAGTTTTACACACGTTGTTAAATTTAAGCATGTGAAGAGCTCCAGGATAGTTATTGGGATTACTCAAAAATGTGGCTGTGGGTTTGAGGCTCTGCTGCAGGAAGCTGTTACTGCTTACTAGGGGCTTCTCACCTTGGGAAAGGAAAAAATGTGCTTGTCAGGTGCAGGGATATTAATATGGGAAATCTTTCTTCATTCAGTTGTGCAGGGTCTGGTATTTGGAGGGCTCATTTTGTTATATTACACGTGAATGTTACTGAAGTGGTTCTGTCAATTAACTTTGTAGGATTTTGTTTACTAAAAATCAAATCTCACTGGAAGCCTGGGACACTTGCTGTAATAAAAAGATTATGGATAGCTCCTAATAGCTTTTAAAAGCTGTTTAATTGCTGGTTGTGTCAAAGTAAGCAATTAAGGTCACTTGATTATTCATCATATTCCTCTAGTAGTAGTCTGTGCTTGGGATCTGTGAAAATGTGCATCTTGAGAAGCTGCTGCACTCATTCATAGCCCTCAGTACAGGGCACATGTAATAAGAAAGAAAACTTCATTCTATGGCAGTGCTAGCCCCAGCACAAGCAGCTGTAAATGAATGTCCAGAAGCTTCAAGGAAAAATGAAAAATCTAAAAATGTGTAGTCATTTAAAGGCAGGTTGGTCACATAAAACTATAAATGGATTAGCTCTCTTAGACAGTACTTACACATTTCTATTAACCTCAGGCCAGATTGTTTTAAGATTAGATGATAATAGGTGCTTAATTTCTGTGATGCAGTCAGATGCTGCATAATATGATGGGGACTGGATAACATTGGGTTACTTGGCATGAAGTAGCAAAATGGAAGAAGTGCTTTGAGAGCTTGCTTAGCACCAGTGGCCATTGCAGAAGTTTGTTGGGATGATTAAATTTTGGTCAGTAGCTTCATTCTGTCCTGAATAGTTAAGGTGGATGTAAGGCAGACAGAGAAAAAGGCCTTTTGCTTTCAGCCAGCTAGCAGGGAAAAAAAAAAAAAGTGTGAAAGAGGATGTATCTGCAGTGCAGCTCTGACATCAGGGCCAGGTTTTGTTCCACGAGTGGATTTTTGGGGATCCCAGACACCCAGAACAGAGAGAATGTTCTGTCAGTGTGAGCTGTTCACATGTACCTGCTCTGATTCCTGCTCTGTGCAGCACGGAGCAGACCTGCGCACGGGCAGGTCGGGGTGACCTGTGCCTGTGCTGTTGTGATCACAAAGAAAGTGACTAAATCTGCTCCAATTTAGAAAAACATGGACAGAAGGATCTCAGCCGTCCTCTTGAAACGAACAGAGCTCCTGACAATGAGGTCTGGTGTTTGCTCTGCAGTGCTGCTCATGCAAAAGCAAACAGCCCTACTGATGTTCAGTTCCTTTCCACAGAGCAGCTTAGTGCTGGTGGGACCCTCGAAAAGACATTTTAGTGCAGACAGATTGCAAAACTTCGGCATTCCGTGTCAGTGGCTGTGTTCTCTGTGTTGTTCTGTATGAACGGGACAGGATTTATATCAGCTTTGTGAATTCAGTACTGCTTGTTATTAATGAATTAATACAAATTAGGAAAGCTGTGATTCACATAACGGAAAATGGTGAAGTAGCAGCAGTGCCTTGAAGTTCTGCAAACTGAGCAACCATCAGGGTGGTGAGAAGTGCTGCTGGCCTGATGGAAATTCACCTGGCTGCTCTCCCATTCTGCCAGTTTTCTCCCTCTGCAGGCGTGGGGTGTGTTAGGAGATGGCAATCCATGGATAATTCCAGCCAGCAGGGCCCTCAGGATCCCAAACCGATTGTTAGCAAAGCAGGCACAACATTTCTGTTGCCAGCAGAGCCAAGGGATAAAAACAAGCTGAGAATCAGGGAGTCATAACTGCCTCTCTGATGCTCCACATTTTCTGTGCCAAACATATGTTGGTATAGAAGAAAGTCTGATTCTAAATACCAAAGTGTGGGCAAGATTTAACTAAAGTTTTCTGTAAAAGAAACCAAAGCTCTAAACTGTTGCTATATTTTACTGCATCTGCTGTGCATATGAGATTGTGTAAATGGTCTGAACCAGTATGGAATTACGTTGTAGTTGCCTATAAGAAGTGCTGATACAATCCTAAGGGTAAAACTAAGGTTTGCCATCACTTTGCAGGGAGCAGGTACCATATTCTGTTCCGAAGCATTCACAAAATAGTTCTGCAGTTGAAGATGTGTTGACTCAAATGTGCAAACCCAAAAGTTTCAATTTCAACTTTACTGCTGGATGTTTGTTAGCAGGCTGACTGGTTTTTGGCTGAAGTGTAAAAATGTTTAATGACTTGTGAACTCACAGAACGGTTTGGATTGGAAGGGACCTAAAGTGCATCCCCCTGCCATGGGCAGGAACACCTTCCACCAGACCTTCCTCCAAACCTCGTCCAACCTGGCCTTGAACACAGCTGGGGATTGGGCAGCCACAGCTTCTCTGGGCAGTTCTTTTTATGAATAAATAATTGTGAGTTTCAGTACTGTGAAAACCCCAAACAGCACACCCCTTTTCTCAACAAACCACGGTGAGGTGATGGAGCTGTTACGGTGACATGTTTGTAGTGCATATGTTGGTAAATAAGCATGAATACATTTTAGCACCCTCTTCACAGTTTATAGCCAAAAGCGATTAACTGTTTACTTTTCAGTTTTGACAGTGCCTGGTCCCTGTAACAATGAGTATTTGGATCAGGTAAAATATTTGCATTGCAGATGCTGTAATTTGATGAACTCTGTGACATTAATGCCATCTTTTTTGGTAGCCTGTACCATTTTCAAGTCCAACGCCTATGGATTCTCACTTGGTGTTTCCATGCTGTTAGCTGTGCCATGCCCTCGGAGCAGTGACACTCGGCACTCGTGTCAGGTCACTCACTGCTTGTGCCCTAGTTCCTCTGAGGAAACTGGGGCTGAGCCGAGGCGAGTGCCCAGACACAGCCTGCCTCACCTGGAACATTGGAAGCACTCTGCTGACTGTCCATGGATGTTACAAAACTCTGACAATGCGGCGTTACCTTTAGGTTCAACGTGACCCTCAAAAGGCTGTCAGATCAAGCTTTTAGTTTTATTTTTATTATTTGTTAATAATACGGTCATTTGAGGCTAAATCTGAGCAGTTACCCAGCCCTCTCCTAGAGGTTCTCGCTCACCCTCTAGCACTATTTGTCTACTTGTATTTATTTATTCCATTCTCGATTCTTCCCCCTCGCCCCGCGCCCGGTGCCGTTCCTGAGGGCGCTGCTGGCGGACGGCAGGTGCGGGGCCCGCGTCCCCGCCGGAGGCTGCAGGTGGCCGAGAAAAAGGCAAGGGGGCCCAGAGCCGGCTCCGTCCCTCCCCTCCCGCCCGTTCTCCTCCCCTCGCGGCCGGCGGGCGGGAGGTGCTGCCCGGGCAGCTCCGCCCCGCTCCCCACGCGCGGCTCCGCTCCGCTCCGCGTTTTCCGGGCCGCGCCCCTGCGCCCGTGCGCCGACACCCGGACGTGCGGGGCCGGCGCCGCTCGCCATTGGCCGCGCCGCCGTAGCCCCATGGGCGTGCGGGCCGCGCATTGGCCCCGCGCGCTGTCAATCAGCGCGCGGCTGCGTCAGGGCCGGGTGCGCGGCCCCGTTCCCTGCTGTGTGCGGGGCCGGCGCGGGGCCGGTGCGGGCGGGGCCGCGCCTCGCTCGTCCCTCGCTAAGATGGCGGCGGCGGCGGCGGCGGCCGTGGCGCGGCTCGAGGGCCGGGAGTTCGAGTACCTCATGAAGAAGCGCTCGGTGACCATCGGCCGCAACTCGTCGCAGGGCTCGGTGGACGTGAGCATGGGCCACTCCAGCTTCATCTCCCGCCGCCACCTCGAGATCTTCACCGCCGCGCCCCCGCCGCCGCCGGCCGGCGCGGACGGGCCGCCGCCCCCGCCGCAGGGGGACCCGGCGGGCGGAGCGGGGGGCGACTTCTACCTGCGCTGCCTCGGCAAGAACGGCGTGTTCGTGGACGGCGTGTTCCAGCGGCGCGGGGCGCCGCCGCTGCAGCTGCCGCGAGTGTGAGTACGCGGGGCCGGCGCTCCGGGGCCCGCCGGAGGCCGCGGGTGCACATGGCGTGTGACAGGCGAGAGCGGCCCCGTCCTGCCCGCGCCTCCGCCGCCGCCGCCCGGCACGGCCGCCGTGCCCTCCGCCGTGTCCTTCCCCCGCACGCCCGCCCCGCCGCAGCCCCGCTCGGAGCGCCCGGCGCGGGCCAACGAACCGGCTACCCCCGGGTGCTGGTCGCGGGCGTCAGGGCAAACCTGCCGGGCGGCTCTGCGCGGCTCCGGGCTGCCTGGGTCGAGGGTCGGCGCTGGGGGACTCCCGTAGCCCCCTCGGTGCTTTGGCGGAACCGGGGGGTTGTTCTGGTTTTGGTAATACTTTCTTTTGCTTTGCCTAATTTTAACGTTTATTCTTATGGGTAAACTGAATAATCCACGCGAAATGCTTCTGCTGGCCTTAGCGTTTTAGAATGTTTTCGTTACGTGACAACAAATGTATTAAGAGGTTTTAAACGGTAATACATTCCTTTGCCATTACCAAACATTAACTGTCTGTGCGAAATGATTTTCTAGGGCAATTCGTGAGGCCTGCCCCACGTTTAAGGCTGTGTTGAGCTGTAAATAAGCGATTTGTGCTCTGAGGAGTCACATGCAGGAAAAGTGAAAGTGTTTTGGTTTAGTGTATTTTAGCTGCCTTGACTAAGAGATGCCTCAAACATGACGAGTGCTGTACCTTTATAAAGCACATGCCATCAGTGACACAGCCTTAATGCCCTGTGAGCCTTTAAACTGTGTTTAGGACACTGATGGTGTGTATTTTCTGCTGTGTCGGCCTGATGTTAGTTTTCTTACCTGGTTTCTCTGTGAAAATCAAATCGCCTTACCTTGCTGCTTTCTAGGAAACGCTCATTCTGAAGGACTTTAACAGTGCCAGTGTGTAGTCCTGACTATAGTTGGAGGACTTGTTTTGACCTTTAACTGTCAGTTCTATTTTTGCATTCTGCTTTTAATATTCATAATTATTTGGCATGTGGTTAATCTGTATTTTAATCTAACACATTTATGAAATGTAGATCAAATACTTTTGTCTTTGTAAGCACTGTGGTATAATATACTATTTGTAAGCACGATTGTGCATGATCTGTGTTGATTTCAAACAGTCTAGAATTAGTTGGAGTAATTAAGTCAGTAACATTCTTTTAAATGCTTAAGACCTGAGGAAAAAAGAAGTACTTCTTCTTCATGCTGTCCACTGATTTGTAATTTATTCTGGTTCTTTCCATCAGTGTCGTTTTTCAAGTGGAAAGAAGATTCAGAAGGATTTTTTGTCTCACTTTTTTATTGAACAATGATGAAAAGTTGTGTGTAGTTAAAATTTCTTCACCGGTCAATGTGGGTGGTGGTGCAGGAGCTGACATTTGCTGTGTTCAGAGGTGACACCATTCCTTGGGCCGTGCACACACAGCCCTCGGTTCCCAGAGCTGGTGGAAGCGGCAGATCCTGGTTACAAATTGGAGGTGTAGGTCAGGAAATAAAAGGTGCCCCTGGAGCTGGAGCCATGCAGGGGGGTGAGCATCACCTTGGAGGGCAGGAAGAGTCTACAGCCCCAGAGTTACAGTGGTGATTAAGAGCAGCTGCTACTTTGTTGCTTTATTAAAAATAAACCTGTTTCTAAAACACAGGTCTTACTGGGGTGGAATGGGGAAATAGTAGTTTCATTATTTGCAAAGCTTGTCTTCAGGCAAATTCAAGGTGCTCTTTCCTTTTGGGAAGTCCTAACTGTGGCTTGCTGATGGCTAATAGTCCTGTTCTTGAGTTTTGTTGTAGATTTAACTGGTCACACTGAAGGTGGTCTCCTGGATTTTCAGAGTCAAACTTACTTACTTCAGTATGATGTAAACCTTAATTAATGGTTGAAGTGTGATGGGAAAGAAAGTAGTTTTGGTGTGAGCTCAAGATTGATGATTGCCAGCCTCCAGCTCAAGTAATCACCAGATCTATTTTTGTTTTCTTTAATCCTACTCTGCTGCCAGTAATAAATATGCTTTGCCTATGACTACACAATCATTGGAAATTGTAATGGCAGGTGAAGTTTAAAAATTTCAGTCTGGCCTGCTCCTTCTGTTTGTTTGTAAGTGATCCTGGAAACCAAGAATGGGGGGGTCCATCTCTGTTTTGTCTGATTAATAGTGACTTACAAAGGTGCCAAGTACAATACTCTTACAGACTTGAAATGTCTTATTTGCTTGTCACTAATAATTGTATGTAGTTCCAGTGTCCTTGGCCTTTTTTTTTTTGTTTCAGCACAATGTTTAAATTTGACTGCATTAATAATGTTGCTGAACTCCCTGTTTTTGGAAAGAAAAACCAGAAATACACTTTGGTAGTCTCCTGCAAAACACACATTTTAAACATCTGGGGAAATTAAATTATTAATGTGAGAGTATACACTTACCTGTAATAAAGGCATCTTTTTTCTGCAGATAGAAATGTCATGAAACATGGAATTACTGTGCCTTAAGATAAGTGTTCTGGTTGCTATTTTTAATGCCTCCCTGGAAGCCTCACTGGCAATTCAAATGTTGAAGTTATCAAGCAGGAGGTAATAGCAGTGGGAAGTGTGTTTTTGTTTTTGCAGTTCTTGACAGACTCCCATCCCTACTTGTGTATGTACAAACCAGCTGTCGTCTTGTGAGATGAATCAAGTGGGGGTGGGGAGAAAAGAGCCATTTTTGAGTGTGTCCAGCAAGGAGCTCTCCTGTCAATGCCATGGCACACATGGGATGAAAGAGGTTGCAGAGACTCCTGCTCAAGACACCCAGATGGAAGCAGTGCAATTATTTTCATACAGCTGCCTTTGAGATGCACAGGCTGTCCCTCTCCGGTTCGTAAAGTTCACGTTTTTTAATTGCTTTCATTTGCTGCCTGTGGAATTTCCCCTGCCTTCAGTGAAAGCATTGATTGGATATATTGCTAGGTAAATCATAACATCAATATTTGCTTTTGAGGTACTTGGCTGGAAAAATACCTTTTGTGCTGGGCAGAGCGGAGGTTGTTGTCGGAGCTGTTGTGTACAGCTTTTGGAGAGGCAGGATTCCAGACAGATGTAACTGATACAGCTGGAAAAACAGCCAGACTTCTGGGTACAACTGCTCTGAAGGAGTGCTTTTGTTTTGTTTTGATTTTTGGGTTTCTCGGATGTGCTTTGTGTATTGGCCTTTGAATTCACAGAACTCTGGACATCTTGGACTTAACTGTTCTGAGGCAGTCTTACTCATTTTGACAAACCCATAGATTTTGTATTTTAGTCATTAGTTTTGGTTTTCTTTTGTGGATGTAATTTATGATTCATAAACAAGATACCTTGAACATAGGAGCAGCATTTTGAAGTCAGATCACAGATGCATTTAATCCATGACCTGCCTTCAGGAGTGGTCAGTAGCAGATGCCCAGGAAAGAGCATAAAAATTGATTAATGGAAATGGTTATGTTTCCCTTGGTTTTTCTTTTGGATCCAAAGTCAGAGTTCAATTCTTTTTGAGTTAAAATAATTTACTGTTTGCAGTTCTTCTTTCTCTTTTTTTAGTAGTTGAGTTAGGGTAAACCTCTTCTATTGCCCAGTATCTTTGGGTAGTGAATTCTGCAAAATAATTGGAGCCTATGTTGGGAAAAATACCTTTTTGCTGAGTTTTTGGAAGTTGATGCCTGGTAATTTCATTTGATCCAACTGAAGCTCTTTTATAGTAAGAGACAGTAAATAACTCTCCCGTTCTGTCATTCATTCTGCAGACTTCTTTACATTACTAAGTGTGGGTGCTCTTACAGTAAATGACATCAAATACGTTTTACTTTAGCTTAACATTTACTGAGTAATCCTAAATTAAACCTATGTAGCTGAAAACTAAAATTTAATTTGTTTGTATTCTTCTGCTTTTCCTCCTGGTAATACAGAGAGCTCAATCAATAGTTTTAGCTTGGTCTTGTAGTCTGGAGCTACAAACTGGGCTTATTGCTGCCTTTAAGCAGTAGAAATTCTCCTGCTGATGAAAGCTGGTCGATTCTGAGCAAGGATCAAGTCTATCTATTCCCTGAGTCAATTCTTTGGAAAAGTTTATTGTGCTCAGTGTTACCTGCCTGGGAATCAGATTGTAAAGAGCCTCAAATATATCAGTGCACTTTATTCTATCATCTAATAGCAGTTACTTAAATTATGTGTAAAGTTGTGATGTCTGTGTGGTTGGAGCTGTGACTGTACATGTGCTCCATGGAAATTTCTCACTGGAAACTTCTGCAGTTTGGCTTAACAGTGGAGGTGAAAAGATCATAACATTTCCTTGGGTAGTGTTCCATGGTAGCTAAGGAAGAACATGCATTGCTTGGGTTTGAGTTATGATTTATGTTCTAAAGGTTTTCTTATGAATAGAACTGTTAGATACTCTGAGCAATCAAACAAAACACATGCTTCAAGGAATTGGTGTTACCATATTCTTGCAGTCTGTCCTGCCAGTGTGCTGTGAGTCCCTCTGGCCCTGTGGCACCTGCTTTCTCCCTTCCTTGACACCACTTCTGACAGACACCCTGGCTCCCCAGGGCGACCGCTGCCTGAAAGCTGGGGACGCCTTGGCATTGGTTTGTCTTCAGAGGTGTGTTTGGAGCTCCATACCAGCTGTATTAAAACTATCAATTACAGATTGCCTCAGAGCATGAAACGAAGGAGCATTGGGCTTGGCTGTGGCTTGACAGACTCCAGAAACTTTTATTTACTGGTCCTGTGCCATAGTGACTAATAAGGTCAACGGGGCTGTGTTTATAGGTGGGTTTTTGGCTACTTTAAAGTAGGATTTGCAAATGTCAAGCTCAGTAGAAGCAGTGTTCTCACTTTAGCAGATCTGATTGAAAAGGAGCGTAGGAGGAAGGTAGAGCACATATGATTTGAAATGAAAATAGAGATGAGCGGGAAGTTTCTATAGTAATAATTTGTGTTACAGTTGTTTCTGTCATCTCTTTTTTTCATATTTGCCTCTCAATGACACATGTCTTCTGAGTGATTTTTTTTTTTGTTAATAAAGCAGTGTTGCAAATTGTCAGACACCAATCAGGTAATTGAGGTAAAGCTTAAACAGTTTATATTTGGATTAATTTGCAATATGCTTTTTCTGTTGGTATGATTGGTATGTATATGAAACATCCTTACCCAATTCTACTGATGCTACAAATGTTCTTACATCTGTAGTTAGCTATAGGAGGAAGTAGATTCTTTGTGTAGTTCTATGAAATACTACGAACTGGAAAATCATCCTTAAAGCCTGTGAATTTCCTGTAAATTTTCTATGACAGAAGCAAGATCAGTGTCATTTTGGTTTAAAGGTGCAAAGTCAGTATTAAAACTGTCTGTTCCAAGAATCTGCAGTTGAAAGAGAGTTTTGAGATTCTTACTTCAGTTATAATAATGAGGTAGGCGATATGCAAATGAAATAATTCTTTGCATTGATTAAATCAAAATACCAAGGTGCCATGTTTGAGTAGGATGATACACTTAATCAATAGCAGAAGTAGTAAGTTAAACGAGCTGATAAAGAAAATAAGCTAATCTTTTACCCTGTCTTTTCAAAATAAATGTATATTATTAATTTGCTTATAATTAGGTATGGGCACTTACAAATACTATTCCTTCTTGAAGGGGGATGTGTTTTAGAGAATAATTCTGCTGTGGAGGAGTTCTGCTGCTGTTGGGTTTTTCTTTTTATTTTTTTCAGCATGTACAATTGTCATGGACAGAGCAAAAGGTTTTTTTACAGTCATGCCTGAGCTATTCAAAATAAGATTATGCTCCTCGTTTGCTGTATTTTTCAGTAAATGCAGCAACTCTTCAAGACATCTCAAGTCCCATTAACTTATATAAAATTTTGTAAAATACAGGGGAAAATATCATTTCAAAAAAACCATGCATTTGTCATGTGGTGTGAGGCCATGGCTTTTGCAGTTATAAGGAGTTTTCACAAGAGTTCACTAATAAGCTGCTGTGTGTGCTGAAACCCTGGGAAGGTGCTGGGTTTATCTGCTGCCTTGCTTGTTTTCATGATAAAAAGTTGATGTGTAGTGACATTTGTTTCCTGCGACTTCCTGCCTTTAAGGAGTTTTTTGACCTAGATAAAGCAGTCGGAGGGGAGGAACCATATTTATTCTGCAGCTATTCCACATTGGATGGTATAGGAAATAAATGTTCCATTCTCCAGTTAAGATTCCCACACTGCTGTTTGATCACTGAAGGGAGCTGAGGCTGCAGTGAGTTACACTCAGTGAGTTCTTGCAGAGCTGCTGCAAGTTTTTTGACACATCATTTTTTGTAGGGCATGAGAAGGTCTGTGCATGGCTGGAGTCTGGTTCTTCACAGCTGTGTGTGTGATTCTGCTGCAGCCCCTGCACGTGCTGCTCTCAGGTATTGCCAAGCAGGAGCTTGGACAAAGCATGGTCCGTGTGTGCTGGAGGAAAGTACTGCTGGGAGGAAAATCTTCAGTATTTGACATTTTGGTGTCTTAATAAATATTAATATGAACGCACCACCTTTGTGTTTGTCCATGTGCACCAAATGAAATGAAAACCATGAGGAGATTGGCAAACAGGTCTGTCCATGCTGATCCAAACGTTTCTGTTGACTTCATCAAGGAAGCTCCTGTGACAAGGCTGTGCATGGAATTGAGAGTTTGGAGAGCCAGAGCAGTAAAGTAAAAATGCCAGAGTCCTGTCATTATCAGGGTGTTATGAAGTGGAACAAAATTAGTATAAAGCTGACTGGAATTAATTTTAATTCAGGGCTGGTTTAAGGCTTAACTTTAAGAATTACAGAAGGAAGCTCCAGCCAAAGCCTTGCTGAAAGCAGAAGTGACTTCAGTGTTGGATCGGACTGCTCAGCACCTTGTCCATATGGATTCTGTGGGGATGGGGATGGTTGTAACTATGAAGTGCTTCAGGTAACTACAATCCCATATTGAAAAAAATGTCTGTATTCCCAACAGCAGAACTTAGGGAGTGCATGGGCTGGTTAGAATAATATGCAGCTTGGTGCTAAATCATGATTAGAAATATCTGATCACTGCTGGATTTTTTGTGGTGATCTGGAGTGAATGCAATTACTGATAAATATTTACAGTGTTGTAAACAATGTCCTCACAAATAATGCGGACAAAAAAAGGTAGAATGAATCAATTTAAAAAACCCCAAAACGATGTCATCTGGAAAAGTACACAGGGCAGAACTACAGGGTGGAAAACTGTTCTGAAAAGCAGCAGTAGAGTGAAAGCCATGAGTGCAGAGGGATCATGAGATGCCTGTTCTGAGATGATGTGTCAAGGCACTGATGTGATGACTCTGTGGAAACTGGGGAGTGGCAGCTGGTGCTGGAGCTTCACATCATTCTGGAATCAAATCTGTGTTAAAGGATCTTGCAAAACTGCAAGGACTTAAGGAGAGGATTGCTAAAAAGAATTGAAGGCTGGAAGAGTGGGGGACATGAGGGGTTCAGTGTGTTTGTTTTATTCCAAAGGAGTGTGAGGTGGCTGGGTTGGTGTAGGTGGTTTTTATGGGGCTGAGTGAGAGTACTAAAGGCTGTCTAATGGATCACACACAGGTGTGAAAGGCTGTAAACTAAATTGTCAAGGTTTGAATGAAGCTGTGTTGCTTTCAAGAGTGGTGGGATATCTATTTCACCATTTTCCTCTGATAAACAAAAAGATAACCCTTGCTGCAGTCAGCCCTGGTGCAGGGCAGGTATGGCTGGCTGATGTGTCATGGCTTAGGTTAGCAGAGGTAAAGCTGAAGCTTCTTTACTTCCTCTGCAAGTCTTTCTAATAAACTGTCATGGGGTTATAGCAAGAGACCATTTTATTATGTGTTGTAACAAAGAGTCAATATTTGTCTTGGTTTGAAATTAAAATTCCTTCTAAGGCATCAGACATCCAGTGGATATTTCTTTATTTACACTTGCCAGTAGTGTTCTCACACTGATGTTGTTGCTTTTGTTCACTATGTCATACTCTTCATATTGGAGGAGACTGTACAGTTTCAGAGATAATTTTTGTGTAGTATAAAGTGATTCTGTGAAAGCTTTTGTTCTTTGAGTCTTAGATACAACTCATGAGGTATAAGCCACTTAATTCTTGTGTTGATAAGAAATCAGGCTAGTGTATAATGGAAAAGGTCTTTACATCTTGTAGTGAACTTAAATTCAAGTTTTTCAGTTACTTTAATGAAGATTAAATGTATGGTTCTGCTTCAGAAATGATGTGGATGATATAATGTATTGATAGAAGTTACTTTTAAATTCTGATTTTCACTGATGTGTTCCTGTATGGGAGCAGGTATTTTGCCTACCCTTTTCCTTCTTGACTTCCTTTTTTCCCTGTCACAGCTGGGAAGAAGTAGATGCTTCCTTTGAAGCATCAGTTTCCTCAAAAAGGTATAGCTGAAATGTTGGTGTCTTAGCACAGTGTAAAATACATGTTTTACTACCTGTAAGGTAAAAGTCTGCTTATGAAGATATAAACATAGTTAGCTAGCTTTTGTTTGTTTGTTTTGATGTTCTCTTTGTTGTTTTTTAAGACTGAGAATACAGAAAAAAATTCATTTATCACTTTGTATTGTCCTCTGGACATATTTGGGTGTTCTAGGCAGAATATAACTTGAGCAGACAAGGTCTAGGCATGTAGTTTATACACATCTGTAGTATTAGACAGACATATATTATATATTGTATATATAATTTATATATACACAATACAATTATATATATATACAAAATGATTATTTATAATGGTATCTTATACATATTATTATCTATATTTCTGTTGCTTACAATCAGTGCAGTAAACAAACAAGGGAACTAGTTGGGAAGGATAAATGATGGAAGCTGGCTCTTACAGAAAAGAATTTCCCTCCTTGGGTGATTCTGTAATCTTCTGACCTTTCTAGGCAGGTGAAGAAGGCCTGCAGAGCAATGAAGGAGACAGAGAAATAAGATTTTAAAACGAGTAAGGCTTAGAGAAGAGAAGGGCGAATTTATTCACGTGAAATTCTCTGTGGGGATAAGTTTAAATTTGAATCAGAACAAACTGATTCTTTAAGTAAAAATCATGGTAAAGAGGATAAATGCCCTCAGGCACATGATGGGATTGTTAGGGTTGCCACGTGCAGGGCCAGGAGTTGGACTCTGATCTGTGTGGGTCCCTTCCAACTCGGGATATTCTGTGATTGATTTTAGCATCATACCCCACAGAGATTGGAAAAATGGAAGAGGGGAATTCAGTTAATACGTGGGAATGGTGAAGACATGGCCCAAGTGTTTTGCTTTAGAACATGGGCAGGATATTCTGGGGTTTGTAGTTGTGTGAAGAGACGTGAAAGGGTGTGCTGGGAGGCTTGAGGAGAGATGGAAGATTAAGATCATCTCAAGTCTGAGGGCTGAGAAGTAATACACTTGTTAACCTTACAGAGTGTAAGGTATTTAATTGGGGAAGTGCCATTCAGAAGGATCTGGGGTCTCACACTTTGGGAAGATGAGCTGTGCTTTGGTGAACATCTGAGCTAATGCAAGGTTTCATTGCTGCTGCAGAGGAGCACGGGAGGGAAGGTCCTGTGTTCTGCAGTGGAGCACAGGAGAGAAGGTCCTGTGTTCTGCAGTGGAGCACAGGAGAGAAGGTCCTGTGTTCTGCAGTGGAGCACGGGAGGGAAGGTCCTGTGTTCTGCAGTGGAGCACAGGAGAGAAGGTCCTGTGTTCTGCAGTGGAGCACGGGAGAGAAGGTCCTGTGTTCTGCAGTGGAGCACAGGAGAGAAGGTCCTGTGTTCTGCAGTGGAGCACAGGAGAGAAGGTCCTGTGTTCTGCAGTGGAGCACAGGAGAGAAGGTCCTGTGTTCTGCAGTGGAGCACAGGAGAGAAGGTCCTGTGTTCTGCAGTGGAGCACAGGAGAGAAGGTCCTGTGTTCTGCAGTGGAGCACGGGAGGGAAGGTCCTGTGTTCTGCAGTGCTCCTGATGCAGGTTGGGCTGGCCTTGGAGCTCATCAGATGTTCATATGCTGCTGCTCTCTGCTTTTTTTACTATTTTTGGGTGCTTTGCTGTTGCATTGAAGTGGCTCACAGAGACGTCTGGCAGGCAGTGGTGGGCCTGCACAGACTTTGGGCAGCAGTCAGCTGGCTGGAACTTGTGGAATTGTACATTAAGGATTTGCAGTTATAGGAGCTGTTTATGCTATATGAAATAAAAATGGAAAGAAATAGAAAGATTTGAAAGAGTGAAAGACCAAAACTAATTTTGGTGCACCAAAAAAGCATTTGCAATGTAGTGTAAAAATCTTTCAATCCTAGACGTTCTTGTTGACAGCATGCCTTTTGGTAAAAGGTATTGTTAAACTTAAAAAATTGTTTAAAAAGGTTGACCTTAAGTAGACAGGATGCTGACATAAGTTGATGGTATTATACCTTTGCTTAATCTGTGCTTTCTAGCTCTCTGTTTTTATCTCTCTGTAAATGTGAAGACACAGAGAAAACATAAGAGAAAGAGGGGTATGGGTTCCTTGGCTGTGGATCATCTTGTAGCAGAGGACAGTGTTAATGTATGGTCTGCATTCCATATACTGAATCAGCCTGGCTCCTGCCAAAATCCAGGCTATGCTCCACGGGTCACTAGTCCAACAGGTGGTATATTGTGCAGTAGTGGAGTTACAAGCTCTAGGGAAAATGGAACATTAAAGATATAGTGCATGTAAACGATATTTTTAAAAATTTATACGTGGTTTTTGTTTGTGGTGTGTGGGTCCCAAAAAAGCCCTCTTATCTCAGAAAGACTTCTCTATCTGTAAGGCAGGCAGGTGAGTGATTAGGGTTTGTGCAGCGTTCTGTATGGACTGCCTGTAAGGAAAGCATTATTTTGAAGATAATTGTAAAAATGTCATTGACTTTTCTTTCATTGCAGGGGCTGCATATATGGATAGTGCTTTTCCAGGAAATACATAAATGTGCTGAAGTTGACAATGCAGGTAGCTCGCATGTGATTTGGATTTCCTGTGTCTTTTGAGGGCTTCAGCCTGATAGGTTGTAGAAACATCTCAAAGGTGTGACTTGGAGAGAGCTTTTGCTTCTTTATGCAGGACAGCAAAAGGAGAGTGCCATCAAAGGGAAACGTGCTCGTAGTAGTTCAGTCAGTGGAGTTGATCCAGCCTTCCAAAAGGACTTGGGTAGCAGAAGTAGCTGTGCATGAGCTTCCTGCTCTGATGGAACTGACTGCTCACCTTCACTCTGAGCCTTCTTCCAGGGGTGATGAGGCACAGCATTTCAGGAATACCATCCCTTGCAGGAGGAGCAGATGATCACAAATACCACCCTTCATTTCTGTGCAGTGTTTGGTGGATTTGGATGCTGACAGAGGTTAGGAGGAGTGAGTTACTTAAATGATCATCAATCAAAACCCTGTTTATCACTTCCACAGATGAAAGCAGTAAATAATGCATTAAGCAAAGAGGCGTTCAAGGAAGTGAGTTGTTTTCTTTCCTTAGGTGTGTGGATGTCCTGGGTGTGGCTGGGTTAGGCTCACATAAGGGTCTAGAGGTGTTTCTGTCTCATCTGCCTGACATGGTTATCACTCAGTACACTTATTTTGGAGAAATCAGCTGAAGCACTTGTGTGGTCTGACCCAGGAGGTTTTATTATCAGGTGGGGGGGTTGGTGGTTTAGTCCTCTCTGCCCTTTCATATTACAGAGCATTTTTGCCTTTAGTAGCATTAGGGGCTGCAAGGCAAACACTGACTTTGTGTTCAAATGCTATGAAAATCCTGCTTTGAAGAGTGTGCAATATATTCTGAAGTTACTTAATTAAAATTACTAGATTGGGTGGTAAGATTCTCACAGAATGATGAAATGCATCCTCATGCAGCCCTCCTCTCAGTGATGCCATCAAGATCCTGGCAGCACTTTGGCAGCTGCATCGGGGTGGAAGATCAAATGCAGCAGTTTGAGGTGGTTCCCCTCTGCTGGGAATGCAGGTTCTGAAATGAATGCAGGGCTGAAGTCTCAGCGTAGGGTGGGCTCTACAGTTTGTGGTTGGGTACAGTATTATTCAGCTTTCTAGATATTGATAATTGGCACAGACATTTTGGACCTGGAAACCACAGTGTTTCAGTTAAAATGTTCACGTGACAGGCGCGTGTGGCAGCACCGGAAAGAGATGCAATAGGTAAAAACCACAGGAGAAGTTCAGTTCTTTGTTTATCCTCTTAAATTGAAATTCAAGCCTTTGTTTTTAAAACTTTTTCCTGGTATTGGTCTGCCCATCTAAGAAATGCAACTAGTCTATGAATATTCACCCTTTCTGTAACAGAATGTTATTAGAACTGAGATTCTGCCAGAATTGTGTTAGAACTTTAAAAAAATATTCCGTTTTCTTTTTTTCTTCCTTTGTTTTCTTTTTTGAGATTTTTTTGTGGCCTAAGATGCTGTTTTCTCATATGGTAATTTTTCCTTAACTGCATCATAGGATATAGGGACTATTACCTCAGACAGAGAAAATTGGCACTAATTGTTAAACCTTCACAAGATAAAATGAAAAACCTCATTCACAGCTGGGAGGAGAGCTCAGATCCTTCCACCTTTCTCTGTTTAAACATACAAGGTAAATTCAAAGCACCTCCTGATGAAGATTTTAAATTTCCTTCATGAATTTTGGCCTGTTGTGAATGGCTTTTGCTGTCTTCTGCAGTGCAGGCAGCCAGAGCACTCATCTGCCAGCACACCCTTGTACACAGATGTTGACTTTCCTGTCAGTAGTGAAATAGCCCTGCTTGTTTTATGGGGTGGTTATTCTGAGGTTGGAAGATTGTTGAGCCTGGAAGAGATCACTAACCCCAGCTTGCTACTTAGCTATAAATAAGTTTGGTCTGCTGTGGACTAGTAAGTACTCAAGATTCTTACGTGAGGTTATTCACTCTTATCTAGGGCTATCAGCAAACTGGGTGGTTTGAAGCTTCTAAAGAAAAGAAGCATGCAAGCCTTGCAAAAGAGTCAAAGAAGCATCTGAATGTAAATAATTCAACCCTCAGCCAGAAGGATAAAATAAAAATCTGTAACAGTTTTAAGTTTGGGGGTAGTGTTTTAAAGTTATTTTGGTTTAATAATAGCTGAAGGAAAGTTTATTTGTATTTGTCTATGTGCATTCTTTGAGTTAGCTGCAGTGTTGCTGAAAAGTGTGCCATAAAATAATTGGGCTTCATCTGAGGAGCTGGAAAGCATGGTTACATAGAATACAAAATAACCATAGTGTGGGAGAGTGTGATTTTGACTACAGGGAGAAGAAAACTGAGTAAGGTGGTTTAATCAAAAAGGTTGGCTGTAAAAATCTGGCTTTTCCACAGCTTTGGAAATGAGAAAAGAAAAATCTTGATGTTGTGGGAGTGAACCTGGAAGATGGCAGTGTAGGAATGTGTGATCCAGGTCTCTTTGTTTGGGAGGCAGGGTGTGGTTTTGGTAATTCTCATAATTCCATTCTTTCACTGAAAGGTGTTGGTGTGCCTCATCCCCAGGGAAACTCTTATTTCTGCAATTTGTTCTTTTTGCAACAACATTTGATATTACAGCGTTTGGTGGTTTTCTCGTTCTCCCAGTAAAATTCCTTATCTGGAAGGTCTAAGTGGTTTAGGGTTAATCACTCTCAGATGAATGTAGGTAGGGCCCAGGGGGGTTGGGAGCCTGTTGCAGTGACATTACACTTCAGCTGGGACATCCCTGGGCTCTGGTTAGGGAAACAAGCACTGGTTTCTGGGTGTTTGCAGCTTTCACCAGCACAGTCTTGTCCTTCTTGTGACTGTTTTGTTTTTACGGGAGCTGCTTGTTCCAGGAGACGTAAAGAAGGGAATATATACAATTGCCCTATGTTTTCCTAGGGATGTTTTGTGGTAAATATAAATAGCTGACTGAGAACATGCTGACAGTGTCTGACACAGAGCAATGAGCTGGACTTATCAAGTTCTTCACTGAATGAGGGAGACTTTTATTTTTAAATCCGAAAGGTCCTTAGATACTTGTGATGGTTCACACCATCTTTAAGTCATTAGAATAACCCTCTTAAAGATGTTCTAAAAGGAGACAGGATTTGACTTGTGCAGGTAATGATTTAATACAAAAATACAAAGGAACGAGCAATCACTCTGGGGTATTTAGAAGGAAACTACTACATGATAGGTATTAAAAGGAAGTGAATGGATGCGATATTGGGTGCAGAAGGGGCTGATTTGGGCAGCAGAGGGGCTGGGATCTGTGTGCCAGCAGCAGAAGCAGCATTCTTGTACAGCTTTGGCAGGAGTGGGGAGGCAGAGCTGGCTGCTGCAGCCAGCAGGTGTTTGAAGTCACATATTTGATCTCCATCTGAGTCAGGTTTTTACCCCCTCTGTGTTTTGGAGTCTTACGACATCACCGTTGCATTTCCCTGTCAGCTGGGCCACGGGAGGTGTGCTGCGTATTGCTGTGTTTGGGGTGGGAGTGCACAGAGGAGTTGTGCACCGCTTCAGAGGTGCTGAGCAGTTTAAATGTGTGCCTGGATCCAGCACAGAGCGGCCTCGAGGAGCCACAGACACCACAGTAGTCATTTTATGTAATCTTAGATAAACGGAGCCTGCTGCTTGTAAAGGCTGCTTCACGCTACCACTGGTTACATTTCATATAAGCTCTTGAAGTGAGTTGGTGCCAAGCAAAGCATTGTTTGGAGTATGGAGAAATAACCTGCGAGCCAAAATTAGCCTGTGTTCGTGTGGAGTGGTGTGTGTTTCGTCAGGGCTGCCCAGATCGTGTGGTCCCTGAAGGCAGCACATTTCAGCTCTGAATGTTTCAGCTCTTACAACATGGAACATGCTGGTGACTGGTGCCAGTAACATACGCTGAACATATGACCAGCACATGCCCCACTTCAGCCTAGGCCACGAATTATTTACTCTTTGTTACAAGCTGTTTATTTTTGAGAGGTTTTCTCCCCTCTGTCAGTATCAAGCACTGAGCCTTTTGTTTCCTTTTTAGTTAGTTGGTTTTTTTTTTTCAATCTTCTTTTCTACTCTTGCTGTTGATTTTGTATTTCTGAAATTCTTTGCTGTGTTTCCCACCACCCCCACCCCTATTTTGTTTGTGCCCATTCTCTTAGGATGCCATCCCAGGTAACTCCTGTGGTAAGGCCATTGAAACTGTGGAGACCAGTCTGATTATTTTCAACTTGTAATTGAGAGATGAAATGACCTTACACTTAATCTTTTGGGACTTGGTCTATATTCATTAGTTAGCTGTGATACCTCTTCTCTGTGTCAATTTTTCACTGTTAAGTTTCACATCTGTGAAATGGCAGGGTTTTTCCCTCATCCCTTGTCATCTTTGCTTAGATAAATGATGTGAAGCAGACACTCCATAGGCCTTTTTTGATTTTAAACTGATTTTTGATGACAGCTCGAGTTCCCAGACTGCTTGTGACTCTTCATTTGCAGCAGCTCTGTGCTGTGGATTCTGGTACAAAATGAGTGAGCACCAACCCAGACTGATGGGCTGGGAGCTCTGGAGAGCAATAGTAGATAAAACTTTAATGCACACACAAATATACTGCATCTTTGCTGTGTGTTTCATAACATTTTAGGGAGTGTTACCTCTTGGATGGGATCAGGCTTGACACAAAATTAATTGGACTTGGTGAGCTTTTCAGAATGAATCATCTCGTAGTTATTTGTGTGCACTGTAGGTAACAGGCTTAGCATTGCATACTTCTTTATATAGATTATTCTTTTAAATTCAGTTTTCTCCTGGAAGTGCATTGAGTTAAAGGATACACTGTTATGCAAGACTTTTGCTTCTCATTTTAAGTGTGCTGGTAAACTTGATTTTTCAAACATTTGCAGGAATTAAAAGTATTCTTCTCATGGCTCCTGTTTTTTAACATTCACATTAGATCTGTACAGTAGCACAGGTTCATTAAAACTGCACTTGCTCCTTGTTTTAACCATACCTTTCAATAAAATTCAGACCCTGCAGATAGCCTGTAACTAACCCTTTGGTTTCTAGGTTAGTTAAAACAAACTCCTTGGGAGTTAGAGCTTAGGGAACCGTCCTGTGCCGTCCTGCCCTGTCCTGTGTGAGAGCTCTGGTGTTCATGTTGTGTGCTCAAGCCAGATTAGTTTACTGGTGGGCCTGAAAAACAATCCCTGGGAAGAGAAGGGGAGAGGCTTGGGATTGGTTTTCTGTCAAGTCAGGAGTGCAACTTTTTCCATTACCAGATGGGAAGATACTAATATAAGGTTGATAGCGTGATTTTATTAGCATTTCATAGAATCATAGAATTTTGTAGCTGGAAATGATCTTCAAGGTCATTGAGTCCAACCACTGACCCAGCACTGCCAAGGTCACCACTAACCCATGTCCCCAGGTGCCACAACCACACATGATTGAAATCCCTCCAGGGATGGTGACTCTACCACTGCCCTCAGCAGCCTGTGCTGGGGACTGACCACCCTTTCTGTGGAGATATTTTTCCTCATATCTGACTTAAACCTCCCATGGCACAGCTTGAGGCCATTTCTTCTTGTCCTGTCCCTCCTTCCCTGGGGGCAGTGCCTGACCCCCCCTGGCTGCAGGTCCCCCTGAGCCTCCTTTCCTCCAGGGTGAGCCTCCCCAGTGCCTCAGCTGCTCTTGGTGCTCCAGCCCCTTCCACAGCTCCACTCCCTGTCCTAGACATGCAGCAGCCCTGCAATGTCTTTCTTGGGGTGAGGGGCCCAAAACTGGTCACAAGATTTGAGGTGTGCCCAGCACAGGGGACAGGCACTGCCCTGGTCCTGTGGCCACACCATGGCTGGTACAGGCCATGTGCCATTGGCCTTCTTGGCTGCTTGGGCTGATGTTCTGCTGTTGTTGGCCAGTACCCCCAGGCCCTTTCCAGCCACTCTGCCCCAGCCTGGATTGCTGCAGGGGCTGTTGTGACCCAGGTACAGGACCTGGCACTTGGCCTGGTTAAACCTCACAACCATTGGTGTTGGCCCATGGATCCAGCCTGTGCAAATCCCTCTGGCAGAGCAGCATTCCCACCCAGCTTGGCATCATCTGCAAAACGACTGAGGGTGCCCTCAGTCCCCTCGACCAGATCATGGATAAAGATGTCAAACATGGGTCAGTGTGAAAGCTGTCTCCTCTTGGAAGGTCTTACTCTGTGATTCCTGATCCTGTCTGCAGGGTCTACCACTGCCCTGAGCAGCCTGTGCCAGCGACTGACCACCCTTTCTGTGAAGATATTTTTCCTCATATCCAGCCTAAACCTCCCTGGCACAACCTGTGGCCATTTCCTCTTGTCCTGCCCCTCATTCCCTGGGAGCAGAGCCTGACCCCCACCTGGCTGCACCCTTGTGTCAGAAGGTTCCCCCCGAGCCTCCTTTTCTCCAGGGTGGGCCTGGAGCACTCCTTATGAGGCTCTGGCACCACTAGATCCCTTGTGAGCAGGTTCTCCCACTAACCCCAAAGGATATTTTCTTACAAAACCTTGTTTTGCTGGGTCGCTTGGTGCTGGTTTGCTTGCTAGCACTGAGGGTTTTAACAAGCAGAGCTGTTCCTGGCCACCTCCTCCCCAGGCAGGAGACATCCTTAGTGCTTCTGCTCGTGGGTTCACAGTTCCAGATGTGAGCCACGAACCCTGGAGCAGGAAAAACAGAGGAGACCACTGTGGCCAATGAAGCTGGACTGGAAAAACAGCAAAGCTGTGCTGGTGCTATATTTAGGAGGTCCAAACTCCTTGTGTGGTTGATGGCTCTCATTTTGCTCTTCACCACAGATGTATCTTCAAACACAGATATTTGATAAGCAGTTTCTGTAGTCTCTGTTAAACTTTGTGTTTTGTTTTCTGAGGGAAATGAAGAATTCAAGGTTTCTTGTTGTCTTTCAAGCTCTCTGTATGAGGTGGAGGTGTCGTGTCTTGTTACCTTGCAGTTCTTGGGGGAAAGCCCCTAATTCTCCTGGCACTTTCATATAAACTGAGAGGTGTTTTCTCAGGAGAGTGAGCAAAACCGAGTGAAAGATATCATTTATAAATGAACTAATTAGTGCTCATAAGGTCTTCCTGATGTGATCCCTGGTGATGATTAAAGGAGTGGTAGTTTTAAAATAACTAATGCATCTTTTTGACTCTCTCAAAAACATAACAAACAAACTTGTGCATTAAAGTTAACATTTAATGAGCAACTTGTAAAACAATCCTGATGATGTCTTATTTTGAGAAAGGATGTTGAAACAATGGAGGTTTATACAGACTGGTTTTAATCATCTAAGTTGTCTGTTATCTTAGTTTTTAGCTTTTCTGACTTAAAACCTGCATATTGTTGTGCTCTGGGAAGGTGTACATATTATTAAAATGCTGGGCAAGGCCATGGTCATGCTCTCCAGAATTATTAAAATGTCTCTTGGATTTGTATTTTAATTATCATCTGTATTTTTGCTTTTCCTTAATAGGATTTAGAATATTAATCTGTTGCTTTTCCAGATGGATATTTCTAAGTGTCTTGGCCACCCTAGGACACTAAGGTTATAAAATAATTAGATATATGAGTTAAAAACAAGAGAAATTTACTCCACATCTGTAGTACTATTTGCTGCTATTATTTCAGTATTTATGGTAAGTTTAATTTTGGGATCACCTTGGTTATTATGGGAAATGCCACTTTTTTTATGGTGCTTCCTATACTGGCGTAGGGGTTAAAAAAATATATATATATTCTCAGGACAAAAGTTTTTTGTCATTATTGACAGAAGTGTAGGATAATGCTGTACACATACAGAAAAATAGGAAACACTTTCTCTAACTAAGGATTAACATTTCATTTCACCACTGCACATCTTTCTGAAAATCGAAATCTTTCAGATATCAGTCGGTTCTTAAGTGTAAATGGAAACATGTTAATTTAAGTGCTGTGAAAATTAGTGTTTGCAGTTCTCTTTGTGCAGCAGCATATGCACTGAACTCATTTGCATCTCTTCAGCTTTGCCTGACAAGGCGATTGTGCAGGGGAATTTTGAAGTAATCCTATGACTGCTGAAATTGTTAAATATGCGATCCTTGGTTGGGATTTCACTACCAAAAAAATTATAAATGTGTAGCAATCGATATTTGTGTATGACAGAAATGTAATTTTAACAGCCAGTGGTATTCTGCTAGAGGGAAGAGCAGCTTACAGGTGTGTGGGGAGTTGGTCATTGATAATCTGGAGGATTTTTTGTTGTGTGACTGTTTTGACAGTTCCGTTGAGGGAAGATGCTGGGTTGATAAACTGGGGAAGCCTGATTTGGACAAATGGCACTTGCTTTTCCAGACACCTTGCCTTATCTATATCTCTGTGTAGGAAAGCTGTGCAAGTTTCTGCTCATCCAGCACAGTTTAATTGTTTGAGCAGTTTGGCAGGATCTTCCTGTGCCTAAGAACCTTCCTGGAGCTGATTGCAGCTCGTTTTTTCAGCATTTCAATCATTGTATAAACTTAACTACATCAATTTGTGTGCTCCAAGGAAGAGTCAGCTCAAAATTAATTTTAATTCTTGAAGTCTTTAACTGATACTGTGTCAGTTACTGCCTACAAAGTTGCTTTGGCTCTGGCATGTCTGGCAGAATGACCAGAGCTTAAAGCAGAGTGAAACAGTGTATTATGTACCTGGACTTTTTTTTTCTTTTAGTTACTCTGTTTTTAGAAAATTCAAAGGTCAGGGAGAGCCAAATCACAAAAAAAATAGCAACAAAAAAGGTTGGAATTTGAAGCTAAACCAGAAGAAGCTGCTCTCAAGACATGGTTGATTTATTCTCAGAAAGGTCAGATTGGGTTTGGGTCACACAACCTGAGGAGAGATGCTTTTGTCATCACTCTCCATCCATGTTCTTTGTTGTGTGGGATGGATCTGGTCATTGTGGATTCCAACCCTGGCTGCAGGAATGCAGTTAGAGTCAACCCAGGCTGAAGAGTGTACAGCACTGTCCTTGATTTACACAGGACAAGAAATAAAAAGTGAAAATAGTGATTAAAAAAAAAAAAGTGGCTGTTTCTAACCAGTGGAAGATTTTTCAATTTCATTCTGTTGGTAAAAGGCAGCGTAGGAGTATGGTTAATTAAAAACAGTAGATAAAGCACAAATAAATAAAATGAAAGTGAATCCTTTAGTATCACCAGGGCTAGGATGTGCCCTTGTTGTTGAACACCTCCAGGCATGCATTGCAGGGATGTTTTTGGGAGGTTCTGCACAGGACACGTTACAGGAGTGAGTAACACTTGTAGTAACCTGGCAGCTGTTTGTCACCTGGAATGAGGAATTCCTTGGTACTAAAGGAATGCAGATGAAGAATTCTTTCCCTCCACATACTGTTCAGTATTAAGATAGAAATTTTAGCTTTTTGTTCTTTATTTTTTTAATTAGTTGAAATATTGCTTTAATTTTCTTCTGTTCAATAAGGGGGAAAAAGTCTTGCTTCTCATAGGCACATAGGAAACAAAGTTTGTGTTGTTTAACATCCTCAAACCCCTCAGTATTTAACTGTATAGATTTTAATTAGAATATATGCATTTAATAAGCAGTTTTCATGGTTTACTAGTAAAGTACTGATGAAATGGAAGTTCCTTTAGTTCTGTTTGGGAGAATGTGATACATGGCTTAAGATATATATGTGTGTGTGTGTTACTTTTTGCCATGTAGGCTTCACAGCCACTACCTCTGTGTTCCTTAAACAGCTCCTCTTGTACAACAAACTCTGATTGAGACACTTCTGTCTTATTTAATGAACTAATCTCCCTTTTCCTGAAGACATGTCTCTCACCTGTTGATTTGCCTCTTGAAGTGGTAGTAGAAAAAGGAAAAATTGGGGGATGATCCAATGGTTTAAACAAAGACTGGGTGTTGGGAAAAATATGTTCTGTTCCCAACTCTGTTGCACACTTTGCCAAAATGGCTTGGCCAAGTCACAAATCCGTTTAATCTGTTTTTGGAAATGGGAATAATACTTCATGGGCAGGCAGATGATGAAATTTCAGTGCTCTTTTCCAGCAGTTTTGATCAGGATAGAGCTTTGCCTTGCCTTTTAAAACCAATCCCTTGGGTTTGAAGGGGATGACTTGGTGTGCAGGGTGAACTCTCTAACTCCCTCCCTGCTCCCTCTTTTTGAAGAGTGTTGGTGCTGATTTTCCTTGTCCTTCTGGCTTTCTTACATAGACTGTTCTCATGTGAATGCTGCTGTACCTAAACTTTGGTGTGCCTCAGAGTTCAAATCCCACTGGAACTGCTGAGCTGACCTGTGTGCAGTATGTCAGTGTTTCCTAATGAAAGGGACAGCAGTGGCTTACTTACAGTTAAGACCTTGAAAGTAGCACAGAAATTAGTTTTGGAAGCTTTCTATATTAGCTCAAATCTCAAGCTTTCAAATAGAATGGTTAGAACAGTTGCTTATTGGGAGTGTTGTCTTGAGTGATATAAAACAGCACAGCTTTTAAATTCAGGTCTCATGATGTCTTTTTGTGTCAAGATTAGACTTTGGGATGGCTTAAATTTACTGAAGCATCACCAGACTTGTACATTTCAACTTGAGTGCTTGTCTGCTGAATCAGTGTATGTCACTGGAGGTACCAGTGGCTCCTGGAAGCAGGGAACTGCAGTTCTGGTGGCTGGGACCAGAGCTGGTGCAGGAGGCCAGGGAGAGCCTGCCCTGTTTGGAGCACAGAGCTGTCACATCCCTGTATCCCATGAAACATCCCCCAGGTCAGGCCTTTGTCGTAGAGAGCCTGGTAGGAACCTGGGCTTCGGGAATCATGGTTTGTATTGTTCATTACTTCAGTAGATGTTGTTTGGAGTGGGTTTCATTTTGTTTAATGTTGAAGAGGTGTGAGTAGGAGTGTATGTGTGTGTGTGTGCACCTAAACTTCCTTTAAACCAGTACAACACAGCCATCCCTAGCCCTGACTCAAACCACTTCAGGCTCTTCCTTGCTGTGTCAAAGGCACCATGAAGTGTCTGCCCATTTTCACTCACCCTAGAGACAGATGACAAGCATGGGTCCGAGTTGAGCTGGTGTGGCCATGCTGGCCTTTCCTCCTCCGTGCTGCTGCTCCTTCGGTACATGACAATGATTGGCCTGTGTTCTCATGAAAACTTCTATTGAGTCTATTTTCTTTATTCCTGGACAGATTTCTATTTGTGTGACTCTCTGGCTGGTTAAATCATGTCTGTTGTTTTTATTTGCTTTTATCCTTCTGTACTTTTCCTGCTGCCCCTTACACAGGCCACAATTTGGGAACTTGGCATGGTCTCAGAACAGCTCAGGAGGAGGAGTGCTTCTTGAAGGATATTTTCCAATAACAATGTGCTTGTTGTAGATTCGTTTCTTTACTTTGTGGCTTTTCAGACTTTTGGCGTCTTGATTGGTTCTTGAGTGTCCACACAAGTGACAAAGGAACCTAGATTTATGTCACACTGTGGAGCAGTCAGTGCATAGAACATTTCTAGAGGGTCTGCACATTCAGGAGAAAAGTTTTAGGAATTTGCAAATAGAAGGAAAATCGGAAAGTTGTTAGAACAAGCGTTGTGGAGAGCATGCTTGCTTTATAAAAAAAGTCTCAGAATATAATACAAAAATCTTGATTTCTGTTAAGATTCCCAGCCCAGCAGTATCACCACAGTGAAGCAAATATGGAATGGCTCTTGACCATCAGACATCTTTAGGTAAGCAACTGTGAAATTTAATTAATGCCCATAGCTGTGTGAGAGGAGGCTGAAAAAAGCCTGTTCTTTGACCAGACAGGCAGATTTAGGGGGGAAATTAAACACTGCTGTCTACTCGAAGTTCAAGTTGGTAGGAAGCAGTTTTTGTCATTCTTCAATGGCCTGAGTTAGTCATGGATTTCTGTGTCAAATAAAGGGTTGTGCTGCTCTTGGAAGCAAAGTTCTGCCTTGAAGAGCCCATCTAAAATAAACTTTGCTTCCTTGAATGGGGAATAATCATTGTGCAGCCCTGCCTCAGTGGGTAGCTGCTCTTTTGGTAACGATTAGGACGTTTGGGCATAATTTTGCAATGGAATGCAGGTCTCTGATGAGGTAATAAATGAAGGCTTTTGTTACTAAAGTAACGTATGAGTCACAAGTGCTTTTTTTATGATTATGCTTGCGTCAAAACACATCATGACAGCACTTGTTCACTGTACTCCTCCTACTGCTTTAATTGTAAGGAATGTGAGATGCCAGGATCTGTCTGTTTGGCTCCCAGCAGTTTGCTTTGCTTTGCTGATAGCTTTTATTTAACACTGATTGATATTATTAGAACCTCAGTGTTTCCATATGAACTTTTGCACCCCCACGAGTACCCTGTGACTGAGACTGAGGTGCCAGGCACATCTAAGCAGCCAATTTGGTGGTAAAAGATGGGGTGGGTTTGGTTTGTCAGCTTTGGTTCAGCTGTGGCTGGAAATCCTGTGCTTTATGGGAAGTTTTGGAACGGCATTTACTGTCGTGGAGAAAGTTGGAGTCTGCATATTTATGGTTAAATGCAGTTATCTGGAAGGAAGAAAAAATTATAATTGATTTCTGTTTTCCTAGTGCAAGTGTTTTGTTTGTGTTTTTTGAGCAGGAAGCTGTTGTGTTGTAGAGTGATGTATGTAGGCTTTGTTGGGACTGTTTGCAATTTGGCAAGGGTAGAGGCACTCCAGCTTTTGGACAAATTTTAAATTGTTTTTATAGTTTAGTAGGAAATGCAGAGATTGAGACCACACAACCTGGCTCTGCATACAGCTTTTGTGTACAGAGATGCTAAACACCCGAAAATGCAGCGTTTCCATAGGCGGAGTTTCTTTTGTATTCACAGGCTGGGGAGCCTCAAATTCCAGAGGCATTACATGAGCAGTTTTAATGAATTAGTGTCTGGTTTTCCTGCAGCAGATGTGACAAGCAGCTTTATAAGCTGCTTCCCATCGATCGCTGTTTTCCAGCTCTTTTGTGTCTTTCTTTTGCTCAGAGAAAAGCAGGGAAGAGCTCGGTTTCTACAGTAACTGCTGCCTACACTCCTGCCTGCAGGCCAAGAGCTTTCTCAGTCCTGCAGCCTGTGCAGGGCTACTGCATTGAAATTCTCTACGTTTTGTTTGGGTTTCTGGGTTTTTATTTTCTTCTTCTTGCCGGTTTCAATATTTTGCCCTTTAAGAAAAGAGGAGAATGCAGTGGAAATTTGCGATTTTGAGATAGGTAGCTTTAATTAACCGCAGCACATTGCCATGATTGTAAGATAAGCTCAGTATTTTTGCTGCTGATCGGTACCGGTGTTGTGTGGTTGGTATGGAAAGAAAAGAGATCCTGGCTGCTGAAAGAAGAACCTTTGAAAGTCTGTGCGATACTGTGAACACCCTTTTCTGTGGCGTAATAATGCAGGGGAGGAGTGAGATCAGCTTCAAGTTGTTAATAGAATCCTTAACGTTTGCAGCAAAATTTGCTGTACTGGAACAACTTCAGCACACTTCTCAGTCTAAACTCAAATAGCCTTGGAGAGCCTGCTGTGAGTACAGGGTTAAAAATGCCCAGTTTCTCATGATGTCAGCTCTGAACACCATTTCAGAGGGTGTCATGTGTTTATTACCCCGTTTGTGTTTGCTGCTGGTGGTTCAGGAATGTTCCTGCTGTCGTCATCAATATTCTGCTGTCATAGGATCATTTTTGGACGCAGGCAGGTTTGTTCCAGACCCTTCTGAGGCAGGTCAGCACCGTTCCTGTAAGGAATATCAGCCAACAGCTTTACATACTTCTTATGCACTTGCTAAAACCTGAGCAGGGAAATCTGTAACCGAGGTTTCCCATGAGGGAGCCAGTAATTTATAGCTAGATTGTATTTCCAGCCTTTGCTTACAATTTGCTACAAGTGTTTTGTTGGCCAACTCGAATTAACATGAGGCTACAGCAGTATTTCATCACTTGTGATGCTGCATAGATTTTTGCTTTTGAATCTTAAGATATCAGAGAATAGAGATAGATGGATCAGTGATCTTGCTTGTTAGGGTGTTTTCCATCCTGTTAGGTGGCACTGTGTAGACAGCGATGGCACACCTGAAAAAATACCCAAATCCTTGTGAAGAGAATGCCCAGTGCTCCGAATAAAAATTCTCATTGCTGGTTTAAAAATCTGCCAGTGTTTTGTTCCTTGTGGCATTAGAGGTCGAGCGTGCCTCGAGCCCTCCCAGTCTCTGTGTGGAGGACGTGCTGTGCAAAGATTGATCTTCGGCCCACAGAAATCAATTGCAAAGGATACAGGGAATTAAGGGGAACACGTGGGATTCAGTCCCCAGAGGAAAATCTGCCACTCTTTAAAGGGCAATTGCTTTTTGGGTAACCTCTAGAAGTGTCCTGACTAGTAATGGCCAAGCATAATTGAATGTAAATTGATGGTAAATTAGCCACATCAGGACTTAGTTTCAAAGCAGGGAGGAGGAGGAATCCATCCCACCACCATGGATGTGGACATGGCCCTGTAGGAAGTGATGCCATGTTTTGGCTGGGGTGGTTTCTCCCAGGCTGTGGTCAGCTGCCAGCAGGAGGGCATCAAAAATGTCCTTTCTGCAAATCTGCTAGAGGGGTTGGGCTTTGTGTTCCATTAATATAAATAATTTTTTTTCATCACCACTCCCCCATCAATAGAGAAAACCAGATGCTCCTATTGCCAGTAGTGGAGAAAGGTTTAAAAATGCCAAGTTAAAGCTAAAATCTCTGACAGGAGCACAAGGTGGCCCCTCATGTAAGGTGAACAAGCACCTACATGAACAAATTACCCATTGAGAAAGTTATCCCTGGTTAGGATTATAAGAAAATAATTATAATCTAGTTTTATACAGGATCACTCTTTTTCAGTGTATCTGTGATAACTTTTCCGATACTCTTAGAGATGGCAAAGTGTTACAACAACACTTTTTAAAAGTAATCCTGGAAAAGACTTTGTAAAACAAATATCTGAACAGTTATTTCTGTTTAAAGAGTCAAGATAATGCCTACTGTAAAAAATTGTGTGGTATTTTCTTAATAACCTATATTTTATTAGTAATCATTTAGTGCTGGGAATTTTCAGGTGGCTACTCAATATATGACAATTTGGATGGATTTATAGATCACCTTTGTTATTAGATTGGAAGCCCAGACTTTAAACTGTTGGGTACTTTTCGATTATCTTGAAATAAAAACAACAATTCACTTCAGTTTGTCTTCTTAATAAGTTTTGGGTTTGTTGATTCTTTTAGCTCTAAAGGTGATGACTCTATTCCAGAAATGGAGTGTGGTATTGACTTCCAGTTCAATTAAACACAGCCCAAAGTCTTAAAAATAAATTCTGGATGTGAATAATTCAGTATGCCTGCTCTTGGTGTTGAGCAGTCAGAAACCTTTTGGTAGAAAATTCAGACACTGAAATGTGTAATACTTCAACTTGTTGAGCTATTTTCACTTCTGTGGTATTTCTAGTTGTACTTGTTAAGACTCATCTTTTAAGTCTTGTTTATTTAAAAACCAGTTAAAAACCAGAGCCACATATTGTTTAATCTATAATTAATATCCTATTAATCCATTGTGACGGAATCAATAATAAATGAAGCAGCAAATGGAGAAAAGATGAAATTGGGGTCCTTGTGCTTTCAAATTGAAATTTACCCATTAGCAGGAAGTCAATCAAATTGTAATTTCCAAGCACCACGTTCCAGTGGGCACTTGCTTGAATGGACTCACTGCTGGAATGCTCAGGGCAGAGGGAAAGGCTAAAGGGCCTCGATTTAATTTAATTTTATATTCCTGGAGAAGGCCAAGGGTGGGGTTTAGTACAGCTTTCCCCTGCCTAATGAGTGGCTGTAGAAAGCCTGGGGCCAGGCTGTGTGTGCCAGAGGCTCACACTTTGGGCACAAGCAGTTGTAGAAGTTGCAGTGAAGAACTTCTATCTGTACAAATGAGAAAACTCTTCACTGCTTTAGAGTGTATTTAGGGGAAATGAGTTTCCCTAGCTATGTTTGGATGGCTTCAAAATTTTGACAGACAAAGCTCTGAGCAGCCTGGTCTAGCTTGGAAGTTACCCTGCAGGAGATTGGGCTGGACACTTCCAGAGGTCCCTTCCAAACTCGATTTCTCTCTAGTTGTGTCTGAAAGATGTAAAATCTCAATTTTTGCTTGACTTGTGGAAAATAATTATTTCAGAAGTGGGCCTGGGAGTGTGCACTGTAGGTGATTAAGTGTCAGTGTGCACATCTTCTGCCAGAAGTATAAATAAATGAATTGGCTGTGAGAGTCATTTTTACTGGAATCAGGGGAAAGTTTGGGAAGCAGATCACAAGTAGGTAGCTAAGAGGAATTAGAAAATGGATCGGTTTCAAATCCCCCTTCCATGGAAAGGAGACCATAGCTAGAAGTATAGTGATTTCCATGTTTTTTGGTTACTTCACTGATCAAAATAGCAGAAGGAAGTACAGATAGTATCATCTTAGGCTGCTGTACTGTCAGAGAAAACTGGAAAAGCTGTGTTTGGTGGTGCAGACGTTGATAATGACCTCTGCTTCTCTTTGTGCTTCTCTTTGTTAACACTGCCCGTGTTCACCTTGAAAGTATTTGAAGTCAAAAATCGACACAAGCAATCTCCCAGATGCTGACTGGGTTCTTTTTTGAGTCTTGGCTTTTTAATTTGAAAAGTTGAAGCTGTCCTTGGCTCTCAGTAAATCAACAAGAGTTCAAAACCAGGCATGTTGTTATTCTTTCAGATCTGTTTAAATCTCAGGGGATCTTTAAGTTAACAGGGGTTCAGTATCACAGTCAGTGTGAAGGAATTGAGCTGCACTTGTAACTACCCTGACTTCAGGGGTTATCACTGCTCAACCCTTATAATCTATTTGAATGTAAAATCTGGAGGTGCTGATAAAAGAACCTGCTGATCAAAGTGGCATGGCAGCTTCTGTCTGATTTTGGTCCTGGTTCTTAGAAGGCAATTAAACTGGAATAATTCAAAGGATACTGAAGCACTTGGTGTCACAGCAGGGTTTATGTACAGGGAAGAAATTGAATTCTTCTGCTGTATTTTGGTTTCCCAGATAAAGACAGGATGAAATTCCTCCTTCCCAGCCAGATGGCATTTTCACACAGGCAGAACTACAAGTGTATCATCAGCTTTTCCCTGCAGTATGGACAGAACTGCTATGGGGAAATGAGAAAATACTGGAAATACAGATGTGACAAAACTAGACTTTGCCCATTTTTACCCTGAGACACTTCTCTGGCACCCTGCAAAGTTCCTAAGCTCTGTCCTGCCTGGATCAGCATCACTGTGTTTGGCTGGGAACTGCAGATATAAATGAGTTATCTGTGGAACAGTTTGAAATGATGTGATGCTTGCTGTCTGTTTTCCAGTAGTCAGCCCACAATGAGCTTTTTTTTTTTAATTTAAAGAAGAATTATTGATGTAATGAGCTACGTTTTAGCTGTGACACCTCCTCTGTGGTTCCTTGGGTCATGCAGTGGCTCCATTGTGATGCTCACCTGGACTTGTCACCAATAAATATACAAAACAGCCTTATTTCTTTGGGATTTTTTTTGTAACTGGGTTGTCTAGATGAGTTTCTCCTCCAGCAAGCCATCCTGTGGTAGTGTATTGTGAAACTATTGTAAGCTTTTGAACAGTGAGTAAAACCCAATTCAGCTTTTGGAGGATTAAATGTTTGATGAGGTCTCTCCCTGTGGGTGTTTCTGTGGTTTTTGTTTAGTTTGTTGTATAACTAAAGAATATGCCAAAACCAACTTGATTCTGATCAAATTAGAACATGTTCTGTACTTTGATTTTGGATGTAAATATAATACATTTGCATAACAGCAATTTATTCAGGAATTCTCTTGGTTAGTGTACACTCTTTATTCTGCTTTTTGGCTGAATTCCAGCTATAAAAATATCCTTCCATTAAAAAAAACTGTTTGCAAATGTGAATCAATTGACAGATGTGGTCTTTTGATAATATTCAGGTGTTCATTGCTCTAACCAGACAGGGATTTGTAAGAACATTGTATCTTCCTTACTTACACTGGCCTTTCAGGCACGGGAAATGTAAACTGCACTGGGGATGCCTCTGGGTGTTCATGTCTGTCAGTTAAAGTTTTTTTGGCACGTGTAGAACCTCTGGAGTCTCCTGGCTGGTCAAAGCTCCTGTGTTTGGGGCTGCTTTTTGTGTGTTTTTTTCCAGCCTTGGACATTTGAGAGCCACATGTCTGTGCTGCTGCCTTGTTTGCCAGAGGTGCCCACAGGGGGATGATGCATTCAGGGCTGCAGTAGGGTAAAAGGGAGATCTTTTAAAGTCTGTGCCTACATGGAATATCAAAGGAGCTGCTGAGTATTCCTTTTCTGCCTTTCCATGTTCCTGGAGCTGTGGAGATCCACCTCTTCCCCATCCTCAGCTGCTGTGGCCCGGGAGGACTCCAGTTCCTCAGTGCTGTGCGCTGGGGTGGTTTTTTACCAGGCACTAAGGGCTCTAACCAGGGAATTAGCACCGAAAGCCACGTCCAATTCTTCCCATGTTTTTCTAGACTTGAAATAAATTTGGTCTTACAAGCATTTAAGGTAAATTTGCAGGTATGGAATAGCCTCATGAAATGCATAGGGAAGGTGACTAAATCTGTGTCTGTGTCAAACAGATGTTGTTCACTTTCTCACAGGGATTTTTACTTAATCTCTGGCTGTCTGTGCATTCACTTGAGTGTTGTTTTTTATTGCTGCTTAAAAGAAATGCTTGGAAAATAATTTTATTAGCAAAACAACCAAGACCCCTTTCCATTGTCACTAAAATGATACAAGCACAAAATATTTTCTACTGGAAAAACGAAGAAATGAGTTGTTACTGAATGTATTAAAAAAACCCAACCCAGAAATTGGTCCATTTAACTTCCTTGCTGAAATGCTTGTGCAGTTTTTTGGCATAGATTCTGTTCCTAATTTAGTACATTGAGCATGTTTCAGAAATAGGTCGTCTGTTAAATGCGGACACGGTCCGTACTCAGAAGTAAGACAGAGAGAAAAGGAAGGTCACTGTCAATTCTTTCTCTTTTTCCTGATCCTTGAATGTGGATTGTAGGGAAAAAGAACCACTGTGGTGCATGTGGCAGGGGACACAGTGAAAATCAAATGCTGCCTTTGTTCTATAAACATCCTTAGATTCATTTTAAGATATGAAAGCCAAAACACGAGAGTTCATTTCTAAGGCTGCTCCGCAGCTGAGTGTTCCTGCCAATTCTTACATCACTTTTATGTTTAATATATTTTTCCAGAGAAATGATCACTTTTATTTACAGTCTGTCCTTTGCATTCATAGCTCATTTCTCACCCCTTGTTCCAGCATGTGCTTGTTTCCTTTTTGTATAAAACCAGATCTGCCTAGAAGCACTAAAAAGCAAAACAAACCCAAACCCCAACATTTTGTAAGGTTTGTTTCTGGGTATAGTGTCGCTGGAAAGTCCTTTTCATCATGTGGGAGGTGTGTAAATGTCATCGTGGGTTTAGTGCTCAGTGTAGTCTAACAACTTAAGGATGAGGAGGTAGTGAAGATGTTTGAACTGTATTTTTATAGATGCTTTTGTTGAGACAAAATTAAGTTTCTTATTTGCTCAAGATTGAGGAAATTTATTTACTGAGAAGTTAGAAACAAGCCTGTCGTGTTTAATTGGGTTCAATTCTTAAATGCTGTGCACAGGGATGTAGAAAGAGGATTATCCTAAGGTACATTCATTGCATTTTATTTTTCAAACTTGTAAACAGTTGCACACTGTTAATTTATTGTTTGTCATGAAATTCAGGCATGTAATCCTTGGTAATACATGAAAATAGGCAGTTTACTGAAATTGGGTCTTAAATTCAGCTCTGAAAACAGGTATTTGTATGTAGTACTAAAGCAGCAGTATGCCCTGTAAATGAGCAGAACTGGAATTGGTATATGTTTAATTTAATAGGTATTTTAAGCGAAAAGAACCCAAATCTCTTAGACCAGGCTATGAAACTGGTTAGACCTCAAATTGGCCAACATTCATGCTTCTGATTAATTCTGCTATCATGGACCAGCTTGTTCATTTGCTGAAGCCTTTCCTTGGCATCGTAAAATAATGAGGTTTTGTTTTTAAAATAGCTCTGCATTGGGGCTACTGTAAGATCAGGATGAACCTCAAGAAATTTAGACACAATGCACAAACTGCCCTTGTTAGAAAGAATTGCATTTCCTTTTATTCCCTAACGTATGTCAATTGCTTACCTGGGGATCTTTTTCTGGTCACATTCATCTCCCTGTATGATCTTAAAATGAAGATGGTCGTGGGTAATTATAAATATATATATATATATAAAATTATAAATTCTAAATGAGCTTAGGTGATAACGTGCAAGTTATTCAGAAAGCCTTACATTCTGTAAACAAGTGGCTCATATATTTGGTTTTTTTTATTTTTATTTTTCAGCTGTACTTTCAGGTTTCCCAGCACAAACATCAAGATAACATTCACAGCTCTGTCCAATGAAAAGAGAGAAAAACAGGAGGCCCCGGAGTCCCCAGTGAAGCCTGTGCAGCCCCAGATCTCTCCCTTAACAATAAACATTCCAGACAACATGGCTCACCTGATCAGCCCCCTCCCTTCTCCCACAGGAACTATCAGGTATTTAAACCCTGCAGCTGGGATCAGGGCCACGTACAGTCAGCCTCAGCACAACTTTCTCATTCCAGATTTTGCTTTTGAGGTCAAAATTCAGCTGAAGCTCAGCCTTACCTGCCTCCAGAAACCCCCCTTCTGCTGACATTGTTGCATGAACATTAACATGTTTAATATATAACATTCTGCTCGAGAACCTGGGATTTTTCTTGCATTTCAACAATTTAAATTGCTTTTTGCTCTTGCATGCTTATTGCAACGCTTCAAATTAGACAGTTTTAAATGACACCGTTTTAAAACATCCTGGTTTGTCACTGTCCTGAAGTTCACCATCAGCAAAAATGGTGGTTTGGGTTATTATTGGTGTGGAAAATGGACTGATCTCTTACTCCAGAAGATTTGTTATGGGTTAGTCACTGCTGGAAGGGAGCAGACCTTTCACTGAAAGCACAGGCTGAGGTGCAGAGCTCAGTGTCAGGATGGCAGATCCAGGATTTTCCCTGCTCTGCAGCTTCTTTGGTAATTGCAGCCCTCGTCCCACCTGTTACTTGGGACCAAACTCAATTGAACACAAGCAACCCGTCCTCACAAATTACTTCAGATGGGATTTTTCAAAGCCTTGGAAAGGTCAGGAGCAAAACTTCCACGTCAAGACCCTGAAAGTTGTTTCAGTCATGTACATGGTTTTGAAAGTTTTTTTGTCCCCTCTCCCTTCCTGTGTCTTCACTTGAGTGAAGAACTGTCCATGCTCACTTTTTCAAAAGGTACAACTTGTTAATGAGATTTGAATGGAAGGATAATTGACTTCTTGCATGTTTGTCAAGCTCCTGCTCTCTCTCTGGGAGTGTTTAATGACCCCTGCTTGAACAATGGAAGCAGAGAGAAAAGATACCTAGACTTAGCTGTGTAACAGGTTTGCTTTCTTATCAGAATTCAGGGAAAACACATCTTGCCAGTGGCAGAGCAGCTCACAAATATTTCAGATAATATCCCATCTATCACCACTGCCTTTGCCTTGCTATGAATTTTGTAATTCTCTTCAGGGCTTTCATGCACCTGTTGAGTAGTTTATTACAGAAAAAAAAAAAAAAGATGACAGTTTGGTGTCTATTTTGAGAGCAAAGCCTGACAGTTTCTCTGCAAATCATCCTGTTTTGTAGAAGACTTGTAAACTTGCTTTGATTATACCATATGTGTCTCTTTGTCAATATATGCTGAAGTGAGCAGAGCAGAGGGATGTTGTCAGCTGATAGGTGCAAACACAGAGCAGGAGTGACCTATATCTAAAAAAAATAAATTAGCTTCACATTTGGGCTCTAACCAAGGATTCTTCTATACAACACTTAAAAATTGCCATCTCTCTTATAGTAACTGTATCACCAGTAACAAATCATGGGTGGATTTCTTGGGAAGTGAAGCTTTGATACTCTCAGTGTAAGTATATATTGCCCAGTCTGTAGTGTTTATCTCCTTCTGTACATAAGAAAGGAGGCAGCAAAAAATTTGAGGGGCCAGGCAGACAAACAAACCTTGACAGATGTAAATTGTTAAGGCTTTAGTGTATAGATCTGAATAACATTGTCTAGATGTATTTGTTGGTGATGTTTTGAACCGTAGATTCAAAGATTAAAGATTATCTTTGGAGATAAGGCTGGTTCTGGGGGCACAGCCAGGTGCAGCCATTGAGATTTCTAGTTTTTTGGAATTTCTGAGGGCTGCCTTCAAATCAGCTGCAGTATGAATTGCAGAGAGTGTGTCCTTGCAAGAGAGCTGCCAGAATTATTCTGGGGAAGGGGATGGACCTCACCTGCTGACTTTCTCTTTCCTCTTGGCCGAAAGGAAATCACAGAAGAAAATTGGCATCGTGCAGCTGCAGTTCCTGTGGACTCTGCAAGGCAGGGGACCACTGGTAGAAAGATGTTCCAGTGGAATTATATCCAGTTTTACCCGGTTTTCTGTGATGGATGGCAAAATGTGAAGTGTTAGGAGATACTCTTGTAGTGTTTGGCACCATCTCTTGCTTTCTAACAGTGTGTCTGCTCTGTTGGCCCAATACTGCATTAAATCAGCTGAGTCAGTGCTGATGCATCCCATTTATAGATAAATTTATGATTTTTATACACATATCTATGTGTAAGTATGTGCACACACCTGTAAACACTTAAAATAACACTGGTTTCAATTTAAATGAGAATCAAACCTTTTTTTACCTCACTGCTTGCTGTATTTTCTCAAATGTGCAAAAACACTACACAGGAGAGATGATTTTTTTGGGGCAGACTGAACACAAGCATATGGCAGAAATTCCATGCAAGATGTGTGTCTTATTTCCAACGAGTGTCTGAAAATTTGTGCTTGCTGATGCAGTTAAGGTGGACTTAAGGTGGCAGATCTTACACAAATAGAGTACAGCCTGCTCAATCAGCTGATCCTTGTCTGGAGGAGGAAAACCTGAGTGAGGTTTCTTCCTGCAGTGGTTCTGAGTCCGTGGCTGGCTTACAAGGCGTGGAAGGTGGTTTGGAATGGAAGCCCTGCCAGCCCTTTAGCTGCAGCCTCACAGCTCTGGTAGTGGCTTTGCTGCAGTAAGAGCTTTTTGATGAGACACAATGTGGTGATATACTGTATAACAAAATAGTAGGATCTCCTTTCTATGCTCTACAGTGCTGCGAATTCCTGCCCATCGAGCCCCCGCGGCGCAGGCTCTTCAGGGTACAAAATGAGTCGTGGAATAGCATCTGACCTACATTTGATGGCTGACAATTCACAGTCAGAAAACGACAAGGAAGCTTCAGGGGGAGACAGCCCAAAGGTAAACACAGCTTGAAACCAATGCCAGAAATTACACCTGAACTGAGTGGAAGGCTTGGGATGTTTTGTTTGCTAAGGTGTATGCACTGAGTGGTAATTTAACGTGCCAGGCTTTAAAAACAATGTGTAGGGGTTTGTGATCAGATGTGACATTGATTGATTGATCAACCCCTGTCCCTTTTGGGGGAGGGTCTGTGTGCAGTCTCAGTTATAGATCTGTTTGGAGGCTATTGAAAATTCTTTGCTGTTGTACATATCTGCAAAATGTATGTAATCCTAAAGTTGCTAATCAGAAGAACGAAGCTTTCGTAGTTTCTTTTCTGCCTCAAGATTTTGGTTGTCCAAAAGTGCCCTAAGTCAAGTTAATGATGCTTTATGACTTTTGATCTGGTGAGAAGTGTGTATCTCTTCAAAGTTTGTTGATGCAGACTTTTCTTGTTTCTGTCCAGGATGACTCTAAGCCACCCTACTCCTATGCACAGTTAATAGTCCAAGCAATTACAATGGCCCCGGATAAGCAGCTTACACTAAATGGAATTTATACGCACATAACTAAAAATTATCCCTACTACAGGACAGCAGACAAGGGCTGGCAGGTAATTTTGATTTTTGGAATATTTTTTTTTTACATGTGAGCAATACTGGCAGCTGTAAATGGTCATGAGCAGGCAGTTGGTAAGCCTCATAACCCTTCAGGTATAGATTTTGTCAAATGAGCGTGTTGTCTTTCCTCTGATTGTAAGTTTCCAACAAAGTGGGCAATTTACATCAGTCTGTATTTTAAATACTGCTTTATTGATGGAATGGTGTTCTCTAAACCTCTAGTAGGGATGCAGACAGACTTTGGGGAAAACAAAGTGCGTTTGGCTCTGGATTTGAATCCTGTATGCTATCTAGGAAAGGTGTCATGTTCTGCAACTTACAGTTGTGTAAACATCCGTGTTGCTATCTTGAGATAAAATTGAGATATCAAATGCTCCAAGTTTAGCTCTGTTTGAAAACAGTGATCTTGCCCATGCAGCAGGTGAAGGAACAAGTGTGTTATCTGTCATTATCTCACCCTGGTTCATCCACTGTTTGATTTGTGAGCTTGCCCATTCCTGTACCAAACCTTTCAACTCTGCAGAATTAATTTCTGCTGTCTCTTCATTTTCACAAGACCAGCCTCAGCTTTTGCCAGGATGACTAACCAGTACAAATCAGTCTGGCAGAGCCTTGCCAGGCTTCGTGCCTTTGGTGCTGTTCTGGGTGTCTCAGAGGCCAAGGAGCCCAGTTTGCAGGGCCTGGAACAGCTGGAGCACATGGTCCATGCTGAGCTATCTGCTCCCTCTGCAGTTATTGTCAGGGAGGTAAAATTTAGGGAGGTTGGGTAAGGGGGAAAGTGAGGAAGTGTTAATGTTGGCTGCACAAGTGGAAGGCTGAAGAATACAAGCCTTCCCTGTAGAGGAAGAGATTTTTAAATATTAAAATCACATACTTCTTTGTCATACAGCCTAAATGAAAGCTGGGTCACTCTCCCAAGGTTAGTGGGGAATGTAGCTGTTCCTGGCTGTTTGCTAAGGGCTTGGTTAGTCGAGGACTTGGCTGTTGTGGCTGGGAGGTCTCTTTTGTTTCCCTTTCCCACATAACAGTGCAGTATCCTGGCTGCAGTCGTGTTGTTTTAGCAACAAGACTCTGTTTATAAAATGTTGATGTGTGTTTTGCTTCCTATTTTGCAGTACCTTGAGTATCTGTGTAGATGATGTTGCTTTGTGAGCATCATGAACCCAACACACACACGGTTATGCTGAGCTAAAGAGCTCTGCCATAGAGCAGGCTGTGGATTTGGGGCTGTAATGCTTCCTAAAGCCAAGGTGATAGGCACAGCAGACTGTGTTCTGGAGTCATTCATCAGCAGCTATTCATAGAAACAGCTGGAAAAGCTGAAGATCAGATGCTGTTCAGTCACTGCTCTGCCAGCTTCTACACATTAGGAGTTGGATTGCAGCTCAGGTGACTTAGGATAGATGTTTTAAATCATACTGGAGGCTATACATGCACATATCATTGAAAACACAGAGTGCAAACACCTGTACAGTGGCCCAGTCCCACACCTTAAGACACAGGTATTTATATCCTTTAGCATACAATGGTCTCATTTTGTTCAGCATTTGAAGGCTCCTCTCTGTGAACTTATTTTAGCAGGTATTTTTGGAGCTACTCCTTTATTCTAGCATATGGAGAAATAAATACAATTTATAAATATGTTCTTGGCATCTTTCTAGTTCTGTTTCCATTTTTGGCAGGGAAAAAGCCATCTCTGGTTTCATCAGTTTGCATTCAAGAAATCATATGTGGTTATCATCACTGCTTTAAGCTTTCCAAACTTACCATCAGGGTCATGAACACAGATATTTGAGCAAGTTTTACATGGGCTTTGCAAATTTTTGAGAGTTTTTGTTAACATAAAGTTTTTTCCCATTTACCTCTATTTCCCCACAAGTGTTTCAGGGTGAATCCTTAGCATCAGTCTCTTCCTGTTCAGTGATAACATTGAGAGAGATTTTGGGGTTTATCTATGTTAAAGAAATAAAATAAAATTAAATTCTGTGTGCAGAGCTGAGCACACACAGAGCTACTTGAGGGTGTCAGCAGTTCTGTGCATTGCTCTGATGGAGGAGTGGGGGGATGTAGCAGCAAATTGAGGATGTGGGAAGGTGCAAAGGGACCGTGGTGACAAAGATCTGGAAGAGCTGGTTCAGGACCTGCTGCCACTTGGTGTTTTAATTGACACATTAAATTCTTGGCTCTGTTATTGAGACAAACTGGACTGCGGGTGAATTCACAGCAGTCCAGCTGCCTTTGGAACTTGTGTAATTTAGCCTTTTCTTTCTGAACTGTGGAACAGCAACAGAACTACCATGTAGGATCAGAATCAGTATATGCTGTGTTCTGCTGGCCCTCCTGGAAGGAGCTGGGACACCTGGGGAAGGGTGGTGTACAAGCACTGGGCATTTTTACTTTTGTTTTTAACACTGCATTCTGCACAAGTATTTGTA